>NC_090931.1:376029099-376654099 GCF_040938575.1 Ambystoma mexicanum
ATGTTCTCTTTGTGCACTCCACGCTTGTAATTGCTCCGGACTTCTTTGTCTGTGATTGCGTAATTGAGTTAAGGGGTGTGAATTTACGCGACCAGAAGGCAACAGGGTGTAACTGGCCCGTTTCGAGGTCCTTTTGTGAGAGGACAGCTCCCATAGCCATGCTTGAGGCGTCCGTTTCCACCAGGTATGTGAGATCAAGGCGAGGGTGGCGTAAGATTGGGGCAGATGTGAATCTTGCTTTGAGTTCCTGGAAAGCCTCCTCGGCTTCTGTTGTCCACTGGAACTTTTTGTTGCTTTTCCTTAGTAATGACGTGATGGGATGCATGATTTGCGAAAATCCTGGAATGAACCGGCGGTAGAAGTTTGCAAAACCCAGCATACTTTGAACCCCCTTTAATTAATTTGGGGATGGCCAGTTCAGGATAGCATCTACCTTGTGTACATCCATTCGGATTCCATTCGGGCTGAGAATAAAGCTCAGGAATTCCACCTCGGAGATGTGGAATGAGCACTTTTCGAGCTTGGTGTAGAGCTGGTGTTTACGGAGTTTCTCCAATACTAGGATATCGTCGATGTACACTAGAGCACAGACATCAATAAATTCCCGTAGGACATGGTTCGTGAAGTCTTGAAATGCAGCAGGCGTGTTGCAAAGGCCAAAGGGCATTACTTGATATTCGTACAAGCCGTATTTGGTGCGAAAAGCGGTTTTCCATTCGTCCCCCTGTTTTACGCGAACAAGGTGATATGCCCTCCTCAGGTCTAGTTTTGTGTAGATTTGGGCATCTTTGACTTGATCAAGCAATTCAGGGATCAGTGGCAGGGGGTAGCGATTTTTTACAGTAATCTGGTTCAGTGCGCGATAGTCGATGCACGTTCTCAAGTCCCCCTCCTTTTTCGGTACGAAGAATAGAGGACTGGCTGCTGGAGACCTCGAGGGACGGATGAACCCGTTGGCCAGGTATTGGTCAAGATAGGCCTTCAGGTTCTGGTTTTCTAGTTCCATCAGTGCATAAATTCGCCCACAAGGGATTTGTGCGCTGGGTATCAGGTTGATTTGGCAATCGTATGGTCTATGTGGTGGCAGGGTATTAACCTGTTCTTTCTGAAAGACATCTTGAAAGTCCTGGTATTCACTTGGTAGGGTGTCCGGGGTGGCCCTCGATCAAGGAATCATGATAACCGGACATGACTTGTTCTCGTAGTTCTTGGTTTGGTAAGAATAAACGATTCCTGAAGTAGAGCAAGTGATCTTTTATCATGTAATGTTCTCCTTGTGCAGTCTACGCTTGTAATTGCTCCGGACTCATCAGGTTTTGGATTTCTTCATGTCATTCTTTCTGAGTTATGGTTGCAGTGATTCCTAGGAGCTTGTCACTTGGGCTGATTGCTATTGGCTCAGGGGTCTGATACCCTTGCTCTTCCACCCCCATACGGGAAAGGGCATCGGCCTTCCTGTTTTTCACCCCTGGTCGAAATGTAATCATGTAGTCATATTCAGCAAAAAAAAGAGCCCAACGTAGTTGTCGTGAGGATTGGGCCTTTGCCGTTTTTAGGTACTTGGCGTTCCGGTGGTCAGTTATTACGGTGATTGTGTGTCTGGCGCCCAAGAGGTAGTGCCGCCATGCCTTAAAGGCTGACTTAATGGCCAGTAGTTCTTTGTCTGTGATTGCGTAATTGAGTTAAGGGGTGTGAATGTACGCGACCAGAAGGCAACAGGGTGTAACTGGCTCGTTTCGAGGTCCTTTTGTGAGAGGACGGCTCCCATAGCCATGCTTGAGGCGTCCGTTTCCACCAGGTATGGGAGATCAGGGCGAGGGTGGCGTAAGATTGGGGCAGATGTGAATCTTGCTTTGAGTTCCTGGAAAGCCTCCTCGGCTTCTGTTGTCTACTGGAACTTTTTTTGTTGCTTTTCCTTAGTAATGACATGATGGGATGCATGATTTGCGAAAATCCTGGGATGAACCGGCGGTAGAAGTTTGCAAAACCCAGCATACTTTTAACCCCCTTTAATTAATTTGGGGATGGCCAGTTCAGATAGCATCTACCTTGTGTACATCCATTTGGATTCCATTTGGGCTGAGAATAAAGCTCAGGAATTCCACCTCGGAGACGTGGAATGAGCACTTTTCGAGCTTGGTGTAGAACTGGTGTTTACGGAGTTTCTCCAATACGGATCAGACGTGTTTAACGTGGTCCTGCTTTGATGCGAAATATACTAGGATATCGTTGATGTACACTAGAACACAGACATCAATCAATTCCTGTAGGACATGGTTCATGAAGTCTTGAAATGCAGCAGGCGTGTTGAAAAGGCCAAAGGGCATTACTTGATATTCGTACAAGCCGTATTTGGTGCGAAAAGCGGTTTTCCATTCGTCCCCCTGTTTTACGCGAACAAGGTGATATGCCCTCCTCAGGTCTAGTTTTGTGTAGATTTGGGCATCTTTGACTTGATCAAGCAATTCAGGGATCAGTGGCAGGGGGTAGCGATTTTTTACGGTAATCTGGTACAGTGCGCGATAGTCGATGCTCGTTCTCAAGTCCCCCTCCTTTTTCGGTACGAAGAATAGAGGACTGGCTGCTGGAGACTTCGAGGGACGGATGAATCCGTTGGCCAGGTATTGGTCAAGATAGGCCTTCAGGTGCTGGTTTTCTGGTTCCATCAGTGCATAAATTCACCCACAAGGGATTTGTGCGCCGGGTATCAGGTCGATTTGGCAATCGTATGGTCTATGTGGTGGCAGGGTATTAGCCTGTTCTTTCTGAAAGACGTCTTGAAAGTCCTGGTATTCACTTGGTAGGGTGTCGATTGCCGCAGTCGCAAGCGTGGAGGTTCTGATGTCTATTGGTTGTTTCTCTTCGCGATAACATGTGTGGGTGCAAGTCTCGGGAAAGACCAATCTTTTGCTTGCCAATCGATTCGAGGATTGTGAGCTACCAACCATGGCATTCCCAAAATCAACCGGAACTGTGGTGCCTTCGAAAACGATAGATTTTTGGTGTCCATCCTGGCACAGAAGGGTTAAAGCTGCAGTGCATTGGGATACTGGACCAGAAGCTATTTCCGTGCCGTTGACAGTGATAACAGTGTTGGTGGTTGATTTAGGGCATAACGGAAGCCCCATCTTTGCCGCAAGATCCTGGTCGATGTAATTCCCAACGGCTCCACTGTCTATGTACGCTCTTACTGCCTGCTTCCGAGATGGTTGTTGGTGATTGATGAAGACCACAGATAGTGCAAAATGGGAGGTCTGTAGTTCACTTTCTTCACTCGACAAGTGGACCCCTACACTTGCCGGGCTGGGGAGTTTTCCGATTCCTTGATGGTATCTTCCTTGTCCGTGGCCCCTACTATCCTCCTTGGTGGCTTCACAGAGCACTCATTAAGGAAAGGACCTGACCTTCCACAGTACAGACATAACTGCTGCTGTCTCCTTTTATCCCTTTCCGCTTTAGTCAAGGGGGATCTGACCCCCCCGATTTGCATTGGTTCTCCTGAACCTTCTGTTGTTCGGGCAGTATTGTCCTTTGAACACACATACATAGGGCGAGGGTCCGGTCTGGTTCGATCTGCTCTTCGGTCCTGCAACCTATGATCCAGTTGAACAACAAGGTCAATGAATTCTGAGCAGTCTTTCGGGGGGTTCACTACTTGTGCGATTACATTCTTGAGCTCCCCCTGTAACCCCTGATGAAATAACATGGTTCTCCTCCACTGGCCATTCTGCTTCAACTACGAGTCTATTGAACGTGGCTATGTATGAGGTCTTTATTCCCTTGGCGTAGGGACAGAAGTTCGTTGTCTAATGCCTGCCTATGAGTACGACGGGCAAACAGCTTTTCCATCACCTGCTGAAAGCCCCTGAAGTCATGCAGCAAAGGATCGTCTTGGGCCACAAAGGGTACAGACCAGTCCGCTGCGCTACCACTCAGCTAGGATAGCACAAAAGCGACCCGTGATTGGTCATTCGGAAAGGCCCCTGGCCTACAGAGGAAGTGCAGGCAGCACTGGTTCATGAACGTTGCAAACCTCTTGGGATCCCCCGTAAATCGTTCGGGCGGGGCCAAGGGAACTGAATGGGATTGGCTGATGGCCCTGGCATCGAGGGCACGCTTCCCGGCAATGGTGCATGCCTTGCTTGTGACTGGAGAAGTTGCCGGCTTAAATCATCAGTGCGTTCTTTGGCTACTATCAGCTCTCTCCTCAGGGTGTTGGTCTCCTGCCTGGCTGCATGTACTTCGGAACGCAGCTGCCCCAACATGTGGGCTAACTGGTCGGTTTCTGATGTTTCCATGACGCCCAGGTGGATTATGATGTGAGGATTTGCATTCTGTAACGCTCACCTGGTATCCACGAGGACGTCACTCAGCCTGTTCTGACCTCTTACGACCTCGGACCCTTCCCTGGGGGCTATTCGACTGGAGACTGAGCCTGAAACACAGGATTGGTAGAGTTTAACTCCCTATTGTCTCTGTGTGCTTGAACCCCTTCTTCCCCGGGGTCCAACCCTTCCCTTTGATCCATAGCTCACCATGTTTTCTTGGATAGTGTGCTCTCCGTCCTGCTTTCAGCGCAGGGGCATGTTGATTGATGCAGGCTTGTTGCTGCCTAGTTACTTCACTGGCAAGATTCCAACAGGTAAGTATAATGAGTCTTTTGTATAGTTCTCTAACTTTGTTCCTTTCCTTCCTTAGATGATGTCCGGCGTCCGGGGATGGCGGCGTGCTGCTGAGATGAGTAGCGCTGAAGGTACGTGAGAGTGCGATGCACCCCCTTCGTATTTGCATTGAACTGAGTTCTTTTTCTGTGTCTTTTAGATGCCGCAACGCTTTCAGCGTGGATGCCGGTTATAAAGAACAACTGCGGCGGTATGCAGCGCCTCTAGATGTTTCCACACTAACTTGGAGTGTCTTTTCCCTCTTGCAGATGGATGAGAAGTTCCGGAGACAGAGAGGCTGGGATTCAGGTAAGCGTTTGAAACTTGTACAGTATTTAAAAATAAGCGAAGATTTGCAGAATGCTTATTAATGCCTTTTTTCTGTTCTTTTCCCTTTTCCTTAGGAAGCGGTGTGCCGGGATGGGAATGACACCGCTGAAGATGCCCGCAGAACAGAAGGAGCGATGAATGATGGGCAGAAGCGCTGCAAGGTAAGGCTGTTCCTAATGGCGTTCTTGTTCTTGCAGGAGCTGAGCGCAGAAGAAAGATGCAGGCCTACTGGAGACCGATCCGAACACGGTGAGTGTTACGCTGCAGATGCAGAAAACGCAAAGCATGTTTCTCAGCGTGGGTGTGGCTTAAATAGTCTCTGGGTATCCCAGATGTCTCTGGGCTGAACCACACCCAAAAGACAAGACCGCACATGCAGTTCTGGGAACCGAAATATGTGGGGGCATCCATCTTGTCCCCATCAATGCACTACAAGTCCAATCCCAATGTTATCCTATGGGAGTGAGTGAGTCTGGTGCCACAAGCGCCAAGTCTGACTCCAAGTGGGTCTTTGGAGGAATGGAGAGGCCCTTGAGGGCCATGGAGGTGATTGTGGCCTGGCTCCAGCCTGACATTTTGGAGGGCTGGGGACATGAGGGGCAGGAATAATGACACCTGCCTTGCCACAATACAGGCAAAGTTGTTGTCGACGGCGTCCCTCCCTCTCCTCCTTGGTCAATGGCCCTCTAACACTACCCAATTGCATGGTTTTCCGGCGGAGTCTCCAGGGGGCGAAATGGTGCCTCTCCTGGGCGAACGTACAAGGGCCGTCCTTCTGAATGGGAACGATCAGTCTTCCTTTCCTGCAACCGATGGTCCAGTTGAACCACCAGGTCGATGTATTCTGAACAGCGCTTAGGCGGGTTGACCACTTGCGATAGCACATCTTTAAGTTTGTTACAAATGCCTCGATAAAACAGAGTAGTCCTCTTCTGCTCAGGCCAATTCGTCACAGCGACGAGTCGATTAAAGGTAGTAATGTACACCGACAAGTCCTGCAAACCCTACCTGAGGGCCAATAACTCCCTGTCCAAAGCCTGTCCCTGAGTGCAAAGAGCTTATCCAGATCACGTTGCAAGCCGGCAAAATTATATAGGATGGGATCATCCCGGTTGACTAAAAGCACTGACCAACCAGCTGCGTGACCACCCAAATACGATAACACAAAGGCGACCTTGGTCTGGTCAGTAGGGAAGGCCCCAGGCTGACACAAAAAATGTAACCTGCAATGGTTAATGAAGATAGCATACCTCTGGGGATCCTCCAAAAACCGTTCAGGAGGAGCCAAGGGGACAATACCAGGGGTTGTTAACTGGATGTGGGCTAGCCCTGCGACAGCACCAGCTGATGGGCGTGGTAAAGGAACCTGACCTGCTTATGTCATGGTCAGGCTTTTTGCGAGGTCCTCTGGTCTCTCCCGGTTCACCACTAATTCTTTTCTCATGGCATTAGTCTCAGAGCGGGCTGTGTGAACCTCTGCCCGCAACTCCCCCAAAAGTGCAGCCAACTTATCTACCTCTGACTCCATGACACTTGGGCAGGGCTTAAAACGTGGGCTTAGCGTTCTGTAATGCTTTCCTCTGGTGCCCTGCAGGAGGGCCTGGTCCCGTCTGTTCCAAAGCGTTGCCCCCCACTGGATGGACTGGTTATGATGGACACCCAAACCACTCCTTCCCCACTGTCCCACTGGAGAGCTGTAGCCCAGTGACCAGTGTGGTTGGGAGTGGCCCGGTAGGATTCTGAGCCTCCGGTAAGGTGTGTGAGGGGATCTGGATGGTGACCTAAGGACAAGTAAGTACAGGTATTCAGTATGTGTCTCCCGACTCTCCCCCCACCACCCCCTTATGTATTCCTTAGTTTAGCTGGATGGCGCGGAGGAGGTTGTGCTCACTGTTTTGAAAGAAGAAGAAAGGCTGAAGGTGCCAGGTAAGCATCATTCTCTAGTTGTTTCACTGGGAGTAGTGGCCCAGGCCAGCTGCGGCACACGAGATGCTGAGGTAAGTTTTTGTATAGCGCTGCTTTAGAGTTCTGACAGCTTGCGGCGCAAAGTGTAGCTTGTTTTGTATTACTCGTTCTTGTCTGGTGGTGCGGTGCACTTTATCAAGTCTCTTTCTCCTTTCCTCTGCAGGTGTGGATCACACAAAATGCTGTTCCAGATCGGGCCGCTGCACAAAGAATGGTTGGAGCGGTAACCAAGTAGGATTCTAGCCGGCTGACCGCTTGTTCTTGTAAATCCGTTTTCAATGGGGAATTCGGGTGGGCATTGCCTTTAAACTTCAGCCTCTTACTGTAGTTTGTCTCTGTTTCAGGAGCTGCAGTTGCCGCGGGACCAGATCGATGAAGATTCCAAGTAAGTATCAATAACTGAGACTGCTACGGAGCGCAGTCGATGAAGTCTTCTGGTAAGTATGGATATAAGATCGATTCCAAATGCAAATGAGTTTGGGTGTGCACCGGTAATCTAAAGTCTCTGTGCATGTGGAAACAGGAGCGGTGAGTATTACACTGCTCTTGCAGGTAGCAGAAGAAACGCTAAGCAAAGGGTGTGGTTTTATAGCCTCTGTAACACTAGACCACCCGGGACCTCAGGCTCTCGAGCCAGCTGGGGCCCATCTTGAGTTCCACAGCAGGTCCTAACTTGGCGTCCATGTTGGTGTTGGTCGTAGCAGCTTCCTAATAAACGCCTACGCCAGCCAACAATCCTGAATTTACATTCCGTTCCTACATTACCATATGAGGGTATGCCTTGTGTTTTTACTGGGTTCATGACACTAACTATATGTGTGCAGTTGGTGTGGCATTTGCATGATAGCTGCTTCTTAGCGGTATGTTTGGTGTTTGGGAGGTCAGGAATATGTGTTCATTCTGGAGGGTTGACACCCAGACTGATTTCTGGCTGTGTTAGGCCTGAGGAGACACTTAGGCTAGCGGTGTGTGCTCAGCTAGCTGTGCTTAATTGGGATGTTGAGTAGTAAGAGGCAGGTGTTAGTATGAGAACAGCTATACCGAATGTGTCATAGTATTGCTGTGTTCTAGTTGAGTGGTGGCGTATAGGCGAGAGTAAGCGTGGTAGTATGATATGGCTGTTTCAGTTCCATCCACTCCGTCCGTTCCATCCACTTCATCCGTTCCGTGCACTCCATCCGTTCCATGTACTCAATCCGTTCCATGTACTCCATCCGTTCCATCCACTCTATCCGTTCCATCCACTCCAGCCGTTCCATCCGTTCCATCCACTCCATCCGATCCATCGAGTCCATCCACTCCATCCAGTCCATCCGATCCATAACTCCATCCGATCCATCCACTCCATCCACTCCATCTGTTGCATCCACTCCGTCCGTTCTATCCATTCCATCCATTCAACCACTCCATCCGTTCCATCCACTCCATCTGTTCTATCCGCTCTATTCCTTCCATCTGCTCCATCTGTTCCATCCACTCCATCTGTTCCATCCGCTATCAATTCATTCCATCTGTTCTGTCCGTTCCATCCACACCATCTGTTCAATCCTCTTCACCTGATCCATCTACTCCATCTACTACATCTGTTCCATCCACTCTAATCGGCTCCATTTGTTTAATCTGCTCTATCCGTTCTATCCATGCCAACTTTTCATTCGACTCCTTCGGTTCCATTCACTCCTTCAGTTCCATCCAGTCATTCAGTTGCATCCACTCCTTCAGTTCCATCCACTCCATCTGTTCATCCACTCCATCTGTTCCATCCACTCCATCTGTTCCATCCCTTCTGCCTGTTTCATCCACTCTACCTGTTCCACCTACTTCATCTGTTCCATCTACTCCATCAGATCAATCCACTCCATCTGTTCCCTCCGCCCCATTTGTTAAATCAACTCCAACTGTATTGTCTACTGTATCCGTTAAATCCATTGCATCCGTTCTATCCATTTGATTTGTTTGTTCCATCCGTTCCATCCCTTTCATCCACTTCATCCGTTCCATCAACTTCATCCGTTCTATCCACTTCCTCCGTTCTATCCACTTCGTCCGTTCCATCCACTTCATTCATTCCATCCACTTCATTTGTTCCATCCGTTCCATCCACTTCATCGGTTCCTTCCACTTCATCGGTTCCATCCCCTTCATCAGTTCCATCCACTTCATCCGTTCCATCCGCTTCATCTGTTCCATCTACTCCATCAGATCGATCCATTCCATCTGTTCCCTCCACCCCATTTGTTTAATAAACTCCAACTGTATTGTCTACTGTATCCGTTATATCCATTTCATCCGTTCTATCCATTTGATTTGTTTGTTCCATCCCTTCCATCCACTTCATCCCTTCCATCAACTTCATCCGTTCCATCCACTTCCTCCGTTCTATCCACTTCGTCCGTTCCATCCACTTCGTCCGTTCCATCCACTTCATTCATTCCATCCACTTCATTTGTTCCATCCATTCCATCCACTTCATCGGTTCCTTCCACTTCATCGGTTCCATCCCCTTCATCGGTTCCATCCCCTTCATCATCGGTTCCATCCACTTCATCGGTTCCATCCACTTCATCATCGGTTCCATCCACTTCATCCGTTTCGTCCACTTCATCCGTTCCATCCACTTCATCCGTTCCATCCACTTCATCATCCCTTCCATCCCTTCCACCCACTTCATCCATTCCATCCACTTCATCCGTTCCATCCACTTCATCATCCCTTCCATCCACTTCCATCCACTTCATCCCTTCCATCCACTTCATCCCTTCCATCCACTTCATCCCTTCCATCCACTTCGTCCCTTGCATCCACTTCGTCCCTTCCATTTACTTCGTCCATTCCGTCCACTTCGTCCGTTCCATCCACTTAATTTGTTTGATCCACTTCATTTGTTTGATCAACTTCTTTTGTTCCATCCATTCCATCCATTTCATCCATTCCATCCACTTCATCCGTTCCATCCCCTTCATCGGTTCCATCCCCTTCAACCGTTCCATCTGCTCCATCTGTTCCATCCGCTCCATCCGTTCCATCTGCTCCATCCTTTCCAGCCACTTCACCCGTTCCATCCGCTCCAGCCACTTCACCCGTTCCAGCCACTTCACCCGTTCCAGCTACTTCACCCGTTCCATCCACTTCGTCCCTTCCATCCGCTTCGTCCGTTACATCTACTGCATCCGATTCATCCGCTTCATCCATTTCATCCACTGCATCCATTTCATCCGTTTCATCCACTGCTTCCGTTTCCCCTATTGCATCCGTTTTATTTGTTTCATCCAATTTCTTTCTTTCATCCACCTCATTCGATTCTGTTTAGTTTATCCCTTTTAATTTACACTGGCAGTTTTAGTTTTTCATTTTTCACGATCGGGTCTCGATGCTTTTTTGATTCAGCAACCTTGGGTTACTGTTTATTGTTGCTGTTAATACTGTTTGTGATAAGAGTCGATTTTTAGGGGAAGAGCAACGTTTTCAGTAATTTGCAGAAAGACATGAGGTCTTCGGTGAGTTGGATGTGGGGTGGAAGTGAGTTCCACAGAATGGGGGCCATGGCTGAGAATGATAATCCACCTAACCTAAGTGAGTTGGTTTTGGTATCACTAGGAGGCGGGCAGAGCTTGATTTTAGAGTGCATGGTGGATGGTAGGGTCTTAGTTTGTCCTGTAGATATTGAGGTCCGGTTTAATGCATTGCCCGGTGCGAGATGCATAAGGTTTTGAAGGTCACCCTTCGGCCAACCGGGAGCCAGTGCAGAGTTTTGAGAGCTGGGGAGGTGTGATCCCTTGAGCCAAGTGCTAGTAGCAGTTTGGCTGCGGCATTTTTTGCTTTTTGCTCTTTGTAGTTTAGTCAGGTGGTATGCATGGACTCCGAGGTAGAGGGAGTTAGCATAGTGCAGTCTTGACATTACAGTTGATTGGACCGCTGTGAGTCTGTTGGGAAAGGAGAGGTATGGAAAAATGCACCTAAGAATTTTGAGGTGGTAGTGGCAGGACTTAGAGACGTTGTTGACTTGGTGTGAGAGGGTTAGGTCAGAGTCGAGGGTGCATCCAAGGTTTTTTACTGAGGTTGAGGTTGTCGGGGAATTGCCCATGGCAGGTGGCCAGGGTAGAGGGTGTGGAAGAAGTTCGGTGTGGCCACACACCATGATTTCGGTTTTGGAGGGGTTTAGAAGGTGATGGTTTGTGGTCATCCAGTAGTCAATGCCAAGGATGCAGGCAGCGAGGACGGGTTGGCAGCTGGGTTTGGAGTTAAGGAGTTTTAGGTTTCGTTGGGTGTCGTCGGCGTAGTTTTAGCTTAGGATATTGTGTGAGCGGATTATTCAGCCCTCCTTTTCAATATAGAGATTGAAAAGGAGGGCTGATAGGCACGCTCCTTGTGGAACTCCGGTATTGACTGGTCGGGCAGCGGAAGTAAAGGAGGAGAGTAGGGTTATTTGGTTCCTATTGTTGAGGAAGGATGCTATCCACTTGAGAGCGTTTCCACAGATTCCAAGGGAGTGGAGGCGCTCGAGGAGGATTGAGTGGTTGATTGTGTCAAACGCGGCAGATAGGTCAAGAAGGATTAGTGCAGCGCATCCCACAGAGTCTGCAGTGTTTTTAAGGTCATCGCAAATTGAGGCTAGGGTGGTTTCGGTTCTTTGTCGGGGTCTGAAACCTGATTGAGTGGGGTCTAGGAGATTTTTGGCTTCGACAAAGGCATTTAGTTGGGATTAAGCGGTTTGGTCGATGAATTTAGCAAGGAACCTGGTGTTTGAGATGGGGCGGTAGTTTTTTGGGTCGTGAGGATCGAGGGAAGGTTTTTTAAGAAGAGGCTTGACATGAGCAGTTTTGAACGCGTCGGGAAAAATTCCAGAGGAGCGGGAGTCGTTTATGATGGTTCTTGCGTGTTCTCCTGCACTGGTAGATGCAAATATTTATTTGAGGGTTGAGGCTGGGCAGGGGTCTAGAGGGGAGCATGATGGTTTGTGGGCGGAGAAAAGTTCAAGAAATTGGTCAGTTGATATTGGTGTGAAAGAGTCGAAAGTCGGTTGGGGTGCAGTTGCAGGTGGTGGGTTGGTGGGTGTGGTGGGTGGATTGGGTGGTGGGTGCAAGAGGGCCAGTTTGTTGATTAGAGAATTTGTTCTTTCAAGAGCAGTGGTGTTGAAGTGGAGAGAGAGTGAGTCGCAGAGTGATTGAGAGGGGCTCGATTGGGTGGTGGTACATGATGGTTTGGTAAATTCGGAGATGATTTTGTGGAGTTCTTTGCTGGGGTTTTCACAGTTCAGGATTCGGGAGTTGTAATAGGCTTTTTTTGCTTTCCAGATTTGGGCTTTGTAGTGGCGAGGGTGCTGGGCCAAGGGGATCTGCTCAGGGTGGTTTTGTCTTTCTGCCATTTGCGTTCAAGGGATTTATAAAGTTGTTTTGCAGTCTTCAGTTCTGGTGTAAATCATCTAGGAAAAGGGTCATGGCGAGCGGATGGTTTGCAAGTGGGGGTGAGCGGGATTAATGAGGTATTGAGACATGAGTCAAAGGCGTCGGAGGTTAAGTGTTCATTGCGTGGGCAGTGTTAGGGAGAATCCTGTGCCGTTCCCTTAGGGAGCACTACAGAAGATTAAGACTACAGGTCCACGCAATTAATCCCCTTTGCTATCAGTCTGTACCACAAATATTTAGTTGGTAGCTGTGGCTAAGTAGTCAGGCTTATCTTAAGAGGGAGATGAGCAGTATTCAGGGTTTACACATTAGGACTACAGTACTATGGAACAAGAAAACACTGACCAAAGCTTGATATCAAAAAGAATATATATATTTATTTTACACACTCTGATGTTCACACACATATCACCATTATAAAAGCAAGTTAAATCAGTCAAGAAAAGTATACACAACTCCCTATTTAAATTGTAGACAAGTTTGAGCAAGAGTGAAAACTGAGCAAAAAGGCACAGTGAAAACCAAGCAGAAATGGCACTCTATCAATTTCTCAAAAGTGAGGGAAAGGACAAGTTATACAGGAATATACTCTTAAACACACCAGCAACACTTCCCCAGATGATTGTGAACAAGTTAAGCAAGGCAGTACTTTAGCAAGTAGAATACTGAGGTGAAAACCGAGCAAAATGGCACTTCACAAGTTTAAAAAGAGGGAAGAAAAAGGTGGTTAAAAGAGTTAGGTTCATAAGGTGGTGCCAGGAAAAGGAGACTATTCAGAATAGTCTCCTTCTCCTGGCACCACCTTATGTTTCATTGTACATTCTCACCTCGAGGTTCCAGTGATTGTTGAGGTTCCCACCTTGGGTTTTGTATATAAGAGTTAGGTTCACCAACACATCTCTAGGTGAGAATCAATCTAGAGAAGGCAGCTGTAACAGATTTTGCCAGAGTCAATAGGCCTGTGCCAGAGGCAGTGGTACAGGGCAAAGTGCCCAGGAGAAAAATGTTCTTGTCGCTGCAGTCAAGTGTTTGTTAAACGATTCGAAAACGGCGGTTGCAGAAAGTGAAAGACAATGTTAGATGATAGGGGCGGCTAACCCAAGAGCTAAGTAAAGGATTTAAAACACCTTTAGCAGTACCCAACGAAAAGGGAGGCCTGGCGGAACAATGTACCTTAAAAGTGGAAGTGGCTCCTGTGGTGGCGGTAGTTCCTGGCAGTTCCTGCAGTTCGTGAGATCCAGCAGAGGAAGAGAGGCTCTCTTCATGGAGGAAGGTTCGAGTTACTGCACTGCCCACGGATGAAACCAGCCGCGGTGCTGCCCAATGAATAAAAGGTACGCTCCTTCAAATCGCGGTCCGGGTGGACGGGTACCTGGCTATCCGGTCTCGTAGTACTTCGCACTGGCGATTCGACCAAGGCAGGTCCTGGAAGGCAATTGGCGAACTGGTTGGCCCCACCAGCTCAAGGGAAGAAGACTCTTGCAGGTGAAGATCTTCTCGTTGGAGAAAAGTGGTGAGGATCTGCAGCATGGCTTCACCGGTGGTTCAGTCGTTGCAGATGTCTTTGGCTTCTCTCCTCTTCGGCTTCTTAGTTCCAGTAGCGACATCTTGTCCTCCAGTCCTCAGGACCCTGCTTTTATGCAGCAAGACCCCCATTCATACAGCCTAGCTGTCACTCATACAGTGGGGTGGCCCTCCTGGCAGGAGAATCCCCCAGCCTATCAGGGCAGAGTGCGACTTGGGTTGCGTAGGCAACCCTGTCCAGGTTGCCTATTCCCCCTCCCACACATCCTGTCTACCCCAGACTCAGTGGCGCTGAAAGGAGGGCTTCTGTGCAGAAGCCCGCCAAAAGGACGAACAAAGGATCCCCAACCTGGGTTAGGACTATAGAGAAAGACA
The DNA here is from genome assembly GCF_040938575.1 of Ambystoma mexicanum. NCBI lineage: Eukaryota > Metazoa > Chordata > Amphibia > Caudata > Ambystomatidae > Ambystoma > Ambystoma mexicanum. Next base: position 376,043,360 of record NC_090931.1, read on the forward strand.
TGAGAAAGAAATTAAATCAAAGTTCTGGCAATAAACACCTACCAGAGTAAAGTTAATATTAAAATAAACCGGCGGTATGTTAGAGGCTGTCAGTAAAAGTGGTAGCCTCGAAAATCCCATAGTAAAATATTTGCGGTCGAATATTTACGGTAGTAACCACTGCCACCAGCCAGAAACTTTTGAGAGAGGGACTGTACGGTACCCCCTCGAAAATGAACAATAGGGGAAAAAACTATTAACCCTTCCCAGTACCTCCATAGTAAGATGGATTGTACTGGTTCTGTTCATAAGATTTGACTAGTAAAGTCAATGGGGACTTTACATGCCCTGGGATACAGTAGTCAGTCCCAGGGTATGGAGTCTATGTTTGGGGGTCACTACGACACCCCTGTGGTACGGCACGGAGGATGCAGTGTACCACCTATGTAAAAAGATGATTCCTATGAGGTTGAGAAAAACCCCATATACCATAAGCACACAAGATAGCCTAAAACACACACTAGCAATCTGTCTAAGAGTGGGAAAAAAGGGTCTTAGAAAGAGAAAAATAAACCCCCCAAATCCAGCAAAGCTGCTGGGAGACTCTATAGGTAAGGGAAATTAGCCATAGAAGAGAATTCTCCCTAACAGGCAGGTAGGGGGAGGAGACTGAAGGAGCGCGTCAGCTAGGTCGGGAAGGATTTTTAGTTTCTTCCAACATTTGCGTAGATTTGGAGGTTCTGGTTTGGGTACGGGGAGGGGGGCGGGTGAGCGAATGGTGAAAGAGATAATTAAGTGATCGGACCAGATGATAGGGGTGGGGGGGGGTTAGATATATCGGGTCGTGGGAGCTGAAGATGGCATCAAGGGTGTGTCCTTTATAGTGAGTCGGCCCGTTTATGTGGGTATGGAGATTAATCCCATGGTTCTCGCATTTCAAGGTGCCAAAGCTCTTGAATAGCCTGAATATATTGTAGCAGGTCTTCGTCTCCCTCCATTCTGCGTGCCATAATCGCACTAATGTCTGACGGGTCTGGGTACTGTGTCTGCAGAGCTTGCCATACAGCTGCTCGGAAGTTAGCAACCGGCGAACCATTGTGCACCGTGTTCTGGGTTGTTACTCCTGGGTACCCCACCATACGTCATTTGCAGCCTCCCCGAGGATCGCCACTAGTAAACCTTTTACGTTCCCTACGGATAATTTCTGTCTTGCCGTCATTTTATCCATCTCGTATATCCCATTTCCCCACACCCATGGTCAACGAGGGTAGCCTACACCTCAAGTTTTCCTTGTCTATATGTTTCCATGGTATGTACTGAGGTTGCCCCCCTTTGTGTGAACCCAACCTCCCTGTCCGGTCCTCTCATCAACTTTATGTCCCCTCTAATCTCCCAGTGTCTTTGGTGGTGGTGAATGCCCTTAGCATTTCCCCCCTCCTTCGCGCTGGGAGGTCTCTAAGCCTTGGTGCATTTGGGGTTACACTATCCAGGCTGCGCGATGCATCCCTGGAACATTGTTGTCTCTCGTCTTTGTCACCCTACAATTCCCCTGCATCTCTGTCTGCTTCCCATGTCGAGCTTCGATGGGTCTTATTCCCCCGTAGACTAATGAGCAAGTTGTCCCATACCCTTGTCCTCAGTGTCTGCTAAATCGTCTTCTGACTCGTGTCTCCCATACACTGTCGAAATTGTCCTGGAAGCTTAGTGTCCTCAGTACGTTGCCTCCCTTTGGTTTCCCTCCTAAGTCCATCAAATTTCCGTTGTCCTCCCTCACGGAGGGGGGGCCCTGTGTCAGTTCTGTCTGGCAGCGTGGCTGCCCTTTCATATTTGTTCGTTTGATCCTGCTCCGCTTGCCTATCTCTTCACGTGTTATTGTCGGATGCGGTTAATCCACATTTCAGTCTTATGTCTCTCACTGCACGCTCCTCCTCCTCCTTGCGTTTGCGCTCTCTTGTGAGCCGCTATAATTCCCACTTTTTAATTTCCCTTCTTACTAAAACTTGCTTTTCCTTCTCGTCTTCCTCTCTTTATCTCTCTAACTCTTCGAGCTCCCACTTTCTTCTAATTTCTCGCTCCCGCTCTTTCTCTTCTTTTTTCTTGTCCCTTCACACCCTCTCACATTCCTCCTTCTCTTCCTTCTCTTTCTACCTCTTCCATTATCTCTGCCCACTCTCGTGCTTCACTGCTTCCCTTACACCCAGCTACTTCCTTACACTCACCTACTTTTTCTCCTGCTGTCTTCCCATCTAATTTCAATAGTATTTGCCCGCCTACCCACTCATTCGATGCTATTCCTCCCAGTCCCTCCTTTGCGCTTGTCTGGGTCTCGCTGTATGCCCCTTTCTGCCTCTCCTCCTTGGTATATGGTGGAGGTTCGAATGTTGGGTTTATATACTCCTCTGCTGCTTTTAATTCTCATATAGGGTAAAATCCATGTGCTTCTGTGATAGCCCCTTCGGTCTCATGGTCAGGAGGAGGTGGGGGAGCGGGGGCCGAGGGCGTTGCACCCGGAGTCTCCTGCTGGCTCAGCATCCACTGGCACCTTGCTACTTCCCCTTCGTCATCCTGAAAGATTTTCCAGAGTTCGAATATCGCCATAAGACTGCTTAATTTTTCCCCCTTGTAAGCCTCTTGTGTGTGTGTGTGTGTAACAATTGCTGCACGCATTTGGAGAAACTTTCACATTGTGGCCATGGCTTAGTCAATTTATCTTCTGTGTTTTTCGTCCATTCCACACTATATTTACAAATCTTGTCCTTATATCGCAGAAGGGCCTTATATCTACCACCTTAGGCACGCCCACAAATCTTGCGCTTGCGCCTTCCGCACATCGCCACCGAACAGCTGACTATGTCGATTGCAAATTGCAACCACCAAATTCTGTTCCTCCTCTTGCTGTCCTAGTCCTATGCACAGGCCCTATGGGTGACGTCACTGCTTCACTAAATAGGGGAATATAGAAATATCTAACAGCGCACATGCTACTGTTCCATCACACAGACAATTTTTTACGAACCCGACATATACCCACAACTGTCTTCTAGCCTCCAAACAGGGGGATACCAATATCTCTCGTGCTAAATCTGTACCTACAGTGTTGCCTTGCAGATAAAACGCCTCTGCGAGACTTAACCAGAAGAACACCTTCCGTGATCTGAGCTACCTCCCTTTGCTAAGCCATTACACAGTGATACCATCATCCATGACCCAAGCTAAAATGCCCAATCCACATTGAATCCAATATCTATACAACCGTTTATCATGTGTACCCTTAAGTCGATAGTCCAGGTTATTCACCAGAACCTTTTGCCTCAAAACCGAATGTTCCCTAACCACAAAATGACATCTACCTCTGCTCCTTTCCCTACTATACTTCGCACTTCTCGACACTACTAAAAAATACTTCAACAGCACTGAATAATACTCGTCATCACCCCACACCCGACATTACTTTGCCACCACTCTCAGTTGCTGTGTGGCTGAGTCATTACTTACACTTCGCGATCAACTGACGCTGTTCGGCTACCGGCTCCCCCAAAGCTGCTGTGTCACCCTTCTGGTTTGCTGAGCTCCTCAGAGACCGCTGGCAGGATATTTTCCAAACTGGTTCCTGACAGCCTCTGTACGAGGGGCACCTCCCGTGGGGGTTCGTTTTCCTCGAGGCGCCCGCACCCCTCCCGGCGCTGCAGCGGAAGATGTCATTTTATACCGAACGGGCATAGTTATTCATACCTCTGCTACCAACTTGTTGGTTTAGGTATGCCAGAGCGACTGGGAGGTCACACCACAAGCTCTCAATTTCAGCTCCCAGGGCCCACCAAACCCTCCCAAGTGCACAGACGGAGGACTCAGCCAAGGGCAAGTTAGAACTGTCATTTATCACACAAACAGACAGGGATCATACAGCACCATTTTGTTTCTTTTTTGCTTCACAACGAGCAATTCACAACAAGCCATTCCCCAAAAACCTAAGAGCCCGCCTGATTGAGTGATTAGGGTGGTATCACCTAGGCCTGGCACATCCATGCTGAATCTATTGGTAGTCTTCATGACCATCAGTCTGGCTTCAGAACTGCCAGAAGCACGAAAACTGCTCTCCTGAACATCCGTGAGGACCTGCTCTCGAACCTTGACTCCAACACTCCGTGTGTTCTCATTTTGCTCGATCTCTCTTCTGCCTTTGATACTGTCAATCATGGCATCCTATTTAACCGCCTCCATGACAACTGGGCATCACTGGTCAGGCTCTGGCGTGGCTGACTTCTTTCCTCTCCAATCGACCCTCCTAGGTCCAACTGGGGTCCTTCCTCTCTGACATCTTTTTCTCTACCTGTGGTGTCCCCCAGGGATCTAACCTCTCTCCCTGGCTGTTCAACCAGTATTTGGCACTCCTTGCCCACCGCATCGCCGCTCTCTGCCCCAACTTTCAGTGCTATTCGGATGACACCCAGCTCATTTTCAGGCTACCCTCGGGCTCCTCCTCTCCTTCCCTCATCTCTGAATGTCTGTCTGCTATCCAGGAATGGTGTGCCGCCAATGACCTCTGCCTAAATGCCAGTATGAGTGAGATTCTACTCATCGGCACACCCACTCCCTCCTTCCCTGCAGCTCTCTGGCCAGCCTCTCTTGGCCCTCATCCTGCTTCTACCTGCAAGGCAAAAAACCTTAGGGTCATCTTCGACTCCACACTCTCCTTCTCTCCTCACATATCTGACATCTCTAAGAAGTCACACTACCAGCTGCACCTCCTCAGAGGTATTCTTCCTTTCCTCTCCTTCCCCCAGAAGCTCACTGTCTCCCAGGCCCTGGTTCTCTTGAAGCTGGACTACTGTAACAGCCTCTATCTAAATCTGCCTGCCTCTACTCTCCGCCCTCTGCAACTTATCCAGAACAGGACTGCGAGACTTGTCCTTGGCCTCAAGCCCAGGGACCGTATCTCTCCAGGTCTGAAATCTCTACACTGGCTCCCAGTGAATGCGAGGATTAAGTTCAAAACCCTCTGCATTGTCCACAAAGCCTTCTGGGGCCTGGGGCCTAAATACCTTCAACTCTCTCTTCCTAAATATCTTCCTTCTCAAGCTCTTCGCTCATCCGTCTCCAACTCCCTTAGGGTCAGCAGCTTCTCCAAGCAACAAGTTGGGGGTAGATCTCTCTCCTCGGCAGGGGCCTCCCTCTGGAACAGCCTTCCTGCCTCCCTGAAACTTGAGGAGAACCATCTCCGGTTCCGGAAGCACCTCAAAACCTTCCTCTTTGCTTCTGCTTTCTCTCCCCCACTCCCCTGTTAAATTCTTGACTGAAACTGCACTGAAACTGCAACTGGGCTGATCTTGGTCCTGGCCCAGCCACTCTCCCCTTGCACTGCCTCCCTGGCAACACCTGCACTGCGGGACTGTCTCTGCATCCCTACAGCCCGCCTTCCCAGCACTTGTCTGCACTTAACTTGCACTTGCCACTATCTGGCCCTATTATTTATTTGTTACTCTAGGGGGGCGTGGCTTGGCGCCGATGGCGAGCGGCAGCTGATCTGCCGAGCTCCGGCCGAGACGCCGTTTCCTGATCCTTTTTCTCCGGCCCATGTGAGGCCCCAGCCCTCGCAGAAGAACGTGCTGTTGGGGGAAGCGGTCCAGCATCTGAACCACCATCGGGCCCAGAATTGGACCTCCTAGACGCCACCGTGGCCCTAAAACGGCTCTCTCCCCCCCGCTCTGTTTGAATCCAAGATGGCGCATCGCATAGCGGAGCCTCTGAGGGGAACCCCTCCCCCAACGGACTCCCAGGCCTGGCGGGGCGAAGCGGAAGCACGACAAGGAGAACGACCCCTCCGGGTGCCGCCCGACTGACACCAACAGAAGACTGGCCTGGCTCGGGTCACTCCACCGATCCAGCCCCACAAGACAAGGAGCGTGAGATCTCGCATCACCGAGAAAGGGGCCTCCCGCCTACCCCTACTCTTCCGATATTCGCCTCCGGGGCCGCACACCCGGTCACGGGGGCTGGCAAAACACAGCCCTCGGCCCGAAGTCCAGCTTAAGAAGAGGGCCTCGTTAACAACCCCGCAAGCTACCTAACTTTTGAGGCCCAGGACACCCACAACCACCGCCTCAAGATGGCCGCCAAGAACAAGACAAGAGCCGCCACCATGGACTCCTTTGTTTCCACCAAGGTGAAGACTCCCACTCAAGCCAGGGCCGGCCCCTCTGAAGTCACCCAGGCGGGCGAAGGGGTGGCCGCCAATAACCACTCTCAGATACTTGATGCCATAGCTTCACTGAAAACGCATATAGACTCTAAGATCGACGAATTCAAAATAGACATTCAACTAATTCGCCAGGACGCTCGCAACTTAGCTGAGAGGGTCACAACCGTCGAACAGTCAACAGAGGATACATCTACGGCCACCACAGCTATGAAGTCAGAAGTCGCCCTCCTGAGGAGGAAAGTCGCCTTCCTGGAGGAAAGGGCGGAAGAGGCCGAAGGCCGGGCCAGACGGGGCAATATTAGAATCCTGGGTGTCCCGGAGGGGAACGAGGAGGCAAACACCACATCCTTCGTCGAAACCCTTCTGCTGCAAGAAATTGGGGCCGGCAAACTGACCCAAGGATTCTCGGTCGAAAGGGCCCACAGATCCCTCCAGAGGCGCCCTCCCCCTGGATCGCACCCTAGACCTATTATTGCTAAGATACTGAACTTTCAGGACAGAGAAACCATCTTAAGGCGATCCAGGGAGGGTGGCCCCATCGAAAGAGGGGACTCCAAAATCTCCATCTACCCGGACTACACGCAGAAGGTGCAAAGAGCGAGGAACTCATTTGTCCCGATAAAAGCTAGGCTCCGCCAACTGAATCTGAAATACAGACTACTATACCCGTCACGCCTCAGGGTCATCTATAAGGAGAGAGTGGTATTCCTCGATACCCCAGAAGCAGCCAACATGTGGCTAGAGGATAATAACCTGGCCGATGGCAAAGACAACTCACGGACTGAGGCCTAACCCCCTCGGATCCCACAAGCTACCCCCAAGCAACAGTAAGAACCACCACACACGATGCCGGAACACAGAAGGTAATCCAACTTCAGTTAACTATTTGGAAACGGCCTCGCTCGGCTCTGCCGCCAGGCCCTTGCCCCACCCTCAGCGAAGAATTCACTTGGTCCAGGCACCCGCCTGACCCAACTCGCGCCCGACTCCCGGATGGGCTCCGACGGCTCGAGAGCGCCTGAGCACCGCAACAATGTTGTAGTTGCTGGGCACACCAGTTTGAGTTTTGTTATTAGTTTTACTAGTTGTACAGTCTTCATGCTTCTCTCGCCAACCAAGACCGAGATGGGCCCAGGACTTGACCCGGTAGATCGGAAACCAGTGGTATCCCCCTCGCAGCCTACCTGCTGCGGATTACGGCAGAGCCGGACTCCGGGGACGGAGTCCCGCATCAGATCCGAAACTCAGACCCGATGGCGGCACAGCTCACCTTGATGACATGGAACGTCAGGGGTATGGGCTCATACCTCAGACGTAATCGTATACAGTCCTACCTTAAAAGGACGAAAGTCTCGATTGCACTCCTTCAAGAAACCCACCTCACGACGGAGGCCATGTCCAAGATTGCTGACCGATGGGCGGGGACTGTGAGGGGGCCCCCCTACTCCAAATACGCGAGAGGGGTACTAATATGGATAAGCCCGGATGTGCCCTTCCGGATGGAGGGGTGCGAACAAGACAAAGAAGGGAGATACGTAGTGATTTGGGGCTCACTGGAACAGACCCCGGTCTGCCTGGTCAACTCATACTTCCCACATCACGGGACACCGGCGTACCTCGCCACAATGATCACAAAGCTGACTCAGCACCGGGACCGCACCTTCATATGGGGAGGCGACTTCAACTGCGTTGTTGATGTAAGCATGGACAGATCGCTGCCTCCCCCGCACCCGAGCAACCCCGCACCCCTGGCCCTGAAGGAAACTCTGGAGCAGCTCAATCTGGTGGATATCTGGAGGGAAAACCACCCGGCCGATAGGACTTACTCCCACTACTCAGCTCCACATGGAGTCCATACAAGAATTGATTACCTGTTTATTAACAAGGAGCTCGCCCCACGTGCCGCAGCCACAGAGTACCTGGGGCGAACGATCTCCGACCATTCCCCATTGACCATGCTATGGCAGCTGAGGGGCCCCAGACCCCCGATCCCCATGTGGAGGATGACGACTGCGGCACTTGAAGACCCCGAGTTCAGGGAGAACCTGGCCGAAAAAGTGGAAGATTACCTGGAAATCAACACGGGGTCGGTATCCTCCTGGAGCACATTATGGGAGGCTATAAAGGTGGTGACCAGAGGGGAAATTATATCGAGAGCCGGCGGAATTCGCAGGCAATTGAAGATAACGCTTGAGGCACAAGAAGCAGAGATCTACCGACTAGAGTCTACCCATGACAACTCCACAGAGGCCGAGAACAAATTGAAGGAAGCCCGAGCAGAATGCCAACAAGCTTGGGAAAGACTGGAGAAATTCGATTTCACCACACACACCACCAGATCCCACAAGGAATCGGACAAACCAGGGAGGTTACTGGCCTGGCTCTGCAAGCGGGAACACCCCAAACACCTCCCAATGGAGATACGGGACGCCGATGGGACATCCCACACGACTCAACAGCAGAGAGAGGAACTGGAGATGGAGATCACTCTTGAGGATGTGCAAGGGGCAATCAGGTCCCTCTCTAACAGCAAAGCCCCTGCCAGCGACGACCTCCCACCTGAGTTTTACAAAACGTACGAGCCCATCCTCACCCCAGTCCTGCACGAGGTCTACCAGGAGGCATACACGAACAGGGTTCTCCCCAACACCATGAAAGAGACCATAATCATTCCCATGCTCAAGCCACATAAATCACCCACCGACTGTGAGTCCTACCACCCTCTGGCCATGCTAAACTATGATGCCAAGATTCTCACATCCATCTTAGCCCGCAAATTGGCCAGAGTGGTGGGATCCATCGTCCATGAGGACCAGAACGGATTTGTGCCTGGGCGCAACACCACAGCTAACCTTAGGAGGCTACAACATGTAATGGCCGAAACATACGAGAGAGATGAAGACCTGGCGGTGTTGTCGCTCGACGCTATCAAGGCCTTCGACTCCATATATTGGGAATGGATCAGGGAGGTCTTGAGAAGATTCGGCTTCGGAGGGGGCTTCATCAGGTGGATCGAGGTCCTCTACAATTCCCCAATGGCAAGAGTGAAAACGGGAAGAATGGTATCAGCAGCCTGGGAAATACAAAGGGGAACGAGACAGGGGTGTCCGCTATCGCCCATGCTGTACATACTGGGCCTGGAGCCGATCGCACTATACTTCAGGCAGCAGCTCTTCGACGCTGGCATCATGGTGGGCAATGTACACCACATAATAGCTCTATACGCTGACAATGTTATCCTATACCTAAGAAACCCCGAAGTTAACGCACCGACAGCACTGGAGGTGCTAGACAACTACGCAAAGTACTCAGGGATCCAATTCAGCAGAAGCAAGTCCTCCGCATTCCCCCTGGCGGGCCTACGCAACACATCAGAAAGCGATCTCCCAACGATAGGAATAGGTTGGCAACTGGTTAAGTTCCGGTACCTGGGGATCAACGTGAGCCACACCCCGATACTCACGCACGAACATAACACTGAGGTCGCCATCACGAGTCTTCAACGCTCTATAAAATTCTGGTCCAAGCTTCCATTGGCCATGGTGGGCAGAGCAGCAATAGTCAAGATGATCGTACTCCCCCGATTCCTATACTTCTTTGTGAATATTTGCCACTATGTCCGACCGCCCTTCTTCAAGAAACTGGAGGCTATCATCAAGGACTTCCTATGGGGCCCTCACAGGCATAAACAGTCGCTATCCGTTCTTTCCCTGCCACATAAAGAGGGTGGAATAAAGCTACCGGATCTCCAGGTATACTACCTGGCCGCCCAGTTAAGTCACTTAACGAAATGGCTCTCAGACGAACCTTCAGCTGAGACGGAACTACTGAGGCAATCCTCGAACCACGTGATCCCCAAGGAGACCCTATGGCACCCCACACAGGAATCCCCGACCACCTTACAAGTGATTGACCTGGGTAGGAGGATATGGGCCAGGTCCTGCTACATCAGGCGAGTGCAACACCCTTACTCTCCGGATAACCCCATTTTAGCAGATATCTGCCGAACGGATGCAGACCTCTCCACAGCAAGGAGGTGGGAAGAAGCCGGCATATACACATGGGGTGACATGTTCAAGGAAGGGGAATTCAGGGTCTTTGAATCTCTTAAGGCCACCGAAGGAATACCCCCGGGCCAGTTCCTCTGGTTGAAACCGCCTCAAGCAGACTGCCAAGAAACAATGGAATGGCTGGCCGGAGGAACCCTCCCCTGACCCTCTACTTCAAGAAATGCATGACCTCTCGGATGGCTGGAGACCAGTCTCCAGGCTCTATAGCAGACTATGCGACAAACCCAACCCTAAAGGCGAAGCTCTGAGGGCGAAATGGGAAGCGGACCTCGAGACCCCGATTGCGGATAAAGAATGGGAAAGAGTGTTAATATTTCCCAAAAAAGTGTCTAGGAATGCCAGATTCGGCCAGATTCAGTTGAACGTCCTGTATAGGACAGACATGACCCCACTTAGGGTTGCCTCCTTCAACAAGACATCCTCCCCTGCATGCCCATGGTGTGGGAACGATAAGGCGGATATGATCCACATGTTTTGGACCTGCACCAGGGCGATGACACTATGGTCCAAAGCCAAACAGACTTGCATGGACGCCAGAATGACGAGGTACGAATGGAATTCCGGCGAGTGCCTTCTGGGAAAGTACCCCAGACCCAGCAAGTTTAAGCATGCTGTCAGGTTAATGGATATCTCATGCATCCTGGCCAAGAGAGCAATTGCGATGGCTTGGAAGACGCCGTCGGGCCCCAGGCACGAACGATGGCTCAAAGAACTCGAGAGATGGACGGTAGCCGAAACCAGGGCCTGGCAAGAAGGAATCACGTTAAGCGGAGAAACTGAGAGCGGCACCTTAGAATCGTGGAAGGCCCTCCTCAGAGACATACGTTTCACCGCCGACCACAAGCCTCCCTGAAATCTCATAGCATCACACTGGCACTAATCTCCTGCTCCCAGCCCGAAAGGACAGCCAGTGTATGTGACCCCTCCTGCTTCCTGAAACTGGGTCGCTGGCCTTCACCCATCCATCCACTGAAAGGTTCGCTACAACATGAAGACTGTTGTTGTTTTGTTTGTTCCCTCCCTCTTCCCTGTTCCCCCCTTCACCATGCCCTCTCTTGTTTGAATCACTGCTTAATTTTCGTTGTATTGCACGGTTTCTCTTTTCCACCAAAAATCAATAAAATACGTTTAAAAAAAAATATATATATATATATTTATTTGTTACTCTACTTCCCTGTACTGCACTTTCCCCCCTCCCTGTCCCCTTGCACTTTTCCCTTTCCTCCACCCATGCACTTGCACGATCTGAATGACACTTGGCCTAGTAGGATTGTTGTCTGTCTTCCCTTTGTCCCCCCCCTCCCTGCCTCGTCGCGCCTTCAAACACTTGTGTATAGGCGCGTTACAAATGCCATATCATATCATATCATATAGTTGTTACTTCGTTGGTCCTCACATGTAAAGTGGCTTGCCTGCCCCTTCCCCAAGAAACTATCTATTACATGGTTGCAAGGCCGCAGGATTACGGTTGGCCCTTGCCCTCTGCCATCCACCCCTGGATTTCTTTTCCCTGATTGGCTAGAGCTGATCTCCCCAGGCCTCGGGCCCAGCTCTGTTCTCAGCGCTCAGTGCACCTTCTAATGGTGATGAGAAAGACTATGGGGGTCATTACGAGGTTGGAGGTAAGGGATTACCGGCACCGGTAAGGACACCAGTGCCGGTAATCCCTTACCACCCTATTCCGAGGTCCCTTAGTGGGTCCCTTCCTTAACGCCTGGTTTTACCAGGCGTTATGCAAGGGATCCGTTAAGGGACTTCAGAGCTAATAACGGTACCGCAATTGACCCCCTATGTGTTCCCAATATAACTGTTAGTGCTACCACTTTTGGCTGTGAGGGTGCCCTCAGCATTGACGATTCCACTTCATGTCTGTGTTACTGAGAACTGTTTGTCTTCCCACCGTGGGTGAATGACCATTGTCTAGCTCGGCTGCATCATGTGACTGAGGACCGCAAAATCCCTCTTGCCTGCAATTTATGAGAATTTATTCTGCTCTACTGCAGATGGCTCTGTCTCTTAGATTTGCAATGTGCTGTTTGTCTCTGACCTTGGCTGTGAGCCCTGGCCTGCTGTTCTGTGCAGCGTAGTTGTGCAGCCTAATTCTACTTTTCTTCGTCTCTCGTCCTGTGGCCTCATCTAACCTCATTATAGTTACACTATGATTTCTACACATCTATGCTGTGCTATATTTCTTATAGGTTAGTGGTCTTTGGTTCTTCCAGGCTCCTTACATTATCCTGTGGTCCCATAGGGCTAGTTGCAATGAGCATCTGCAAGCTTGCTCTACATCTCTTCGTTTGTCTTACATTCAGCGTTTCTGCGCTTGGCTAATGAGAAAAATAATAAAAGCTTTTGACATTATGTATATGTACCCGTCCTCTTATCTACAGAACTATGTAAGCATGTTCTTCGTGTGAGCATGTGTGTGTTCATGTAACTTTGTGCATGGCTGCGAGTTTACTTTGTGACTAAAGTTGCTTTCTTACGGTGTCACTAATGAAGTCAGCACAACTGAATTATCGTTATTAGTCAATCTGATGCATCAAGGTGTTTGGATCCATGATCAGTGTTTAGGCACCTGTATCCATAAAGATATCGTGCCTCATAATGACTCTACGGTACCTGTGCCGGCAAATACCGGCACGGCTGCAACCAAAGTCATTTTATTTCCGGCGCCTGGGAATAGGGAACTACCAGAAAAAAGAAAATCCCCATTCCCATTGAGTCCCACTGGACACAATAGTAATGGGGAGGACGGATGCACCAGCACTGTGTGCAACAGTTCCAGTGCATCCCTCAAAGTCAGACCTGGTGGGCTGAAGGGCACCCGCTTGCAGAACTCGTAGTTTGCCGGTCCGGAAACAATGTTACCGGCAAGCTTACTGGTACCGTTGTTTCAGGGCCGGCAAACTCAGAATGAGGCCCATTGACTGGATAAGGTATGAATACCTGTCTAAGAGAATATCTGTTGGTATATGTGGATGTCACCGACCCTCCAAACAATGAGTTGCTTTGTACGTTCTTGAGTCTGTGGGCTGTCATGTTGATGGAGGTGAAGGGGGCCTTCCAGGGATCCTCTCTTCAACAGTCTACTTCACAACCCAGTCTGGACTGGTCTGCGCTAGATGGAGCACTCTGCCGGGCCAAAGATGCAGGGACAGACGCTCAGGCCGTTTCAGGGTCCTCTGACTTAAGGAACCCCACCAGCCGTGTTCAATCGAAAACCATGGCTGCTCCAATGGCTAAAATAGGCAAGTCGAGCAAGAGCGTTGATAAAGCGTCGCTAATCACGGGGAAACAAGAACGAACAAAGAGGCATGAGCAGACTGTGATGACCCAAGTCCACAGATCCTTTTACTCTCCCCCAAAACTAGATGCTCCTGCAACACATGTGGACCTACATAACCTCCTATCTGATCCCAAGAGTGCGATCCTTAGGAATTTCTCTGATCTGTCCCAGAAGGTCTCCTCTCTGGACACCCAATACTTGGCGATGGAGAAAAGGGTATGCGAAATGGAAGGCTTCTCCTGTGCGAATTAACAGAGCTAACCTGCTAAGTGGAAGCAGTAGAGGTACAGAGTGAGACCCTACACACAGAAAATGAAGACCTAGAAAACGGTTTATAGTGATAATATCGAAAACATAATGCCGAAAAACAAAAATGTCGAAAAAATAATGTCGAATGTAAATATGTCGAAATCATATGCATACAATAGAAAAAGACACTTATTCGAAAACAAAATGTCAAAAAAAAATCGAAAAGGCAATGCTAACATACCAATGTAAAATGTCAGAAATAGAATCGTTTTAATGGGAGGGGGTCCCCTCCAACCCCCTCCACCCCAACCCCCCCCCACAGAACCGTGTCGCCATCCATCAATATAACACATTATGAATAACGAAAAACACACAAAATGAGGATTAGTAAGGGTTAAACGAATAAATGAAAGCCAAGAGTAAAGAACCTTAACTAGACGCTGAGGAACAGATGACAGTTGTGACAAACCGTCATTACCTGACAGAACCTAACGTCAGAGTAGACTAAAGGACGAACAGTGCAACTACTTCAGGCAAATTCAGGTATATTACCATACTAAATATATGACTAGATAGGCAATTCGAAAAGTGTACACTACACATAATGTGAGACAGGAATAGTGAAATGTTTTTTTTTCGTTATTTTAGATTTCAAATGACAGAGAACGTGGAGTATGTAACTTCGCAGAAGAGTGGACAACAGCTAATTCGTGATGGATACATTTATAATAAGGAATCCCACAAAAATGAAAGAACGTATTGGAAGTGCGCAGAATATACAAAAACAAAATGTACAGCAAGGGTAATAACTGAGACTTCCGTTGTAAAATTAAAAGGGGAACACAACCATCTTCCTGACAGAACCAGTATAATAATTTTAAAAACTCTGAATGCACTAAAGAGATAAGCAGTAGAAAACCCAACTGAGGCCAGTGGGTCTGTAATTGCTGGAATCTGTGACAAAATGTCATTGCACATCTCGGCACAAATGCCTGCAGAAAAGCACATGCAATGAACAGTAAACAGGACAAAACAACAGAAAGAAAATCTTCTGCCAGCACCAAGAAATTACAGCGATATAAACATCGCTGATATATTTAAAACAACAGAAAAAGGATAACATTTTCATCATGCAACATTAGAAATAAAAGATGAAAACATTTTAATATTTTCAACAGCAAGCAATATAAAACAACTTGGTGAGTGCGAAATGTGGCAAAGTGACGTGACTTTCAAGACATGCCCCCATCCTTTCCAACAGTTTTTTACTATCCATGTATCTGTAAATAGCCATCTCATACCCCTAGTCTACGTCTTGATGCCCAAAAAAACAGAAGATACCTACAAAATTGTAATTCAAAAAGTTAAAGATGCCATACCAGAAACAAAACCTACTAATATCATCATGGATTTTGAAATGGCTCAAATTAAAGCATTCTCATCAGTATATAAAGACACATACATACAGGGATATTTTTTCCATTTCACACAGGCCGTTTGGAAAAAACTAAAGAAACTATGACTCCACACGAAATACACAGAGGACAGTGCATATCAACACAATGTGAAAAAACCTTTCGCATTAGCATTTGTAAAGGAAGAAAACGTTATACAATTTTACGAACATTTAATAGACATTGAATATTTCAAAAATAATCAAGAAGAAAATTCGGACTTATTGGACTATATGGAAAACACTTGGTTGGGACAGTTGACAAGAAATGGCACTAGACAAAGACCTAAATATAATATAAAATGGTGGATTTGCTACAAAGCCTTAATGGAAGGGAGGCCAAAGACAAACAATACATTGGAAGGATGGCACAACAGGATTAACAAGAATTTTAACACTAAAAACCCAAATTTGTGGCACTTTTTAAAAGACTTAATATGTGAACAATCGCATCAAGAATTTAGACTGTCTCAGAGCATTTCACTTGCAAACACCCATTTAAAGGATAGTTCCGGGACTTTTTTTTTATTGTCCCTACGGGTCGGCCATGTGTTTGTAAGCATAAATCGGTAGATCGTAGGAAACTTTCCTATGGACCTTACCCGACTTTTCGCCCATTATCGCACTCGAAATCAGCCTCCATTTTGTGATAATCCTATCATTCCGCCGCATCGACCTGGCTCACCTGCCTTTGCGGCACTAAATCAAATCCCCCGCCCCTGAGCCTGACATCAGCAGACGCGTACTGCCCATTTCAAGCACGTCTCGTGTCATCAATCGCTGCGCCTCAGCTATTGACGTGTTGCCATGGAAATGGCAGGACGCCTCTTTCCCCAATAAGTATAAACAGACCGTTTCACAACACACAGCAGCAGATTTTCGATTCCATTCCTCTCTCTGTGTTACTTTGAGTATTCTGTGACTCGTTTCAGTGCTCTGGTCAGCTACCTTCGCCGCTTGTAGCCCGTGTGAACACCTGTACCATCTCTGTAAATTATTTTACTATCTTTACCGCACAATGGCCACAATAATGCCGTATATGTACGAGCCCGAGTACACCGAGGAAGAACTACTGGAAAGTCAAGCACGCGAAAACGATGGGGATTCGGACGGCAGTTGGGAGGACCAGTCAACGGATGAAGAGCCTGGACCATGTCGCATGGACGGCGTCTCCACCTGGTGCACGTGCAATCGGTGCGAGCTAATGCCAACTGAGGAGGAGAACTGCTGCTGCCGTGAAAATTCCGGGTGCTTGGCCTACATTTCGGAAAGCGAGCAAAGTCTGCAGGAGGGCGAGCAAAGTCCGCAATGCATCACCGAGCTGCCAGAGTTCAGGGAAGCCTGCCTCTCACGGACCGTGTTGAGGATGATGATGGTGCTTATGCACGAACTTCGCGGCACTGTTCGTCCGCGTAATCCGAGTAACGAGTAAGTATACTCTGTTTGTGATGTCAGTGATGCCACCACTATTTCATGGTCGTCTCCCACATATAAAATTACATTTACATATCATTCGAACGCATGTAAATTTGTTCCATATAGTGCATTTTCTAGATATAATTTTTTTCTAAGAAAAATGACATGTGTTACCTGAATCGACATTGATAAGAAAGTTTGGTCAGTTTAATACAGTTTGCATCTTTTTTTTTCACAGGTGGTACAGGCTGGTGGCCTATCGTTGCTTCACTTGGTGGCTTCACGGGAGGCTCGGACACCGCGTTCGGAGAGTAATACCTGCCTGTGCGGTACTTGCCATTAGACAACATTTCCCCAGTGACAGTGGACAATACCGCGGATTTTCCCTCGATGTGCTGCAACCTCAACTTTACAATGTGTAATGTTTATTATTTATGTTTAATTAAAATCTAAAATAAAGCCCAACATATATTTTAACAATGGTTGTTTTGATTTTTTAAATGAATCTAGTGTATATTCTCCTGGGAGGGTGAGGTATTTATAAACTCACCCCCCTGCATTCCATGTAGTAGATCCTGCAGCCATCCTCTTACATTCAGTTAGATGGCCTCTCCTTGGTGAGGCCCTGCGGCAAACGGGTCTTGTCTGCACGACCACCGCCCCGATCCACCCCCCGCCCTATCAAAGGCAGTTCGCACCGGGGTACTTGTGCTGGCAAGTGGAGCTGTCAGGGAGCGATAAAGGCCAAGAGGTGCCAAAGACCATGTACACTTCAAAGTGGTCTATAGAGCATGGGTTGTTGTTCCCATGTCTACCTCCAGACCCCGTGTCTCCTGCCAAGCATCCCCCCTCACGCTGGACGGCCCCCTGCAATCCACATAAGTGTGTCTCCATTCACGAGTCTTCCTGTGTCTTGTCTGCACGACCACCGCCCCGATCCACCCCCCCGCCCTATCAAAGGCAGTTCGCACCGGGGTACTTGTGCTGGCAAGTGGAGCTGTCAGGGAGCGATAAAGGCCAAGAGGTGCCAAAGACCATGTACACTTCAAAGTGGTCTATAGAGCATGGGTTGTTGTTCCCATGTCTACCTCCAGACCCCGTGTCTCCTGCCAAGCATCCCCCCTCACGCTGGACGGCCCCCTGCAATCCACATAAGTGTGTCTCCATTCACGAGTCTTCCTGTGTCTTGTCTGCACGACCACCGCCCCGATCCACCCCCCCCGCCCTATCAAAGGCAGTTCGCACCGGGGTACTTGTGCTGGCAAGTGGAGCTGTCAGGGAGCGATAAAGGCCAAGAGGTGCCAAAGACCATGTACACTTCAAAGTGGTCTATAGAGCATGGGTTGTTGTTCCCATGTCTACCTCCAGACCCCGTGTCTCCTGCCAAGCATCCCCCCTCACGCTGGACGGCCCCCTGCAATCCACATAAGTGTGTCTCCATTCACGAGTCTTCCTGTGTCTTGTCTGCACGACCACCGCCCCGATCCACCCCCCCGCCCTATCAAAGGCAGTTCGCACCGGGGTACTTGTGCTGGCAAGTGGAGCTGTCAGGGAGCGATAAAGGCCAAGAGGTGCCAAAGACCATGTACACTTCAAAGTGGTCTATAGAGCATGGGTTGTTGTTCCCATGTCTACCTCCAGACCCCGTGTCTCCTGCCAAGCATCCCCCCTCACGCTGGACGGCCCCCTGCAGACCGCATAATGCCACGACATATACACGTCATTCATTCACAAACACACCCCTGTTTCGAATTCTTTATAACCCACTTCATATTTCTAATGAGAACTTCTTTGCGCTTTGCTAGTCAACCCGTGAAGGTGCTGGTTATCTGCTCTTCGTCTCTGTGAACTTCCGTGACCACTTTGAGCAAACTCGTCAGTTTGCAACCTGTGAACTGCTCCCTGTTCTACGACAAGAAACTACTCTGATCCCTGCATCTAACTGTTTGTTCGTCAAGGTAAGTCCATGTACCATAATCATTTTGCGTCCAATTTTTTAATTTATATCTATTTGCTAGTAGTCATCAAATTGCATCCATGTTTTCTTTTCGTTCACGACAGTACATGCAAGGAACTAGTCACATGTTCTGAGTTTAGTCAAATTACTTTTTCTATTTTTTGAAAGTTATTGAAATACTTATCCGCATGTGAATAACATGTATAGTTCCAAGAACCAAAACGGACCTTGCATTGAACCTTTTATGTGTCATTTAATGTTTTAACACATTGGTATTCATAGAGAATTGTTGATCTTTACTTTTCAGAACTTTCCATAATGCCTGCCTGTTCCATTGGCGGTTGCCCTTCGAAGACCCATAACAAATCTGAAGGTACTATAATGCATGTTTTCCCTAAGACAATAGATCAGATAAGAGAATGGGTCCGATATTGCGGATATCCAGCCTCTGAGATAGAAAGTAGAGTCCTAGAAGTCTTTGCGGACAAGAGGGGTGATCGATACCGCATCTGCAGCAGGCACTTTAGCCCAGACATGTACTCCACATCATTGCTAATAAGGACGAAAACACCGCGAGCGAGGCGAAAATTGCTCTCAACCGCTATTCCCACTCTATTCGTCCACATCCCTCCACTGGTGAGTCAAGTTTACGTATTTATCTCTCGGCATTGCGGTAGTGTGTAGCATTAGCTAACAATAATTTCCCCATTTATGTATCCACTCAATATGAAGGCTGAAGATTCTCCATCCGTGTCGTTATTGCAGTCATCAGCCACTTCAAGCGCCTATCGGGTAATCTTACTTAGCTATTCTGACACTGACTTGTTTTAGGCATGTAAATCAATAGTTTTAATTGATCGTGTAATTATTTTACCTAATGGTACACCACAGTACTCGTCCTCTAGTCTTTGTTTTCAGTTATAATTATTGTTATCCAAAAAAATGCAAGTACTGTCTTTCAGGGAGATGCTGAGGAGTCCAACGCATTGACGACAACCGTAGATGTCACTCAGATGCTCGAGGTACGTTTCAGGACAGTTCCATCGATGGAGATCATCAGATCTTGCATTCTTGTAGCGTGATTGTTACACACAATGTTTCTTTCGTTTTTAGCCATTGATATGTCCTTCTGTCGTCGCCCTCGTATGTGTCTTCTTTTTTCAATATTGTGTTCATTACTAATGAAAGTCCTATGTTTCAGGGAGTCGATGGAGCATTAGTCCAAGAAGAAGGGGGAGCATGCAGTTACGGGTCGGCGCAACAGCTTGCAGAAGTGTGCACCGCAGTTACAGCGTCCCTTGATGTTCTTATGCATTTCGAGGTATGGATACTGACAGATCGATCAAGCGAGATCAAATGACGTGATTACATCCGCTATACTTCCTTCTTTATTAACGCAAGTACTATGTTTCAGGGAGCTGACGGAGCTTCTTCAACAAGAACATCACCCCTAGTAGTTGATGCAGATCTCTGGGTGGTGACACTTCCAACGATGGAGCAAATCGAATCATATTTAGATATCCATTATTTATTTTAGACAACTGATCAAAGATTGTGCAGGTCTATTTAGATGAGCTGTTGACGCCTGCACAAAGTTTATGTTCTTTTTAACAAAATAGAAAACCATACTAATGCAATTACTGTGTTTCAGGGAGTTGCTGAAGCGTCATCTTCAATAATATCATCAATGGAAGTCTATGCGGAGCCCGAGGTATGGATCTTGACAGTTCAATCTAACTAGATCAACAATGCGTGAACTATTGTCGTTTGAATGTTCTACACAATGCGTTCATTCGTGTTTTGCTATTGAGATGTACGTATGGGTATTGGTCCCCAAGTACATTTTGTGTTTTCAATATTATTATACATACTAATGAAAGTTCTATGTTTCAGCGAGTCGATGGAGCCTCAGTGAGTGATGGATGTGCTTATCATGAAAGTATAGTCGTTGCAGCGCGAGAGGAAGTGGAGACATGCACACACGAGTCGGAGCAACAGCGTCCAGATGTTGAAGTTCGAGGAAAGAAAGTTTCAAAGAAAAGAAAGCAAAAGAAGGTTAGTGTCCTGTTCACTATATTATGTTGTCTTTCACTGTCAATAGTTCAATACTGTAAGTTGTGTTTAAACTGAACATCCCTTTTCTAATCTGTCCTCTAGTTGCGAGTGGGTGTAAGAACTAGATCTACACAGACAGTGAAGCGAACGAGAGATGTTGCTTGTCAAACCTTTTGGCAGGGACTTGAGACTGGAGATGCATCGTGCCAATGGGAAGAATATGAAGTGATTGACAACGGAGCTATACCACCACCAGCCATTGATAGTGAATGTCCTCCTGGTAGTTTGGATGCAGTCGTAGATCAATTCACAGAATCCACACCCGCAAAAAATAAGAGCACGCGAAAATTGAAGACATTGTTTTTTTCTCCCATCTCCGGACAAGGAACAGATGTTGCAATGGAAGAGAATGAAGTGGACGACAATGAAACACCATCAATATCACTCAGCATAGCGGAAGACGATATCAGAGATTGTACCTTTCATGCGAGTGACATGTCCTCAACGTTACAGGCCGAACCAGCTGGGATGCAGAGTGACAGTATAAGGAAAGAGGCCAAATTCATTGTATTCGATAGCTGTTTGATGGATATTATTATGATGATGAAATGTGGGCATTGGGTTGGTGGGGAAGTATGTGGGGAGCCATTGATTAATGTGACTCGTGCAATTCGAGGCACTAACCTTAAAATACATGCCACCTGTACACAATATCATCCGTTCGCATGGTCTGCACAACCCATGCTGGGGCAACTGCCAGCAGGCAATCTACTTTGTGCAGCGGCCGCACTTTTTAGTGGTTCAAGTTTTAAAAAGTTACAGTATTTCTTTCAGTTTGTGGGAATCCATTTCATTGCGAAAAGTCAGTTCTACAAATACCAAACCGATTATCTATTTCCAGCCATCAGCGAAGCTTGGAGAATGGAAAAAATGTCAATGGAAAGTACATTCGCGGGCAAACGCTTCAGGCTAGCCGGTGATGGACAATGCGACAGTCCAGGATTTTCAGCCAAGTACTGCACCTACCACTTTCAGGACATGGAAAGTAAGAAAATTGTGAGTTCGGTGGTCGTGCAGGTGTCACAAAGTACATCCTCAGTGGCCATGGAGAAAGTTGGCTTTGTAGCATCATTGCAAGAACTACAATCGCGGGGAATGGTGATCGACCTGATAGCCACGGACAGACACGTTTCAATTGCCAAGACAATGAGAGAACAGTACAAAAATATAAATCACCAATTTGACGTATGGCATCTTGCAAAAACAATCAATAAAAAATTGTCGGCTGCAGGAAAAAAAAAAGATATGCAAGGTATTTCACAGTGGTCCAAGTCAATCAGCAACCATCTTTGGTGGAGCTCAAAAACATGTGAAGGGTCGTTGGAAATTCTACTGGAAAAATGGCGGTCAGTAATGTTGCACTGTAGCAACGTACATCAATGGTCGACAAATGAGCATTTCCACAAATGTGAACATGGCCATTTGTCCACAGAGGAGGCACGGAAGAAGAAGTGGTTGATTCCTTCATCACCCACTCACAAGGCCATTGAAAAGATTGTATTTGATAAAACTATAACAAGAGATTTGAGGGGACTCACGGAATTCTGCCACACAGGAGATTTGGAGGTGTTCCACAATATGTGCCTAAAGTACAGGCCCAAAAGATTGCATTTTGGCATGGAAGGCATGATAAATCGGACTCTTCTAGCGGTCTTGGCACATAACCATAATGTTGGCCGTCAACAAAGTAGGACGACCGGAACTTTAGGGACGCTTCGCTACAATAAGGCCTTCACTAAAAGAAGTAAACAATGGGTGATCAAACCAGTGTTTGAGGATATGCAATATGAGTTTATTGAGAGACTTATCGTAGATGTCCTCGATAGGCACATACATGGAGTGGTGAACGAACCTATGCAGGGGACAACTGCATTGCCACCCAACATTGCCTCTGTTCCATGTCCACCTAAAGCAGAGCTCATTGAGAAATACACATCACGGTTTAAATGATTGTAATTCGATTGTCTGTTCTCTCGAGTCTCCTCATGTTGCAGGCCCATTGCAATTAAACCAAACAGTAATATAAATCATTTTTACAAAAATTATAGAATGTTTCCGTATTACAAACACATGGCCGACCCATAGGGACAATAAAAAAAAAGGCACGCAGACAAGATGCCCTTACACTAACTGGAGCTAACTAGAAATGTGTGCTCGCTCAAAGTGAAGGTCAGCTGCTTTGATGTTTTGCTCGGGTGGCGGAAAGGCCCACGACCCAATATAAGGTTCTATTGTGATTTGACCTTGACAGGCCGGGACCATCCTGAAAGACTAAGAAAAGATAATGAATAAAATTTCAGAAACGAAACGATGAGCCACGTTCATTAGAAGAAGTAACGTCGGCAAAGAAGGAGTGGTGTTTCGGGTCTGCCCTACACAGAGACACAATGGAAAATGCAAATATAATGTAAGTAACTTTTGATGAGTTTATACCGCAATTTCATTACTATACAGTGGCTTTAAAGACGGGTTCAGTTGTACTTGTTCGTTCTATGTGGCATAGTGTTTTCTACCGCGCACTATCTGGAGGAGAACCATCTTCTTTTACTGAAGCACCTCAAAACCTTCCTCTTTGCTTCTGCTTTCTCTCTCCCTCTCCCCTGCTACAACTGGTCCACTGTCTGCGACCTCGGTCCTGGGCCCTTCCACTCTCCACCTGCACTGCCTCCCTGTCAACCCCTGCACTGGGGGACTGTCTCAGTATCCTACAGCCCCCCCTTCCCAGCACTTGTTCTGCACTTACCTTGCACTTGCCACCAGCTGGCCCTATTTATTTATTATTTTATGCTACTTACCTTGTACTCCACTCCCCCCCCTCCATGCCTCGCCACGCCTTTAAACACTTGTGTACACCCAGTAGCGCTGTCCTCGCTATGAAATGAATAATTTTAATAAGGATCTGATGGTGAGACTAATTTCATTTTTTATGTTTTTAGGTACATCATTCACTACTGTCTGTGTCACGAGTACCAGACACCGGCGGACGGCTTCTACAGCCGCCAGTTGCTTCTCCGCGTGAACAACGTTACCACCCTGACCATTTTATGGGACGATCGCCAAGTACAAGTATGCCCTTACGCGGTACTAACGGTTAGATGCAACATACCTACCGTTGTGGTGGCCTAGTGCCTCGTTGTTGGAACAGCCATGCGATTATCAGTGCGACAGAAGAGCTTATTTTTATCGTAAACCAACACCCTGTGTACTGCACACGAACATCGCTTCCCTCAAGACGAACTAATTTGGATCGAGAGCAAAGAAAAATGCAAATCGCTGAATATTCTCTAAACATTTGATGTCCAATAAACGTACTTTGCCAAATGTACAATCTTGCCGTTTGCTTTTAAACCACGGTTTCACATTCCGAATTGTGGTGCTGTATTGTGAGATGCTCTAAGACCCTGTGTACAGCAAAGGACCATCGCGTTCCTCAATACGAACTTTTTGGAACATGAGCAAATAAAAATGCAAATCGCTGAATATTCTCTAAACATTTGATGTCCAATAAACGTACTTTGCCAAATGTACAATCTTGCCGTTTGCTTTTAAACCACGGTTTCACATTCCGAATTGTGGTGCTGTATTGTGAGATGCTCTAAGACCCTGTGTACAGCAAAGGACCATCGCGTTCCTCAATACGAACTTTTTGGAACATGAGCAAATAAAAATGCAAATCGCTGAATATTCTCTAAACATTTGATGTCAAATAAATGTACTTTACCACATTTACAATCTTGCGGTTTGATTTCAAAGTACAGTTTCATATTCCGAATTGTGATGCGCTGTATTGTGAGCTGATCTGTGTTGATTTCCGGGGTCTGTGTGGAGTCGCGTAGAAGACGCCTGGGCGCGTTTGCCTACGCAGCTCAGTCACGTCACGGATAGAGGCGGGGAATATGAATGTTTTGATAAAGTCTGTTTCAGGGGCGGGGGATTTGATTTAGTGCCGCAAAGGCAGGTGAGCCAGGTCGATGCGGCGGAATGATAGGATTATCACAAAATGGAGGCTGATTTCGAGTGCGATAATGGGCGAAAAGTCGGGTAAGGTCCATAGGAAAGTTTCCTACGATCTACCGATTTATGCTTACAAACACATGGCCGACCCGTAGGGACAATAAAAAAAAAGTCCCGGAACTATCCTTTAAAAAGAAGAAAATACCGGGACTATGACCAAAAAATTGAACAAATAGTGAAACAGTTTAACCAAGAAGACAAACAAAACTACTTAGACTCAATTGCATACAATATAAAATGTTAAAAAACTCAGTTTGAAGAATCCACGATCCAGCATAGCGAATCCAAAAGTAACCAATGACGCCAATCGAACATATCCAACGATTCCAAAATCCATATCCCAATCCAAAAATAATGATATCCACCAAAGAAAAAGTAGAAATCCATAATCAAAGTCAACACCAGCCAAGGAAAAAAACAAAAAAATCATATCCCAATCAACGGTAAAAAAAAGTGTAAAAATCCCGATTCCAATCCACGATCCAACAGGAACAATCCATATGATAATAAAATCCATAAGGTCCAACAAAAAAAACACCCAAAAACCAAAAATCCAGGAACACGCAGCACAGAGACCCGAACGCAACGAAAGCGGATACGAACTGGACTTTAAAAATGGCACCCACGTCAACGTAACGCTACGTTACGTTACGTCAATAACTTTAACAAATAAAATCAAAATCTACATTACTATATGTTATCCAATAGCACCATCTAGTGGTGAAAACAGATACTGTTTATTCCAAGTTGCAATTCACCAATACACTTGTAATTATTAAAAAAATTATTTATCTTTAATATTTATTTTAGTAACTTTTAATAAAATATGTATAGTATTTCATAATGTTATTATATATTATTATATTTATAATGTTATTATATTTTAAGAATTTATAATAAACTATACAACAATTTAACTGATTAATAAAAAATGGAATATATTTTAACACTTACCTTGTATGTAGAATTATTCAAAAACATTTCGAAAAAATTTGACTTATTGTTTATTCGACATTTATATTTTGGAAATAATATTTTCGACATTTTGACTTTCGAAATTATTATATTCGAAAATATAACTGCACACCTTCGAAAACCAACCACACACAAACATCCGAATACCAGGAATCCGAACGTGAATCTCAGAACAAGAACTTGAAAGCTGCGTCACTGCACTCTTCAAATCCATCCTTCCCGCTGCCGCATTAGATCGCACACATTGTGTACATCATTCCAGAGTTAGAAAGGCATGGTCCCAGACAATCTTACTGGGATCCACTTCTTCAAAACGAAAGAGAGAATCTTACAGGAAGCCAGATACAAGGGAGACATAATCCACAACGAAACAAAGCTATATCCCCCAAACGTTGGCACGCCGTAGATAGTTATGGGAAGTTACAGCCTGCCTCAGGAATCATGGCATAAAATACAGATGGGATTCCCATGCTCCCTTCTCTTCATGCACCAAGACAAGAATTGGATAGTAAAAACTTGAATAGAAGTGAAAGCTTTAATGGATCTGAACACTGCCACCACAAGAGGACAAAGAAGCAGAAAAGCAGGAAAGTCTAAGAAGTCCTGCCCACCCTGCGTGGATGCAGAACATCCAGCAATAATAATCAACAGCCCAGGGACCGTAAAGAAAAGGTCTTGACTCATATCTGTGCACTCTCCCATGGGGAGACCCATGTCCGTGAAGCCTGTGGCCCTACTGGAATACTCCTGCCCCCCCACCACACACACGTGAATTAAAAGCTATATGTTAAGGCTGTTACTGTATTGTCTTGTTGTGAGTTAGCTTTCGCTCGGCTCAGGCAGCAAAGTTAAAGAAGTTTCCTTGGGATGTGTTCTCAGTTGTTATAATGTTAGGTTGACAAACCAAAAAACATACATGAAACAATGGCAGGCATTTGTACTAATTCAGACTGTCATTGTCTTAAAAGCATAAGCTTGCATTCTAGAAACGCAGGTAATTGACGCCAGACAAAATATTCCTCATCTTAAATGTTCAGGGATTGAACTCGTCAATGAAAAGGAAAAACATCTTTTCCCACCTGCAAAACCAGCTCACTAAATATTTTATAAGAGGGGACTTTTAAGCAGAACCTACCACCTCCGGCATTTCCATCTAGTGGCACAAAGAAGCAGGAAGTAGCAGTGTTTGTGGCAAGGAACATTCCATTTGTCATACAAGCAATTCAAGAAGAACCCCTCGGCTGGTATTCCTCATGCTGAGGGGCTCTCTATATGGCCACTAGTTCACATCAATTTCCTTGGCTGCCCCCCAATGAAAACCAAGGCATGTTTTTTGACTAGCTAAGCCCGCTTGTTAAAACATTTGTTGTGGGGATTCATGGTTTTCGGTGGGGACTTTAATTCAGCGATATCGACAAGACCCTCCCCGCCACAGGGCGAGACAACAAAAATGCTTTAATCCCCTGAGAATTGATGAAAGAACTCAAAGTGGTAGACATACAGAGAAGACAACACATGGGAGATAGATTATACCTTCTTTACATATGTTCACAGAGCCCACTCATGCATCAACTTAATATTGGCCTCGACGGCCCTGGTACCTTTCCTCCCAAAACTGAGATCGCCGGGAGATCGTTTTCAGACCACTCCACTGTGACAGCCCACATCTCAATTAATAGGCTCAAACCGGCTCGAAAATCCCTATGGAGGCAAAAGGAAGCAATACTTAAGGACTCGGGCCACAGGAGCGAGATGGCAGACACAATCATTATTTTATGGGGAATATCACCCATGGGATGAGTTGGAACACGATATGGGACGCATTGAAAGTGGTACTTGGGGGAGAGTTAATATCCAGGGTCACAGCACTCCCTAAAGCTAACACTATGGACCGCGAATAGCTAGAATAAGAGGGTGACAAACACGAATAGGCTCACAAATCTACTTGCTCTCTCAGAGCACTGAGGAAATGGCAAGTAGCTAGAACCTGACTCAATCAAATGGAAAAACAGCATACGCTCTAAAGCTACAAAGCAACAATATTATGCCCAGGGTTACAAAGCGGGCAGGCTATTGGCCCTCAAAATCAAAAATATCCAAAAAACCAACTATATGCAGAACTTGCTGGACCCGGGGGCAGAGGGACCCTGAGATTCAGGAAAGAAGACAAATGCAGCATAGTAATCCAACATTACTCAGACCCATTGACAGGTGGGACGATAGATAGAGCAGCCAGAGAGCCTGTATCAAACGAGCCAGAATGCCCACAGTGCCAGAGGAGTAGAAGATAGCTTTGGACCAGCCAGTAATTGCAGAAAAGCTGAGATTGCGTTCTTATACTTTCCACTCCAGAAGGTCCCTGGACTTGATGGCCTCACTTCTTTGTTCTACAGAACATTTAGAGGCCAGCTGACCACATCACTCACACACCTGTTTAACCTAAATAAAGGTAACTGATTCCATGACGGAATCAATCACAATATTTAAGCAATAAACCCTGAGCCTCGGGGGCATTACCGAGTCAGGTAATGCCCGGGAGCCCATAGTTATAGGCCTGAGCAAAGCGAGGGCCTTAATGAAGGCCCGGGGCATTACCTGACTCGGTATTGACCCCATGGCTCGTGGTTTATAGCTATTAGTACCCCAGCCGCCAGACCGGGGTACTAACAGCATTGTTTCTGTTGCAAAATGCTGCAGAGTTTCGGAACAGAAAAACAAACAAAAAAAAAGTCAAATGAAATGGCCGTCAGTAAGGGAAAACAGAGTCCGTTTTCCCTTTCCATGGCAGCCATCGGGAGCGGACGCGCTGGGGACAGAAGTGTTCCCAGCGTGTTCACTCCCGAAAAAGAGAAATACGAAGGTAAGGGGCGTCGGGCGGGGAGGGGATTGTGTGCAGGGGAGGGGGAAGGGGGAAAAAAACCTTCCTGAATCCCCGGTGGGGGGACGATGGCGGCCTCCAGTCGTGTGGAGGCTCGGAGCAGGGATGGTCCCTTCGAGCCTCCTCATTGGCTGAGGGGCTGCCACGCCCCCTGTCGGGAACAAAGGATTGGAATCGGGATTCCCGCCAGGTAAAGCCCCAACGAAGGCCAATCAGAATGGTTGTTACATTCTGGTTGACCCTCGCCGGGTACTTATAATCCTTAAACCATGGAACAACCCCTCATCCTCTGACTCGTATAGTCTGATAGCACTTCTCAATCATGACGCCAAAGATCTTGGCGTTATGATTGAGAAGCGCTATAGGCCTATACGAGCTAGCTAGAAGACTAATGCCAGTCCTCCTGGCCCTAATCGAAGAAGACCAGTTAGGGTTCATATTCGGGAAATCAGCAAAGGACAATATCTGCAGAGCCATAAACATTATAGGAGCATGCTCTCAAAGCCAAGATGCCTTCTCGCTACTTACATTAAACTCCCACAAAGCATTAGACTGGGTCGACTGGGCTTTCCTTCAGAAAACGCTATCGGCAATAGGCGTTGCCCCTATATAAAAACGTGGATATTTGCATCTTTTGCTTCTCCACACACCAAAATAGAAGTCAACAAATATCCCACGGACCACATTAACATCACCAGGGGAACTAGACAGGGATGCCCCCTGTTCCTGTTGTTATTTGCCCTCTCGGTGTAACCAGTTGCCAGGCTCATCTGATCTGTAAGCGGGGTGAAATGGATATGGAAAACAATATTGCACTATTGGCAGATGACAACTTGCTTTTCTAGAAAAAACAGATACATCTCTGCTCCTGTAGATGTTGGAACGCTTCGAGGATATAGCAGGCTTCTAAATTGATCTAAATAAATCATAGGGACTTAATGGGCCTCCTTACAAGTCTGGCGGTAACTGTGCCGGTAAAACCGGCAGGTTACCGTCGGACTTGCAATATTTACCAGCGCCTGGCTTGCCAGAAACACCGGAGGATTTCAACCCTGGCGTTCCGGTAAGTAAGGCGCTGGTAAATGTAAATCCCCATTCCTATTTGAGTCCCATTGGACTCAATGGGAATGGGGACCAGGGAAGCACCAGCACCGTTAATAACGGTAAAGGAAAGTGGGGGACTAGGTGCACACCTTATAGTCAGTTATTTAGTTAAAAAATGGGTGAAGTCCCAGCAGTGCACAGTGCCAGTGCTTCCGTGAAACTGTGCGGGCAAGTGCCGTTCCACCCGCCAGGTCAGGCCCTGGCTGGCGGGATGTCACCCGCCCGCAGAGTCGTACTGTGCCGGTCCGGTAACAATGGTGCCGGTAGGCTTACTGGCATTGTTGTTACCGGACCGGCACAGTCGTAAGGATGCCCAATATTTCTGAGCGAATTAAAGTCATTGGGCCTCATTGCAAGGCACGGCTGCCACCGGTATTGATTTTTATCTGGCGCCCCAAAAACGGCAATTACCGGGCCATTACGACCTTGCCGGACCCGGTAATTGCCCTTTTCTGGGCACCGGTAAAAATGATTCCCCATTCCCGATAGGGCTCAATGGGAATGTGGAGGGTGGTAGCAACAGTACTGTTATTAATGGTACAGTTGCTACCATCAAGTTCTGTTCGAGGGTGCGGGTACGGCCACCAGGTAAAACCTGGTGGCTGCAAGGGCACCCTTGAGCAAAACTCCTAGTATGGTGGTACGGTAACAACAGTGCCGGTAGCGATACCGGCGCCGTTGTTGCCTTACCGCCATACTCGTAATGAGGCCCATAAACATCCTTACACAGTCATTACCTATCCAATAGTTTGGCACCACTATAAAATACCTGGGCATCAAACTAGGTCCCGAACATGGAAATCTACTCAGATGATACATCCCACCGCTACTCCAGTTACTGACTCAAGACCTGAGGAGATGGGGTCCCTTGGAAATCTCGTGGCTAGGCAGTGTAAAAACATACATAATTAATATAGTCCTCAGATTGCTCAATGCCTTCTGCCAATAACCATTCCAGCCCACTACATACATAAACTGCAACAAAAAATATACTCCTTCATATGGGCCAAAAAAATCTGTACACATTTCCAAAAAGATTCTTTCGAGACCGCCACATGAGGGTGTCCTAGGCATTAACACCATCAATAGATACCCAATCACAACAAGGTTAGAACATATCTTCAGATGGAGGAACCCAACATTGCACTCTAATTGAGCGAGAATGGCACAGGCTGCCATGGCCATTGCACAAACAAACCTACCGTTCCTGACTAGGCAACCTCGCGAGCGAGATGCACCTTACTAACCTCAATACGCATAACGCCCTTAAACTGGAACCACATGCAGAGACGCAAGAGCCTGATTCCAGGAATAGGCCCATAAATCTGCAATCTCAATAATGCAGACTTTGGGTCAGGCCAAGACCATAGAGTCTTTTTTTTGATAGGCAGAGGACAGGGTGAAAATGATGGTAGACTGCTACAAAGTTGACGTCCCTTGTCAATTTGTGGAATTCAAACAAAGTGCACGTCTCCCGTAAAGCGAAATATGACTATCTTCCCAATACACCACTGGATCACCAAACCCAAAATATGCCAACCCGGAGGTAGGGAACATATAGCTATAGAGCCTATAATAGGAGAGGACCCATGCAGAGGTAGAATCTCAAAACTTAGCAAAAAACAGGGAAAACAGTGCAGTGATCCTTACATGGAGAAATGGGAGAGGGAATTAGGTGTAGAAATACAGGACCGTGCATGGTCTAGAAAATGGGCAAGAGCACAGGAAAGCATGCAAGGCGTAACAGTGAAAGAATGCTCATACAAAATCTTTATGAGATGGTACTAGAAACCCCAAGCCCCCACAAAGGAATGTCTGCACACTATGTTATGTGATAAGACAGTTATTTGATATAAAAAAAGGTTCAAGGAAATATAAACATTAATAGATAACACACTTTTTACTCTGCTAACAGTATCCTAATAATAGTAAATATATACACATCAATGTGGTACCACAAGGTACTTTAGATTCAATTTAGAATGCACCAACTGCTGACAGGTATTAAAAAGCATGGGAATCATAAAGCATTGGATAATTGCATAGACATTATTGTAGAAAGGCAGGTTAGATTGGGAACATTTGCAGAATGCTTTCTTTAAAGTAGACAGGCAATACTGTGTGAGGATCCCCCCACCTGGGCAACCTATAAGAGAAACGTCAAAATGTAATTTATCTTTATAGTACAGCCCAGTCCAAATATGTTGAGAAATGCTCTGCTTCTTTTTCTACAGGACCCACTACCCCCAAAGTACCTGGTAAATAACGAGAACAGGATCCAAGATGAATCTAGGACCCCTGGATGATTCCTGGTTACAGTAGCTTGGGTGCTTTGGCAGGTAAAATGGTGGAGTTTCTTGGCCTTACTCATTGAGGTCCCTCGAGGACAGACCCCCCTTTGGAAGAAAGAGTCACTGGGACATTGATGGCAAGAAGAAGAAAGGAACCAAGTAGTGTCAGAAAGGTAGCACTTTCGGTCTGCGCAGTGGTCTCCCTTGGCAGGGCGTTACTCTGGCTGTGGATGTCACACAAAGGTGAAACTTGCTGCGGACCTCAATAAGGCCTGTCTGAAGAAGATAGGACCCTTGGCAACCTTGGATGACTTTGGGTGCTGATGGGTGAAGTGGCAGAAGCAGGTTTTGGGATTTTGCTGTTTACCAACATTTGGCTCTTCGGTGCTGCAGCCGCAACATGGACCTCAGGATGGCTTCTGGTGACCTGGACACGACCACTGTAATGAACTGTGGACCCTCACCAAGTGTGGACAGTCGCAACGCCTTCTTCGGATTTTGGTGGCAGGAAACCCACTGGCAGACACTCCACTGTAGGCAGCGACCCTGGACCTTCTCCAGCGTGGACTGATGTTGTGGCCGGGATACCCCTTGAAGGATCCTTCAGTGATTTGGCACTTTCGCAGCTCGGGGTGTCAAGCAGCCTTTTGCCAGGGTTCCACCTCTTCTGGGCAATACTGAGCAACCTGGCTTCCACTGGTCACAAACACTCCCTCTGACCCTGGGAGACACAGACGGACTTCTTGGCTTCAAGAGGTCTAGGCACTCCTCTTCTGGACCTACGAAGATCCCTTCTCTGGACGTCAGGCACACAGGACTGGCTTCCAAAACACTTCAGGTGAAGAGCAGTAGTTGCACAATGTTCCCTCGTAGCTCGGGAAGAGGTTGCCTATCCAGGTCCTCTCTGGTTCAGTCCTTAAGTCAGCAGAGCAGCTTTCGAAATTGCTTGAACAGTTGTAGCTGCAGCTGAATTCCAGGATGCAAGCTTACGATAACTTCAGTTTCAGGTTTCTTGTTACAGCTTCTGACAAGGAGGTGAGTGTGAGGCCCCTTGTTATACGAAACATTCCCCATTCACTCAGGCTCAGCCAGCCAATTACACACAAGTACATTCATGCAGGCAGCACCCAATCAGGCTCACAAGCATTGCGGCTATTCACCAGAAACCAGACACCCACAACACAGGATGTGGTCTGGGAGCTACTCCCCAGCCTTTCAGTGCACCACACTGCATTTATTCCGGTTTCAGTCAGGGCTGGCTCAGGCATTGTGTCACACAATCAAAACCAGGTACACCCAACACAGAATGCATATTGACTACTCACTCCATTCGGTAGGCTCCAGCCCAAGGGTGTACCCACAACAAGCAGCCCCTGGGAAGGCTCCAGCCAGTCTGACAGGAGGCAGCCCCAGAGCCATATATGGTCCTTCCACCCAACAACCATTCAGAGGAAGGGAACAGAGCCAGGGCTTCTCATGACTTTCAGAAACAAGGGGGTAAGGCAAAAGAAACCAAGAGGCTGCCAGGGGTCATCTTGCCTTTGTGTAGGAATCTATTGATTCCTATGGCAGTGCTGGGGTTTCCCAAAAATAGAGGATACCTGGAGGCACTGTAACATCAGCATGTAGCTGCCACCAGCCCAAACCCTGCTTTGTGGGAAAAACATATGTGCCCAAAAAGAAACACTAGGTATGCTTGGTTGTACCCCTCCCCATGGGCGCCGTAAGGGTATCCCATGGGTACTCTTCACCAATAACAAAATTAAGAACTGCACTGCCAGGGGTCCAAACTGGACCCCTGCACAGAAAATAAGCACACAAGTTTAAGGAGGACAGAGGAAGCCCTGTCCCTCCTAAGCATTTCCAGCATCACAGCCATGGAGAAAATATTTGCCTGCTAAGGCAATAACCTGACATGATTCAACATGATATGGGGTCCATCCCAAACTCACTGTCAAAACACATTAACAAACATGCACAAACCCTGGCTGTTGAAACATTATTCAGTGTTCAAGCATAATGATAAACTAGTGGGCCGACCATAAATAAAGGGTGAACTCTACTTGTTAGAATTTGGAAAAGCATTAGAAATGTCGGCGATTGCGAACCTGGAAAGAGACAATGGTCACATATGTTTTTCAACTCATATGTAATTTCTTTTGAATTCTGCCGAATTAGATCTTTGCAATGATGTGACTTAAAAGTATCAAATCTGAAATAAAGTTGACTAAAAAAATCTGCCAAAACAAACGCCTATGGGTCCTAGGGACTCCAGAAATGGGGAATTGCAACACCCTACCACCACTCGTAATCCCATGTTAAGCCAAAGGGACCAAATGGCAGTAAAATTCAAGGATTTTAGTGGTAGTTCAGCATATTTACCACCGTATTGCCACCAAACTTGTAATGAGGCAGTACTCCTAAAAATAGATGACTTATCAACCAGAGAGGGACATTTTACCAAATACGGTTGCAAAAAACCCTTATTTAAAAGAAAATGCCATTTATTCACAAAATTATGGATATTAGGGGGCTTCCATGATAGTACCCTGCCAATCTTACTCCCATCATTTCTTTTCAAAGCACCAACCTCTCATGTATAGCTTTGTCGCAGGATAAACTGAACAAATACATCTCATTGATGTCCACGTCTAAGCATTTTCTTTTGGTTGTCTAACATTTATTTGTAAGTGCTAATTAACATAATTATGGAACTTAAGTCCAAGTTCCATATGTAATGGAGTCATACGAGTAGACGGTGGACGTTTCAATAATGTTTTCCATACAAAACCCTCAATAACTCTTATCTAATCTGTTATGACAGTCTTCTAAATAATATATCTCTTGATCATATATTATTTACTTTTATAAAAATGTGTTACAGATATGATTGAATATTTACCATACAACAAGTTAAACTTAACAATATTTGCCACAATCATGATTGTCTTTAGTTTGACACTTTGGGCCTCATTACGAGAATCGCGGTAAAAACACAGTCATTACTGGCATGCTGTTAGTAGCGCGTCCGTGTTCCCTCGACACCGCAAATAGTGGCTGATTACGAGAGCACGAGCATGCGCGAACGCCCATGCCGGTAATGGCTGCACCGCCATGCCGCTAAAGACACCCCAAACCCCCGATAGCGGCATCACGGAACCCGCTGATACCGCCTCCGCTCAGGAGGAACCCCTTAATAACGGACCCGGCAATAGCATCATGTAAATACCGGGTTTGTAATACCAGACCCGGAAGTGACGTCATCACACCGGAACGGGAAATGCGCCGGCGGCCATCTTAAAAACCACAATCCATTACAATCCTCCGAACACAGCACTGATACTGAGTGGAGAGCAGGCCGAATTAAGAAATAATGTCGAAGGCTACTAGGAAGTCCACCCCCCGCCTGCGCAAGAAGAGGTTCTTGGACTTGGGGCTCAATAAGTTAGCGGACACGCTGGTAGCCCATGCTGATGAGGTCTTTACTAATGACCTAAAGCGCGCATCCCAACTGCGTAAAAAGAAATATGGGAGGAGGTGGCGAGGAAGGTGACTGCGGTTGGCACCAACCCCCGCACTGTGAAGGATGTGAAAAAGAGGTGGGACGATCTACGTCTCCGCATAGACAACATCCTTTCTGCCAACCGCAGGGAGGCTATGGCAACAGGCGGCGAGGACCACTCTCCCACCAAACTGCCAAGATGGGAGGAGACATGTAGCACCACGATCAGCATGGAGTCGATTGAGGGATTCGGAGACATGGAGGCGGGTGTGCTGTCATCGGCAGATGGAGGTGAGTGTCCCCACAAACCACAGAGAACCAAAGCATGACGTAGCACAACAGATGTGAAAGTGAACCAAGTAAATGCATGGCCCATCATACATACATAAACAGATCCATGTCCATATGGTGGGCCAAACCCTGGCACATTGATATGCATGCTGTGTGCCAATACCATTACCAACAGACACCCAACACACAGCAAAAAATCACATGTCACACATCACGCAAACCGCAGTGCAATGGTATGCCACATAGCACACATCAGTCCAGAAAGGAGGGTCCACGACGTATGCCAATATGGCCCCCCCCATTGCAAGTTCCCTGTGCGTCACACCTAGAAGAATGCAATGCAAGAAACATGAAATATTGAACAACACCAATGTATGCATCTTGCACGTACCACCATCACTGATGCTCTGCATCTCTTGTTCCCCCACAGGCACAGATGCTGACAGTGAAGGCCAGAAGCCTGCCGCACATGCCACAACATCCTCCAAGGGATCCATGGCCAGCCGAGAAGGCACAGGACCATCTACCTCCAGGGCAACGCCAACGCCCAGACTGCCACACAGCCCAGCACCAGCAGTACAGGCAGGCCATCTAAGAAGGAAAATACAAGTGAGACAACACCCGACGACACTGCGACACCATAGTCGTCCACTGTTGTAGAGGCAGAAGTTGATGCCACACAGTCTGCTGCCAAAAGTTCAATTGGGTAGGTAGCTACTCAGCCCCACTCAGCGATGTTGAAGGCCACATCGATGAACTATCCGACGTGGACATGGATGGCAACCTTCAAGTGGAATGTCCATATACCCCGAGTCCCCAGGTCACCAACCTGCACTCCAATCCGGGCACACCAGTCATGCAACAACAGGCTGGAGTACTGGGGAGTCCACACCTGTGGTCCCCATCAGAGGGCAGTCCAGCATTGGCCTGCCCTGCCCCGTCCACCTCCACAGCCACCACTAACATGGAGGCCCGCTTGACGAGGATTGAGGCCCGCCAGGATAGCATGATGGAGCTGGTCCGGCAGTATGCGGCGGAGGGGGAAGTGACCCGCCAGGAAATGCATGATACTAATGCAGCTAACATCATAGCCATGAACACTAACACTATGGTCATCCATGACAGTTTAGCTGCAGTAACCCAGGTCCTTGGCAGGATTGTTGAACAATTGCAGCAGCAACGACTTGCACCGACGGTTGCAGAGGCAGCCACCTCTACCCCATCCACAACACCTGCCAGCTTGGCTCCAACAAGCCCTGCGTGCCAGACCAGGTGCAGCGCACACCACACAGACATGCTGCCCCCAGACCCAAAGCGAGGCCACCACTAGCAAGGCCACCCTGCATGTGTTAACTGAATCCTCGGGAAAACAATGATTGGCACATCATGTGTAGAATGTCAATGTGGGAGAGCGGACGTGGTGTTGGGGGTCTTGGGGGTGGGGGGTATGGAGTGTTGGGGGTGTTGGTGGCAAGGGGGAGGTGGTGTTGGGGTGTTGGGGGGAGGAGGGAGGGGAAGGGTGTGTGTGAGGTGGAGGGTTCAACCACAATAATGTTAAATATACAACACACCCGTTTTGTTCGAAATCACATAATGACTGGACATTGTTCATTTTGTGTGTGTTTATTCAAATCATGACAGTGCTCAGTGCCCGGGTTCCAAACGGACGAGTTGGGGGTTGTCCGTGTAAGGAAAATTGTTTTATTGTTTTTGTCGTTCGAAACGCGCACAATGCGCCACCGCCTAACCGCAGGCCTCACCCAGAGCCCCGCCGCCGCCCCTCACAAGCCCTCCCGCCTGACGCTGCTCCCATGCAATCCAGCCGCCCCAAGTGTCGGGACTCCGGTCTTGCTGCAATCGGGTGTCATATAAATCATCACCGGTACATTCAAAGTAGCAACCTGGACAGGGGCGTGGCCAGCACCAGAGCTATGAGGACGTGAGCCCCTGTAGCTCCGGCGGCCGCGGCAGATATCCTGTAGAAACAGCCTGCTACCAATGGATTTCCTGTAGAAATTATACATTTTCCAGAGGACGAACACATCGGGTACAACCAGGCGAAATCCTGGCCAAAATCGCACATTCCTGGGTGAGTTCGGAGTTGAGGAAAACAAGCCGCGTGGCAGCGGGAAAACGCGACAAAATGGCCGCGCCCGTTGCATCATAGCCGCATGAAGGATCGTCACTCCGATACGGATCTGCGATCAATGACCTGTGGCTGGAAATGAAGGCACGCAGCAATAGCATCCGCGCATGAGGAGGTGGAAATCCCACCAGAACAGCAGCACGCACATCTCCCGTGGAACACTCCCGGCCAGCAAACCGAACCAGGCGGGAACCTGTTGAACAACACGGAGAACGGGCCCACCGTCTCCCGAGGGCGGCTGATCTTCGCTGTGCCTGTGTGAGTGGTGTGGCGGGCCCCAGTGCACCGTCGGACCGCCAGGGTGAACCGAGAGGGAGACGGCAACCTAGGGTGACAGCCATATGTTCGCCCTACCCCGGCCCTCGCGCTCATACCGAGCCTGCAGGAGAAGGAGCCCAGACAGCGTAACGAACCAGGCAGCCCGGTAGGTCCACGCACGTGATCCGCTGGCTTCATAACCCGTTTCGGGAGACGCCACAGACCCTCCAGAGACTCCGACCTGTGGGTACGCGTGGCGAAGACCCGTGCCTTCGTAGGCCCGTAGTGCGATCAGTGCGATGAGTGAATTTACAGGACAGCCGGAAAACACGGACAAAATGGCCGCACCCGTCAGTACGTAGCAAGGTGAAGGAGTACCATACTGTGATAGACCTGCGACTAGCGACCTATGCCTGGAACCGACTGTCCACAGGCCTAACCAACAGGCGCCCGCACCTCCACGGACTAGCAATTGCCCCTGACCCAGGAGGGCGCAGAAGGAATATTACGCAAGCTGGCCTGAAACCCCAAAACTGTGCGCCTGTCCACTCGGAGACACCTCACCATCGCCGTACGACATGGGAAAGGATAAACCCAGGAAACTAACCTCCCAGAGCAGGATGGATCAATACACGACGCCGACAGCGACCACCCTGTCGGAACAAGACCTACCAGACACTATACCACAGGCATAAGGCACAATATCGTTAAAAGACATCATGGCTGCCATAGCAGACTCACGGGCCTCGATGGAGCAAAAAATAGATGGCATCAGCATGGACGTCTCCCTCCTCCGGCATGACCTCCAGAAGCTGACGTCCCGTAACGGAGAAGCAGAGCAACGCATATCTGGAAAGGAGGACAGCCTACGGCAAGTAGAACAACAACTAGCTAGAGTTACGACCCGACTAAAAACCATGGAGGAGAGGGTCGATGAAAGCGAGGGAAGATCCAGGCGTAATAATGTTAGAATCCTGGGATTGCCGGAGAAAGTTGAAGGCCCGCACATGGAATTATTTCTGGAGCAGCTACTCACAGACATGTTCGAAACAGATACATTTTCCAACTTCTTTTCAATTGAACGGGCCCACCGCGTGCCGACGGGTCGCCCAGTACCAGGTGCCCCCCCACGCACAGTGATAGCAAAGCTATTGAACTATCGAGACCGCGACGCACTGCTCCAAACGGCACGGGCAAAAGGCACCCTCAAATACAATGGATCGAAGATATCGTTTTTTACAGATTACACCAGAGACGTGCAAAAAGCCTGACAATCGTTTGACCAACTCAAAAGACAGTTGCAAACCTTGAATGTGAAATACGGCCTCCTATTTCCCGCCCAACTTAAAATATACTATAAAGGCACGACGGTCCACTTCACTGACCCCAAAGATGCGTGGAAATGGGCAGAGCAACACATTGAAGGTGACTGGACCAAGACAAGAGGCAACGGAAACAGAGCCCCCCGAGCCCGGCCAAGACATGAACCGCCGGACCGACAACTGCCAGGCAACGTTCCGCAACCACAAGAAAGAGAAGACTGACACCCGAGACATGAACAGTCAAGAACTCTGAAGGCCCCGATAAGCAAGGTGTAAGGTACTGTGCATTGTTGACACTCTGCTTACATGATTATAACAGCCATGAAGAGGCTCATAGAAAAGAGGCAAGAACAGGTGGAAGACCCCTCCTTCCCCCTGGAAAGTTTCCCCCGCCTCCCTGCGTTGGAGCACGGTGGGAACTTACGAGCAATGGCTGCGAGTCTACAGCTTTTGTTTAATTTGTTCAATTTGTATTTGAGTTGTAATGGGGCGACAGATGCTTCAGTTGGGGGCGAAGTATTGGGAGGGGGGAGTTGGATATGTGCTTTTATGTTTAAAGGATGGACAAACTCAATGGAACATTGAAGTTCTCGAGACACAGGTTTTGGTGCAACCTAGATCGTTGTTCCCTGCCATAGTACAAATGAATGCAATGGCCAGACCCCAAAGAATGTTACTGTCATTTACACCCACATACGCCTAAATGACGCCGCAAGATACTAAGATGCGAACCTTAAAGCTCCTCACCTGAAACGTGAATGGTCTAGGAAGCAGTCTGAAGAGACGATTAGTGCAGCAATTTCTGAATCAGGAATTACCTCAACGACACAGAACTGTACTGGGTGGAAGGGGAACTCCGTGAGCTTCTGAATGCGCCCATAACGCTAGAAGAGATCCAAGAAGCCATCAAAAGCATACCGCCATCCAAAGCCCCAGGGCCCGACGGGCTAACTGGTTAGTTTTATAAACATTTCGCCCCTCTCATTGCCCCTCTCCTGCTAAATGTCTTCGAAGAAGCGATCGAATCCGGCATTCTCACACAGACATTAAGAGAAGCCAACGTAATACTACTACACAAAAATGACAAGCCTCCCGAAGATTGTAAGTCCTACCGCCCCATATCACTAATTATTCTGGACAACAAAAACCTGGCCAAGATCCTCGCTAATAGGCTTCTCCCGCTAATGCCTGCACTGGTACTCGCTAACCAAGCGGATTCGTACCTGGCCGAAACACCACATTCGGGATACGCAGAATGTTCGGGGTTTTGCAGCACTCGACCCCGAACAGCAGGCAGTGGCGGTGCTGCTGGATGCCGAAAAGGCGTTCGACTCCGTTGAGTGGCCCTTTATGTTCGCCGTGCTACAGCAGCTCGGACCTGGGAAACAGTTTATCAAGCTGGTCTCACTCCTCTATAATCAGCCCCTATCAGCAATCACGCTCGGGTCGACTCGCGCGGCACATATCAACCTCCAGCGCGGCACTAGGCAGGGATGCCCACTATCCGCCATGATATTCGCCCTTGTGATGGAGCCCTTAGCAGTGGGCCTAAGGGAACGCCAAATCCAGAGAGGGCTTAAAATAGGACCTCACCGTCTAGTAATATCCCTCTATGCCGACGACATAGTCCTGTTCATGCAAAACCCCAGCGAAAACCTTAACCCGATCATGCGAGAAATAATTAAGTTTGGGCTGGTATCAGGGTTGAAAATTAACCAATCTAAATCAATCGTTTTTCCCTTAAACACAAAGACCAAAATAGTTCAAGACGATTTTAACTTCCATTGGGAGAAAGCCCACGTCCGATACCTAGGAATTAGAGTGTCCCTGAACCACCAAGACATATTCAAAGACAATTACGAAAGCACACTGAAATCATTAAGAGACAAGGTGAACAGGTGGAAATCGCTACAGCTCACCCTCTGGGGAAGAGCCTCATTGGTAAAAATGGTAATCTTACCCAAACTCCTGTACCTTTTCGCCAACATCCCCATCCTGCTGTCCCGGCGCTTCCTGGGTAATCTGAGAAGCCTAGTTCTGGACCTCATGTGGTCGGGCAAACCCGCAAGGCTGGTATACTCATCCCTCGTGCTTCCTGTCACTAAGGGTGGCCTAGCTCTACCAGATTTAGAAAGGCACTACTGGACAGCACAAGCCCAGTTTCTCAGTCACTGGTACGAGCCCCAATTTGTGAGACCGCATGTACAGGTCGAACGGGCACTAGCCTCACCCAACTTGCTAAGGGCCATGATTATCAGCAATCAGGCTGTGCCACACACGACGCTGAACATAGTGCAATCCACTTACACAATATGGCGGAAAATGGCCCAAAAGTACAAGATTCAGCTTAGATACTCTCCTCTTCTACCCGCGTAATTCATTCCCGGGATCCCACTCACCGCCAAAAAAGTGTATCTGATCTGGGCGGACAAGTGCAAAATAAAAACACTTGGCGACCTCTTCATACAAGACACCTTCATAACACCCCAGCAGGCGAAGGAGAAGGGTGGCACGTCCTCCCTTGACATCTTTTTGTACTTCAGAGTACGGTACACCTTGCAAGCCCTCATCCCATCATTCCCACAACAACCTCCCACCTGGCAGGTGCTGCATGGAACCATTCAGGCACAAGGGGAGGGCAAACTGGTCTCATCTATCTACAAAGCCCTGCTCACGGACACTCTTCCCTCGAACCCCAAAACAAAGGCAAGATGGGAAACCACGCTTCAAACCCCCATTCTAGATGAAGACTGGAGCTATATCTTACAACAGACTCAAAAAGTGGCACTCAACTCCTGCTTCAAACAAATCCACTTTAACTTTCTGCACCAAACCTATTATACCCCTGAAAAGAGAAACAGACATCACCCCGGGTCTAATGCATCTTGCGACAGATGCGGGTCCCCGGATACTGACTTCCTGCACCTAGCGTGGAGCTGCCCACCAGTGTCTAAATTCTGGTCAGATGTGCTCGACGAAACTGACGCAATAATCGGCGAGAGAGTGGGGCACTCACCACTGGTGGCACTCCTCGGCCTAACGAAACCCTGTCCTCACACGTTAGGAAACTGGCAAGCATGCTATTTGTTCTGGCACGTAGAAGAGTGGCCATGGCGTAGGGACGAGGCACACCCCCCACTCTTGCGAACTGGAGGAGAGACATTACATACTGCCAAGAAACGGAAGCAGAATTTATAAAGACACTCCCTCACCACGCAAGACCCCCAGATATTTGGGGCCCGTACATCTCGCACCTCCTCTCCAGCGCAGCACCAACAGAGACAACTGATCAGCCACCACAGACTTCACCTGTGTAAATTCAAATGCGTTAACTGCTTGTTGTGTGAATGGACTGTTGGAGGATGGGGGGCGGGCGTGAGGGGGGCAACGCTGGCATGTTAGTAGCCCACTGTTTGGGCTTGTTGGTACACATGTTTACTAAAATGCAAAAATAAACTTTAAAAAAAAAAAAAACAGTGCTCAGTGCCCAACTCCCCACACACCCTTTGTCCATATGCACAGGATCCCAGTGCCCAGAGTAGTACTAACACAGAACCATCAGCATCCCAGTGGTTCAGAAGAAATCAAGTGCATAGCACGGCCCTCTTGTGCATCGCGAACTGGCAGGGGTGCTGCTTCTCCATCATCATCATCATCCTCACCCGGTGCATGCAGGTCAATGTCAGGTGGCAGTGGTACGTTTCGCCAGATGCACATGTTGTGCAGCATGGCACAGACCATGGTGATCTTGCCCACCTTCTCAGGCCCGTAAAGCAGTGCTCCACCAGACCTCCGCAGGCAGCAGAAACATGCCTTCAACAGACCAAAGGTCTGCTCGATCATAACACGGGTACGGGTATGAACAGATTGTACTCCTCTTCATGCCTGTTCTGCGGGTTCCGTACAGGGGTAAGTAGCCACGGCTTCAAGGGATAGCCACCATCACCTGCATGGGAGCACAATGAGGTGTGTGTGAGTCAATATCTGACATGGCACCTTTAGAAATCACTGTCATGGCTGCAGCTATTTGGTGTTGACATGCACATGTCCCTGGATGTATGCACACAGGTTCATTTGACGCAATGTGTGCTGTACTATGGTCTGCAGTAGGGAAGTAACGGTATAACGGTATACCGTTAGAGATACCGTGAACCACTTAATTGAACAATAATAACCGTCACATTGTTTATACCGTTATACCGTTCATACTGTTAAGTGTGCTTTTCAATCTGATTTGGAAAGGCTGCAGTAAGCAATTGCTGCACAGTCTTGGTTTTGCACTGTTGGATGTGCCGTCTTCCAAGTAGTTTCAATTGGAGCAGTTTTTAATGCCATTCCATAAACCACACGTGCCTTACACAAAATCAATATGTTAGCAATAGGAAGAATAGATACAGTGCCAAGAAGGAATAGAGTTTACTTTGGGGTGGCGGCTTTGGGGTTTATATATTAATAATGGATAATATTCTCTAAACATATGGCAATGGGGGATTTCCCTGGTTCTATCATTGAATTTACATATAATAAGTCACACTGCGAAATTCACTCATCTCTGTGGGTATTCCCTGCTGCCATACCTGTGTGTGTGTGTGTGTGTGTGTGTGTGTGTGTGTGTGTGTGTACAAGCGTATACTACCATCAGCATCCATTGATCTGTGGCATGCAGGTTATCAAGATCGCAACATGTTCATCTTCACCAGTAGCCAGCGGGGAAGCAAAAAGCCTAAATGACCACTTAAGAAAAGCTATTCAGTTTGCTTTGCCAGTTGCAGCAGGCCTCCACCCCACCCCCTCCTCTCCACACGTGTGTTTGTGTTTGGTGGAAGCAAGGCATTTCAGTGGAAAGTATGTTGAAAAGCCCAATTCTGGCCCTGGGTGCCTGGTTTTGTTTGTGATGATACATCTGTCAATTTATGACCTTTTAGAAAATATTTGTTAAGATCAGTTAACTCCACCTGCTATACTGCGATAACCGTGATATACCGTCATTTGGCAAGAAGGTTATCGTACCGTCATAAAACGAATACCGTGACACCCCTAGTCTGCAGGTGTGCGTTGTCCAGATGATGCAGGGTGTTCACTTGCATGCTGATGCAGATGTACTGTGGATGCGGAACAATGTTTTTGCACCCATATTGGTGATGTATAGTACTCTGTATGTATTCCTACTAGTGGCATTGGCACAGGTTTATTCATGTGTTGTCATCCATCCCTTGACATTCCCATGGTGGCGTGCAGTACGACTGTGGTGGTGGGCCAGTGACAATCAGTATATACCCTTGGTGGGAATTCTTTGTTACCACTCATGGGTGCGTGTCCTGTGTTGTGCTTTGCCGCAGTCATGTCCGTTACGCATACTCACTGCATGTTGCTGGATTGTGACGCAGAGGATATGCTAATTTGATGTGCAGTCGACGCGTTGAGTGATGTGGCCTGCTTGTAAGTC
Source organism: Ambystoma mexicanum (assembly GCF_040938575.1). NCBI lineage: Eukaryota > Metazoa > Chordata > Amphibia > Caudata > Ambystomatidae > Ambystoma > Ambystoma mexicanum. The sequence continues at coordinate 376,088,314 of NC_090931.1, forward strand.
TGGCATATTGTCATTGGTGTGCAGCATTGGTCTTATGTATGGCATTGATGTGTCATGTTCAGGTTGGGATGTTCAGGGCCACAGTGTTTTGCTGTATGCACATTGTCCACTCACCACCCACTCTCACCCAGGTGGAGTATGCACCCGCCCAATCTCACCCAGGTGGAGTATGCACCCCCCCAATCTCACCAAGGTGGAGAATGCATACTCCCACCCCAATCTCACCCAGGTGGAGTATGCATCCCCCCCAATCTCACCAAGGTGGAGTATGCATCCTCCCACCCCAATCTCACCCAGGTGGAGTATGCATCCCCCCCAATCTCACCCAGGTGGAGTATTTTCCTCCCCCCCTCAATCTCACCCAGGTGGAGTATGCATCCCCCCCAATCTCACCCAAGTGGAGTATGCATCCCCCACCCCAATCTCACCCAGGTGGAGTATGCACCCCCCCCCACTGCACTGCCATGGGCCTGCCAGGCAACTTACCGGGCAGCCAGGCACGTCGTCCAGCATGCCGCTCCATGTAGCAGGGTAGCGAGGGGTTACGCAACACCATGGCATCATGTGTGGATCTGTGATATCGGGCACAATAATGTATGATCATCTTGCTGGAGTCACATACCATCTGCACATTGATGGAGTGGTATTGCTTATGATTGCGGTACACCACCTCCATGGCATGAGGGACCACCAATTTAACGTGGGTGCAGTTGAGGGGACTGATGCAATTGGGCATGCCTGCCAGTGCATGGAAGCCAACTTTAGTTTCAGCGAGCTCCTGGCCAGTCCGTGGTAGGGATATGTGGATGCTTGCATGCTTCAGGAGGGCATCCAGCACTTGGGTCAGCATGCGTGAAAAAAGAGGTTGTGATATGCCATGCAGCTGGCCCACTGTGTGCTGGTAGGAAGTGCACCACAGATACTACCTTCAGTAGAGGGGAGATGGCAGTGCGGATTTCAATCAGGCTGACAATGTCGTTGTGTATCATGTCCACTATGGTGGTGATGGTGTCCCGGTCCAACCGGTACAGGGTGTGGATCTCCACAGGGGTTAGGTTGAATGGACTGGCTTTGATGCTAGGGATTGGTGGCTGCCTACGTGGTACCAATGGCTGCACTGGTGGGACTTGCTGGGCCTGTCTCACCCTCCTTCTCCTCCTGCGTCGCCTCTGTGCTGCCTGTTGTTGTTGTTGCTGGTGCAGCAGTACAGGCATGTCCTCCAGCCCCAGGATTGCAACAGCAAGTGGGATCATTTTGGTGTAGGTAAGGGTGTGGTGTGTGGGTGTGCTCCTTTTGTGCTGGGACAGGTTCCATTGCCTCCACCTGTGTTTATTGTGTGCACCTGTGGCAGTTGGGTACACAGCAGGTTGCTATTTACGAGTGATCCGCGATGCCTGTAGTACCGCCATCATCCAGTCCCTATTAACCGCCTTCAGGGTGCCGGTAGGTGCATGCCCGTGTTACTTGTGATATCCACCTGTTAGCGGCATCCCGGTATTGCCGCCACGAAGGGCGCGTGGCACGGTACAGGCGGTGGCGGTATTGCAGGTTTATTGCTGGTAATGGCCCGGACCGGTACTTGATGCCGGTATTACCATTCCGCCTTCCTTTTTTGATTACCTCCATGCTCGTAATGAGGCCCTTTGTTTTAAGGATTTGGCTGTTTTAAATGAATATAAGGTAAAGCTTTGATAAATTAGATTATCAACCACCTCAAGTTGGTTTTGAAAAATACTGTTTGCATTTTAAATTAAATTACTCCTACATCCCGTCCTCTTTCCTCCATAATTGTGGGACATTCCGTCCTTCGGGACGGGACTGGAGCACTTTTGTAAAAAGCATCAACATTTCTATTTTTGTCCTTCTTTATTTTTACGCAGGGTACCGCACGTGGCCGTAACCCCTCCCTCCTGAGCTCTGCCCCGCGCTTCGCCCCTCAGTCCTTTTCTCTGCACGGTCGGGGCTGGGCTCACTAGCATCACCGGGAATGCTTTCTTGTTATTCGCTTTGTCCTGCTCCGCTTCCACAGTCATCTAGTCCTGCGTCTATGCCGGAGCGTCTGGGATTTGTTTTCTGTTCTTCATGCGAACGTCGTTTCATGAGGGCGGATCCGCACTCTCTTTGCTTAGAGTGTCTATGCCCGGAGCATCGCTGGGACCTGTGCTTCTATTGCGATTCCCTCTCCGTCCGGGCACTCCAGCGTCAGCTTTTTCAGTGGGAGAAGGTGTTTCAGCGCGTTCCTCCATCTAATTTTCAGCTCTTCATTGACGAAAAGAAGAAACGCCTGGTAAGGTCTTTACGTTTTAGGTGCCCGGCCAGGGGACTCCTTCCAAGGTATTCCAGGACCACAAGGAGCTTGAGTAGCTGTTACCAGGGGTCTTCCTGAGGTGCCCCACAAGGGGCCTAATAGGTGTACCAGAGTTGTCTCTGAGGGTTCCTGCACCGGACCTGCCAATACTGGACACTGCTCAGAGGTTCACCATTTGGGTGCTAAATTTCAGCCCAGTTCTTCTGTGGCTCTGGATACCGGAGTTTGCCCTGAGTTCTCCATTTCTGGAGCTTTCCACACAGATACTGGGGTACGCTCTGAGGCCTCCATTTCTAGAGCTTTCCACACTGAGTCATGGTTCGAGGCCCCACTTGAGGGAGCTATTCGTCGCGGGTTAAAACCAGAGGTTCCTCTTCTTTGGGCTAAATCTAGCAATCTTTGAGGATCTCGTCGGTGAGGTACGTTCCTCAACCATCCCACGCTCAGGGTTGTGGTGGTACTGGTTCTGTCGAGGGGGCAAACAAGGCGGTCACGGACCACAAGCCTTCCAGTACCGGCTCTGGCAAGGTTCCTCCACTGGAGGCTAATTCCGGGGCAGTTCCGAAGAGGTCCAGTAAGCATCCAAGGTCTGCCAGCACCGGCTCAGCTGAGGATCCTTGTTTCAAGGCTAAAGTGTTACTTAAGTACCCTGACTCCCCTGAGGAGACAATTGCCTCACTTTCACCTGTGACGCAGTTCTCCTCAGGTGTCGACAAAATGGCCGCCCAACCTCCATGGTCCACGGCGGCCATTTTGGATACCTCCCTTACACCAAGATTCACAACTTCTGGTGCTGGGAGCATTTCTTTTGGGGCTGAGCAGCCTTTTCCACGCCATGTGGACAACAAAAACCTTTCCGCCCTTCTTTCGATTGACGTGCTCGGGCACCGCTTCCTCTTACAGTCACGCTCCCTCCTGTTTCCGTGTCACTGATTTATGTGGATTCGGCCGGTGATGGCCCCTCCTGGCAACCATCCTCATTGCACTCATGGGGGTATGCCCCTCACGAGTGGCCTCTGCCTATTCCAGCACCTAGACCTTCGTCTGAGGATGCGTTTTTTGGGAAGTTTCAGATGCTCATGCACCCATGAGGGCATATTTTAAAGGTCTTTTCTGGGAAATGTACCCTGAACCTCCCGTCCCACCTTCTGCCCCGGCTGTTGCAACGCAGGTTCCGGTGGTGCCAACTCCTCCACCGCTTCCTGTTAGACTTCCTCCATCACTTCCTCCTCTGTCCCCGCTTTCTCCCATAGCGAAGACACCGGCTGCGCAGGATAACACTTTAAAACCTGTGGCATTACGTGCAGCGGACCAGTCTTCTGTTCCCGCTTCGCTGGATGAGCCTCAAGCAGATCAGGACAGTGATGAGCAGCCCAGCTCTTTTAGAGCATTCCATGACCAGGTCCTGGATATTATGGCCCTACTTGATTTGCAGTACCTGAGGCCCCCACTCCACAGGAAAGGGTGCTTTCTGGAGCCTTTACTCTTTCACCTCAGGAGTGCGCCGATCTGTTCCTCCAGAAGGACGTCTTGGCTGAGGCCCGTAAGGTCTGGGATAAACCCCATACCGGACTACATCTCAACAAGAGGATTGACGCTCGATACAAGCTTCATGCCTCGGAGGAGATAGCATTATCAGCTTGTCCGCTCCCTTTGTCAACGGTGGTGGCAGCAGCCACCCTCCAGTCTAAGCCGGCCTCTGCGTCTTCCACGGCAGCGGCCCAGATCCTCTCCAAAGAGGATAAGCTCCTTGACGCCTTTGGCAAGAAAGTCTTTTCCAATTAGGTGCTCCAATTTCGTCAAGGTAACACTCAGCTCATCCTGGCAGCAGCCAATCTGAGGCTGTTGAAGGAGCTAGCCGATTTACAGGAGTGTATTCCTGTGGATAGGTTAGAGGACTTTAAAGCCGGTTTCTCAGACGCCAAAGTGTTGGCACAGGATTTACTGGAAGCTGTGGCACACCACGCAGATACCTCTGCCCGAGGCCTTATGGTCGGGGTTGACATCTCCCGGCATGCGTGGCTCAGTGCGACAAAGTTCTCAAAGGAAGTGCAGGACAAAGTACTGGGCCTTCCTTTTGATGGCAAGGAATTGTTCCACTCCTCTACAGATGAGGAACTCACAAAGACTAAAGCGAGAACCCAAAACCGCCAAATCTTTATCGGTCCTGGCGAAAGCTCCAGCTAAGGTCTCTTATACACAGAGGTCAGGGTCCCAAACCCGGGCCTTCTCTGATTTCAGGGGGTTTCACGATCGCTTTGTGCACCGTACTGAAGCTCTGGATGGCGGGCCCCACCGAAAGCAACAGCGGCAAGGTCATCGTTTTTTCTCTTGCCCATCAATCAGCCTCTTCTCCAGGGACAGGTAGTGTCCCTGCTGACAAATCCAGTAAATTATATTTTTGTCGGTCGCATGAGACTGCAGTGGGAGGACGAATCTAGTCTCATCTGGAGGCATGGCAGACCATCACCGAAGACCTATGGGTTTTATCCATCTCTCGGGCGGGCTTTCGCTTGCCCCTGCCCTACTTTTCAACCCTACCTTCCAGCAGATCAGGTCGCCCTCCGTCAGAGCCTAGGTGCAGAAACTTCTAGACCTCAGAGCAGTTTGACTTCGTGTTAGGTCACCCTCTTGCCTGGCATTGCAACCTAGCTTGTTACTACTAGTTGCTCTTTATTGATGAAATTTGCATATGTTTTATCACAAGTCACTATAGGTGGTGATTGTGCACAATTTTCACTGCACCATTGTGTAAATATTAAAAAGTCAAAAAGTTTTTTTTGATGATCCTTTCACAAAGAACAAGATGTGTTAAAAATTGAAGAAATAAGAAAACAAGAAAATGATACAGATGTATATATATCAAAAAATCAAATGAACAGCTAAATAATTAAATGCTGATTCTGTTGTATATTAGTGTCTGTCTACTTACTTACTTGAGTTCTATCACACAGAGAATAAGTTGGAGAGGGGCGTGGCTTGGGCAGCCATGGAGTAGGACGTGCTTCCTGAGCAGCTCCGGAGGATCCGACATATGATCCGTGAAAACTACCTACAAAAATGCGCTACTGGTTCCAGGATTGACTATACATGCATGGGAACTTGTGTTCTGCTCACTGTATAAAGACCAAGTGAATCGTGTGTGGAACTCTGGAGGAATTGCTCGGCGAAGACGGCGGCTGCTCAGTCCATTGTCATACAAGATGGCTGACAACAAAGGAAACGAAACTGAAGCACCCGGAGCTTCAGAATAGAGACGGCAGCCGTGGGGAAAGAATGATGATGGCGAAGTGGAGACGGAGCGAAACCCCTGCGGTGGTAAGCCTTGTGTCACGTTGGCCTGCGTGCTGACCCGGAAGGCAAGAGCCCGGGGGCAAAATATTGAACTACAAAGACCGCGAGAAAATACTGGAGTAATTCCGAAAAGGTGGAACAATCGAAAGGGCCTCGAGCACCATCACGGCGTATCCGGACTACACTATGTTGGTCCAGAGGCAATGGTACAGCTATGTGGCAATCAAAAGAAGGCTGTGTGCGGCTGGGATAAAATATATGCTTCTGTACCCCGCGAAAATTGAAGGCGGTGCACAAGAGCAAAATGTATTTTTTTGACACTCCGGAAGAAGCAACGACGTGGCTGGATCTGCGGGGCTGCCCGGAACGAGACACGGAAGAGACCCAAGAGGGACATGATATGTGACTGGGATACGGTATGCATACTGTTAAGGCGTCGAGTGAGCACCCCAGGGGTGCCTAGATGAAGATTAAGATTAATGGGCGTGGCTGTAGGAGGCTGATATTTTGATAAGATACCGCTGACTGTAACAGACTTGAAGCACTGGAATATAGTAGCGTGTACATATATGCAAATTGTATAGCAATGTGTAGTTAACCTGAAGTGACATAGGAGCGGCAGGGCGAAAGCACCCTACCCCCCGAATTGTAGTTGTAGTAGTAGTAGGTTGGCCACTAGGGCGGCCGCATCCTGCGGAGCTTCGAGTACAGGCGAGTGCCAGAAAGAGCTAGATGCGTGGGAGCCTGAGATCCAGGGATGGAGCTGGGCAACAGTCGGGGGGAGTGATGTTGGGGAAGGGACGGGAGGCGGGAGGGAGGGGGAACGGGAAGTTTGGGGTGTTTTTGGAGCCTATACAGATTGGATTGGAATTTAAAGTCAGACTGCACCTGGGGGAGGAGGAACAGAACTTGTACAGGCCATGGGGGACCTTAAGATACTCACATGGAACGTGCGGGGGCTCAACAGCTACTTAAAAAGGAACAAAGTTATGTTGTACCTGCGCAGGCAGAAAATAGATATTGCATTTCTGCAGGAAACCCACCTTACACAAGAGAGGATGGACACGATTGCTGGGAAGTGGAAAGGAGTGTTGGTGGGCTCATCGTACTCTGCTTATGCGAGAGGAGTGCTTATTTGGGTGGTGCCACATGTCCCTTTTCAACGATTGCAAGTGGTGGCTGAGACAGAAGGGAGGATGGTTATACTGAGGGGCCTGATGGAGAACCGGGAGATAATCATTGTTAACACGTATGCCACGAACCAGAACACAGCGGCGTACATTAGAACATTGAGTGAGAATTTGAGCGCATGCGTAGGAAGCGCGATGATCTGGGAAGGGGACTTCAACTGCGTATTGAACCCGAGGGTGGACAGATCGAATGGGAAGATGGATAGACCGACCCCTGCAGCCAAGGCGTTACAGACATTGCTGGATGACTTTGGTTTGGAGGATGCATGGAGAGTCAGGCACCCCCAGGAAAGGCAATATTCACATTATTCTGCCCCACAGCAGTTATCAACGAGGCTGGATTATGTCTTCACATCACCCGAAATGATAACAGAGATCGCACAAATAGAATACTAGGCCAGGGTCCTTTCGGACCACTCGCCCCTGATTCTCGCATGGCAATACTGCCCCCCCGAGAGTGAGGATCCCGACATGGCGCCTACGGGTGGAAGTGTTGCGAGACCCCTTTTTTAGGGAGGACTTGAGGGAGGGGATTGTAAATTATTTTGAAACAAATACTGGGAGTTTGGATTCGGCAGTAACACTATGGGAGGCCTTTAAAGTTGTCGTGAGGGGGGTAGCCATAGCGAAATCCAAGGGCCTACAAGGTGGGGTTTTAGCCGAACTGCAGGAGATGGAAGAAAAATTAGAAGAGGCCTTAAGGGCCGGAGACGATACAGCAGAGAAGCTAGAATTGACACTTAGGCTACAGCAAAAATGTGCAGAATATTGGGAGAGATTGTGTAACCTTAATTATAAAAAATACCTAGAGAGACAGCATGCAGGAGGTGATAAACCGGGGAGACTTTTGGCGTGGTTATATAAGAGTGAGACCCCCAGAGTCACAATCAGGACTATAGAAAGAGAAGACGGTAGCGTAGAGGACACCCAGGAGGGAGTTAATCAAGCGTTTGTGGATTATTATAAGGTATTATATGGGGACGACTGAGAGAGTAGTCAAGCTATGATGGAAGAAACGCTTGAGGACATGGGGTTGCCCAAGATAAGTGAGGAGGAGAGAGGGGAACTAGATACCCCGATCACCTTGGAAGAATTAGGGGAGGTGGTGAGGCAGCTGCCTACTAGTAAAACCCCAGGGACAGATGGACTCACTTGCAAGTGAGTTTTACAAAGTATACATGGAGGAGGACCTCCCCCCACTGTTAGAGATGTTAAACGAAGCGTTCAAGACGGGACGCTTACCGGAGTCACTGAGAGAGGCCGTCATAATACCGCTCCCCAAACCTAATAAACCTGGGCACAGCTGTGGTTCCTATAGACCAGGGGTGCACAACTGATTTTGACAGAGGGCCGAAAGTACCTTACATGAGGGCTATAGTGGGCCGAAAAGTAAATGTGGGTGGGACGGTAGGCGGGGCGTGGCAGGAGGCTTTTTAAACCCCCAATTTGTACCAAACAGATGGAAAAAGAATGTTTTTGAGGGGTAACGATTTTTATTTGCATTTCAAACTTACATTTTGTACTACACATTTTCCATTGTTATAATTTATTTCTATTTAGTTATTGTATCTCGCCTGTTTAATTAACTTATATATATTTTATTGACCCTAGATTGGACATGCCGTTATTTTGGACTGCTACAGTTTGCCCAAGAGGAGTATGGCCTTCGTTGAGTCAGGTTTCCTCAAAAAGCCAAAGATGAACATCTCCTAACTGTGCCTGTTTTAGCTTTATTATTGGGTTCACTCTTGGAGTGCAACACTATGCACCATTGCACCCTCACCCCCAACAAAACACTATGCCCCAGGGCCCTCTTACCCCCAACCAAACACTATGCCCCAGGGCCCCCTTACCCCCAACCAAACACTATGCCCCATCGCCCCCTCACCCCCAACCAAACACTGTGCCCCATGTCCCTCACCCCCAACCAAACACTATGCCCCATGGCCCCCTTCATCCCCAACCGAACACTATGCCCCATGTCCCTCACCCCCAACCAAACACTATGCCCCGGGGCCCGCTTACCCCCAACCAAACACTATGCCCCATGGCCCCCTCACCCCCAACAAAACATTCATACACATCCGACAAACCCCCACCCCGCATCTCAACATACACACAAAAAACATTCAAATACAAACATTCATACACATCCGACACTTCCCCCACCCCCGCATCTCAACATACACACAAAAAACATTCAAATCCAAACATTCATACACATCCGACACCCCACCACCTCCGCATCTCAACATACACACAAAAAACATTCAAATCCAAACATTCATACACATCCGACACACCCCCACCCCCGCATCTCAACATACACATAAAAAACATTCAAATCCAAACATTCATACACATCTGACACCCCCCCAACCCTGCATCTCAACATATACACAAAATACATTCAAATCCAAACATTCATACACATCTGACACACATCCGACACCCCCCCCATCGCAACATACACACACAAACATAAAGCAAAACAGACCCGACATATAAACACAAACAGACCACTTACCGGAGACGTGCTGGAAGACAAGTAAGCGGCAGGTAAACTGGAACGCTGGAATCGTACTACGGCTAGTGTGGTCCAAGGCTGAAATGCCTTCCGGCATCAAGCCTTATGGACCACATCAGCCGTAGTGCTGGCCTTCCATTGGTGCAGCACACACGCATTGCGTGGCTCGTAGGAGCGACGTGGTGCGTGTGTGTGCTGAGCCAATGAGGGCCAGTGTTTTGCCCGGCCCGGAAGACAACAAAGACTTTCCTAATGGAGGACGGCCGCGGGCCGCCCTCCATTAGGAAAGTCTTTGTGCCTCGCGGGCCGGACAAAAGAGCAGGCGGGCCGCAACTGGCCCACGGGCCGTATGTTGTGCACCCATGCTATAGACCCTTGTCAATGCTGAATAAAGACAGCAAGATATTAACTGCTGTCTTAGCAAATAGACTGAAGAAGGTTATTGGCAAACTAATACACCCGGATCAAACGGGCTATGTCCCTCATAGAAACATTACCAATAATCATAGGCGACTCCAGAGAATCATTGAGTTTGGCAGAGGAAGAGATGAGGAAATGGCAATTGTGTCTTTGGATGCAATCAAGGCCTTTGACTCCGTTAAATGGCCATGGCTGCTTGCGGCCCTGAAGTACTACGGGTTAGGGCCTGGATATGTAAGGTGGGCGAAAATTTTATATAGCGAACCGCTGGCTAGAGTTAGGACAGGATCTGTGATATCGGAAAGGTGGCAGCTCAGCAGGGCTACTAGACAGGGATGTCCGTGGTCTCCAATGCTCTACATACTGGCCCTGGAACCTCTAGCAATATATCTGAGGCAGCAAATGACACCATAGGCATCAAGGTGAAAGGGGAGCGGCATCTGATCTCCCTATATGTAGATGACATGCTGCTGTACTTGCGATTCCCAGAAGAAAATCTCCAGTACAGCCTAGAAGTGCTGGAGAGATACGCTGTGCTGTCCGGTATAGCAGTGAACCCCCAGAAGTCCAGCATGTTCCCATTAGGGGGTACATGGGGATTCCAGCGGAGCGACTACCTGTATTGCAAGTGCTGTGAGCGGTTAGCACATTTCGGTACCTGGGGATAGATATATACCACACCATGGAGGAAGTGCATAGGTGCAACACAGAAGTAGCCATTAAAAAAATTGAGAAGTGCATGCAATTTTGGGCAAAGCTGCCCTTGGTGATGATGGGGCGGGGAGCAATGCTAAAGATGGTAGTCCTGCCAAGGCTCCTACACTACTTCTGGAACATACCGTACCTGATTCCTAAGAAGTTCTTCACCAAACTGAATAGCATGTGTAGGGACTTTTTATGGCATGGCACGCGAAATAGAGTGGCGTTATGGAAGCTACAGAACTTCCATGACAAAGGAGGGATAAAGCTGCCCAACTATGAGGCTTACTACGTGGCAAGCCAGTTACAGTATGTTGTCAAATGGCTCTCTGACGAAGAGACCTCAGAATTATGCTGTTTGGGCGTGATTGTGCACCTTTTTATTTGAAAGAGATGATGTGGGTACCCAGGGCGGAAATAGTGGGGCACCCTAAAATTATGCTACTGGGGTGGAAGGTGTGGCACAGGGCATGTCAAATGATGGAGAACCCGTCCCCATGCTCACCGCAGACACCACTGGTTGCATTGACGGGGGCAGACGCGCAGCTACGAAAGATACTCAGGAACCATTGGGAACTGTCTGGGGTGGCAACAATGGGTGATATTTAAAGGGAGGGCTCTAGTATTACTTTTGAGGGGCCGCAGGAAGAAACTAGGTTGCACGAGGGCCAATATATTACGTATCATAGAATGGTACAGAGGATTAAGAGAACATGGCCTGAAACTGTGTTGGAGGAAGAATCAGATGCCACCATAGACATGATATAAGACATAGATGAGGGGGGTCATGAGATTTCCAGATTGTATGAAATGCTGATGTCTAAAGTGGGGAAGGAGGTCACGCAGTTGAGACTAGATTGGGAAACGGAGGTTGGAGCCCCGATGGAAGACGGGATGTGGGAACGGGTGCAGGGGTATCATAAGAAGGTGTCTAGAAACGCGAGGCTGAAACACATTCAGCTGTACATAACGCATAGGGCATATATGACGCCTTGGAGGATATCGAGGTTTGAAAATGCAGGGCGGCAAGCATGCCCCAAGTGTGATGAGGAGAACGCGGGCATGGTGCATATATTCTGGTCATGCCCGATCATAGAACGTTTCTGGAGAGGAGTGAAAGGGAAACTGGAAGAAAAAGGGGTCAAGATTGTAGTGGATACAGTGTGGGCCTGTCTGCTGGGGGGGTTCCCAAGACCACAGAAGCTCAGGCACGTGAGTAAACTGAGGGATCTGGCTTATGTACTTGCAAAGAGGAGGATTGACATGAGATGGAAGACATGGCACGTGCCAAAGGTAGAGGTGTGGTGGAGAGATTTGCAAAAATGGGCAGAAGCCAAAACCATGGCATGGCAAGAAGCGAGTAGCACAGGGGGGGAGGAGGAGACTGAGTCCCTGATGGCCTGGAAATCACTGAAAGCCGAACTGTTTGGGTCATTAGATGACCCGGCAGAGCCTGTAGAAGAGGAGACCGAACCACATGATGCGGAAACTGAAGGTTTAATGCAATAGACTCGTAGAGGGGGGTTGGATAAGGGAAGTAGTGGCTAGAAGTTAAGAAAGTGTAATGAAACTGTTGGAACATGCACTGTTTGTTTGGTTTGTATTGTTTGGTTGTGTTTATAACTCAATAAAATGTTTTTAAAAAAAATAATAATAAGTTGGATTGTGTTGAACATGACAGAATAATAGTGTGTTTACAGAAACTAACAGGTAAAACCCTTGATTCCAGATGTCAGGACAACCCCCTTGTGTCTCAGAGCGGTAGAGCTGTTCCCCTCAAGGAGCTAGGGGGAGGGCTTCTACTTCTGTCTGTTCACAGTGCCCAAACCCAACCAGGCTGGCCTGAGCACTATCCTCGATCTTTCCCAGTTCAATCTTTCTCTTCCCCAAGAGAAATTCAAGATTACCACGCCTTGCCAAATAAAGTCCTCTCTTCGGAAGGGCGACTGGTTCAGTGTAGTGGGCCTTCAGGACGCATACCTGCGCATCCTGAAAGTGAGACCGCATCAAAAATATCTGCGGTTCTCCGTGGGAGAGGAACACTTACAGTTCTGTGTGCTCCCGTTTGGTCTCTGCTCGGCGCCCTGTGTCTTTACAAAGATGATGTCGGTCATCGCAGCTTTCCTCAGGCTGTAGGGTGTTCATGTATATCCATATTTGGACAATTGGCTTCTCCTCAGTCTTTGCCCACAGACGGCATTGATCAATCTCCAGTCTCACCTCCAGGTCCTGTTCCACCGTAGGCTGTCTTGAACTGGCGGAAATCTTCCATGACAGTCACTCAAGACCTGATTTGCCTGAATTTCTGTTGGAATACTGTCAGTACTAAGGTGTTCCTAACGGCGGATAGGATTGCAAACCTATCAATCACGTGTCAGCTCTTTCTCCAGTCTTCGCACATGATGGCTTAGTGGTTCCAAAGGCGTCTGGGCCTCATGGCTTTTTGCGTGCTAAGCCTTCCTCTTGCACATCTGAAGATGAGGCATACTCAGCTGGCTCTTCAGAGCTCTTGGTCTCAGGCTTCGGACGCGGATTCCAAGATAATTCCAGTCCCATCCAGCATGACAATGGATCTACAATGGTGGTCCTCGATCAACCAATCTTTCAATGGTGGCCTCTTTTCGGGAGCCTCGTCCATAAGTGATGGTTACCATGGACTCCTCAAAGTATTCGACCTTTGGACACTTCAGGACAGGCAGTTTCATATCAATTATCTGGAACTCCTGGCTGTTTTTCTGGCGCTCAAAGCTTTTCAACCATCCATCACGAACAAGGTAGTCCATATTCGCACAGGCAATTCTGTAGCAATGTTTTACATCAACAAGCAGGGTGGTACCAAGCCACCTCTCCTTGTGAACCTAGCCATACAGATTTGGGAATGAGCCATCCAGCACAAGGTTTGGCTCCTGGCTGTACACATCCTGGGTCACATCAATGTAAGTGGCGACTCACTCACCTGCCAGTCAGCAACCAGTTACGAGTGGGAATTGAACAGTGATGTTCTCTCCAGCATTTTTTGCCAATGGGGCACTCCAGAAGTGGTCCTCTTTGCGACCTTTTCAAACAGGAAACTTCCTCTGTATGCATCCAGAGACGGCCTCAGGTTGTCCTCCCTGGGAGACACTCTCGAGATTCCGTGGCACAATATGAAGGCTTATGCTTTTCCTCCACTGTCTCTGATTCATCAATCACTATGCAAGCTCAGGAGTGCATTGAATTGCACTCTCCTCTTCATAGCTCCTTGATGGCCAGCCAGATTCTGGTTTTCAGAACTTCAGCATCTGTCAGTTCTTCCTCCGATCAGATTGCCGCTGATTCTCGACCTTCACCAGAGCAATTACCAGCTGTGGTCCCCCTCCCCACAATCATTCAGCTTGGCAGTCTGGTGCCTGAATTCAGATCTTTAGCACAGTTTAACTTGTGTGAGGACACAATGCGCATTATCCAGGCGGCCAGAAAACCTTCTATGAGGACTCAATATAGGAGCAAATGGCTCAGTTTCCGCCACTGGTGCTTAGCTAAACAGCTTGACCTCAGGCACGCTACAAATGACACTGTTCTATCATTTGTGTCTCACCTCGCAGCTTCGGGTATTCATGTCTTGTCTTGCAGAGCTTACTTATCCGCCATTGTTGCCTACCTTGCCACGGACAGCTGTTCCTTTTCATTGACTAACCCGGTCATTAAAAGGCATTTTGCGTGTCTTCTTCAACTCTTCCCGCTGGTGCGCACCCCTCGCCCCAAATGTGATTTGAATGTGGTCCTCACTGCATTATGCCATAAACCATTTGAACCCATGGCCACTACCGATCTTAATGACCTTTCTTGGAAGGTCTCCTTTCTGATCGCAGTGACATCGGCGAGGCAAGTAAGTGAACTCCAAGCTCTTTCTGTGGAACATCCGTTCCTCACTTTCCATAAGGATATGGTTGTGCTTCGCACTCATCCTTCCTTTCTGCCTAGGGTGGTTCCCGATTTTTATTTGGACCAATCGATCGTCTCACCTGTCTTTTTTCCTAATCCGGCATCGGATGCTTAGAGAGTTTTACACAATCTGGACATCAGTGGAGCCCTGAAATTTTACCTCGATAGAACGAGTGAACTCAGGGGCTCCTCACAACTCTATGTCACATTCGGAGACCCGAACGGGAAACCGTCTTCCAAGGTAACTATCTCCCGATGGATTGCCTCATGCATTTCAGAAGCCTATAGCATTCAGGCCTTCAAAGTCCGAAAGGCATCCATGCTCATTTTGTACGTGGCAAAGCGGCTACTGTTGCCTTCCAAAAGAATGCCCCTTGGGAAAACATCGCCAAGGCAGCTTCGTGGGCTTCCCCATCAACTTTTTGTAAACATTACTGCTTGGACCTGAGCTCCAGGGCGGATGCCCAATTTGGGCAGGCTGCTCTTACGAATTTATTCCAGTAAAGGTTTTTTCTCCCACAAGTATGGAGTAAAGGGGACGGGATGTAGGAGTATAACAAAGTTACTGTAGTGACTACCTTACTCCTAGTCCATAGTGCCCTTTCCTCCATGCGCCCGCCCGCCATCCCCTCTAAAGAGTGTTAGGGAGAATTCTCATTTTATGGTTAATGTCCCTTACCTATAGAGTGCCCCAGCAACTTTTCTGGATTTGAAGGGTGTGTTTCTTTACTCCTGCTAAGAGTTAGACTCTTTTTCCCACTCTTAGGCATTTTTGCTATGTGTGTTCTAGGCTATTTTTGTGTTTAATGTCTATGGGGTTTCTCTCACCTCCATAGGAACCATCTTTATTCACATGTGTTACACAGCACCCTCCGTGCAGTGACACAGGGGTGTCGTAGCGACCCCCAAACATAGACTCCATACCCTGGGACTGACTACTGTCTCCGAGGGCATGTAAAGTCCCCATTGACTTTACTAATCCATTTTTGTGAACTAAACCAGTACAACCCATCTTACTATGGAAGTACTGGGAAGGGTTAATAGTTTTTCCCTTATGTTCATTTTCGAGAGGGTACCGTACAGTCCCTCTCTCAAACGTTTCTGGCTGGTGGCAGTGGTTACTACCGTAATTATTCAACCGCAAATATTTTCCTATGGGATTTTCCCATTGTTCGAGGCTACCACTTTTTCTGACAGCCTCTAACATACCGCCGGTGTATTTTAAAATTAGCTTTACTCCGGTAGGTTTTATTTGACAAAACTTTAATATAACTTCTTTCTTGTGTCTTTCTCTAAACTCCTAACCCAGGTCGGGGATCCTTTGTTCGTCCATTTGGCGGGCTTCTGCCAAGAAGCCCTCCTTTCGGCGCCACTGAGTCTTGGGTGGGTCCATTGTGTGGGAGGGGGAGTAGGACCCCTGAACAGGGTTGCCTCAGCAACCCATGTCACACTCTATCCTGATAGGCTGGAGGGTCTCCCGCCAAGGATGACCACTCCACTGTGTGTGTGACAGCTAGGCTGTATGAATGGGGCTCTTTTTGCATAAAAGCAGGTTCCTGAGGACTGGAAGAACAAGACGTCACCACTGGAACTAAGAAGCCGAAGAGGAGAGAAGCCAAAGACCGCTGCAATGACTGAACCACCGGTGAAGCCCTGCTGCAGCGCCTCACCACTTTTCTCCACACAACGAGAGATTCTTCCCTTGAGCTGGTGGGGCCAACCAGTTTGCCAATCGCCTTCCTGGACCTGCCCTGGTCGAATCGCCAGGACTCTGTACTTGAAGACCGGATAGTCAGGCACCCGTCCACCCGGACCGCGATTTAAAGGAGCGTACCTTTTATTCGTCGGGCAGCACCGCGGCTGGTTTCATCCCTGGGTAGTGCAGTAACTCGAACCTTCCTCCACGACGAGAGCCTCTCTTCCTCTGCTGGATCCCCCAAATTGCAGGAACTACCAGGAACAACCGCCACCGCAGGAGCCACTTCTCCATTTTAAAGGTACATTGTTCCGCCAGGCCGCCCTTTGTGTGATAGAACTAAAGGTGTTTTAAATCCTTTACCTACCTGTTCGGTTGGCCGCCCCTCTCTGTTAACATTGTCTTTCGCCTTCTGTATCCACCTTTTCGAAATCGTTAACCAAAGGCCTGACTGCAGCTACAAGAACATTTTGCTCCTGGGCCCTTGCCATGTACCACAGACTCTGGCACAGGCCTACTGACTCTGGCTACATTTGTTAGAACTGCCTTCTTTAGATTGCTTCTCAGTTAGAACTGTGTTGGTGCACCTACCTCTTATAACTACCCTTTTCTTCCCCTTTCTAAACCTTGTGAAATGCCATTTTGCTCAATTTTCATTTAAGTATTTCCTATACTGATGCACTGTCTTGCTTAAACTCTTTCACAAGCTTATGGGAAGTGTTGCTAGGGTGTGTAAGAAGATATTTCTGTATAACTTGTGCTTTCCCTGCCTTGTGAGAAATTGCTAGAGTATCCCTTGTGTATGGTTTTCACTGTGCCGTTTTGCTCAGTTTTCACTCTGGTTCACTTGGTCTACAATTTAACTGTGTGTATATTTTTCTTTTACTTGTTTTAACTTGCTTGATGACTGTGATAAATGTGTTTTACTAGAAGTGTATAAAATAAATATATATCTACTTTTTAATACAAAGCTTTGGTCAGTGTTTCCTTGTGCTATAGTACTGTAGACCTATTGTGTAAACCCTGAATACTGCTCATATCCCTCTTGAGATAAGTCTGACTGCTCAGCCACAGCTACCAACTAAATCTTTGTGGTACAGACTGATACCAAAGGGGATTTATTGCTCTCACCTGTAGTCCTAATCTTCTGTAGTGCTCCCTAAGGGAACTGCACAGGATTCTGCCTAACAAAGAGTTTCCTCTATTATTGCTTAAATGGTCTCAGACCTGACAATAGAAAAGGACTGAAGGGCGATGCGCGGGGCGGAGCTCAAGAGGGCGGGGTTACGTCCATGCGCGGTACCCCGCGTAAAAATAAAAGAAGGACAAAAATAAAATGTGTGATGCTTTTTACAAAAGTGCTCCGGTCCCGTCCCGAAGAACGGAATGTCCCACAAGTATGGAGGAAAGGGGACTGTCGACTAGGAGTAAGGTAGTCACTATGGTGAGTAACTTTGTTATTTCCAGTTGCAAATAAATGTTCTATTCGCGAAGCGAATACTTTTTGATTTGACTGTATTTATTTGAGGTGGTTGATTCTTACATAGATCTCCATAGTGGGTCATGAATTATGTAATCAAATATATATGGAGGCCAAGAAGATGAGCCAAGAGTCTTGCAGATTTCCCAGTTTTGGAGGAATGCTTCTAAATGTTGCAAACATTTCTTATAAATCTAGTTAGGCAATATAAAGATGGGAGCCACTTTCGTAATAGCTTGTTTCTGCAAAAGGGTCAAGATTATCCCATTTAGTGAAGTTCCTATTTTTTTCTGGAACGCCATTTCAATCTTGTGCAGATCTTTCTGATTACAACGTAATTGTCCAGTAATTGTTTGGTGTATCTCTAGAACCCTTTTTATAAATGGACGATATACAAAACCTCTGCCAAACCTCTGCCATGTTACAGACAGGTACTTTTTATCTCTTTATTACTTGATTAAACAGATAGAAAAGTATCTCAGCGCATAGAGGAGAGTTTCCCATATGTATAACATTGGCCAAACTGCTAGGTCCCGGGCCCTAGGTGTCTTAAGATCTATAATAAGCAATTCTAGGTCATCAGTCTTAAAAGTACCCTCCCAATTCGACAAGCATTGCCACTTTTGACAGCCGCACTTGATCCCATGGGTGGGTCAACTGCAGCAAAATATGTAATCTAAGGTTGTTCATATATTGGATTTAACTGTTGGTAATTCTGGGACAATTCAAACTCCAATTCTTATTTACAAATATTCTGCATATCTTTTTCACCAACACCTCAAGAGCTGTTCATGGGATCACTCTCTAAAAGGCTGGGAACAGGTTTAGAAACGTGCGCATAAATACTCTACCCACTGGTGTAGTGGTGCCCCGCGCAACCCCTGCGGTGTGGGCGGCCACGCGACACCATGTTTGGAGGGACCCTGGCCCAGCCCTTACCCATCAATGTGAAGGCTGGGCCAGTGCTTGCAGCCTGAGAAGGAGGTGCTCAGTAGGGCTTGGAGCTGACCGTAACATGTGGCACGTGTCACATGCCACGTTCATCTCCAACCCCTTCTCTCCGGCTTTGTCACAGCTCATATACAGGAACCAGGTTCCTGTTTGTTAGCCACATGGAGGATCCAACGGTGGCCTAGAGTGATGGACCAAAGCTAGAAAAACAGGTAAGAAGGCTTTTTTTAATTTTTAAATGTGATGTGTATTTTGCATGTGTGAACTGTGTGTCACACGTATGTATGTGCTATGGGTCAGTGAGTGGTGGGTGAAAGAGAAGAAATATGATAGTGTGTCTGTACATGCGTGTGTTTGTCTGTGTGAATGTTCTGGGTGGGTGGGTCCATGTGTGAGTGTATGTGAGAGAAGGTATACGGGTGAGTGACTGGTGGGTGAATGGGTATGAATGTGTGTGTGTGTGTGTGTGTGTGTGTGTGCGTGCGTGCGTGCGTGCGTGCGTGCGTGCGTGTGTGTATGAATGATCTGGGTTGGTGGGTGCATGCCTGTGTGGTGAAGGCATTGTGAATTAATGTGAGAGGAGATGTGTGGGTGGGTGACCGGTGGGTGAAAGGTATACACATGCGAGCACTCGCGTGTGTGTGTGTGTGTGTGTGTGTGTGTGTGTGTGTGTGTGCGTGTGTGTGTGTGTGTTATTGACTTTGCATATTTTACTGGTATTTGCAGGCATAGCCAAGTTCATTTGTTTCATTACCTGCCTAGACTGGCATTTTGGTGCAGCCATTCTAGCCATTGCTTACTGGGACATTACATTTATTACCCTGCATCTATGATAAAGCAGGCATGATAAAGTAGTAGTCGGTGCATAGTCACTGGAGTGGTGTGGAGTGTGGACTTTGCTTTCCCTTGGATCTTACTTGGCTTTTTAAAAAAAAAAATGTTCTTTCCACTGCAAGAAGGCGGACCCAGGACTCTTAAGCACCTGACCCGCGGAGCGGAGTCGGTGCATAGTCACTGGAGTCCCTGGAAGCCCCTGGAAGCCACAGAAGAAGGTACCCGCACCAACAGTGACAAACCCCTAAGCGCAACCTGAACGGACGGAGACAGCCCCCACAACCCCGACGCAGGTAAAGCTCCACTCCACACATCCAGCTACTGTAATAAAGCGAAACCGCTGCCGCCTGGGGTCTGCGGGATACTTCTTTGACCCACACGGCGGCGAAAATTCAGAAATTAGCACCACCGGTTTGTCATTGCCCCAGCATTATAAAAAAAACATATAGTTACACTGTGAGGAGGTGCAGGAAGACTGTTTACGCCCCACAACTCCCCTCCAGCTGCACCTTAACTGTTTCATCCACTTCTAGCCACACACTAGCCTTCATTGCGACCGGCCGTGCGGGGACTGCGGAAAGCCCTCCTTTGACCCGCCCGGCCCACTGGACTTCAGCTACAGCTTGAGCTCGGTCAAACGAGCCGCCACAGCGCACTACTGGAACATAAAACAAATTTCGAGATGAAACCTTCATTGACTCATTTCTTACAGCTATGGATGAAGCTACCATCAAATATCCTGGTATTGCCTTCATTATATGCGGCAACCTGAACATTATTTTCTACTCCGATTTGGTCAAGAGCTCGACGAACACAGGCTGGAACAGCACACCCAAAGATGGTCCAAAGAGATGCTATACAGAAATATGAAACTGCTTGACTCTGTCGACGATGTAACCAAGACCCCGTCTCCAACCTGGTCACGCAGAATGAGTACGGGGATCATTGACTATATATATCGATCAGAGCTCATCAAGGAACCGATAGTATGGACCGACAACATCTACACAAAGGACCGCGACCACTTCATTTTGATCCGAGCATGGTCAACACCGAGACAGATGCCAGCCCGGGTTAGAATTAGAAACAAACATGGCCGCTACTAGGTTGAAATTGACCCAACACCAAAGCAACTTCCCGATGTCTTTATGAACACAAAGATGGCAGACAAAGGCAAACTAAACTATGAATGGATCCTGCATAACTTACATCAAGCTGGACCATCCAAGAAATCCTCACAAAATGACCATCAGCACACTTACAGCAGTAAAATAGCCTCAAGGAAAAACGCTATAAGGAAGCAGCTAAAACAACTGAAAAGAGAACATACCCTGGGGCAACAAATGAAGATAAAACAAGCCAAACAAAAGTACAAGAACTGGCTAAAAACAGCAACGATGACCCTCAAACAGAATGACGCAGAGACCATGTTGAGAGCAATGGGCGCCAGGAACTCCAGAAACCTATGGCAATTATTAAACCAACAAACGTCTGCACCTGACAACATGATCTCTGAGTTCTCGGAAGCTAGTTGGACAATCCATTTCCAACAATTATATCAAAATCGACCATCTCTTAGAACAGAGGAGCTATCATTGACCCAAGGTCTTTGGACAATTGACTAGGCCCCATCAGACATAGCCAACACCATACTTAAACTGAATATGTCACGAGCGCCGGGCCCAGATGGACTATCTAACTCCATCATAAAAAAGAACCCAGACTCATGGGGAGCCCTATTCAAACAATTATTGGAATTGATAAACAGAACAAATCAAATACCACAATCATGGCAAAAAGCTATCTTAATTCCAATTTATAAGCAAGGACCGACAGAGAATCCTCTAAATTACAGGCCGATTGCGCTCCTGGTTCCCTTGGGGAAAATATTTGGGAAAATAATGCTTTCCAAACTTAACACCTGGTGATTAAAAGCGAAGAGACACATTATAAGGCAAACTGGGTTTGTCAAGTGAGTCGGGACCACTACAAATCTCTTTGTTCTTAATTTGCTCAAACATGAGACAATCAGATCAAAAACCAAGACATATGCCGTTTTCATTGACTTACACCTCGCCTTTGACAAAATGAACACAAACATGCTACGGGCCAAACTGATGAAATGGGGATGTCCAAGAAACATTATCGAACCCATAAAACTTCTCTATTCAAACACCGAAGTCCAGATCCCGTTGTGCCAGATGGCCTGGTAACGCACCCAACAAAAACTTGGCATGGGTTGAAACAAGGCTGCCCGCTTGCCGCAGCCTTGTACAACTTGTTTACTTCAGACTTTGAAGAAACAGTCGCCTACGACCTAATCAATCCACCGGAACTAAATTCAACACCAGTTACGTCGATCCTTTATGCTGACGACATTGTCATTTTCGCTAAAACACCTAGAGGTCTGCAAATAGCACTTAACAACATCCAAGCATACATGGTGGCCAATGAACTGGAAATAAATGTAAAGAAGACTAAAGTCATGACCCTGTCTCACTCTTTTGGTCCACCGATCAAAATACCGTCCTTCTTCTTGAAGACAAAACAAATAGGCCAATTCCAGACCATCAAGTACTTAGGGGTTTGGATCAGCAAATCCCAAGCTGAGCAACCTTGGTCTGACCACCTGAAAATCAAAGCACGCACCTTAGCACAGCAAGGCTTGATAATCTACAACAAATTTGGGAAATTTTCACTGAAAGCTATCATCTTCTTTTATTACCAGAAAGTGACACCCATTCTGACATATGGTGGCGAGACCATGATCAACCTACAGGTGGACATATGGGACAAACTAGAGCAAATCTTCTGGACAAAGGCTTTATCACTTCCGAACTCCATTCCAGCATCACGCATCAGATTTGAACTGGGCCTAAAATCTCTCCATTCATTCATCAGATGGAAACAATTTGATCTGTTCAGGAAATTGACCAATAATGACCAGATCCCGGCCTGGGACATATTGCGTCCGAATCCAAGTAACATCAATGCCGCTGCATTGAATAAATGGAAAGACTTCATTGATGTCAAACTAATAGAAAGCGACATATCCATGGACACCCTGATCAATAGACCACAACGAGCAAAAGTCCAACTCACAACACTGGATTACATAACGACCCAGAAGGGAAAAAAAAAGTACACAATAACACTGAATTGTGTGGGCGATGTCAGAGCCTTGAATGAGTTACAACATTACCTCAATCTCTTCCCAGACTGTCTGATCTGTGACACCTTTATGTGACTTAGATTTAACATACTTCCAACCCAGGAAATCCTTGGGATCAGAAACCATTCAATTAATACAACCGCGATCAGACCTGCAGATTCTGTAAGCAAGCGGAATCCTTTGAAAGTCTATAGAATATCTTCTGCAGTTGCAGATAAGTGTCTCGCAATCGCCCAATCATACTTGAAAACAACTAAAACACTGGACCAGGAGGAGCGCTGGTCACTCATATTAACTCGTAACAACAAATCGATGATAACGGGCGTGGTCCTTTTTTGGTTGGATATTCAGCCTCAAGAAATGAACTGATAAATCTTGCTTTTTCTTTTGTCATTTTACCGATAATGAATGTATAAATTTTACTTTTGACCTCATGAATTTAAAAAAACGTATAAATGTAAGATTTACAGATATAAACCATATGCATTTTAAGTAAAAAAATAAAAATAAAGTAGTATTACCTCGCTAGACTGACAATATGACTCTTCCCTTTCCTTCACTTACCACATTTCCCTTACTACTCGCTCTTGTCGCTATCACCTCTTTAATATCCGTAAAGTCTGTTCCTCTCTTACTTTTCATGCTACCAAACTCTTAATCTCGTGCCTCATCTTTTCTCGCTTCTTCAACTGTTCTTCTCTCTTTTTCGGTCTCCCCTCTTCCCATCTCGCCCCCCTTAAATCCCTTTACCACTCTGCCGTCCGTACCCTCTGTCTTCTCTCTCCCTATGATTCCATCTTCAATTCACTTGCCAACCTAGGCTGGCTTCCCTTCCACTCCCAACTTAAATTCCACTTCCTTTGTCTTGTTTTTAAATCTCTTCATGACCTTGCCCCTCCTTACCTCTCCTCTCTTCTCTCTCTTTATGCCCCCTCTCGCTCTCTACACTCTGCTGATCTCTTTTTACTCTCTGTTCCCCCTCCTCCTTGTGCCTCTTCTCGTTTCCACTCCTTTCAGCTTGTTGCTCCCCTACATTGGAACTCCCTCCCTTTCTCTATCCGCTCCATATCTGCCTATTCCTCCTTCCGATCCTCCTTAAACTCACTCCTTCCTCACCCCAGCCCTGACTTCTCTCCCCTTCATCCTCTTCTTTCTCCACCCCACTCCATCTTCCTGTTCCTTTATCTCTACCTGTCTCCCCTTTGATCTCTATGCTCCATTCTACTCCCTCGAACTCCCTTTTCCCTTCCCCTTTCCTCCTTCCCATACCTTTCCTCTTCTCTTCCTTCCCAAATGCAAATTGTTCCACATGCTGTGTTTCTGGTTTGAATCATGTACATTGTATTGCTTCTATGTTCCATGTTTGATGTTTTCTGTATTCTGGGTCTTATGCTGTAAAGCGCTTTGGAGTAAAGCGCTATATAAACAATAAAATACAAATGCAAATTTGGTGTAGCGGCCTGTATATTTCTTACTGTAGCATGACATTTTATTAACTGAGCATCTATGATGAAGCAAGCATGATAAGTGTTCTTATGGGTCTAGACTGGCTTACATTGGAACCTGTTTTGAATGTGTTTGTTATTGTGATGCGTCACTTTTAATAGCCAACCGAACAGGAGTATGTTCTTAAATAGGAGTACTGGCATATACTGGCAAAGCCAGCTTTGTGCCCAGTGCCACTAAAGATGCTATAAAACACATCTCAAAGCGAGCATGAGTATGTTCTTATATGGTAATAATAGCATATGATGTGGAGCTAGCATGGAAATGTATGGGCACAGCCAGCATGAAAATGTTTTTTTATAATGGGATATATTGCAGGGACCGGCATTACAATGCATTGGGAAATGTGCCTTTCCACTTTTGGTGACTTGCATCTATTGTACTTTTTTCCATGAGTTACCCTACACCCTACAAAACCAATTACAAACTGTCTGGCCTTTTACTCAAATTTTCACATAAAATGTGCTGTGTAATTTACCATTTTGAACCATTATTCAAAACATTTTCTCAGGGGACGGGGAAGAATTCCCTTAACCCCCCTTTCTCCCCCCCAAACCTGTTTGTGTTAGTTCAGGCTCCCTTGCTACACTCGGTTGCAATATCATACTTGTGGCAAATATGTTAACCCTCCAATAAGACAACTCGCCAGCCACCACTGATGGCTGGTATATTTGGGGACCAGGTACCACCCCTTTCTTTCTACGCTAGCTGAAACATTTACGCTCTGATTAAAAAACATATGCACTTCTTTCACTTGGAATACTGCATGCTCCTGCAGCGGCATAATCATCATGGACATTGCGCACATGTGGTTGTCCGGTACGGCCTGTGGTGTGGCGTGCCCTGTGCTTTGGTAAGGCGCTTGGATTGGAGAGGGGGCCTTCAGCATGGCTCGCAGGGGGGGGGGCCCAAACTTTGTGCTACGCCACTGACTCTACCTATATTAAAAATAGATCAATCTCTCAAAATGTTGTATAGGTGATCAATAATGTCAGATAAGTTGCGAAGATGCAGAAAATGGGAATCCGGTCTCTGTTGGAGGGTGTGTGAAGGTGCACAGGTACCTTCTTGCTTATTTGATTGACCTGCCCCATATTAATACCATACTGGGAAGCTGTAGTTCAGGAGGTGGGGAAAATCCTCCAGACAAAAATATTTAAGAATCCAATAGTGGGCTTCTTTGGGGCCCCTCTGATGATTGTCCTTTGACCCGCTAATCGTCACATTTTTGGGGAAGGCTCTCCTAGTGTTGAGGCTGGTCATTGCCCCGAAATGGAAATACATGCACTGCTCTGGATTTCTGCACTGGTATACCAAGCCATGGAAGATTTTGTTCAATGAAAAACTCTCCTTTTCTCTATGAGGAAAGCTGTCCACGTATTCAGCAATATGGTTGCCTTACCTAGACTATGTTAGGAATCAGAACAAATATGCCACCTTCCCGATCAGACTGAGATTATTGGGCCTTCTCAATATTTTAGTCTGGGGAAAGAGGCCACTGGGCACTGTTAATAGGAGCTGGATACTGTACACAAAAGCTATTTGCGCATGTGAGACCCATCTGTCAAAAGAGATCAAGGAATTAACTGTAAACAAATCTCTACTAGGACACAGTCAGTCCGATTTTGTGACATTTCTTTTGAATCAAACATAATTTGCAATGTAACTTTGATGGTGAAGTTGAACCATACTTTTTAGTACTGTGTTCAGTACTGCATGAAAAAAACATTATGTGAAAAAGTTGTTACGCTTATTTGTTGAACTGATAGTTCTCTAAAACTGTTTGACTTATGTTATGTGCAATATCACGCATAAAAAAATTGGCAGGTGCCATTGAATGAAAGAGGTCAATGGACCCCAACAGTGTGCATAGGGGTTATCTGTTAGAGATAACATCAATAAAAGGACATGACTTTGCTATTAATCATATATCAGGTAACGAAAATGTCATTGCAGATTATCTCTCAAGATTTTCAGTGAACATATGTGATGAAGACCCAGAAGAACCAGTACAAGAGGCATTTTCGGTATACAGTGACCCTATAACACAGGATGAATGGGAACATAGTGTTGAATAATGATCTGGAACTTCAAAAAGTGAAAGAATATGTTCTGAATGAATGGGTGGGGTGAACACCCGACAAAGGTTTAGGAGCATTTAATTAAATAAAAGATTAATCGAGCGTAGAGAGCATACACGTGTTGAGAGCTGGTAGGATTATTCCTCCAAATGGTATTAGGGAAAAACTCATTGGGTTCGCCCATGAAAGCCACATGGGTATTTCTAGAACCAAAGGAAGGCTCTGCGCTGATTTTTGGTATCCAAGACTTGACATGGAAATTGAGAAACTGATAAAAAATGTGCATTGCATGTTCCTCATCAGATAAGGTACTTAAAAGATTTATACAACCTTTAAAACCCATATCATTACCCAACATTCCATGGGAATATATGACATTGGATATATTAGGTCCATTGGCATCTAGAGAAGACCAAAACAAATATGTGATAGTGATTTTCGATCTATACTCCAAATGGGCGGAAGTACGGTCGGTATTTGAGCCAGACTCTAAAGCTGTAATCACTATTTCAAAGAAAAGGCATCCCTAAAAACATCGTGACGGACAATTGTGTTCAGTTCACATCCAATTTTTTTTTAACTCTTTATTGTTTTTACGCAACATTCAATAAACAACATAACATTCAATCTGCACTTTGTGTTGGGAGTATTTTGCTTCCTCTTCACCTGTCTTGCGCACAATCACAATTGCCTATACTCGCAACTGGGTATCTGCACCTTCTGGATCATTGTATACTGGGACTATCACCCCTCCGTCAGCTTAAGCTTTCTTCTAACACAGCACCCCCTCTCCTCTTGCGTCTGCATTTTCCGTTGTATCGGAATCGTTCAAGTCGTTTGCTACTGTGGGTGTAAACAGTTCCTTTATCAATGCGTTCCATGCCAGTATTCTATCAAAGCTTCCGTTTCCCCCCTGTGTAGTGCCGTAGTCCATACTGTGGTTTCTGCCCATGTCCATCTACGCAAGTCTGACCACCATGCTTCTATGGTCGGGCCAGTGGCAGAGTTCCACGCCATCGCTATGCGTCGCTTCGTCAGGTGTCAGGCTGAGTCTTGCTGTGGACATCCACAGAAGCTGCTGAACCCCAACAGTCCCCCCAAGATGTAGCACAGTGAGCCTTTTATACACAGCTGAACATGGTACACCCCCGGGGGAAAGAGGAAATGGATAAAACAAGAAAACACCAGATATCTCCTGTAGCTGTCTTGGAACCTGCAGAGTGGACAAAAAAACAAAATAAAACTTTAAGGGTAAATTATCTTGCATTACCTGCTCACCTCCCCAACATTCCAAACAGTACTATTTATAAGACCATACCTAGCACTCCTCTACTGATTGCCCAGAGCAGGGGAAAAACGCTTAGTAGCTTGGATAGATTGCACTCCTTTCCAGAACTTCATGCAATCCCATTAAAGTGGACCCACAAAGCTGAGCTGAGAACTATTCTTAAAGAAGATCTCCTGGTTCCCTTGTGACGGCTTCTATCCTTCTCTTATGTTGAGTAGCTTTTCTTTAAAAAATGAGTTTATTTCCTAATGAGGAACTATTTTGCTCTGAATATGCTTTAATGAATTCACTCCACAGTTCATCTGAACAATAAGGATCTTCTTTTAAACATGTTCTCAATTTACTATCTGAATTAACTGCTCTCCTGTTACTTTTTCAGTGTTAGCCTCCTTTGAGCAGTTACCATGCTAAACACTTCTTGCTTTCTTAGTTCTAAAAAAAGGAAACAAACAAATACATGATTCCCCGCCACGCGCGATAGTCTCTGTGTTAGTATTGTTATCTCGTCTCTGTGCATGCGCGCCGGTATTCAGTACAGCCTGTCTTGGATTACACGTCTTCAATTGTAACTAGTTGCACTGCAACCGCGCATGCGCGCACTCACCGATGCTACTGTTATGTGCACAAGAGCGGAATAAACCTTTTAAAAGCCAGAAGCTTTAATTAAATGTAGGCGCACCGCTCGCGCAAATATTCACTAGTCCCTTCTTAAACTAGTGAATTGTAAATAAAACGTGCCGCATAGCGCGCTTTAAACATCACAGAGCTGAACTGTCAGTGGGAACGAGCTCTCGCATAAGAAGGAGCCGTTGCAGACGCGGAATGCGGAAACTAAACCCAGCTGCCTGTTGTTAACAGCTGAGTTGCCGTTCCACCAGCGTGCATAACCTAGCAACAGAGCTACACAGAGGCGCAGTGATCACATACACTCGATGCAAAGCCTTCGCATGCCAATCTAGGGAGGAAGATACTAGGAGCATGACATAGACAAACTTCCTTTAACATATAGGTTGACACCCCATGCCACTACAGGATTAATCCGGTTTGAAATACTAAGGAGAAGAAAGGCAGGCACTCAGGTTTGTCCCCCCTGGTTGGGGAGGATGAGATTTATTGAGTGGAATGAATTGGAGTTAAGGAAAAGAGTTCAACAGAAAAGTGATGCAGCATGTGACGTGCGAGTCACGTTGCGCGCATGCGCGAGCCTCGTTCGGGCGTCGCGCATGCGCAGTTAAATAAAGTGCGCCCGTGCCGGCAGTGACGGCGGGGACGCGAAACGGCCAACACTGTGTCCGGTGTGTTCCTGTGTGGATGTGCGCAGGAGTGCATGCAGGCCTGCCCTAGGCACGGACGGCCACACAACATCGTGGCAACGAGGCAGGACGCCAGCGGGGCGCAGAGTGAATGCTTTCATTTTCACAACGCTGCACCGCGGTATGTTACGAACCCGGCGCAAACACAACGGAGGTGTTTTCACGCTTCGTAGACAGCAGTAGCGGCCTGAAAAGGTGCTTGTGCGCTGCTGTGTACCTGAAAAGCCTATCACAACCGAATTTTTGGAAACCCTGCAGTCTTCACCAAACAGGAGGACTGTACCTCAACTAGCCGCCACCACCCAGGGGCTGCTGGTGCAACATTCAAGCAACTCGGAGGTTCAAGGACCGCGCAGTATTTCAAGATACGTCCACTAGTCATCCAAGGCAGGTTTGCGGCCTCGAACCCACCACGAGGTGCCTGTGCGACCTGTGAACATGGCAGAGAGCGACGGCGAACAAGAGGCAGCGAGAGTGGTGGTAAGGAGGCAATAAGGGGCGTTACTTCCCATGCAAGAGTTCGATACGACGGGCCCCCCTTCCAAACTAGGCCCGAGGTGGCTGTTGTGGATCAAGAAATTAGACATTTACTTTACTGCCACGGGGGAAACCGATGACGACGCAAAGAGAGCCACCCTGTTGTACTCGGCAGGCATGGACGTATTACGCATCTATGAGTCCCTGAATCTACAGGTAACAACCTATGACGCCGTCAAAGCTGCTCTTGAGAACTACTTTATCCCGTTATCCAATGTGGACCACGAGAGATTCCTGTTCTGCGGCGAAAAGCAGCGGGAAGAGGAGTCACTCGACCAGTTTTGCGCTCGCCTGCGTCAAATGGCTACAACCTGTCGGTGGGACAATGAGGAATCCATGGTTCGAAATCAGGTCCTCCAAGGCTGTGGCTCTGGCAAGTTACGCAGGCAGGTTTTGAGGGAGCCGGGTTGGACTCTACAACAAATTTTGGACAGCAGCAGGACGCATGAGCTGGCGGAGTCAAGAGCTGCCAAAATGGATGCCGCAGTGTGCCCGGGTAAAGTGGAGGAGGCTTTTTCAATTGGCAAACAGGGGGCGTCAAAGGCTAAGTGGGTCCAAAGGCACCATGACACGGGGTCGGTGCAAGGGGCGTCATCTGTGTGCCAGTACTGTGGATATGACCTTCCACACTCCGAAGAGTGTCCAGCCAAGTCGAGAACATGCGGCAGATGCAACAGTCCTGGTCATTATGCACGGATGTGTCGTGCCCCTGCCCCGGTGACCGTGCAGAGGGGCCCCGCCAGGGTGTTCGGCGGAAGTGCAAGGAGACAGAGGAGCGTTGCCGCACTAGAGCAGGAAATGCAGAGGCTCAACTTGGCAGAGGAAGAGGAGGTTTGGCCACGGGGGCGAGGAAGAAGAGGCAACCGAAGTGTGTTGTGGACATTCAAGGGGTGCCGACACAAGTACTGGTAGACACGGGAGCCTCGGTGTGTGTACTGGCGTCCGACCACTACCAGTCCATACCGGGCCCACCGGCGCTGGACGTTTCAACGGCGAAAATATTCACGTTCGGAGGAGATACACCGCTCCCCATCAAGGGCGTCTTCATGGCACCGATGTCCAGAGGAGGCAAGACCATCAAAGCTCCTTTCTTTGTCACAGACGTGAGCCCTCACTCTCTACTCAGTTGTGCAGCTTCTGAGGCCCTCGACCTGGTGCATTTCGCATGGGAAGTTTATCAAGTCGACATAGAGCAGTTACTGGGCAAGTTCCCAGGCATTTTCGAAGGCGTGGGGAAACTGAAGGCTCCTCCGGTACGGCCGCACATAGATGACACCGTCAGGCCTACGGCGCTCAAGCATCGTAGAATCCCGTTCCACCTCAGGGAAAAGGTCGAAGAGGAGCTTCGGTCGCTGGTGCAGATGGACATCATTGAGAGGGTGGAAGGCCCTAAGCCCTGGGTCTCACCCATTGTGGTAGCCCCCAAGCCGAAGCAGCCTGGAGCGGTGCGTATATGTGTAGATATGCGGCTCCCCAACGCCGCCATCAAGAGGGAGAGACACATCACACCCACTCTGGATGACATTATAGGCGAACTGCAAGGCGCAAGAGTATTCTCAAAGCTAGACTTGCGAGCGGGCTACCATCAGCTTGAACTCCACCCAGACTCCAGATTCATTACTACGTTCACGACGCATGAAGGTCTGTACCAGTTTAAGCGCCTGAGCTTCGGCATTTCCTCAGCTGCCGAAGTCTTCCAGAACACCATCAGGGGGGCGCTGGCGGGCCTAAAAGGTGTTTTGAACATGAGTGATGACATTCTGGTGTTCGCAGAATCTGAATCGGAACACATGAAGAAGCTGGATTGCACACTAAAGAGGTTGGATGATTTGGGACTCACCTTACATCGCGAAAAGTGCGCATTTTTCAAGGACAGGATCAGGTTCTTCAGATTCATCTTGCATGCCAGCGGTGTGTCTCCAGATCCGGCAAAGATTAAGGACATTCGTGAGGCCGACGCGCCCCAATCCCCTACCGAGGTGAGGAGTTTCTTGGGGATGGTCAATTACTGTGGGCGCTTCATCAGAGGGTTGGCCTCCCTGTCGGAACCTCTCAGGGCGTTGACCCGTAACGATGCCGTGTGGACTTGGGAGAGGGAGGAGCAAGAGGCCTTTCAGCGCCTCAAGAATGCCCTGTCGGATGATGACACCATGGCGTATTTCAACCGATCAGTTGAATCAGAAATTGTTGTAGATGCGAGTCCCGTGGGTGTTGGGGCAGTGCTACTACAGCCAGACAAAAGAGGGGAAATGAGACCCATCGCGTATGCGAGCAAGGCGCTCTCTGACACTGAAAGGCGCTACTCGCAAATTGAAAGAGAGGCTCTAGCCATTCTGTGGGGCTGTCGCCACTTTCGGCTATACATTCTGGGCAAGCCCGTGGTGGTCTTGACTGACCATAAGCTGTTACTGCCCATCCTGGCGGGAGTATCGTCTAAGCCGCCTCCCAGAATCGAGCGGTCGATGCTGGCCCTGATGGTGTATGGGGTGAGGCTCGTGTACAGGCCAGGCACCAACAACCCGGCCGACTATCTGTCACGCCACCCCAACAAGGGGAGTGGGGACATGAACGAGGAAGTGTCGGAATGCCAAGGACTACTCTGCCACGTCGTGGAAGGGGCATTGCCAGTGGCGCTTTCGAGACTCACCATCGCAACTGAGTCATCCAAGGATGAGGTGTTCCACATCATCAAGGTGGCGGTGAGGAGTGGTGACTGGAAAGCTGTGCTAAGGGACAACTCCAGGCGGCAGCTAGAAGCCCAGAAGGACCTTCAGGCGCTCTGGAAGGTGAGGGATGAGTTGTCCATTTCGGATGATGGGCTGCTACTGAGAGGGAGACAGATTGTGATTCCGCAAGCCTTGAGGAATCGCGTCCTGGAGTTAGCACACATCGGGCACCAAGGGGTCGTCAAGACCAAGGCGAGGCTCCGTCCGAAGGTGTGGTTCCCCGACCTTGAGGGCATGGTAGAGCGCTTTGTGGGAAGGTGTCTGTCGTGTCAAGCCGCGGCTCCCGGGGACAAGGCCCCACCGATTAGGTCGATGGAACGAAGCGAGAAGCCCTGGGGAACGGTACAGGTGGATTTCGGATCGACTGGTCGGGGCATGTACTTTTTAGTGGCCGTGGACTAATGGTCGCGATACCCGGAGGTGGAGGTGTTGGAACACACCGCGACTGAATACACCACTAGGGCCCTGGAAAAAATGTTTGCGACCCATGGGTTCCCGGAAATATTATGCTCGGACAATGGGCCCCCGTTCACAGGCAGTATTTTCGCCCAATACCTCAAAGACAGAGGCATTCACCACCCGAGGGTATCCCCTCTGTGGCCTCGCGCCAATGGGGAGGCCGAAAGGTTTATGCGCACTTTGAACAAAGTGCTAAGAATTTCCGCTCATGGAGGGGAGGACCTACCCAAGAAGCTAGTGTAATTCTTAAGAGAGTACAGAACCACCTCACACTAGTCCACTGGGGTAGCCCCCGCTGAAGCGCTGTTCGGACGCTGCCCCAGAGGCATGATACCGGAGATCGAGGGCCGCGGGCCAGGCGTCATTGACAACGAGAAGGTCAGGGAGGATCGCATGGCACGGAATCAGCGAGAAAGTGAAAGAAGGGGTCTACAAGACAAAGAGGTACGCATGGGAGATGCAGTGCTGGTCTGTAACTGCCACCCCGAGGGCAAGTTTTCATTGCCCTACGAACCCCGCCCGTGGAGAGTCACACATGTAAAAGGGACCATGGTGACGGCAGCCTGTGCCCGTGGCACAGTCACTCGCAACAAGTCCTTCTTTAAGCGAGTCGACACGTCAGCAGATACGAGTGAGCCGAGCGAGAGCAGGGTTTCCGAGGAAACCCCGGAGGATCGAATGGAGGACATCCAAGGGAGCCTGGCCCAGCTGAGGATGGCCTCCGTGGAGCCACGCCAGAGATGTCCAGGTACCCGATGAGAAGGGGTCGCCGACCGCCCTCATACCTCAAGGACTATATCCTGGACTCGGGAGACTGAACCGGGGTGTGTGAAGTCGTTTCTCTGGGAGTAACAAAATGTTGGGGGAGGGTGTTCCAAGTTTGGACTGTTATTTCCACATATGTTGGGTTTGTGTTTTCGTTAAAGAAAAAAAGGGATGTGACGTGCGAGTCACGTTGCGCGCTTGCGCGAGCCTTTTTCGGGCGACGCGCATGCGCAGCTAAATAAAGTGCGCCCGTGCCGGCAGTGACGGCGGGGACGCGAAACGGCCAACACCATGTCCCGTGTGTTCCTGTGTGGATGTGCACAGGAGTGCATTCAGGCCTGCCCAAGGCACGGGCGGCCACACAACACAGCAAAAAAGTGGTACAATAAAAAATTGAACACAAGGTTAGCAAGAGTAGAAAATGGAGATAAAGTATGGGTTTGCAGACCAGTAAGTGTACTCACGAGAGGAAGTAAATTCTGTGGGCCATTCAAGGTAGATCGCTGTAAAGACTGGAGCGGGGTATCTGTACTTATGCCCTCTATATGGTGGGGTAAAGGCACAGAACAGCCCAGCAAGGCTCTCAATTTGGTAGCAATGGACGAGAAGCCAGGCTTAAGCTTTCAGGAGGTGATGCAGGCAGGTTCTTAGGTACAGTGTTTCCCCAAAGCCCCCACAAAGGAATGTCCACACACTATGTTAGGTGATAACACAGCTTCTTTATATAAAATAGGAGTTCAGGAATATACTTCACTCTATGTGGTACCACACATTACTTAAATCCAGCAATAGATGCGCTAACTGCAGAAAATTTTAAATAGGCAGGTGGATTCGTAGGTGATCCCTTGTACCCCGTATGTGTGTTTTTGTGCACCTGTGTGTTGCCCACAGAGGTCCAGACTGGACCTCAGTGGCAACAAACATAGATAACACACACACGCAGATAGGTGTTAGGCATTTCTAGCATCACAATCGCGATGTTGTCATATTGAACGAGGGGAGGACCTGGAATAAAAGCAGAATAGCCATTCGACCCAAATAAAATATATATAGAGGAAGGGAGGTGTGTTATGACTTCCTATCCTATTTTTTTATTTTTAGGTTATCAAATATATAAGTGTCATAATTTTAAGGCAAAAGACATATTCATTTGCCTTATATGGTCATTGGTAAGTGTTATGTGAGGTGTATGTTAAAATGTATGACTGTTGCACGTAAACAATCCATTACCATAAATGGGCATAAACAGTTTGGTAACTCTGTCAAACAAACATGTTATGTTTTATATTACAACTGTACATGTAAACATGTTGTGCCCTCATGCCTTGCTTGAAGTTGCATCTTGCTGTTGTTGCCATGTCTGTAGCAAATCACAGCAAACTTGTTTTGTAATCTCCTTGGAGATATTGAATCTTCATAATGTTCTAATATACTGCATATATCTGTGAGCCACCCTCCTGAGGCTGAGATTCAGCTGCAGCAGGAGGGCTTCATTTCTTTTATGAAAATAAATACATTTCTTGGAGAAAATAACCTGGCTCCTGGAAGCCCCATACTTCAGTTTCAATGTGTTAATTCTATCATTTATATCAGTTCCTCTAGTTGCATGTTTTTGGAGCTGAAGTGAATTTTATTAGCTAATGTTATCAATATGCCTTAATAGGGGTTGTAGTATGAAGTTCAAAGAACCAATAGAGGCGGATCCAAAATTCGGTTATTTTATTGCATTGGTCACTCATTTTGTTTTTAGATAATTCAAAGCAGCTTTTTAGATAGGTGACAACTGAGATCATGATCTTTCAAATAAATCAGCCCCTTCATGTTTGCCTCTATTTGTCTCTATTTCCAAATGTGTCTAACAATGTGCCTAAAGCAATTCACAACTTTATTTTCTGTTACGTTACAGGCTATTCTGCACAACTCACTTTGGGGGTCATTACAACCCAGGCGCTAATTGCGCCAACTTTACCACCATGGTGTAAACTACGTTTACACCATGATGGATGTTGGATTTACCGCCCCATTCCAAGGTGAGTGGGGCGGTAAATCCCCATTTCCCCTTTTCCTTTCACCATTCCCATTTTTGCCCCATAGGGCATAATGGGAGTGGGGAAGGCGCTAATTACGCCACCGTAAATTACGGTGGCGTAATTAGCATCATGGCAGGTTAGCGCCTTGGATTTTAACGGCTGCTAAAAGCAGCCGTTAAAATCAGAATAGGCGTTAAGGGTTAACGACGGCGTTAACCCTTAACGCCTGGGTCGTAATGAGGCCCTTTGTTGGCCATTTGTCCGACCAGTACATTTTTGCCAACTTCATTTTGAAGCAAAAGTGTTGTATTTCGAACGCAACAAGCTCCTGAAGGGGGTGGGCGGACTGCATTGATGCACACACTATATGCAGATATCAAAAATTGCACAGACAATTCTGAAAAGAAAGGAAGATATATAATTCTCCAGCATGGGATCTGGCATGCATTCACCTGCTTATTAATATTCCCAGTTGTCGGGCCGGGAATACTCGGTAGGAAAAATAAAAGCTTGAATACTGCCTTTAGACTTGTTTTGCAATAGCTGAAGACCGGGTCATACTGCACCCTTTCAATGATGATCGTCTCCCTGAGTCCCGCCCCTGGTGGCCATCTTCAGATTTTTGCTGCACCTTTTGGTGCCGGGAGTCCTCGGCAAAAAATATAGAATTTTAGTGAAAATTGAAAAGACTGCTGACGACTAGTAAGCTCCGGTAATAGAGCTCTGTTTCTGGTTAGGTTTCGACGTCTACATTAGGTGTCAATGTGGAAAGGCCTACCGTGGCCTGCTTCGCACCTTGCCATGTTGGAGGAAGGCAGAGAAGTCTTTTCAGGCTCTGCTCCCGGTGTGGCTTGTGAAACATCTACGTGAAGGACAAGCACACGAGATTTCTCTACTGTCTGCATCCCGATCATTAAGAGGACTGGTGCGACATCTGCTGAAGTTTTCCGGCCAAAACCAAGAGGGACCACCACAGACGGTTGGTGGCGTGGTTGAAGGAGGACAGGGGCCCTGGCGTCGTCCCTGGGCACGCTCAGGTGAAGTCCAGATCGGGCTGCAGTTCGGAGAGCTCTCAACCTGGTAAGAGGTCCAGATCGGCCGAGGAAATACCCCAGAGTGCTCCAGTAAAGCCAAGTGCCAAGCAGTTGGTCCGGCTAGAGACGCCGCTGATGCTGGTCCTAGTACAGGGCACACACGCTCCCTCTCGCCTTGCCCGTGTACAGTGAGCTTGCCGGTGGCCGGTGTGAAGACCTCATATCATAGTGTTTCGCCACACGAGAAACCGAAGAAGCACTTCCCAAAGGAACCCTCTTCAAATCCCTCTGCGACACCGACTCCTATCACTTTGTCAGCACTGCAAGGCCGTTGTCTACGGCCATGACGTTGACCAGACCATCGTCTGCGGTTGCTTTGTCAATGGATGCAGTGGGCTCATCTTCGCCAACGGCCGCTCCATCAGTGACTGCCTCATCGACTGCCACCTCGTTGATGGCCAACTCATCTGCGACTGCCTCATCGACAGCTACCTCGTCAACGAGTAAGGAAAAGCCGCTGTCAAAACCTGCTGCAAGGGTTTTGCTATCCCCATGACCCTCGACTACTGCTTCATCGACCGCCACTACCCAGTCAGTGAAGGCGCCGGTCATGTCTGTAGCCCTGAGGGAAGTGGCTAGACCAGGACATCAGCACACAGAGAGTTCAATTGGGCCTTTGGCCATTTATACTAGCTCTGACAACGCCGACACACGGCATGGTTGCTTGGATGCAGGTGGCCACAGCCCTATAGGTGTGGATTCACCAAGGCCCACCAGCATTCCTCCAGCGTGCCTAGGGGCCACACCACAAGTTCCAAGAGACATGTCCTAGGACATCTTCACAGTGCTCAGTTCTCTGGTCTCAGAGATACAGCAGCGGCTACCACCCATAGAAGGCCAGTCAGGGGGTGACTCTAAGTACAGCCCTCCAAGGCCTCCACGCAGGCATCACTTGGCTACCTTGAGGCAGCCATCATCACCACAGCCTGTCCCAACAATAGCAGGCAATGCGCTGAATACTGATATGGCAAGAAACATGGACACTGGCACGACGGACACAGATGACTTTGATGACTTTGTCGCAGTTAATGGGGAGCCAGTAGGTGCAGATGATATTCCCAGAGCTTCACCTGTAGATGAAGTCGGGTCATTCCATTCCATGAAGGCGAGGGCATCTGCCCTGTTTAATCTGGTATCAGAGGAGAAGAGGAAGGAAAGTTTCCTCTACCAGAGACAGGCTTTGGCCAGGAAAACAATGTTATC
Organism: Ambystoma mexicanum; assembly: GCF_040938575.1. Classification (NCBI taxonomy): domain Eukaryota; kingdom Metazoa; phylum Chordata; class Amphibia; order Caudata; family Ambystomatidae; genus Ambystoma; species Ambystoma mexicanum. Next base: position 376,125,811 of record NC_090931.1, read on the forward strand.
TGTCCCGTTGCTGGACGAGGTATGGGAAGAGGGCCTAGCCTTAATGAAGTCCCCAAGTTCCACACCAGCGAAGCGGGACTGGCTGGAGAAAAAATACAGGGTGCCGGACTCAGCCCCCAAATGTCTCTGCTCGGGGGGGGGGCGCTGTTTCGCACATCCTAGATGGCTGCCTGAAAGGAGAGCTCATCCTTTGCTGAAATAAATCCTTCCAGCTGGGTTCGAGATACTTGAAAAAGAAAGATCCATGTAAAGGAGAGCCATCTGTACAAACCCTGGTGAAATTGCGGGCAGAAGTGCAGGGAGTGCTGAGATATCCGGCTCGAAGTTTCCAGCAGCAAGGAGACATTGGCACAGCCTCGCCGCAGCTCAACGTGACGCTGATGGGGTGTCAGAGGCACGGAGAACAGGAGGTGGGCAGCATCGGGGGAGGGGCGGCACTGCGACTTTGGAGTACGGTGCCGGAGAAGAGACCTCCCCGGCCTGGTGTGGCTCAGCGCCGCCGGCCTGCGCCTCACACAGCTGTAGCCACAGAAGAGGGGGAAGGAGGAAGCGGAACACCGGAGGGCCTGGGCTCCGCTCCCACGTGTACACCGCGGCTGCCGCTGGGGCCTGCCCCCGCCTCCCCACACATAAACATGTTTGCTGGCTGTGACCCGGAGCAGGCGGACCAGAACTACGGCCTGCAGGAGAGGCGCACACGCTTTCCTCACATCAAGTAAGTGAGGCGGGCGGTGGGGGGGCCCCCGACCTGCGGTGAAGAGCCGAAGTTGAAGCTATACCTAATATAGAGAACGTGGTGGGAGCCACGGGGGGGAGCCCCCCTGCATAAGAAATCATAAGCCAGTACTGGCATTTTGAAGAGGATCCAGGGACTACAGCCCCCCCGCCCCCACACATGGGTGGCAGCAACAACTGGAAAAAAAGCATGAGTGAAGGGCCAGATGCCTCAGAATATCCTGAACAGGGTGGGTGAGGCCAGGTGCCTACCCACTGGACACTACTCCTAATAATACAGAAATGCTCAGAGGTGCATTCCACTAGGGAACCCAACTAGACTGTATACAGAGAACTAGGCTAAGAAGAAACAAACGAGTGGGGGATAAAGCACCCTGTGCAGAGGAGGAATAACGTGGGAACATTTCCTGGCTCTCCTCTCTCCGCTGGCTGAATAACAGTTGCCATCCATATGTGGGAGAACACAGTCCACTCTCACACCTGTAAACCACAACACATGGGCCGCACTGAGAAGAAGGGCACAGGAGGGAAAAAGAACGACCCAATGGACTCCTTTGCCAGCTCCCAATCGCAGGGTGCGGCCGGGGTGCCATAAGCACCCGATAGACAGGAGGAAGATCCCTTAGACCGCCTAGCAACACTGGTACAGAACGGATTTATGGCGGTAAATGTCAAACTGGATGACATAGTGGCAACAATTGGATCCCTGAAAGCTCGAGTGGAGAAGGAGAGCACGTGCATTACAGAAACGGAGAATAGAATGAGGACGAACGAAGATACGATTTCACAACATGGCCGCGACATAGCCCAACTCAAGGCAGAACTACACAAAACCCAAAGCAAGTGCGAGGATCTAGAATCGAGATCACAATGGAATAACACCCGGATCGTCAGGGTTGCGGAGACCTTTGGTAAGGGCGCTATGGAGAGGCAAGTGGAAAACCTTTTGAAAGATATCCTCGGTGCGGAATCCTTTTCAGACCACTTCCTCGTCGAGAGAGCCCACCGCACTTTAGCACCGCCTCCAAAGCCAGGAGCTCCACCTCGCACCATAATAGCACGTCTCCTTAACTACAGGGACAGAGATGCTATACTCCGACTGGCCAGAGAGAAGGGTACCTTACTTTATGAGCAAAGCAGAACACACATCTACCCGGACTTCTCGGCCAGCATACAATCAGAGAGGCGGTCCTATGAATTGGTGAAAAAACAACTGCGGATGCGCAACGTGCCATATGCCCTTATCTTTCTGGCAAAGATGAGAATCCAACACGGTGGAAGAGCCCACTTCTTCGAAAATCCTGCAGAAGCCATGACGTATGTGGAGACCTCCATCCCGCTGCCTCCCAGAGACAGAACAAGTGACCAAAACGCAAGACCAGGACCGGGAGAAGAGAGGCGAGATTCGGCAGACTGACAGAAGCTTACCGCCAACCCGCCGTCACATGGACAATAGAACACTAATAAGAACGGCCTGGACACAGGTTTATTGATAATTGAGCCGGGAGTCCCTGACGAGGCCAGTCAGATGGCTACAGCAGGCGCCCCCTAGGAAAAATCCACCAGTTTAAGGGAATGCCCAAAGGGAAGGTTTCAGAAGTTGACGGGCAGCATTGTCAAGTTGGGGAAGATGATGCGGGTGGGGGGCTTCAATGAAATATGTGGTTAAGCTATGTTGAGCTGTTAGGGAACGGAGAGGGGGAGCCAAGGTTTTTGGACCCAGTTGGAAGGGTCCCGCAAGTTAAAATTTGTGGTTGCACCGCTGCACAGGACACTCTACCAGGAAATACTGCGACAAGGAATACTGTTAAAACATGCAAACATGGTTGACACTGGGACGACGGCCCTGGGGCTCAAGCTAAAACTCTTTACATGGAATGTTCGGGGACTGAACAATCGCACTAAGTCAAGCAAGGTGGGAACCTATGTCAACAGACACCACCCTCAGGTGATTATGCTACAAGAAACACATGCGCTCCGGAAGGTAAAGACAGACTTTTTGAAGAGCTGGGGACAACACAGATATTATACTGAATATTCCTCACAGGCTAGAGGTGTCCTTACCCTGATCCACCCCTCCGTAGGATTCCGTTTTGGTAAAAGCAAAGTAGATGCCCAGGGGCGGTATGTCATGGTATGGGGCAGCATTGCAGGTAGGGAGGTGGTATTGGTTAATACTTACGGGCCAAATGTGGACAACCCTGATTTCTACATAGAGGTGGTACATGAAATAGGCTATACTGGGAGTGAGCAGATACTGTGGGGGGTGGGCTTTAACACCATCTTGGATATCACCCTCGATAGTTCCACTACCAAACACCGAAATCCATGTAAAACATCCGTTATGCTACAACAAATCCTGTTACAATTGGCATTGGTAGATGCCTGGAGAACGCTGCACCCAAAAAAAAAGACAATACTCATTCTACTCCTCGGTGCACGACACTGAGTCCAGGATAGATTATTGGCTGGTATCCACATCCCTTATGCACCATATTTGTAGCTGTGAGATGCTCCCCCGAACTTTGTCGGATCACTCCCCAATCATAGTGGACATGACACTGGAGAATGTAAAACCCCCAGCTAGAAGATGGAGGATGCCCCCGACATTCTTAAGGACCCGACAGTGGCTGATGCACTGCACATAGAGGTGGAGCATTTCCTTGAAATTAATAGGGGATCAGTGGACAGGTGTGCAACCCTTTGGGAAGCCTTTAAGGTATGGGTGAGAGGGATCCTAATATCTAAGTCCACGGGTCTGCTGGGGTCTGTCAGGCTGGAACTGGCGGAGGTGGAGCAACGCTTGGGGGAGTTAGAAGCACGGTATACAGTTAATAAACTGGCCACTAGGGAACTTCTATATATGGCTACTCCACTTAGAGCACGCAGGTACGGTGAAGGGAATAGAGCAGGTCGTACCTTCGCAAACCTGTTGAAGGCTGAGAGACACCATACACCGATCTCCAGCATATTGGCGGGAGATGGAACAGTGACCACCAGCGAAGAGGGGATAAATAGAGAGTTCACCCGCTTTTACTCAGACCTCTACTCCAATCATGATTCAAAATCTACCAGCGACATAAAAAAGTACCTAGATAACATCACTCTGCCGAAACTACCCATAGAGTATAAACTTGCACTCAACCAACCCCTGATGACTGATGAGATCATAGAAGCAATAAAATCATTAGCCAATGGAAAAGCGCCAGGCACAGACGGACTGGGAGCTGAGTTATATAAGGAGCTCAAGGAGGAATTAGCCCCGGTACTACTGTCAGTCTGGGAGGAAGCTATAGAACTGGGAACCCTTCCAACATCCATGAGGGAGGCCATGATAACAGTACTTCGAAGGGATTGTGTCCTCTGATGTATTCCTTATTTTTGATAATACGTTTCCAGCTTGCTGGCCTCGGAAATTTTTTCTGTAGAGGGCGCTGCGCGTCGACGTCCGCCGAGTCGATGTCCTTCGACGGCCACTGTATTGGCGCCAACGTCACCATGCCCATAAATAGCCACGCGCTGCGTCAGTTGCTCAGTTCCGTTTTTCCGCGCTTCGTGGGGCCTCGGAACGTCGTTGCTCAGTTCAGTCAGGATAATGTATATCTACTCGAATAAATACCTACTCGTTCTCGATGGCATCTTCATCGGAACCGACAACGCCGCGATCCGGCTTCAAGAAATGTCGAGACTGCGGTTAAAAAATGTCAATAGCGGATCCACACAGGATCTGCTTGTGGTGCTTGGGAGCCGAGCACCATTGTTCGGAGCGTGAGGACTGCATGTCCATGACGGCGAAAGCCTTGAAGGAGCGCAAGGGGAAGCTCGAAAGAGGTAAGTCAGTCAAAACCTCCTCGAAGGTTTCTTTGGCTGAGACAAGGCATTCGTCTCCTCGCCGTCGAAAACATTCCCATTCTAGATCTCGAAGTAGCTCCCACCATTCGTCGAGATCAAGACACTCAAAAAAGAGACGTCGAAGATCCCCTTCCTCGTCGTCTTCTGTTTCCCCAGAAAGGGTCTCACGTCCCACAAAACACAGCTCTCAGGCTGAGTGGGAGGAATTCAGAAAGAAAATGTTCAGCGTCTTCGAGAAAGCGGCCTCGACCCCCTCGAAGACAGCTGAGGGTAATACTCCGGGTGAAAAACCCAAAAAATCAAAACGCCGCGAGTCGCAGCACCCGGCGAAACATTCCACCCGAGAGCGCCTTGAGCCATCGGGTAAGAAGGCACCATCTTCGACGCCGTCGTCGAAGATTCCTTCGACGCATGGATCAGCGCCATCGACGCCGTTGTCGAAGGGTTCCTCGATGCATCGGTCGATCGACTCAACGCCATCGTCGACGCCGACATCGACGCCGATGAAAGAGAAGACCAAGGCTACTCCACAGCCAACAGTGATTCCAAGGGCCTCCGGCACGACGCCGAGACTGTCGTCGATGTCCTCGAGTAGGATCCCGATCCTCTCGAGTTCTTCGAGACCCCTTCCAGTTTTTTCAACGCCGTTCTCGGCGCCTTCGAAGCCTGTAACATCGGCGTCGACGACATTGACGTTTTCTCGCCCAATAATGACGAGTTTGGCTCCTTCAGCCTTAGAGATGGGTTTTACACCATTTCAGAGGTCAGAGTACCCTGGACTATCTTCAATTTATGAAGAGGGGGAAGATTATGACCAGGAAACATTTGGGTTACAGAGGACCACACTGCATATTTCAGAGGATTTCACCTCTGAGGAAAGAAGGTTGAAGGACCTACAGGAGTCACTACATGAGGCAAGTGGGCTGGATACTTTCCCAGAATTGGAATTTGTTAAGCCAGACCCAGGGGAACATGCCGAAACACCCTATAGAACCCTTATGGCAAGAATTATTGAATTTATGGGTTGGTCTGCGCCTTCGCCTGTTTTTCAACAGGATGACCTAACAGACATATTAGACAAAGGTCCACAGGAGGACCCTGTGGTCCCCTTCCATGCAGCCTTACAAAGGAAAATTACATCTAAATGGGAAACTCCTGAAGCTATCCCTGCAGTCAATAAAAGATTGTCAGCCAAGTATAGGGTAGCGGCTGCTGACCCTGAATACTTATCAAAACACCCGACTCCAGAGAGCCTGGTGGTTCAAGCAGCAACTTCATCTAGCAGTAGGACCGCTTACCCTACTGTTCCACACGATAGAGATGACAAGAGGTACGATTCTATGGCAAAGAAAGTCTTCTCTGCTTGTAGTATGGCGTTGAAGTCCATCAACGCCACCTGTACGCTCGCCAGGTTCAGTCACACACTGTGGGAGTGTGCTTCATCAGCGGCTGACTGCATACCCGAAGGAGAGGAAAAGGAAGCCTTCCTTAACATTATTAAAGATGGCAAAGATGCCATGTGCAAATCACTTCAAACTGGCATTGATTCCGCTGACAGTACCAGCAGGGCCATGGCGGCAAGTACAACAATCCGCAGGCATGCGTGGTTGCGAAAGTCTGGCTTTGCTCCAGATGTACAGGCCAGACTTTTGAATATGCCCTTTGACGCTCTTCACTATTCGAAAAAAGGCTGATGACAGTGTGGAAAAGTTGCAGACTTCTAAAGCAGCAGCAAAATCCTTAGGAACTGCTATCCGCCAAACTCCTTTTCGCCCCTCTGGAACCTCTGGGAGAGGAAAGTCCTTTTGCTATTATTCCGCATTCGGGAAAGGCAGAGGACAGCCGGCTCAAAGAGGCCAAAGGAGATCCACCCGAGGTGGACGGGTCAAAGGTACTAAGGCCGCAGCAGCAGCAGGTGCCTCTTTACCCTCAGCATCTGCATCAGCCACCCCTAAACCACTCTGAGGCTTTTCCACACAATACACCTGTAGGGGGCAGGTTAACTCACCATCTGACGGAATGGCAGGCTATGACGTCAGATGCTTGGGCATTGGAGACAGTTGCCCAGGGTTACTGCCTACCCTTTCTACACATCCCTCAGAGTCATCCACCGGGGAACAGCTCTCTGAAAGTTCCAGATCTGCTCCTCTTGCAGGAAATTATAGACCTGCTAGAGAAAGGTGCCATAGCACCTGTACCTGTAGCGGACAGGAACACGGGCGGGTACTCCCCCTACTTCCTCATACGAAAGAAGGACGGAGGACTGAGACCCATCCTGGACTTACGAGAATTGAACAAGTTCCTCAGGAAGGACAAGTTCAAGATGGTAACTCTCTCTCAGATCCTTCAGGCCCTCCAGCTCCAGGACTGGCTGGTATCTCTGGACCTTCAGGATGCTTATTTCCATGTGCCAATCCATCTCAAACACAGGAAATACCTGAGGTTTGCTATTGGCGACTCTCATTATCAATTTCGAGTTCTGCCATTTGGGCTGACCTCCGCCCCGAGGGTCTTCACCAAGCTGATGTCGGTCGTGGCGGCGAGTCTAAGTAGGGAAGGGATCCACGTCTACCCATACCTGGACGATTGGCTGATCAGGGCTGTATCTTCGAAACAAGCCCAGGCCCAGCTAGATTATGTCTGCCACTTCCTTCACAAACTGAGCTTCTCCCTCATTTTAAAGAAGTCACAGATGATACCATCACAGAGACTCCAGTTCATTGGAGCGGTCCTGGACACTTCCCTGGGAAAAGCCTTGCCACCAGAGGTGAGGGCTCAAGATATTCTACAGATGGTCACCACATTTCAAAATGCCCAAAGTCTCCCAGACTTCGACTGTTTGAGGTTGCTAGGCCTCATAGAATCCTGCATCTTCCTTGTGCCAGAGGCTCGCCTGAGAATGAGATCTCTTCAGTGGGCACTGAGAAGTCAGTGGTCGCAATTCTCAGGGAGAATGACAGATCTCCTCCGGATTCCGGACAGGGTAGCCTGCGACCTTCAATGTTGGGCGTATCCAGAGACAATCTTGAAAGGAGAACTGTTTTGGCAACCATGGCCGGAGATAACAGTAGTCACAGACGCCTCACTCACGGGGTGGGGAGCCCATTTCCAACGACTTGACCATCAGCGGTCGTTGGTCTCTATCAGAGTCCAGACTACACATCAACCTATTGGAGCTGAGAGCGATCAGACTTGCTCTGAAAGCTTTGCTGCCATCAGTATAGGGGAGAAATGTCCTGATAATGACGGACATCACGGTGGCCATGCACTACCTCAACAAAAGAGGAGGCGTAGGATCACTACCACTGTGCAGAGAGGCGATGCAGCTCTGGTTTTGGGCAATCCAAGAAGGAATCTCTCTATCGGCAGTCCACCTATCCGGAGAGAAGAACTTGACAGCGGACGCTCTGAGCAGGCAGAGCACAGTCTCCCACGAGGGGGAGCTAGCTCAGGAAGTCCTTCAAGAGATCTTCGTCCTTTGGGGAACCCCTCAGGTGGATCTGTTCGCCACAAGCACCAACAGGAAGTGCGATCTGTTCTGTTCAAGGGAATTTCCCCCGAGAGGAGCTTTAGGAGATGCGTTCGTAGTGGACTGGGAGTTTCCACTCCTTTACGCGTTCCCACCAGTCCCTGTTATTCCTCAAATGATCAGGAGGTTGAGAAGATTCCGGAAAACCATGATCCTAATTGCCCCGGATTGGGCCAGGAAAACGTGGTACCCGGACCTTCTAGATATGTCCATCTGTCCTCCAATCCGTCTTCCACTCAAAGAGAATCTTCTCTCGCAGAAGGGAGGTCAGGTTCTCCATCCAGACACCAGAACCCTCAACCTTCACGCTTGGCTTCTGAAAGGGTGAGGTACAAGGATTGCGATCTCCCTGATGACGTCATGGAGGTGTTGCTTTCTGCCAGAAGGCCAGCAACAAAGTCTTTATACCGCTGCCGTTGGAACAAATTTTGCAGCTGGTGTAGGGAAGAGAATATCGACCCTTTTTCATGTGGAACACCAACGGTGTTATCGTTTCTACTCTACTTGGCAAACTCAGGCCTTCAAGTTGGCACTGTAAAAGGCTATCTCACAGCGCTTTCTATCTTCAAGCGCACTGCGGAGGAACCATCGTATTTCAAACTTCCTCTAGTGATACAATTTCTCAAGGGATTAACTAATGTTTATCCTCCAAAACCATTTCAGGTTCCCTTATGGGACTTAAATGTAGTCTTAAACTTCCTAATGGGCACTCCATTCGAACCACTTCACTCTTGTTTGCTGAGATTTCTCACGCTTAAAACTGTCCTATTGGTAGCACTAACATCTGCTAGGATGGTGAGCGAGCTACAAGCTCTCTCCTGTAAACCCCCACATACAATTTTCCACAAGGACAAAGTTGTCCTACAGGTGAAGCCTAATTTCCTCCCAAAGGTGGTTTCTGAATTTCATATTACTCAGAAAATTACCTTACCTTCATTCTACCCTCCTCCCCATCCGGGGAAAGAGGAAGAAAGGCTACATCGGCTGGGCCCAAGGCGAGCTCTCAGCTTTTACATCAGCAGAAGGGCTAGGATCAGGCAAGCAGACCAACTGTTTGTAGGATACTCAGGTCACAAGTAGGGACTACCCATAACAAAACAAACCATCTCCAGGTGGATTATTTTGGCCATTCTGGAATGTTACAAACTGGCAGGGAAAGAGCCACCCCAAAATCTCAGGGCTCATTCAACCAGGGGTATCGCAGCCTCTTTGGCTCTCCAAAGAGGGGTACCGGGCCGAGACATATGTGCGGCTGCCACATGGTCGTCCGCACATACATTCACAAAATTTTACAATCTGGATTCCTCCACTAGTCAGGAGACCAGATTTGGCAAGGCCGTATTACATTCGGTCCATACCTAAAGGGATACATAACATTCTCACTCCCACCTCCAAGTACATGCTACTGCTATGGGAGTCTATCAAAGATAAGGAATACGTCAGAGGACACAATCCCTTCGAAGAACAAGTTACTTCTTACCTTGTAAAGTTCTTTCGACGGGATGTTCCTCCGACGTATTCCTTATCGCCCTTCCCATCCATCCCCGCAGTGATACTTCCCTTGTGGTTGCAGTTTACGCTCCTTCAAGGTCAATAACCAATTCAGGCATGACTTTTCTTATGCTACACAACGGAACTGAGCAACGGACGCAGCGTGTGGCTATTTATGGGCATGGTGATGTCGGTGCCGATACAGTGGCTGTCGAAGGACATTGACTCGGCGGACGTCGACACGCAGCGCCCTCTACAGAAAAAATTTCCGAGGCCAGCAAGCTGGAAACGTATTATCAAAGATAAGGAATACGTCGGAGGAACATCCTGTCGAAAGAACGTTACAAGGTAAGAAGTAACTTGTTCTTCTGAAGCCTAGGCGTCCACCCAACGAGATGTCCTCCTACAGGCCCCTGTCCCTAATAAACTGTGATGCAAAAATATTTGCTAAAATTCTAGCCACAAGACTCCTTCCCAATATGACCACACTGGTACATCCGGATCAGTGTGGCTTTATTCCCACCAGGTCAACGGCACTGAATCTCCGAAGACTATTTGGAGTCATGGCCCAGATAAAACCTGAAGCCCAGGCGGTGGCCGTATCCCTTGACGCTGAAAAGGCGTTTGATTCAGTGTCGTGGATATATCTGTTTGAGGTGCTGGAGAAATTCGGAATTGGCCCATACTTTCTAAGATGTGTCAGGCTGTTGTACTCTAATCCTGGGGCTAGAGGGCTGACTAACTGCCCGCTGTCTGACTGGTTTGGGTTGGGCAGGGGCACGAAACAGGGATGCCCATTCTCTCCCATACTGTTCGCCCTCACAATGGAACCAGTGGCAGCATCCATTAGGGAACAGTATATAATGTCACTCCCAAGGGAGAGTAAACCAAAGGGCATTTGGGCTCCGTTCAGAGTATATTTATGTGAACTGGGATCAGGTAGTAACAGCCCAACAGGGCCCTGAAGTGAGCTAGCTTTGTAAATCTCATATGTCTTGTTGTAATTTTGAAGTTAACACCCTGTTTATAACATGTAGAGTGTTGTGTTGTTGTAGTAGTGTGTACCACAATCAATCATAAAAAAAAGTTTTTAAAAAAAAATGTCTCTGTTCAAGCCATCCCCGGATTCAGTGATTTCTGCCGCAGCGAGCAAACGTTCGGCGAATCCATCCTCTAAGTCTATGGTACCTCGCGGACCATGAAGGGAAGAAGCTGGATGTGTTGGGAAAATGCATCATATATGCTGCAGCATTGACCATCAAGGCTGCCAACGCTCTAGCCATCCTGGCCCAGTATAATAAGGAGTTGTGGTTCAAACTGGCCCCTCCTGGAACTCTTCCTGGACGGCAAGATGACGGAGGCTCTGGTGCTATTTCAGAAGGTGGAGGTGGCCTCCGATCATGCCATCACTGTGGGTATCGACGTCACGGATTCTGGGTTTCGTCAAATGGGGAATGGTACAGCACTCAGGCGTCGAGGTTGGCTGAGGGCTACCAATTTTAGGCCTGATGTTCAGGCAAAGTTGATGGACATGCCTTTTGACAGCGATAATCTTTTCGGAAAGGTGGTGAATGAAACACTGCGGGCCGTCAAGATGGGCACAGAGACGGCAAGGTCCCTAGGAACCCTCCAGCAGCGCTGCTCTTCTTCCTTTCGGTCCTCCAGGAGTACGTTTGGAAGATCTTCAAAACCTCCACTTCCTACCGTTAGCCTTTCCGCTCCACGGCACAGGAATCATACAGAGAAACCAAGTGTGTTTGTGAAGTGTTTGGCTTCAAGGGCAACGCATCTACGTGTCAAGGGCACACATGTCTACCCGTACCTAGACGACCGCTCATCCGGGCACGTTCTCGGAGCCTGGCAATGCAACACATACAGGAGACCCTACACCTGCTTACAGAGCTCATATTCTCTATCAATTATCCAAAATCATAGATAATGCCATCGGAGGACGGTCTGTTTCTGGGGGCATGTCTCGACACAGTAGCATCTCTAGCTTTCCCCTCGGAAGAGCGGGTGCTGTCTATCATTGGGAAGTTGCATCGCCTGTCCACCATCTAATCAGCAACCATCCTAGTAATAAAGTCGCTGCTGGGCATCATGCCCTGCTGCATACTTCTGATCCCATTCTGCAGGCTGCATTTGAGGCCACTGCAGGAATTTCTGGACTGCAGGTGGCACCAGGCCACGAGCAATTGGTCAGACAAGTTCAAGCTCAACCTGCAATTCAGTCACGCCACCCAATGGTGGGGGGTACGCTCTCAATGTATGCAGGGTTCCCCATTCCGAACCGCTCCTTTTCAGGCGACAGTCACCACGGATGCCTCGCTGGATGGATGGGGGCCCCACACCAGAGGCCTTTGGCAAGCAGAGGAAAAGTATCTACACATCAATTTACTGGAGCTTCAAGCCCTGTTCTGGGCCCTCAAGTCTTTCTTGCCGTTGCTGAAAGGTCGAGTGGTGAGAATTTTCACAGACAATACCACCACAATGTTCTACATTAGGAAGCAAAGCAGGACCCGGTCCCCTGCTCTGTCGTTGGAGGGGCAATCCCTATGGCACTGGGCTATCCACATGTACCCTTTCACCTAGCAGGTACAACGAACACCATAGCAGATGCCCACCGCAGGGAGCTTCGGTCCAATCATGAATGGGAGTTGCAGCAGGACCAAGTAAACAATTTTTTCGGCCAATGGGATTTTCCAGAGATCGATCTATTTGCCATGGCAGGTAACTCCAAATGCAAACTGTTCATCAGCTGGTTCCCTCAACCGGGGACCTTGGGGATGCTTTCTCACTCAGATGGGAGGGTCAATTCATGTATGCTTCTCCTCCGATCCCCCTCCTGCTACAAGTCGTCAACGCATTGAAGCAATGCCTCTGCAAGATGACACTCGTCGCCCCAGCGTGGCCCCGCCAGATATGGTACCGAGACCTGCTCTGCCTATCAGCGGTGCTGGCCATCAGGCTGCCTCCTCTTCCCGACCTACTCTGAGAGTTCTTTGAGTTCTAGGAGTTACAGGAGGACTGTGGTTTTGGGTCGACCCCCTAGTTGTGCTACTTGAGCCATCGGGTTGTCTAGGTATTCCCAGAAATATCTCTGAATAATCCAGGAAGGGAGCCCATATACTGTGAAATTTATTTGAGTTTTCTGAACGGATTGCAGTTATTTTCTTGGCAACTACTATGTCCTAACATTTCACCCACACATGGGGAGCGCCGGGCTGTCAGGATGCTTCCATAGACGTGCTATGGTGATTTTAGCCGCAGTAAGCTAGTGGGTTCATAGGTTTGATATGTGCCCCATCAGTGGGAAAGCCCTTTCCCCAGCATCCTCCAGCAGCGCAACCCCTGGATCCCTTGGGATGGTCAGTCCCGTGATCAGCCGAATTTGTTCCAGCACCTCTCGCAGAACCGGCTAGACTTCGGGCAGGACCATAGCAAATGAAACAGGGAGCTGGTGGTTGGGCATTCTCTCCAGCATTGAGGTGGTTGTTTAATAATTCTGGAGTTATGTACCACCTTCACCTTCACCTCTCCCCCTTGTTTGTGATACATTTAGAACTTTTGTGCAGTCGGGCCCATATGCGATTCCATTCCTCCAATTCTAGGACTCGTCCCAAATCCCTTACCCATTTAAGCATATCATTTTCTTTTTTATTGAGGTCAGGTTTATCGAGTAGTCAGTACAGGGCTGAGACTTTGCCTTTGGGGGCTGATGTTGTTAGGGTACGCCCCAGTGCCGTTAGGTCCCTCCCTCCATTAGTCCTCATGTTGCTACGTGACATCCAGTGTCTGAGTTGTGAGTACTGGAATCTTTCAGTCTCCGTGACCCGGAATTTCTTTTTGCACTCTTAGAATGTTAGAGGGGTCCCGCTGACAAAGAAGTCTGTTACCTGACTTAGTCCCTCCAACTGACAAACCCCTGAGGCAATAAGCTGGGAGTGAGCTCAGGTTTGTTCCAGATCAGGGATAGGGGGCCTAGGGTACCCTTGCCTCCCCATTTGTGGGCTGCCTTTCTCCAGCTTTCTGTTGTGTTTTTGGTAGATGTCAGTGGGATTAAATTTGTGATGTTTCAAGGTACTGTGGTGTGTGGGAGGGTTGCTGGCGGGACTAAGCTCCAGGCTTCCTCTAGTTGCTTCCAGCTGGGTGGGTTAGTGGTTATTTGCCACGCAAAGGCGTGTGAGAGTTGCGCTGCCTGGCAGTATCTGGATACATCTGGGAAACCACAGCCCACCCGTGTTTGTGCCGCGTAGCATAATCCACTTGGCTATACAAAGGTATTTTCCTACCCCATATACATTTCAATTCACTCTTTTGCAGCTTTTGGAGATCCCTCTCTGGAATAAGGACTGGTAGGGCTAATCGCTAAGCATTGGTAAATTAATCTTGGCACTATGTTCATTTTTACAGCTGATATTCTCCCTAACCAGGATACCTCTTGTTTGTGCCAGCACTCTAGGTCTTTGTGCATTTCACTGAATAGCTGTGGGAAGTTAGATTGGTATATATGCTCTATTTTGTTTGGGATTTGCACCCCAGGTAGTTGATGTGAGATTTAACCCAAGGGACGGGATGTTTAATTGCCAGTGCCGCTCTGTGCTTTTGTGTAATGTTAATTGCTAAGGCCGCAGATTTGGAGTAGTTGACCCTGAAGCCTGATGCCTTGATTTATTGCCAGAGGACGTCCATCAAGCTGTCTACCTGAGTTAGGGTAAGTATTACGTCACCCGCATACATGGCTGCTTTGTAGGAGCTGTTGCCAACTTTTAGACCCTTTATGCCCGCATTTTCACAAATTTTGATGGCAAATGGTTTCATAGAGAGTGCAGATATTAGTGGTGAGAAGGGGCAGCCTTGGCGGGTGCCTCTGTAGATGTTAATCTTGGCTGATCTGGTGCCGTTTATCCTCAGGGAAGTGGTGAGGTGCTGATAGTTGTCCGTGGTCCATTTTCTAAAATTTGGGCTGAATCCGAAATGGGATAGTGCTTGGTTTATGTACGCGAAGTCCAGCAGGTCGAATGTCTTATGTGTGTCGAGTGAGATGACTGCGAGTTCCGAGCCTGTTCTAGTAGCACTTTCTATTAAATTCAGGGTGCGTCTGATGTTGTCTCGTGTGTTGTGCCCGGGGATAAACCCTGTTTGATCTGAGTGAAGTAATTCAGGATGAACCGTCCGTGGCCTGGTTGCCAAGATCTTGGAAAAGATCTTTGCATCATTATTCATTAGCGTAATCGATCTGTTTGAGGCACATTGCTTGGGGTCCTTAACTGGTTTTGGAATGAGTACCATCAATGATTCTTCCATAGAGGGGGTGCTGCTTCTCATTGTTTGAAAGGAGTTGAAAAGAGTTGATAGTTGGGGGGCCAGAATATGGTTGAACGCCTTATAAAACCGAGTCGTGAGCCTGTCAGGGCCCGGTGCTATGCTTTTCAGGGATTTTATTGCCTCTGAGCTCTGTCGTAATCGGGAGCTTGAGGGCACCCAGTTGCATGGAAAGGGTCTCTTTTGGATAGTTTGCAAGTAGTGAATTTGTGCTTCGGATTTCGTAGGAGCCCTGACATAATTTCCCTGTGGTGTCTAACCATTGTCTACATTTTCTCTCCCTCCGCGGATTAATCCATCCGGGCCTTTGAGTTTTAGGATATTATTTCTCGTATGTAATTATTTCAGATTTGTAGGCCAGAAGGCGGTTCGCTTTGTTGTTGTTGATATAGTAATATTGTTGTATATGCTAGTGTTCTCGCAGATTTATCGGCTAGGTGAATCTTTAGGGCGGTTTTTGCCTTTTTGAGCTCCCTTCCCAATTTAGTGGATTGGTGCTTTTTTGAAGCTTTTTTCTAGCTCCTCCACCCTCTCCTCTAATTTAGTTTGCTGGAGTTGCCCTCTCCTTCTTTGTGCTGCTGCAGCACTGATCAGGACACCTCAAACCACTGACTTCATAGAGTCCCAGACCATGGCTGCTGAGCACCTCACTTTTAAGTTTTCCTTAAAGTAATGTGTGAGTGTCTCAGCTCATTCCTACTTGAGGCGTCTAGCAAGATCGAGTCTTGCAGTCTCCAGTATCTCTGGGGGGATTAGGTGCTGGTTTGAGGAGGTTGTTGATATGTCCTACAGCACCAGGAGGTGCTGCTGTGTGGCGGGCTTGTGATGAAGCCTCCTGTGAGGGCAGGCAGATTATGTGGTAGATCTTGATCCCTCCACCCTCCTTTCAGGTTCACCAGTCTTCAGGCAATGGGATGGGTGCCTTGTCTGTTCCCTTGATAGGCCCTGAGTTCACAGAACGGCTACGGTACAGCTCCAGTATCCCTGCTAGACAGCGTGTTGTAGTTCTCAATTTTGGTTGTTCAAATGCTTCAGGTCTGCAGTGGCGGCTGTAACTGGCCAGATCGTAGGGTTCACCCCCGGGACTACAGCTCCAGGTGGGGCTCAGTACCCGCGCTGATTCAGCATTGTGGTGGTTCCCACAGAGTCATAGGTTTCCTGGTGGTGCTATAACCTCTCTTTGCAAGTGTTTCTGTGCTCTCCCCATGCTGTGCTTCTCCTGTTTGGGTGCATAGGGAGGGGGAGAGGGAAGGTGCCAATGCTTCTAATGGTTCCTCTGGTGCTCTTGTGGGTGTCAATGTAGCAGCCCGGGCGACCGAGGCTCTGACGGTCCCCTCTATACGGCCGTACGCCCTTGATTGCGAATCGGGAAGGACCGGCAGGAGGGATCACAATGGTGGACCCTGGGATGACAGAGTGTTTCTGTCGGAGGTCCTACCTTACGTAATGCGTCATGTCCTCCTCCTTGGTGACACTCCACTCTCACTGCTGCTTCTCCGTGGAGCTGCATTGTAGCTGGCCCCTGGGATCATCTCCTGCGGGCTGGACCACGGGCCGCAGCGGGTGAAGGACGATATTTCCTCACAGGGGGCTCACTGCGTCAGCAGGGCGGATGCATCTTTTCTCAGCAGTGAGGTTGCTGCACAGAGGACACATCCTCCTTCTCTCTGCGTTGTGCCGTCGGAACTGTTGCATTCGGAAATGTCAACGGGCTGGCATCAGTTTCATGGGGTGCCATTTGGGGATACTGTAGGATGCTTTAAGGACTCTTTAGACTCTTGCGTTGCTCATGCCCCAACATTTTCGGCGTCCGGGCTTGCTTCGGCTGCCATTTTATGTTTTCAATCGGATGGTTTTGCTAGTATAAATGCGGTGGGTAGTGGGCTCTGGGCAGGGAAGCTCCTAAGAAGCCAGGCCACGCGCCACAGCTCCAGGCCACGCCCACTCCCGTCATGCATGGTTTTTACCAAGCTCCTCTCAATTAAAAATAATTTGTGAAGGTTGTTTTAAATAATTTAAAATATTGAGAAGAAGTTCCACCTTAGAAAAAGCATTTGCCTCTGTTTTATGGCGTTACCTGCTTGATATACTTTGTAGATCTGAAATGGGGACATAGTACATTGCTTGTATTCACCTATTCTATTTGCACTCAAATTCAGTGGTTTTAACAAATAGGGTGCAATTAGAGTTTTTCCATCAAGTGGTACATCACAAGCTGCCCCTTTCTCCTTGCCTTTTTGTACTGGTCATACTTTCCACACAGAATTTGGCTCCAGTAGTTGCTGATCTGAAAATATTTGGAAAACTTGTATGGCACAGTGTCAGAATCTTGTTTGCCCTTCTGACTGATGATGTAGCTATCAAAAAATAAAACAGTTCAAATGGGGAACTCATCAGTTTTAATAGGACAGTCTTTAGTCCCAAGGAAGGAGTTATTTTTCTCATTTGCCGAGTAAACTTTCTGAAAGGAAAAGCTCTCCCAAGTGTTTAATTGGACGAATCGTAATGCCCTCCTACTCACGCCATTTATCAATGTATTAAACTTGTTTATTTTTTTAGCGAAGTGTAACTTACTTTTTCAATGATTACTACCCGTGAACTGCACGTCACCTTGCAGACACTTAACAGCTTTGTTATGCTTGCCATGATACACTGCAGTGAGCCTCGGCTCCTCCTGTACCGAACCATGCTTATCTCAGTCCCTTAATAGGTTTATGAGCTAAGGGAGAGTTTGGATATTAATACTTTTTTTATAGACGCATTTTACAAATGATTTAACCCACTGCTAATTAGAATTTGAGAACTCCACACTAAGTCAATTTCAGAATTTGTTTTTTTCCCAAAGAGGCCTGCCCCAATATGAGGATAATTGGAAATGTCAACAATGTTTCATTTTTATAGGTAGAAGACTAAGCTTCTTTTAGCTTTCCCTTCCATTCATTTAATCCACAAGACCATTTTCAAATTCAGGAAGAGCACATCAGCAATTCTGACACTTGTGTGCCCTCACCAATTTGTGTGCCTAAGCTTCAATGCTTATCTAAGAAGTGAATCATTATTCCTGATGACCCCTGTCAAAACAAACAGATTTGAGTCTCCATCCTTCCCTTTCATTACTTAGTTTGAGAACTGACTCATTGCCACTGAAATTTGTGGTGAATAATATTAGGATATGTGTATAGAAAGGAAAGATATGAAAGCAAATGGCTAAGATGTTAATATTAGATCTTTGTCTCTTTCTCTTAAACAGTAGCTTTCCTATCTAGGACAGGTATTAAGATAGAGTATTCCTAGCATTACTTGCCCACTATTGTGGTTTATGGACCAGATAACATAAAACTTCACTTTGATGACTTTATGTCATGCGTACTGTGCAGAACCAGGAATGAGACACGGACCCAGAGACTTAGGATTTTGGCCATAAACCTTTACTAAAGGAAAAGGGGGGTGGGGAAATCCCTCCCTGTACCTGCTGTAAGAGGGGTTTCCCTACCTAAAACCAAAAAGTGTCTGACAAAGTCAGAATGTCCAAGGCAAAACGTTCCCTCGTCCAAAGTACTATTCTGCACCCTCCTATTTTAACAAAATAAACTCTAAAGTGAAAAGGGTAATGTCTTTGGCCTTGTGTCGTTCATAAATGTTCAGGAAAATGCATAACTCCAACATAAAAGTTCCAACAGAACAGGATAGAGTTGCCCGTTCCAGAGGGTGGTTCCCTTCCCCCTGGATTTTTCTTCCCTTGGTTGCTAGTTCAACCATGTCAGTTGAATTGAATTGATATTTTATTTCTATCGCGCTTGTACACAAGTGTTTCAGAGCGCAACAATACAAGGTAGGGGAACAGGGGAGAACAAAACAATGATCTTACTAGGCCCAGTGACATTGAGAACGCGCAAGTGCATGGGAGAGGGGGAGGGGAAAAGTGCATGGAAGGGGGGAGAAGTGGAAAGTGCAGAGCAAAGGAGAAACAGATAAATAATAATAAATACATAAATAATAAAGGCAACAGACAGTGGTAGTGCAGGCAGCAAATGGCAGGTACTGGGTTTAAGGCAGCAGACAGGGTAGGTCTGATAAGTGCAGGAAGAAAAAGGGGGGGCTGTATGGGTACAGATACAGACTCCAGTGCAAGGGGTGGCCCGGAGGCAGTGCAGGAGGGTGGCAGGGTGAGCAGGTACCTGGGCCTGGATGACAAAGGGTGGCCAGGTGCACGGTGCCAAGATAGAACAGTTCAACAGGGGACAGGGGGAGCGAAGGCAGAAGCAAAGAGGAAGGGCTTGAGGTACTTCCGGAACAGGAGATGGTTCTACTCATGTTTTAGAGTGGCAGGAAGGCTGTTCCAGAGGGAGGCCCCAGCCGAAGACAGAGATCTACCCCCAGCTCATTTCTTTGAAAAACAACTGACCCTGAGGGAGTTAGAGGTAGAGGAGCAAAGAGCTTGAGAGGGGAGGTATTTGCGGAGGGATAGCTGAAGATATTTTGGACCCAGGCCCCAGAAAGCCTTGTGGACAATGCAGAGAGTTTTGAATGTAATCCTTGCCTCCACTGGGAGCCAATTGATAGATTTCAGAGCTGGAGAGATACAGTCCCAGGGCTTAAGGCCAAGGACAAGTCTTGCAGTCCTGTTCTAGATTAGTTGAAGAGGGTGGAGACTAGAGGCAGGTAGATTTAGAAAGAGGCTGTTACAATAGCCCAACCTAGAGAGAACCAGAGCTTGGGAGACAGTGAGCTTCTGGGGGAAGGAGAGGAAAGGCAGAGTACCTCTGAGGAGGTGCAGTAGGAAGTTTGACTTTTTAGAGACCTCAGAGATGTGGGTGGAGAAGGAAAGTGTGGAGTTAAAGATGACCCTGAGGTTCTTAGCCTCGCACGTAGGGGTAGTAGGAGGGCCAAGGTGTTACACTCACCTGACTCCCACGTAGGCGCTGGCCTGGTTCGTGCTGCTTTGACCTCTTCTAAGGTGGTGCGCAGGATTCGGAAGACGGACTGGACCGGGCCCCCAAATCTGGCTTGTCTGGCTCGCAGAAGTATCCTTCGGTAGGCGAAAATAGGGGATTAACTGTCTGCGAGGTAATGCAATTGGCCTCCCACTTTCCCCTCTCACCCTCCTTGAAACCCTTCTGTGATTTCTCATAGCGTCTCACCTTAGGGTCTGGAAGGACGAGCTCTCCATCCTGCTTCTGATGCAGGGGCGCGTTGGTATCCAGTTACTTCACTGGATTTTCGGATTGGTGAGAACCAAACTTGCTTGGCTTCCAGGTAAGTTTTTTGATAAGAGGTTCCCCTTGTGTCCATGCATTAATGTACTAATGCTAGTGTCTTTTTCCCCATAGGGGCCGGGGTACGGAATGCCGGGGAACAGGCACCGACCCGAGATGAGCGGTGAAATCCTTGTAGAAATCAGGTAAGTCTTTAATGAGCGTTTTTTGGTAATGTCTTTTCATTCGCTCATTAACGCGGATGTCTCTTTTTTCCCTTAGGGGCCGGGGTCCGGAAATGCCAGGATGCGGCGCGGACCCGAAATGAAGAGGGAATGAATCAACAGGTAAGTCTTAACATGGAGATTTAGCTTTCCTTATTCCCTTCTCTCTCTCACCTTTTGTTCTGGTGTTTTTCTCCCTAGGCGCTGGTGTGTGGCTGCGAATCCGGATGATCGCTGCTGAACATGGAGGCGCCCTGTAAAGGTGAGTGGAATGCGGCGCTGCAGCGATCAACGCGATGAGCTTTTAAATTAAAGTCTTTCTTTTCAGGATTGTCGGCGAGATGTCTCCGGGATGCGGATTTAGTAGGCAAGGACTTTTCCTTCTTCTGTTCTCTTCTTCTCTTCCTTTGCAGGTGATCCAGAATGCTGGCAGGCGTGGCAGAAGTCAGGATGCAGGAGCAGACACGGTGAGCGTCCAGCTGCTAGATGCAGAACAACGCGAAGCACGTGTGGCTGTTCGGGTGGGGTTTAGATAGCCTTGGAAGAAGTTCCAGCTATGTATCCTTCCTCCAATCAGGTATGTATCCTTCCCCGACCACGCCCGGATGGTAAATTAGTCCCACAGGTAAAGTAGTTCCTTTCAGGCCTCAAGGAGGCCAGGATCCTGCAGCATGGTCTGCATCAGGTAAGTGCACCCAAGCATTCCCATAATGACCCTGGCGCCTATGGCGCCAGGACTGATGTCTTTTATGAGCCTGGCGCCATAGGCGCCAGGACAATGTCCAAAGGGCCCCTATATGGGGTTGCTGGGTCCTTCCTTGGGGACTGGATGTCCGCTTTCGGGGACGCCGGGCTTGAACCGGCTCCCCGGGAGCGGGCATCATGACAGCACTCCCCCCCAAGGCCCCTCCCAAGGTTGTTCCCTCCGGGGGTTTTGGTTTGTCTGGGAAGAGTCGGTGGAATTTCTTCACTAATCGAGGTGCATGCACATGGTCGCTGGGTTCCCACGACCTCTCCTGAGGTCCGTACCCTTTCCAATCAATTAGGTAGAACAGTTTTGACCTAAACTTTTTGAGTCTAAAATGTTCTTCACTTCGAATTCGGGCTCCCCATCTATTAGAATAGGTTCTGGAGGTTTGAGTAGTCGGGTTCCAGGTACCACTGGTTTCAGAAGTGACACATGAAAAACAGGGTGAATTTGCATACTAGCTGGTAAATCAAGTTTAACAGCCACTGGGTTAGTTATTGCCGTAATAGAATAAGGTCCCAGATATTTTGGGTTAAAAGTTCGAGGCCCTTTGAGTGGTAAATGTGTGGTAGCTAACCACACTTGATCCCCAATCTGATACGGAGGTGCTTCACTCCGATGTAGATCAGCATTCTCCTTGTATTTTCTCTTGGCTTGTTGTAAATGCGTAGTTGCCTCTTTGAAGGCTTGGGTAATTGTAGAATGCAGATGTTCTACTGCAGGGATTCCGAGGTTCTGAGGTGAGTCAAGGTTTGAGGTTCGAGGGTGATGCCCAAACAAAGTATAAAAAGGACTGTGGCCAGACCCAGAGTGTACCGAATTATTATATGCTTATTCGGCTATCCAAAGAATGTCTTTCCAGTTGCTTTCAGATTGCTGTAACATACACCGTAAGTACTGTTCAAGGGTCTGATTTATCCTCTCGGTCTGACCATCGGTCTGAGGGTGGTGACTGGTCGATAATCTTACGTCGATCTGCGCTATTTGACAACATTTGCGCCAGAAGTGGGAAATGAATTGGCTTCCCCGGTCAGAGATTAGTATAGATGGGAATCCATGTAGCCGAACAATATTTTCGAGGAATTCTTTGGCTAGGACAGAAGCTGAAGGTAAACCTTTCAAAGGAATAAAGTGGGCCATTTTGGAAAACAAATCCACAATTACCAGAATAGTATTGTACCCCGAACAAGGAGGCAGGTCCGTAATAAAATCCATTGATAGGGTGTGCCAGGGTGCTGGTGGTATGTCTAGAGGTTGAAGGAGACCGGCTGGTCTTTTCTTTTGACTTTTATTTTGGGCGCAAACACCACAGGACATCACAAAAGATTTAACATCTTTTCGCCAAGAGGGCCACCAAAATTGTCGTTTCACCTTTTCCTCTGTCTTGGCAATACCGGGGTGTCCGTCTATTAATGTATCATGATAACCGGAAATAACTAGTTCGTGTAATTCCTTATGTGGCAGGAATAAGCGTCCTTGGAAATAAGGTAAACCATTATCTATGGTAAAGTCTGATCCCTTTTGTATCCATTCCTGTAAGGTTGTAGGGTCCAGGAGTTGTTTCACTCTGGCTTGAATGTCTTCAAGCGTCTGTAACAAAGTCATGCCTAGAATCCTCTGTTCGGGAATTATTGGTACTGGTTCTGAGTTTGTATCAGATTCTCCCATTCCAATTGGGGATAAGGTGTCTGCTTTGCCATTCTTGCAGCCAGGTCGATAGGTAATCACGAAATCAAATTCAGCGAAAAACAAAGCCCATCAGAGCTGCCGTGATGACTGAGCCTTGGCGGTTTTCTAATACTGTAAATTCCGGTGATCAGTGATCACTGTGATGGTATGTCGAGCGCCAAGCAGATAATGCCGCCAGGCTTTAAAAGCGGACTTAATGGCTAACAGTTCTTTGTCCGTGATTGCATAATTAATCTTGGGTGCCGTGAATTTTCTGGACCAAAATGCTACGGGATGCAGTTGGTTGGTTTCGGGATCTCTTTGGGACAGGACAGCTCCCATGGCTAGGCTGGATGCGTCAGTCCCGACGACATAAGGGAGATCTGGACGCGGGTGTTTCAATATAGGTGCGGAGGTAAACTTAGCTTTTAAATCCTGAAAGGCCTGCTCGGCTTCTTCAGACCATTCAAAACGTTTATTTTTCCTCAAGAGTGCAGTAATGGGTTGTACCACGCGTGAAAATTCCGGGATAAACCTGCGATAGAAATTGGCAAAGCCGAGCATTGTCAAGGTTCTGAAGTAATAGGATCCTGCAGGAGTGAAGCTGGCCCACCTAGCCCCCAAAGCCTGCCTGCTCAACAATCCTGATATAATAAAACTATTGGTTGTACCACGCGTGAAAATTCCGGGATAAACCTGCGATAGAAATTGGCAAAGCCGAGCATTGTCAAGGTTCTGAAGTAATAGGATCCTGCAGGAGTGAAGCTGGCCCACCTAGCCCCCAAAGCCTGCCTGCTCAACAATCCTGATATAATAAAACTATTGGCCAGGCAAACCCAAGGGGAAAGGGGAATGGATAACAAAACAAAGACAAGAACTCCCACTGCAGGTACTTCAGACTGTCTTCACTGGAAGGGTTTTTTGGATCAGTGGTGTTCCTAAAAGAAAACACAGCCTTAAGTAAAATAGTTTTAAAATTATGTTTTGACTATTCTATATTACTATAATATGTCTCTAGTTACCTGTTGCCTAAACTTGCATTGCCCTTAGGCTGCTTCAGTAAGAAATGTTGCTGCTTTTGATGCGGTATATGAAGTTTCTCTTTCTTTTCTCTCTACATACAGCTTATCACTCTCTAAAACAGATAATAGAGATTCCCTTTAATGTAGTTATTACTAAGCCTTTTAATATTTCCTTAAGTGTATTTTTCTAAATAATATATTTATTAAATGTAAATACCTTGGATAACTTCCTGATAAAATTCTAATATTCCGCTGCCAGTACTGGATTTTCGAAAATGTATTCTCTTAAAAATTCTCCTTCAACAAAAGGCTTTAGTACAAAAACTCTTGTTCATAACATTACTGACTAGCCTTGAATCCAAAAGCAATTTGTCCAAACGAAAGTCTTTTCTTTTCTTAGAGTCCGTTACGAAGTGCGACACAGAGGAAAAGAAAATGATTCATCTCAAAATGGCCGCGACGTATGCGTGACGTCGAAGGGTCCCTTTCTCTAACCGCGCGCATAGAATTACATTATACGCTCCGGCTCCGAACGATAGCGTGAAACAAAATTACAAAACGTTAGAAAGGTTAATAAAGATTAGACACGCAGCAAAAAACGATCTGCACGCCTAGTTAGTATTAGTTGGTCTTTAAAAATAAAATGTAATACTTTGTCTTGAATCTTCAACTACTCTGGTTTGACCAAATATAATAAAATTACTTGACTTAAAAAATACCATGAATGAACTTGTAAAGTCTTTAGTTTAAATGTCCTTTGAGCAACATCTAATAACTTTCTACATTTAACAACGGAATTGCACTTAGCTTAGTTCTTGTTCTTCAATTGGTTCCTCTGTTCAACAAACTGGTTCAACTGGAAGATTCTGATGGTTGATTTCAGCAACTTCTTTCTTGACTGAGATTACTAAGGTAGAAATTGAACTAAAACAAAAATTCTACACCTAGTGAAAGTACACTATCGTTTTATTTTAACTGGAGCTAAAAAATGTACGACCTACTCTAATGAATATTTTAATGAAAGGCAGTTTAGATTTGTAAGGAACATTCTAAGTGACATCACAATACTGCCTGCTGCAAACTAAACCAATCACTATTGGGATAGTGTTCCTCCATCTTGGCTTGGGGACACGTCATCTTTCTAATGAAAGTTAGTTAAGGAACAAGAAAAAAAAAATGACCTTAACTAAAACAGAAAATGTTCTAGTTTCAAAACAGAATGTATTTAATATTTTAGCCACCTGAAATAGTGTTTGCAATATCCTATTCTCCTAGGAACCTTGCTAATGTGAGGTACAGAATGTGAAAACCTGACAAGCATGTTTTGAACCCCTTTTACAGAGCTAGGTGATGGCCATTTGAGGATGGCATCCACTTTTCTTGAGTCCATTCGGACTCCTTTGGGTGTCAGGATGAAACCTAGAAACTCGACTTCTGTGGTATGGAAAACACATTTCTCCAATTTAGCAAATAGTTTGAGTTGGCGCAGTTTTTCAAATACTGCGCTGACGTGTTTTCTGTGATCAGATTCCGAAGAGGAGTACACCAGAATGTCATTGATATATACGACAACACAAACATCGATGAGTTCCCAAAGGACATCATTCATGAAGTATTGGAAGGCAGCCGGCGCGATACACAATCCGAAAGGCATCACCTGGTACTCGAATAATCCGTATTTAGTATGGAAGGCAGTTTTCCATTCATCGCCTTCTTTAACTCGTACCAGATGATAAGCCCCCCAGAGATCTAACTTGGTGTATATGCAAGCGTCCTTCACCTGGTCAAGGAGTTCAGGGATCAGAGGCAGAGGATAACGGTTTTTAACCGTTATCTGGTTAAATGCGCGGTAATCGATACAAGTTCTAAGGTCGCCTTCTTTTTTGGGCACGAAGAACAAAGCCGAGGATGCCGGGGACTTTGACGGGCGAATAAAACCATTAGCTAGGTATTGATCCAAATATTGTCTCAAATGCAGATTCTCAGGTTCGGTAAGGGCATAAATCCTACTACAAGGGGGTTGTGCACCGGGCACCAGATCGATTTGGCAATCGTACGATCTGTGAGGAGGTAACGTGTTGGTCTGTTCCTTTTGGAAGACGTCCTGAAAGTCTTGGTATTCCGGAGGTAGTTGCATGGAGGCAGAGGTTACAGATGCTAGATTAATCTTCAGGTTTTCTGGGTAGCAGGTTTGTGTACAATCCGGGAAGGTTATTCTCTTAGCTCGCCAATCAATTTGAGGATTATGTGTCTCTAACCAAGGGATTCCAAGAATAACCTGAAACTGTGGAGCCTTGATTACATCAAACACAACACCCTCCCGATGGCCGTCGGGACCAATAAGAGTCACCTCAGTAGTGGAATGTGTTACCGGTCCAGAGGCAATTTCAGTTCCATCGACTGTGGTGATGACATCTTTGCTGGTTTTAGGACGGAGAGGGAGGTTAATCCTAGAGACCAATTCACGATCCACATAGTTTCCAATAGCCCCACTATCAATGTATGCCTTTATTGCATGCAACCGCTTAGGCTGTTCTGGATCTACGAGAACCATTGGCACAATGAAATGCGAGGTCTGAGAGTTAGTTTTCAAGCTCGGCAAGCGGACCCCTACACTTGTCGGGCGGAGTCGTTTCCCGAAACAGAGTCTTCATGGTTTTTATCAGCGGCTCCTACCGCCTTTCGGGGCGGTTTTGCCGGGCAATCTCGTAGAAAGTGTCCAGAATTCCCACAATAAAGACATCATTTTAACTGCCTCCTCCTTTCACGTTCCTTTTGAGTTAAGGTTCCTTTAACCCCTCCAATTTGCATAAACTCAGAGACATCAACTCCCTTGGGATTAGCATGGGTCTTGACCAACACCCGGGTCTCAAACCTGGAACGATCTGCTTTTCTGTTTTGAAGTCTGTGATCCAATTGGACCACTGAGTTTATATACTCTGTGCATTCTTGGGGTGGATTCACAACTTGGGCCAAGACTTCTTTGAGTTCTCCGCGAAGGCCTCGATAAAACAACGTGACTCTTTTATCATCTGGCCATCCCGTTTCCACAATTAGTCTATTAAAGGTTGCAATATAGGATAGGAGGTCCTGATTGCCCTGTCGCAGGGATAGAAGTTCGTCATCCAGAGCCTGCCCCTGAGAGTGTCGAGCAAATAACCTTTCCATGCTTGCTTGAAACCTTTGAAAATCACGGAGAATCGGGTCATCTTGAGTAACCAGTGTAACTGACCAATCGGCAGCGCAGCCACTGAGATATGACAATACAAAGGCTACCTTGGTCTGATCATTAGGGAAGGCCCCAGGTCTGCATAGGAAGTGCAAACGACACTGATTCATGAATACGGCGAATCATTTGTGGTCCCCAGCAAAGCGTTCGGGTGGGGCCAGCGGCATGTTTCCAGGTAGATTAATCTGCACAGAGTTACTGGAAACCACAGGAGCGGGGTTCCCTCTGGAACCGGGTAGAGGAGTTTGCCCAGCTTGACCTTGCAAAAGCTGTCTGGCCAGGTCATCAGTTCGTTCCTTTGATATTATTAATTCCCTCCTGAGGGCATTAGTCTCTTGACGAGCGGCATGTACTTCGGCCCGTAATTCCCCCAGTAATTGGGCCAACTGATCAGTCTCAGAACTTTCCATAGCGCCTGGGTGGGAATTTGTAGGAAGGCTTCGCGTTCTGTTACGCTCACTTGACTCCCACGGAGGCGCTGGCCTGGTTCGCGCTGCTGTGACCTCTTCTAAGGTGATGCGCAGGGTTCGGAAGACGGACTGGACCGGGCCCCCAAATCTGGCTTGTCTGGCTCGCAGAAGTATCCTTCTGTAGGCGAAATTAGGG
This sequence comes from Ambystoma mexicanum, assembly GCF_040938575.1. Taxonomy (NCBI): domain Eukaryota; kingdom Metazoa; phylum Chordata; class Amphibia; order Caudata; family Ambystomatidae; genus Ambystoma; species Ambystoma mexicanum. Next base: position 376,153,435 of record NC_090931.1, read on the forward strand.
GATTAACTATCTGCGGGGTAATGCAATTGGCCTCCCACTTTCCCCTCTCACCCTCCTTGAAACCCTTCTGTGATTTCTCGTAGCGTCTCACCTTAGGGTCTGGGAGGACGAGCTCTCCATCCTGCTTCTGATGCAGGGGCGCATTGGCATCCAGTTACTTCACTGGATTTTCGGATTGGTGAGAACCAAACTTGCTTGGCTTCCAGGTAAGTTTTTTGATAAGAGGTTCTCCTTGTGTCCATGCATTAATGTACTAATGCTAGTGTCTTTTTCCCCATAGGGGCCGGGGTACGGAATGCCGGGGAACAGGCACCGACCCGAGATGAGCGGTGAAATCCTTGTAGAAATCAGGTAAGTCTTTAATGAGCGTTTTTTGGTAATGTCTTTTCATTCGCTCATTAACGCTGATGTCTCTTTTTCCCCTTAGGGGCCGGGGTCCGGAAATGCCAGGATGCGGCGCGGACCCGAAATGAAGAGGGAATGAATCAACAGGTAAGTCTTAACATGGAGATTTAGCTTTCCTTATTCCCTTCTCTCTCTCACCTTTTGTTCTGGTGTTTTTCTCCCTAGGCGCTGGGGCGTGGCTGTGACTCCGAATGATCGCTGCTGAACATGGAGGCGCCCTGTAAAGGTGAGTGGAATGCGGCGCTGCAGCGATCGACGCAATGAGCTTTTAAATTAAAGTCTTCCTTTTCAGGATTGTCGGCGAGATGTCTCCGGGATGTGGATTTAGCAGGTAAGGACTTTTCCTTCTTCTTTTCTCTTCTTCTCTTCCTTTGCAGGTGATCCAGGATGCTGGCAGGCGTGGCAGAAGTCAGGATGCAGGAGCAGACATGGTGAGCGTCCAGCTGCTAGATGCAGAACAACGCGAAGCACGTGTGGCTGTTCGGGTGGGGTTTAAATAGCCTTGGAAGAAGTTCCAGGTACGTATCCTTCCTCCAATCAGGTATGTATCCTTCCCCGACCACGCCCGGATGGCAAATTAGTCCCACAGGTAAAGTAGTTCCTTTCAGGCCTCAAGGAGGCCGGGATCCTGCAGCATGGTCTGCATCAGGTAAGTGCACCCAAGCAGTCCCATAATGAGCCTGGCGCCAGGACTGATGTCTTTTATGAGCCTGGCGCCATAGGCGCCAGGACACTGTCCAAAGGGCCCCTATATGGGGTTGCTGGGTCCTTCCTTGGGGACTGGATGTCTGCTTTCGGGGACGCCGGGCTTGAACCGGCTCCCCGGGAGCGGGCATCATGACACAAGGGAGGCCGGCCAGAGAGTGAGGGGAAAGGATGGTGAAGGTGTGCCAATGAAGAGGATCTCTGTCTTGCTCACATTCAGACAAAGATCATTGGTGGCACACCAATCTTGAAAGGCATTTAGGCAATCAGAGATGAGAGGGAGAGGAGGTGGCCGAGGGCAGCCTGAAAATGAATTGAGTGTCTTCAGAGTAGCACTGGAAATTTGAGCGGAAAATGGCAATGCAGTGGGTGAGAGTTGCTAGGTATTGGTTGAAAAGCCAGGGCGAGAGGTTAGACCCCTGGGGAACACCACAGGTAGAGAGGGAGATAGATGATAGGAAGGACCCAAGTTGGACCTGGGAGGGCGGATCAGAGGGGAAAGAGGCCAGCCAGGCCAGAGCCTGATCAGTGATACCCGGGTTATCACAGAGACAGTTGAGCAGGATGGTATGGTTGACTGTGTCGAAGGCAGAAGAGAGATCGAGTAGGATGAGGACAGGGGGAATGCAAGAGTCAAGGTTGGAGAGCAGATCGTCACGGATGTTCAGGAGAGCAGTTTCCGTTCTTCTGGCAGCTCTGAAGCCAGACTGGTGGTCATGGAGACAGCCTACAGAATCGGAATGAAGGTTACGCTGAGAGATGGAAGGCTTTTCCAGGAGTTTTCCCAGAAAGGGAGTAATGGAAATTGGGCGATAGTTTGCTGGATAAGAAGGATCAGCTGTGGGTTTCTTGAGAAGAGGATGCACAAGGGAGTGTTTCAGAGGAGAGGGGAAGGATCCTGAGGCAAAGGAGTGGTTGCAAAAATCAGCAAGTGCTGGAGCGAAGGTGTCAATGTGGACCTTGATAGTTTTAGAGGAACAGGGATGAACTAGTTTTGACGAGGCTTTCATAGATCGGACTTGTCTAACAACCTCATTAGGGGAGAAAAGAGGAAAGGACAAGAAGGTGGGTGGGGGAGGGTGACTGAAGGAGGGTCAGCAAGCACAGCCGGAGAGGGGAGAGGAGGGGCAGAGGAGGAGAGGGTGGACAGGATGTCCTGGGTTTTGAGATAAAGTGAGAGGCAAAGTTCGGCCGAGTTGGGTTTATCTTGTTCAAATGTACAAAACAACTTGGTTATTTGTCTTGTTAGGATACCTAGTGTACTCTCCAGCCAGGTTTCCACTCCTCTTACTTTGGTTAGCAACCCAATTTGTAAACAAAACAATTTGTTTTTTTATCTTGTGAGTATACCTGGTGTACTCTGTGGCCAGGTTTTCACTGTTCTTCTCATGATAGCCTTTCTCCTAATCCTGATATGTCTTTCTCAGGACCTCTTTTAAAGTCAGGTATTTCCGAATACAATGTTCAACTTGTCTTTGCCTGGTGTATTTCCCTACCAGGGTTTTCTTTTGTGCTCACACTTGCAACTGCCTGGTATACTCTCCTGCCAGGGCTTTCTTGGATGCATATACTTGCAGCTGCCTGGTATACTCTCCTGCCAGGACTTTCTTAGATGCACACACTTGCAATTGCCTGATATACCCTCCTGCTAGGACATTCTTGGATGCACACACTTGCAACTCCCTACTATACTGTCATGATTTACGGTCCCAGGACTCATTTGGCCAGCTGGAGACTTCATTCCCGATTTGCTGGTGCCTTTTTTTCCTCACAACATGGCTGCTGCCGGCCTACTCCGGCATTGCTCTGTGCGGTCTAGTTCTTCCTAGCAGTGTGATTATATGCATTAGCAGAGCTGGAGCTCCTCGCGTCTCATCGCTTGGTGCCCAGCTCAGCGCTACCTTGTGAGTTACTTCGTTTTCCTGTTCCTTCCCCTGTTTGGCGCTCTCCTGGCCATTCCTCCTTCCTTGCTTTCTTCGCCTGGATCCTGACTCACTGTGCAGTTGCTCTTCTCTTCTTTCCTTCTGGACTTTTGCTGTTCCTCTATCCGCCGCAGTTCCTGGATCCTTCAACTCCATCTGGCCAACACATGCACAGCTTCCACAGGTTTTTTTCCCTTCGTTGAGGGTTTTTTCCTGTATCTGGGTTGTCTCCCCAGGGTTACTCTGCCTGATTGTTTTGTGCATTAGGCAGGGTGGCATCAGGGGAGACTCACCTACTCCTCTACGAGATTTGCACAAAAAAGAAATCCACTAAGGAGAAGAAAGCCAAAAGTCCTTGCACAAGAAACAACAGGTGAGCTCCAACCAAGAATCTATAAACCCTGACATATACTCTCCTGCCAGGGCTTTCTTGGATGCACACACTTACAACTGCCTGGTATACTCTCTTGCCAGGGCTTTCTTGGATGCACACTTCCAAATGCCTGGTATATTTTTCTGCCAGGGCTTTTCTCATATATATATTTCGCATGGATTGTGTCCTCCCCTGTATTGCTCATCTTTAATATTCAGCTGCTTCGGAAAAAACATTTTGGCAGAGGGCACTGTGCGTTGATGGCGTGACTCCATTACCCTCGACGGCTTCCAACTCGAGGGTTATGTCATCAAAGGCATAATCAGCACATGCAGCTCCCATTGGCTTCAGTTCTGTTTTTCCGCTAATGTGTTAACTTCGAGAAATACAGCGCGCTTCTTCACTTCCAGTGACGACTTCGTTATTTCAGAAGAGATTCGAGAAAATTTCTTCTTCGTCGACACCGACAACCCCGAAGACTGGGTTCGAAAAGTGTTGTGATTGTGGGTCAAAAATGTCATGGACCGATTTGCATCGTATATGTTTGTGGCGCCTCAGGTAGTCCATAACACCTTCTACTCCAAGTGCCAGTCGTGGACAGGAAAGGACTTAAAGGAATGAAAGGGGAAATTGAAGGTAGGTCGAGTCCCCAAATCTCCTACTCTGACCAAAAAACCTTCAACCGATGTTTGTATGTTTATTTATTTGTTTGGTAATGCGCACCAAACCCCTGGGTAGTCGGGCGACTCTCCTTGGAGGAAGAAGGTTAAGCGGTCGAGATTGAGGAGTGCCTCTCACCACTCTTCATCGTCCTCGAAGAAGTCAAAGAGAAGGCACCATAGGTTACCTTCGTCGACTCCATCGTCGGATGCTTCCCCTGAGAGAGTTTCTTGCCCAACTAAAAAATCCACTCCAGCCGAGTGGGAGGCCTTCAGAGCAGAGATGCTAAAATATTTGAAAAACAGAAGCCTCGAGGCCAGGCCCCTACCGCGCCTTCGAAAGAAGCAGGGAAGGAAAGGGCTTGACCTCAATCCTGCATGCCCTCGAGCCCGGGACGAAGAATCGATCCACATCGGGAGCCGTCGAGGCCTTGATCCGATGAAATAACATCGAAGGATCAGTCGAAACGGAAGCATAAGTCAAGGTCAACAACGTCATCGACACCTTCGACGCCGGCGGCTCCTTCAACGCCAGCAAAACCCTTGATGGGGACGTCGACGCCGAAGGCATCAACGCCAGCTGCGCCATCACTGCCATCTGCACCATCGACGGCGAGCGGCCCATTAAAGCCTATGGCGCCAATAAAGAAAGTTTTGACGACTCCCCCAGCGGCAAATCCATTATTTACAAAGCCTCTCATACCCATGAAGACCTATGTACCACTAGCAAGGAAAGACTATTTCAAGTCACTTACTTCCATGTTTGAGGAGTATGAACCATCAGATGAAGAGGCTCCATTTGGCCTCCAATTTGGTACGCCAAATGTACCAGAGAGTTTTATTGCAGAGGAGTCAAGGTTGAGAGACCTTTATAACAACCTACAGACTGCAAGTGGGTGACACCTCACCTGAATTGAAGTTTGGGAGACCAGAGGTTGGGGAGCATGCTGATGTGTCCTACAGACAACTCATGTCCAAGGTAGCGGACTACATGGGCTGGAGTAGGCCTCCATCGCCATTCGAACAGGATGATCTAACAGACATCCTAGATAAGGTTCCCCAGTCAGATCCTAGATTACCATTTCATATTGCCTTGCAGAAAAGGGCGGCCACAAATTGGGGGACACAGGAAGCCAAACTGGCTGTAAATAAAAACTTGACCAAGAAGTACCGCCCTTCCAATAGTGACCCTGACTCCCTGTCCGAACACCCCACTCCAGAGAGTCTGGTGGTACAGGCAGCTACTGCAACATCTTAGCAAGTAGCTTACCCTACAATCCCTCCAGATAGGGACGACAAAAGAGTAGATGGATGGGCAAGGAAGGTGTTTTTTGCGGGGAGTATGGCACTCAAATCTGTGATCTCCACATGTGCCCTGGCAAAATGTACGTTCACTCTATGGGACTGCATTTCCATGGCGGCAGAGCACATTCCCAAAGGGAATGAAATAGACGGGTTCTTAGCCATAGTTAGAGATGGCAAAGAAGCCATATGTGAGTCTCTTCAGTCAGGCCTGGATTCTGCTTACAGCATCAGCAGAGCCATGGCTACTAGCAGTGTTATGTGCAGGTTTGTGTGGTTGCGCAAGTCGGGGTTTGCACCGGATGTGCAATCCAGACTTCTCAACATGCCCTATGACTGGTCTTTCCTTTTTGGCAACAAGGCTGACGAGAATCTTGAGAAGTTGCAGACCTCAAAGGTGGCAGCCAAATCTTTAGGTGCCGCTATAAGGCAACCTCAGCCTTTTTGACCTAGTGGACAACAGTGGAGGGGTAGATTTTTCTGGTAGTACTCCTCAGTTTGAAGGGTGAGAGGAAAGGCTGGTTAAAGGGGCCAAAGAAGATTTACTTGCGGTGGACGCGGAAGAGATGCAAAGCCAGCTCAAGCAGGGGCATCTTTACCATCTGGCACTGCATCAGCCACCTCAAAACCCTTTTTGAGGCCTTGAGTCACAGTTCAGTGAGAGGCAGACTGTCTCAGCATCTAGAAGAATGGCAAGCCATTACTTTGGACGCTTGGGCTTTGTTAACCATAGCCCACTGATACTACCTTCCTTATAGACAGAGACCTCAGAACAATCGACCAGAATGCACTCTTTGAGGATTCCAGGTCTGCTCCTTGTGCAGGAGATTTTAACCCTGCTCGAGAAAGGTGCCATAGAACCAGTGCCTGCAGCAGAGAGGAGCAAGGGATGGTATTCCCCTTATTTCCTAATACCCAAGAGGGATGGAGGACTGAGACCCATCATGGACTTGAGATACTTGAACAAGTTCCTCAGGAAGGACAAGTTCAAGATGGGCACACTTTCTCAGATCTTTCAGGCCCTCGAACTCCAGGATTGGATGGTGTCATTGGACCTTCAGGATGCTTATTTTCATGTGCCAATCCATCTCAAGCACAGAAAATACCTGAGGTTCGCAGTTGGTGGTTCTCATTATAAGTTTTGAGTTCTGCCTTTGGGGCTGACCTCCGCCCTGAGGGTTTTTGCCAAACTGATGGCGGTAGTGGCAGCGAGTCTCAGGAGAGGGGGGATTCACGCTAGCCGTACCTGGACGTTTGGCTGATCAGGGCACGTTCTCCCGAACAAGTCTTGCATAATTCTCAGCGTCACCTGCCACTCCCTTCATAGACTGGGCCTCCGTCTCAATTACAAGAAATCCCATATGACACCTTCTCAGAAACTCCAGTTCATCAGAGTTGTTGTGGATACATCCTTGGGAAAGAGCTTGCCACCCGAGTTGAGGGCTCAAGACATTCTACAGATGGTCACCAAATTTCAGCGGCCGTTGGGCTCCATAACAGTCCAAACTACATATCAATCTTTTGGAGCTGAGGGAAATTAGACTAGCGCAGAAGGCCTTTCTGCCCTGTTTACAGGGAAAGAATGTCCTGATAATGACGGACAACACAGTGGCCATGTTCTTCCTCAACAAGAGAGGAGGTGTAGGGTCACTACCACTGTGCAGAGAGGCAATGCAGATCAGGTACTGGGCAATTTCAAAAGGAATCTTCCTATCAGCAGTTCACCCAGCCAGAGAGGAGAACCCAGCGGCAGATGCTCTGAGCAGGCAGAGCACAGTCCCCCACAAGTGGGAACTAGCTCAAGAAGTCCTTCAAGAGATCTTCACCCTTTGGGGGAACACCTCAAGTGGATCTGTTCACGACCGGGGTCAACCGGATGTGTGAACAGTACTGCTCAAGGGAATTTCCCCCAAGAGGGGCTCTAGGAAACGCTTTTGTGGTGGAGTGGGAATTTCCACTCCTGTATGCATTTCCTCCAGTCCCCGTCATTCCCCACATGATTAGGGGGTTGAGAAAGTTCGGGGAACACATGATCCTGATTACCCCAGATTGGGCCAGGAGGACATGGCAGCCGAACCTTCTGGACATGTCCATCTGTCCTCCAATATGTCTTCCAAAAAAAGAGGACCTTCTCTCACGAGAGGAAGGTCGGCTTCTCCATCTAGAGGTCAAGACATTCAACCTTGACGCTTGGTTTCTGAAAGGCTAATATACAAGGATTGGCACCTCCCGCATGACGTAATGGAGATTTTGATTTCGTCCAGAAGGCCAACAACAAAGCATTTCTGCCTGGAAACTTCCCTCGGTCAGGATGGTAGCTTTGGAAAAGCAGTCCTGCACTCAGTACATGAAAACCATTCAAATCAAATTCTACTCCCTCCACCAAATCAAACAGTGCTTTGGGAGTCTATCAAAGATGATGAATATGTGGGAAGACACAATCCTTTAGAAGAATAAGTTACTTACCCCTGGTAACGTTCTTTCGACTGGGTGTTCCTCCCACGTGATCATTCCTCAACGCCCTCCCAACCTACCCCACAGTTGAATTTCTCATGCTATTATAGCTTTCATTCCTTCAAGGCTGAGTACGGTCATTTCCGTGGTTATGCAGGTATTTCTACTGTAAGGAAAAAAACAGAACTGAAGCCAACAGGCGCTGCATGTGCTATATATGCCTTTGATTATATCATCCTCGAGACGAAGGCCCTCGAGGGACATCAAGTCAACGCCGTTGATGCACAGCAACCTCTGCCGAAAAAATATTCCGAAGCAGCTGAAGCTGGATAATGAATATCAAAGATGAAGAATACGTGGGAGGAACATCCAGTCGAAAGAACGTTACCAGCTGTAAGTAACTTGTTCATCCTTCTTACACTTTCAATTTGCCACGTATACTCTCCTGCCAGGGCTTTTCGCAGGTGTGCTCTGCACACCCGTCCAAAATTGATACACTCTTGTTTCGGATTTTTCATATATGTATCGCATACACCCACAAACTGGTCTTATGTTTTTCTTCGGATCTGTAATTACGCTCTTGCTCTTTCTCCCTCACATACTTTATTAATACTCATTCGGTGTTGGCATGGGTGCCAGTACGCTCAGGGTCCCCACTGGGTGGACTTATTGGCTCTGGCTGGCATATTCTCCTTCTACCGTCGTAAGCCTGTAACGGTTATTCAGTGTTTCCTCCTCTGTTGCCGCACCTGGTTCATGGATTCTCTTTTTCCCGCGGTCCCTGCTGGGCTCGGCTGCTTCGTGTATTTAAGCTCCGGTAAGGTGAAGGCTGCTTCCAAACACCTGCAAATGCACAGGAGCCCTATGTTGGCTTCTAGCATTCCCGCCGCATGTTTCTTCTCGTGGTCAGCTTCCCAAGCTGGTTCGCTCTACGGCCCTTTCTCCAGCCTCCCGGTCTCTCTGCTCATTCAGAGAGAGCAGCTTTCTCTCTCCAGCATTGCCTTCCAGTCAGCTGCTTCACTTTTTTAAATCTCCTGGTCACAGGTATGCGCTCGTAACAACTAGAGCACAGCCTGTGTTCCTGGCCTTCCTTAATCTGCATTACTCCATTCATCTTCCTCATTGCAGTTTTCTGGTAGTTATGGGAATGAAGTTTTACAGGCAAAGTTTGGATAATTGTTCTTTAAAGGTAAGTCAGTTGTAGATGACTTGTAGGTAGAGGCGGAGAAGGTGTTTTCATTGTTTTTAGAGGGTAAATCAGATGGTGATGTCTTACATACAGTTATGGAGAATCTTCAGCATGCTTCCTGGCTGTATTTGGGGAGGTGCAACCATATGCCATTAAGGCATTAGGCAGTGATGGGGTATTGTCAAGTACCTGTTCTCTTGAGCGTGTTGACTGAGAGGTCTTCTGGGTAGCACTCCTTTGATTGGAATCCAGAGTGTATGTAGCAGGGTAGTTGGAGGAGTGAACCCCCTACCACACTATGGGGTTAAACTTCAGGGAAGGCTGGGGACAGATCTCACCAAACCGTGGGCTCACCTCCCGGAATTGCGCAGTGAGGAGACAGTGCGGACACTGAACCGGGTGGTCAGGTGATGGATGATAAGGTAACTCAGGAGCCAAGTGAGTCACAAGAAAGGCAGAATGAAGTATGGCAACAACTCCCAAAAGCAGGTGCAAAGAGAGGACAGAGTAGAACAAGGAAGAGAAAAGGATTAAAACAGGTCAAGGATTTGGAATAAAACAGAAAAGAAACGTATTGAGTGCTCCAAAAGGGCAGTAGGGGACAGAGAAGAACTGGAGACAGACTGGCAGCAAAGCAGAACCAGGCATCGAAACAAGGAGCGTTGAGACATGCCAAGGAAAGTGAGCATCTTCCTTTTATGGATGTTTTGGCATTGTCATGGCAACGAGCGTAGGGAACATCCTCTGTGGCAATTTGGAAATTACAGCCGGAACGCCTGCCGCCATGGAGATACGCTGCCTGGGAGCTTGTCGACAGCACAGAGAAGCACACCAAGGCCTGGAGAGTGCAGAGCGGCCGCCGTGCGGAATCATCCGCCAGCATTGGTACAAGCACCAGCCTGCACCAGGTAAGCTGCGGCTGCACGGTACGGCGCGCATGTCAGGTATCAGAAGAAGGGGGATACCATGTCTCATCCGATGGTGCCATGATATTGTGAGGAGTCAGGAATGAAACTTGGACACAGGTGATTCATGCATTTTGCCATAGACCTTTATTAAACAGAACTAGGTTTGGAAAATGCCTCTCTGTCCCTGCTCTAAGAGGTATTTTCCCTACCCAAAACAAAACTAAGGGGTCAGTCCTTTGTCAAGATGTCCAAAGCAAATTGTCACATGTCCAAAGTACTATTCTAACCCTCACATTATAAAAATCAACTATAAGGTCAAAGAGGAAATATAAGGTGAAAGGGGAAATATCTTTGGCCTTGAAAGTGTATAAATGTTCCAAAAGAAGAATGCTTTACTCCAACACAAATGTTCCATGCAAATAAAGTTCACAAATCCAGAGGCTAGTTCACTTCCCCTGGTTTCCTCTTCTCTCAGCTTTATACTGGTTCCTTAAGTTCCATTGGATGAAAATAAACTTAATATACAAAGTAGCTTGGCTGACAGTCTGGTTCTTGATGAACTCTGGTAAACTCTGGTGAATTCTGGTGAACTCTCCTGCCAGGTCTCTTCTTACTCCTTAATATCTCAATTACACTCTTTGACTAGTTTCTTGATGTATCCTTATCAGGGTTTTCTGATGCAGCATATTCTATAGATTGTTCAATCTGTTCTTACACTGTTTACTCTCCTGCCGGGATTCTCTCATATGTTAATACTTGCTTTCCTCATACACAAACTCCTATGACTTGCAATGCCCGATATGCTCTTCTGCCAGGGCTTTTCTTTACATGCAGACAGTTGTCCTCTTGTACAAAACAGTTGTGACTTGAAATGCCTGGTATACTCTCGTGCCAGGGCTTTCTTATATGCATCTTGTTATATGCATCTCGTGAACACTCACAAATTTGACAATCTTTTCTGTCCGTCCTGGTCTCTTTCTTTATGAAATATGCCAACTTTTGTTCCGTCTCATTTGCTTCATTCATTTTTATTTGCTTTCGGTTCCATAGGCAAAATGCCCCAGTGTTCCATTCTCCCTCATGTGGACACACCGGTCTGCTGCAGTATGTACTGCTTTCCCTGCGGCGAACCTGCAGTGGCTTGCTGGCGTTCTGCTTTCCTCCTTTGGGTTTGCCACCTCTGCCTTGTCGTTCTTGTCTCTCTCGTGGCTTTCGCTTTCCTTTTCTGTGTTCCCCTGGGCTGCGGCGTTGCAGAGGTGACTTTCCAGTACCGCTGCGCAGCAGGAGTTCGTCCTTCCTCCTCTATCAATCTTGCAGCGTACCGACCTTCACAATCGGTCTTCTTTGGTTTTTCCCGTGAGCATGTTGGCTCCACAGACTTTGTACTCGCCCAGCAGTCCCTCGGTTAGTACCGAGGGGACTCGACCTATCCAGCAGCTCTCCTGTGTCATCTGGTTTCCCAGTTTAAATGTCCCGCCATATAATATGCGCTTGTAACAACTAGAGCGCTGCTTGCATTCTCGGTCAATACTGATCTTCATTACTCTGCTCAGCTTCCTCGTGGCAGTATTTCATTGGAAAAAGGGAAGTCAGTTTGCAACATCTTGTAGGCAGAGTCGGAAGAAGTATTGTCTGTAGTTTTGCATAAAGAACTTGATGATTTGTATGGTGAGTTTGAAGAAACATCTTTGCAGTTTTAAAGTACACTTTTGATATTTCGTGTTTAGAGTTTGAAGAAATACTCTCAACAGTTTTAAATGACAGATTAGGTTTCAGATCACTCAACTACATCCTGTTTCCTCCTCTTCTCAGTGGTCTGCATATCCTCTTCTGTGGGAATTTGGAGCTTACATACACCAACTCTAAACCGAGGCGAGCAGTGTAGCAGCATGCCATCAAGGTCTATGGGGTGTTCGAAGTATCCTTTGAGGAAAGAGGAGGGTATGATTTCTTCCACTGATGTCATTGGGTCTCCCTGAGAGTCACCTCCCCCCAGGTGGTCCTCCCTCATATAACCGCCCCCAGAGTCAGGATCATGCAGCGGCTGCCGTCCCCTGTCCTCATATTGAAAGGTCACCCGAGAGTGATGACATCCTTGGATTCATCACAATATTCTCCTGGAGATTGTTTCACCCTCATGTTATCCTCTCTCATATAGCTGCCCCCAGGGTCAGGATCAGGTAGCGGCTGCCGTCCGCTTGCACATGGGGAGAGGTCACTGCCAGGAAATAAGTGATGACACCATCGGATTCATCAGAGTACCCTCTCATCAAGTATCCAGTTCTTTAAAGTGAATTGGATTTAACTTTTTTGTCCTTCTTTTCAAAACACTATACGCTGGAATCTTATGATTTGGATCTTCTATCCTTTAAGATACACTTCACAGAGGTTATTATTCAGCCAGAGCGATTATTGAACACCAAACTGCTTCTGTTAAAAGACATTTACAGATTTCTTAGGGCTAGTGGACTGATCATCATTCCTAGAGTCATATGAGACTTTGATTTCAGACAAGAAATTGACATTCCCATTTCCATATAAGATCTCACTCTTCTGCAGTGAAGAAGGTTATATTTATTGTGACAAGAGTTTTTAAATTCTTCCCCAACAGAACAAGATGTTCAGAATGTCTGACAGTCCTTTCATGTCTTCTGGTAGTATAATCAAGGCTGTAAACATGCTAAAGAAACACATGCTAATTGATTGATCTGTGCACATCTCTTTGCTGCAAGCTTTGCAATGTTATGATTCTGGTTAGATTTCAAAACCATTCCACCACAAATGTTTGAATTTTCAAGTCATAACACATACATTTTTATACATTATTCTTTGAGGTATGGAGCTTTCTGTTTTTAACAAGAAATCATTAATTATCTATTTGATTAATTGCTAATTCTGCATATGCTATATCTATTGCAACCAGATTGGGAAGTAAGTGAAGCATGATGACAGTATAATGGGAATATACTTTAATAGTGATTCTAGTAGTCGTTGCTCTCCCCATCTGCAACACCCATTTCTTGTCACATTTGGCGTTACATAAATATCTTGAGAAAAGGATGTGGGTGTCAGGAAGGTAATGATTTTACATGCAGTAATGACTTCACAGTGGGTCGACGGGTGTGAAACACAGAGAAATGCAAAGGCATAAACCACCTCAAAGTTCTTTTTGTAGTAACAGAATTTGTGAGAGCAGTTTCACAATCAGGCCTGCAAGTTGCCAATTAACAACTAGCTTACAAGGACGAAAAGAAGCACTAAGAGTACCTGAACCACAGTGAATGTAATATTTAATTCATGTGAAGCCCCACACAACCAGTAGAGAGAACACTTTAGGAAAGGTAACACATGCATGGACAATACCATAAACTGAGAAGGCACAAGAGCAGAGAAGGTTCCACAGTTATATAAGGTGCTACAAACACAGCAAATTCCATGATCCTTAATCATAAGGCATTTTTGAGAAGCAAAAAGCTGTAATAAATTATATAATTTCCTTTATAAGCATTAAATCAACTGCAATAAATCAAGCAGTGGTGTTATCACTGTGCAGCACTAGACTCAGAAGGATACAGATGGCCGTACAGCCAATGTACATAATCCTAAAACTGCTGGAAAATGTTGATGAAACGTTTTGAAGACTTTCGCGATAATAGGAGCCTGGAGAGGAATACATGGGCATGAGTGTACAAGACAGTTGTGCAAAGCACCCCACGAATTAGTGACGTTAAAACAACTTTTTCTGAAATGTCCAGTGCTACAGAAGGATAGAACAGAGTTTTTCTAAAATTGTAAACATGATATAAATATATAAATAAACTATCATATCATATCATATAAGGGACAGCTATTTCTTCTCGAAATTCTGGCGAGATGGTATTCAACTTGGTTTCTGTATCACCATTGTCGGCTTGTGGATATTCATTTCTTCGAGATTAAACATAAAGAAGCAATTAAGCACTATCGTTTGAGATAATCTGATGGTATGAAAAAGCAGTTTATTTAATATGTTTATATGAATTTTCAAATGGCCAACAAACTATGTATTATGAATTTTTGGTGATGTATTAACAATGGTATTTTATGAACGTGAACAGAGTGTATAAGGTTTAATTGTAACCATAAGACACTATTTGTAATACATTTAAAATAAGATGAAAAAGAATAATACAGAAAATGTACATACCACCCTATTTGTAGGGTTCATGCTATGAAGTCTTTGTTTACTAATGCCTATATGCATGGTTTTTACTTAGCCGTACTGCAGTGCTGCTCACCTCCTCCTCACATGGAACCATTGACTCCCTGTGCCACACCATCAGTGTCATCATACCAGCATTGCAGCTTTTACCAGGTGAGTGTCATTGTTGGAGAAGAGTCAGAAGGTTTATTGTTCCAGACAAAGACACTCATGAGTTAGGATTAATCCTGGTAAATCCTGATGTCAGCACCAGGGTATTTTAACCTTTGAAATGGGGCTAATGGTCCAACAGACTTGATCCTCAACAAGACAGATACGTAAGGTTTGGAGGGGATGTAGGCAGTCTTGCCATTTGATCCACATCCTCTCTTGGCAATAACTCATAAAATGTTTTGCAAAATTAACTTAAACTGAAAAGTCTACATGCATGGGCATTAAGTATGTATTCATGCACAATCTGTCAATGGGGCAGGTTGTACAGGAGGTAACCACAACTGCTCACTTCAAAATCCAGCGCTATAATATATGCCAATGTATGCCCCTACAGTGTGGTAAGACAATAATTCATTGGGGCAAAAATGCTACACTAGGGAAAGTTAAAGTATTCTCCAAGGAGGGTACTTTTAGAGGATGTTTGGGGCCTGTGATGAGAAAGGCAGGCACAGGAAAGTGTGGTCTGCTGTACTGTAGGTCAGTCATCCTCTGTGTATTACTGACTAACATATAGGGAGATCATGTGACAGGGGCCCTCTCTTTCTGTGAGCTTCCACATCAAGTCCACAGTTTCGAATGGATTCTGTCCTCCCACGTATTCCTCATCTTAGATATTCGTATCTTCCAGCTTGCTGCTTCAGAGATTTTTCACCAGAGGGCGCTGTGCTCGAGGCTGTGGCGTCGAATATCCCTTGAGGGCCGCCGTCGAACAGCGACGTCATCCATAGTATAAAGTGCTGGAGCTGCGCCCGGTAGCTACAGTTCCGTTTTTCCGATAGCTTGCTTCATGACACAAAAACGGCGCTTCAGTTGTTCTAGTCATTATGTCTTCATCGTCGAATCCTTCCACGCCCAAAACTGGCTTAAAAAAATGTCGGAAATGCAGGAAGAAAATGTCGATCACCGACTCCCATCGAAATTGTCTGTTTGGGCCCTGACCATCGGGAAGACGAAAGCGGTTCCTGTCAGGCGATGACCAACAAGGCTTTGAAGGAATGTAGAGGTAAACTAGCGGTGGGGGAGGAATCCTTGAAGTCTTCTTTGAGAAAACTAATGGAATCGAGGGAATCGGGTGGAAAGTCTCGACAGGTCGAGGAAATCGAGATCGAGAAGTTGTTCGAGGAAATCTTCCTCGTCTTTGTCGAAAAAATCTAAGAAGAGACGACACTGATCACCTTCTTCCTCCTCCTCGTCGGACACAAGGGTCATCCCCTACCCTTCCATCCAAACATGATTCCCCAGAGAAATGGGAGGCTTTCAGAACTTCCATGTTGAACATTTTCGAGAATGCGGCCCAGACCCCCTCGAAAAAACTGCGTGGAGACCATGCCCCTACTCACTCCAAAAGTGACAGAGGGAGGTCAAAGACCAGACGCGTGAGATTCGACGATAAATCCTCGTGGGTGCCGTCAGAGGATATTTCCCCGGCACCTAGTAAAAATCAGACCTACCGGTGCATAATAAATCAGAGGTAACATCTGGCAAGATGGCATCGGGAATCCACCCGCCATGGAAGTCCATGTCGAAGGTTACTTCGACGCATCCTTCGAAGGCGATCTCGAAGCCGACCTCAAGGATGACGTCGACACCTCCCTCAATGGCATATAAGCCTTCTTCAACGTTATCGAAGCCAGCGTCGATGACCTCAACGCCTTCAGCACTGTTATCGAGGCCATTGTTAATTCCGGCACTAAAATCGACACACTTGTCGAAGCCGAGATCGATGCCGGTCGAAAAAGTGTACCAGCCACAGCCTAGACAGGATTTTTTCAGATTCATTTATTCCATTTTTGAGGAACAATCCTCTGAAGAGGATGTTACTGCGGCTGGAGTAAAATTTGGGACTACGGATGTCCCGGAAGAATTAGTAGACCATAATTCTAAAATGGCTGATTTATTTCAGATAGCCAGTGGCCTGGATACCTCCCCTGAGGTAGACTTTGATAGACCCGACCCTGCAGACCATGCAGATGCAGGGTACAGAAACGTAATGAATAGAGTTATTGAATTTATGGGATGGTATGCAACTTCCCCAAATTTTGATCAAGATGACATGACAGACATCCTCAATGAAGGCCCAAAGAAGGACCCTGTCCTCCTTTTTCATAAGGCGTTACAAAAAGGGGTTATGGCCACATGGGAAACCCCAGATTCTGACCCAACTATAAATAAAAAATGTGTAGGGAAGTATAGGCCTTCCTCAACTGACCCTGAACAGCTATCAAAACATCCCTCTCCTGAGAGTTTAGTGGTGCAGGTGGCCACATCTACGAGACAGTCAGAAAGGACAACAAAGAAAAATCCCTCGTGGTGGAAAGGGAAAAGTTGCCGCTGCAAAGCCACTCTGAGGCCTTAACCCACAAGACCCCCGGTGGGAGGTAGGATCCCTCAGTATCTGAACGAATGGCGGGGCATTACTTCAGATGCTTGGGCACTGGAAACAGTATCCCAGGGTTACTGCCTTCCTTTTCGACAAAGGCCTATGGACCATCCACCGGCCAAAATTCCAGACACGCTCCTTGTGGAGGAGATTTTAACCCTGCTAGAGAAAGGTGCAATAAAACTTGTACCTGTAGCGGAGAGGAACAAGGGTTAGTACTCCCCTTACTTTCTCATCCCAAAGAAGGACAGAGGATTGAGACCCATCTTAGACTCAAGAAACTTGAACAAGTTCCTCAGGAAGGACAAGTTCAAGATGGTAAACCTTTCTCAGATCCTTCAGGCTCTCGAACTCCAAGACTGGTTGGTATCATTGGGCTTTCTGGATGCTTACTTTCATGTGCCGATCCATCTCAAGCACAGGAAGTACCTGAGGTTCAAAGCTGATGGCGGTGGTGGCAGCGAATCTCAGGAGTGGGGGGATTCACCTCTACCCTTACCTGGATGACTGGTTAATCAGGGCGAGTTCGCTCGAACAAGCCCACGAACATCTGACCATGACCTGCCACTTCTTACACAGACTGGGCTTCTCCCTCAATTTCAAGAAGTCACAAATGATACTACTCCAAAAGCACCAATTTATCAGAGTTGTACTGGATACGTCCTCGGGCAAAGCCTCGCCTCCCGAGGAGAGAGCTCACCACAATCTGCAGATGGTAACAAAGTTCCAGAATGCCCAGCGTCTACCGGCCTTCAATTTCCTCAGGTTGCTCGATCTCATGGCATTCTGCATTTTTCTGGTGCCAGAGGCCAGATTGAGGATGAGATCCCTTCAATGGGCCCTCAGAACTCTTATGGTCCCAATTCTCGGGGAATATGTCAGATCTTTTGCAAGTTCCAGCCAGAGTGGGTCAGGATCTACTATGGTGGGCTTGCAAGGACAATATCCTCAAAGGAGAATCTTTTTGGCAACCATGGCCGGAGATAATAGTAGTGACGGACGCCTCACTCACGGGGTGGGGAGCCCACGCTAATGATCTTACAATCAGCGGTCGTTGGTCTCCATCGGAGTCCAAACTACACATCAACCTTTTGGAGCTGAGGGCAATCAGACTAGCTCTGAAGCCTTGCTGCCCTCTGTACAGGGAAAGAATGTCCTGATAATGACAGGCAACAGAGTGGCCATGCACTACCTCAACAAGAGAGGAGGTGTAGGGTCACTACCACTACCACTGTGCAGAGAAGCAATGCAGCTCTGGTTCTGGGGAATACAAGAAGGATTATCTCTTGTCGGCAGTTCACCTAGCCGGAGAGCAGAACACTGTGGCTGACGCTATGAGGATGCAGAGCACAGTGTCCCACGAGTGGGAACTAGCTCAGGAAGTCCTTCTAAAGATCTTACCCGTTGGGGAACCTCTCAAGTGGATCTTTTCGTGACCAGTGTCAACCGTATGTGGGATCAGTACTGCTCTAGGGAATTTCCCTCAAGAGGAGCTCTAGGAGACACTTTCGTGGTGGACTGAGAATTTTCACTGCTGTACGCGTTTCCTCCAGTCCCTGTTATTCCTCAAGTAATCAGGAGGTTGAAAAAGTTCAGGAAAACTATAATCCTAATTGCCCAGGATTGAGCCAGGAGGACTTGGTACCCAGACCTTCAAGACATGTCCATCTGCTCTCCAATACGTCTTCCACAGAGAGAGGATCTCCTCTCGCAAGAGGAAGGTCGTGTTCTCCATCCAGAGGTCAATACACTCAGCCTTCACGCTTGGCTTCTGAGAGGCTGAGATATAAGGATTGGGACCTCCCGGACGACGTAATGGAGATTTTGCTTTCGGTCAGAAGACTAGCAACAATGTCCTTGTACCGGTGTCGTTGGAACAAGTTCAGTAACTGGTGCAAGGACAAGAATGTGGATCCATTCCTATTTAATACTCTTATGGTACTCTCTTTTCTGTTACATTTGGCCAATATGGTGCTCCAAGTTGGCACTATAAAGGTATACTTAGCAGCGCTATCTATTTTCAAGCTTTCCTCGCGAGAGGTATCCTATTTTAAAATGCCCTTAGTTATTCAATTCCTGGAAGGGCTGACAAATGTGCATCCTCCAACACCTTTTCAGGTACCCGTCTGGGATCTAAACTTAGTCGTAAAGTTTCTCACATGTATACCTTTTGAACCATTACATTCTTGCCCGTTAAAGCTTCTTACTTTAAAAACAATTCTGCTAGTGGCAATTACATCAGCCCGCAGGGTCAGTGAGTTGCAGGCGGTCTCTTGTAAGTCTCCTCATACCATTTTCCATATCCTTAGAGTCAAACCCTCTTTCTTACCTAAAATAGTCTCTGACTTCCACCTGTCACAGAAAATTATGTTACCTTCTTTCTACCCTCCTCCGCATGCAAGTAAGGAGGAAGAAAGATTACACAGACTGGACCTAAAAAGGCTAAATTCCAAATAGGCTAAATTCCGACAATCTGACCAACTTTTTCTCGGATATACCGGGCACAAATTGGGTCTACCAGTATCAAAACAAGCACTATCCAGATAGATAATATTGGCAATTTCTGAATGTTATAAATTAGCTGGGAAATAGCCCCCAGATGGACTAAGGGCTCGAGCCCTTTCTACTATAGATGACGTTGATGTTCGACGGCAGCCCTCGAGGGACATTCGACGCCGCGGCCTCGAGCACAGCGCCCGTTGGTGAAAGGTGAAAAATTTCCGAAGCAGCAAGTTGGAAGATACGAATATCTAAGATGAGGAATACGTGGGAGCAATTGAAAGAACGTTACAGTTGGTAAATCACTTGTTCTTATTTCTTGAATTACCCATCTTGGTATCTTCACTGAATTCGTAAACACTGAATATAATTATAATTATAATTGGTTATTTATAACATGTTTAATACCCAGAGGTCTCTAAACGTGGACCCAGGGATCGAAACTGTGAAGCTCCGTGTTGTCTTGTTTCCAAGACAAGCACGTTGGCCCTGAACTATCCTTCCTCCTCCATGGAGAGACCTTGTTAGCAAGCTCTCGCTCCAAGGCAGAGGCCTCCAGGAGCTCATTTTAGAGTCCCCATTTAATTCGCTGTCAGGAATCTGTACTCAAGCACTTTGGCGTGCACATGTCCCAGTCGCCAAATTTATGTCATTTGTATGGTGAGGTGCAAAGGTACGGGGCAAAAGGATACGTATATACTATGTATTTATTTATTTATTTATTGGTATCTGGTTTATTATAAACCTTTACCATTGAAAAACACAAAACAATACAATTCGATTAAAATCCCTTACAAATTGCATTCCTTCAAATATATATCAATTTCATAAAATGTACAAATTCCATCAATACAAACCCAGCAATTCCCCTCTTTTAAAATCACACTCTCGAAAAATATCATATTAACATTGATTTAAAAATGTAATCCTAAATGTTGTCAATGCAAATATCAATTTAAATTTTCTCCCCTTGCACACGATTCCCATAATTCAGATGCACTCATTGACGGGGTTTCAATTATGAAATCACCTATGTATTTAGTTCTTAACATCCTCCAAACTGGGCAGTCAAGTGTTAAAAGCCTCAGTGTTACTTTTGTGCTATTGCAGAATCTACAAACCTCAATTTTCATGACACAACAATTATGTAGATTTAAAACTTCTCTTGTGTGAAAAAAATTAATTTGAAATCTCATAAAAAGGTCACAATGATAAGGACTTGGGAATTTTACAAAATATTTAGGTAGGATATTCAACACCTTAATTTCCTTTTTTATGTAGTCAAATAATGCATACCTAACTTTCCCCGCCTCGGTCTCAATCCAGTCCCTGTACCAGAGCTTTTTTTTAACAGCATTAGGGTTAGACTTCAACAAATTCACAGAGGCGTCTACTTAGTTAATATTTCCAAGCACTGTTTAAACCACATTTCCAATACCCAATCCCTCATGCCACCATTACTTTCCCTTAAAACTGCAAATTCAATTGGGGATTCCTCCATCACAAGCTTACGGTAAAAGGATAACGACTTCCACACTACCGTAGCGTAAATTGAAAGGAGACCCAATTCATGGCTTATGATGGTGATTGGCACACATCGAGGGAGGCAAAGAATATTTCAACAAAACAAACCTTCCAGGGTTGCCCATACCTCCCACGGAAGACTCGAAGCTTTGGCGCTATAGAAAATTATCAGTATTACCTTCTGTTTATAAAATTTGACCACAGGAAGGACTGAAAATATGCCAATTGTGTTATGAATTACTGCACCCAGTGCAGCTAATTTCTTAATTTTAGCTTTTAATTCCACAATGCACTTAGCATCATTTTGCCTTGAATTTATTCTGATTCTCAAATATCTAATACTTTCCACTGGATCAACAATTTCTTTTCCCAGTGACCATTGAAAGGAACTTCCTTTCCTCCCCTTTAACCGTTGCAACACTACAACTGCAGATTTAGCAACATTTACCTTTAAACCATAAACCTGCACATATTCCTGGAGGATTGTTAATTTATGCCGGAGTCCAATTGATGTTTGACCAAGAATGACCAAATTGTCAGCGTACATCAGCCCGGCCATCATGTGCCCATTGATTCTGGGTTGAAAATCTTTTTTGAGCCCATAACCTCTTTTAGATTTGAAATAAATAGGATAAACAGGGCTGGTGCCAATGGGCAACCCTGCTTCAATCCTCGGTATGTGGGGATCTTCTTTGAGAGAAAATTAGTTTGGTTCAGCCTTACTAGAATTGAAGTATGAGTGTACAAAACCTTTATGGGAAGAACTAGATCACTCGGGCATTCCCAAACTAGCATTTATTTCCATAGTATATCTCTATCTCTATCTACACTGCTGAAAGCCTGTGCAAGATCAATAAAGGATAGGTAGATTTTAGACCCTTTTTTTAGAGCCCTGAGTTTAAAGATATTAATCATAATTAAGTTCAGACTGCATTCAACCTCTTTCACAAAGCCTGTTTGCCTACAATCATAATGTCCTGATGACATCACCCACTTCTTTAAATAGGATAAGGGCAGGGAGGAAAAGATCTTACCCAGAACATCAAGGAGGACAATAGGGCGATAGTTCTTAGGATCAGCCCTATTCCCCTTTGAAAATCGGCACCACTATGGCCGACTTCCATGAGTCCGGGACATCTCTTTCTCTCTCTCTCTCTCTCTCTCTCTCTCTCTCTCTCTCTCTCTCTCTCTCTCTCTCTCTTTCTCTCTCTCTCTCTCTCTCTCTCTCTCTCTCTCTCTCTCATAATTTGTGCAAACCAAACTTTGCAGAAGTTTGCTCATTGTTCTGGGGCTAACTTAAGCATACAATTCAAGAAACCATCCGGTCCCGGCACTCTCGAATTACTCAACCCCCTGATCATATCAATTACTCAACCTCCTGGTCAAAAAACAAGTTCCATACCTTTACCTCAGGCAGCACCCTGCCTTGGTTCTCAGAATCTGGTCCAGAATACAGGGAGCCAAAAAACTTTACCCAATTATCTTTGTGAACCACATTACACTATAAAGCCTTCTGGTTTATCCCTGTATCATTCATCACCTGCCAGAAACTTCTGGAATCATTAGAAGCTAATATGTTTAGTATTTGTTCTGTGTCACGCTGCAGTGTGATACTTCTATGAGACATTGACCAGTTTTTATACCGTTGCCTTCGCTTTTTAATCTGATCTACTCTAATCAGTCCAGGTAAATCATACAGTTTTTTTAATGTCCCTGTGCAATTGACGTTTTTGAGACTTAATTTCCACATCATAGCTGTGTTTCGGTTTGAAATCTGGTTTCCTCATAGTCGCTTTAATTTCAATAAAGTCTGTGAGAAATGGCAAATAATTGATACCTATCGAAAGATTTGCTCACAGCAGAGGAGTATCGATTAGTTAATATAGACATCAGTCAAATTCAGATGAAGTCTATTTCAACCCTGCTCAACAGTCATCTTTAACATATCATGATCACTACTCTGCATTGGAATCACTTCCAAAGATTTCATTAAAAGGGTAGCATTCTGCGACACAAAGAAATCATCTAAGGTGGGACTCTGCTTATCTCTCCCCCATCTAGGTGCTTATGGTATATCCCCCGGGGTCTGTCTATTTAACATATGAAAATTCCTTTCTTATAAATGCCTCAACCAAATCGTAACCCTAGATTTTTTATTCGAGTGCCCGCGTGATTGCTATTTTTCGCAAAAATCACCACAGAGAATTATCAGAGGATTTCACCGTTTGATTATGAGTTCATCAATCAGGGACATTACACAGTCAACAAAGCCTGTATCCTCCCAAACCACCGGTTCCAGTATAAGTAAACAATCACTAGCCAACTAGTAGGTAAACCCTTTAAATTTCTGTAGTCAGTGCTTGAATATAGGGGCTGGGATTTCTCATTTCGATAACTCTCAGGCCTACACCATTTCTTATTAATGTTAATAAGCCCGCATAAGGTCTACCCTTTACTCCTTTTTTAGCAGGGTTCAAGAAGAGACTAAAACCATCCACTAACGGGGAGGTTGACAACCATATTTCTTGGAGGCATAAAAAGTTCTGCATGGTGCACTCTGCATTGTTGAAAAGATGGACAAAACCTCTAGTGTTCCATGAACCAAACAAAACAAAATCACCAGCGGGCGGGTCGTGACATTACTGGACCTTGTTACTATTCAATGCCTACGCGATCCACCCCCAATTTGCATCCTCCCTTAAATTTTGTTTTGGATGTATTTGTGGAACTATCTTATGAATGGATTGTGTCCTCCCACGTATTCCTTATCTTTGATAAATCCACTTCCAGCTTGCTGGCCTCTGAATTTTTTTCCAGTAGAGGGCGCCTGCGCAGCGACGTCCCTCGAGTCAGTGTCCCTCGAAGTCCTCCGTATCGGCACCAACGCCACCATAGGTATAAATAGTCTTGCGCAGCATCCGTTGCTCAGTTCTGTTTTTCCGCGCTTCGGAGACGCAACGCTCGGTTCCTCAGTGAATCCTTCCTAAACTTCGATTTTCTTGAAGAAATCTTCGAATCTACGATCCGCTTCATCGATGCCACGATCTGGTTTAAAAATATGCCGGATTGTGGAAAAAAGATGTTGTTAACCGATCCTCACAGGATCTGCCTGTGGTGCCTGGGCCTAGAGCACCAGTGTTCGGAGTGTGAGGAATGTATGTCCATAACGGCTAAAGCCTTGAGGGAGCGTAAGGGGAAGCTGGAAAAAGGTAAGACCATTAAAACCTCTACCTCTTCAAAATTGTCCTTGGCCGAGTCGAGACATTCGTCTCCTCGTCATCGGAGAAAACATTCCCGCTCGAGATCTCGTAGTGGTTCTCACCACTCATCCAGATCGAGACATACCAAGAAGAGGCACTAAAGATCAACTTCCTCTTCATCTTCCAATTCACCAGAAAGGGTCACCTGCCCCACAAAACACAGCTCTCCTGCTAAGTGGGAGGAATTTTGCAAAAAAATGCTAAGGGTCTTCGAGAACGCGGACTTGTCCCCCTCAGAGATGCCTGGAGGTGATACCCCGGGTGAAAGACCCGAAAAAGAGAAACGCTGTGAGTCGTCGACCTCGGCAAATAAAAACCCTCAAGAGCGTCATGAACCCTTGAGTAGAGACAAGGGCCCTTCACACAAGACTGCGTCGTCAACGCCATCGTCGAAGGCACCTACAACACATCAGACGTCATTTTTTTTTTTTTTTTTTTAAATTTATTTATTACATTTAAGTTAAACATAAACATACCAACAGCAGGGCCTTGAATTGGCCGCATACAACCCCTTATGAACTCCCCCCCCGCCCCGCACCTCCCTCCTTCCCTCCCTCCCAACTTGTAAGACCATTTCGCTCCGCACCGCAAGGTCCATTCCGCTTTATTCTACAGTGATCGTACTTTCACTCGATGAGTCCACCATCTTGGGGCTGAATAACGTCACCGTGAGCTCCACCCATTGGAGTAGGTCGTCAGAGGTGTCCAGTCTTTGCTGGCTTCGGGCGTTCTCCCAGGCCCCTGTTTCGGCCTGTGTCCATCTCCGGAGATCTTCCCACCATGTTACTAAACACGGGGTCTGGGGGCGTTTCCAACACATGGCGATGCGTCGCTTTGCAAGAATGTACATTAGGTCTTTTAGCTTATTCAGTGGCTTGTTCTTCCGGTTCCTGGGGTATCTTCCTAGAATGCATGCTGTGGGCGTATGCACCTCCAGGGTGACGTCCGCTTCAGCCACTTTGGTTTTGATTAGTGTCCAGAAGGTTTGTATTGCGGGGCACCCCCAGAACATGTGGGTCATATCTGCGTGGGGTTCGTTACATTTGGGGCATCCCCTGCTGTTGGCATCGTTGAATCTGGAAATGATTGCCGGGGTGAGGTATGCTCTGTTTGTTATGTAAAACTGTATAAGCTGAAATCTAGCGTTTCTAGATACCTTTTTGTGGTATCTTGTAATGGATTCCCACTCAGCTTCTTCAAATTGCTGTCCAAGCTCCATTTCCCACTTTTCCTTGCACTTGAGGCTGTGCCGGGTAGTGCTGTCTAGCAAAGTTTCGTAAACCCTGGAGGTCTCGTGGCCCCCTTCCGCCGCCGCCAGCAGGCTCTCGATCCTTTCATGTCCTGTGTCCAAGTTTTCTACGGATGGCCAGCGGGCAGCAACCCTCTTCGCTACAGCATTGTGCAGAAGGAATTGGCCCGTGTGTAATCCAGAGATTTCCTGCAGTTCAGCAAATGTCAGGATGCCCTGGTCATCCACTAGGTCCCCCAGGGTGGCGACGCCGCACTGCTCCCATGTGTCTCTTTTTATTTTCCGACTCCCCGGCCTGTTTACCATGAGTGCGGCTATCGGGATCTGTGGGGAGTAGGGGTCTTTGAGGCTCATGGATTTACTGGCTCTTTTCCAAATCTGAGTTCCCAGTTGGACTAAGTATCGGTATTCGTGTTTTTGACATGGCTCGACCCACAGCAGGTCTCTCAGTAGCGATTGGGCGATGCTTGGCTGCAGCAGGCGGGTGTCTGTAGAAGCGTCATCCGCCATCCACTGGATCACATGTTTTAGCTGTCCGGCCAAATAGTAAAGTTCGAGGTTGGGGACCCTCAGGCCTCCCTTGTCATAGGGTCTTTGCATCGTGTCCAGGGCCACTCTGTGCCTTCCTTCTTGCCACAGGAATTTTCTGCAGAGCTTATGTAGGTCGTTAAACAATTGGTGTGGGATGTTGTATGGCACGTTGGTAAAATGGTAAAGAAGCCTAGGTAATGCTACCATCTTGAGCAGCCCCACCTTGCCAGCCACCGAAAGCGGCAGCCTGCCCCAAAAGTTCATTGATTTCGCTAGGCCTTCCTTTGCCCTGACTGTGTTAAGGATGTGTTCCGTCTTAGGGTCTCTGTGGATCACTATGCCCAGGTATTTAAAGGAGGTGGGTTCCCATTTCAATTCTAATGTAGGGAGCTTGTCGGCTGCAAGCTCGCTCAAGGCCGCCAGGGGGAACAAGCAGGATTTGCTATGGTTGATGCGGATGCCAGTGACTCTGTGAAACCCCTCCAGGGTCTCTAGAATGTAGGGCAGTGTGTGTTCAGGGTTCCTCAGATAGAGGAGCATATTGTCTGCGTACATAGAGAGCAAATGGGATACACCGTCTATCTCAATGCCTACGTCTCCATATTCCTGTCTGAGGTATGCTGCTACGGGTTCGATGGCGAGGATGTATAGCATGGGGGACAGGGGGCAACCTTGTCTAGTACCTCGGGATAACCTCCATTTGTCCGAATATGTTTTGTTGGTGCGCACTCTGGCCTCTGGGTTAGTGTAAATGAGTGTGACCCATTTAATAAAGCTAGGCCCCATCCCCATTTTGGACAAGGCAGCTAGGAGCCACCTCCAGCGAACCGAGTCGAACGCTTTTGAGGCGTCCAGAGACGCTACTGCGCATTTCTCTTGTCTACCCTCGGTACTGTAAATGACATGGTGTAGTTTGCACAGGTTTTCCGTGATGGTTCTGCACGGCACGTACCCTGTCTGGTCTTGGTGGATCAGGATCGGGATGGCTCTGCGCAACCTCATGGCTAATATTGCCGTCAGAATCTTACTGTCCACGTTTAATAGGGACAAGGGCCTGTATGACCCACAGTCTGTGGCATCCTTGTTGGGCTTTAGCAGTGGGATGATGGTTGCTTCTCTCATGGTGTCCGGGAGGTAGCCTAATTCATACGCCTCATTGAACACCTGGGACATTAACGGGGCCAGTGTATCTTCGTAGGTCTTATAGAACTCTCCTGGGAGTCCGTCTGGTCCCGGTGCTTTCCCGGAGGTCAGCGATCTGATGGCGGACGCTACCTCCTCAGGGGTGACAGGGCCTTCCAGGGACTCTGCCATTTGTTCTTCCAGGTGTGGTAGCCTAATGATGTCTAACACATCCTCTATTGCCATGTCAGTGGGGGGTGAGGGGACAGTGTATAGCTTCTGGTAGTATTCTGCAAAAGTGCGGTTGATATCTATTTGTGAGTATGTTTCTAGCCCTGCTGCATCCCGGATTTGGCAGATGGGTTGTCTAGGGGCCTCTCGTTTATATAGCCACGCTAGCAACTTCCCAGGTTTGTCGCCTAGGGCATGGCTTCTTTCAATGTGCTTGGCATAGCTGAGCCTCCCGAGCGCCTCCCAGTGCAGTAGGCAAGCCTGCTTTAGTTCAACTACTCTGCATATTTGGGCAGGGTCCGATGAGGCCGCAGCCTCTAGGTGTTGTAGCTCGTCTTCTGCATGCGTCAATTGGGAAGTGATGGATTTTCGGGCGCCCCCTGCGGCAGCTATCATGTCCCCCCTTATCACTAGTTTGTATGCCTCCCATGCAGTGCTGATATGCTGGACACTGTCTATATTTATTTGCCAGTAGGCGGATGTGCATTGCCCTATCTGTTCACAGAATGCCTTGTCTAGTAACGCTTCACTCCGGAGCCTCCATGTGGGTATGGGGGGTCTGGGCGCAGTTAGGGACCATGTGGTCATCAGAGGGGAGTGGTCCGACAGCACTCTAGCCAGGTATTGAGTGTCTTCAAACGCGTCTAAGTGTTCATCACTAACCAGTATGCTATCTATTCTAGTGTGTACTGCATGTGGTGGTGAGAAAAAGGAGTAGGCTCTACTCTCGGGGTGCTGTGCTCTCCAGAGGTCGCATAGGGCATATTGTTGTGTAAGGGCCTTTAATATTTTTGCAGGCGGGGAGGGCTGAGAATGTTTACCGTCTGATCTATCCATGCGTGGCTCTAAAGTACAATTGTGATCCCCCCCCATATGACCGTGCCATTTCGGCTTGGGCTCAATCAGGTATACAATGACCTAAAGAAGACCGTGGCGTCGTGGTTGGGGGCATAAGTGTTGACCAAGCATAGTTCCTTGCCTTCTATAGTGCAACGTATCTGGACCATTCTACCTTCATCGTCGATGTTAGTGTGCGTCACCTTGATGGGCATGTCAGGGGCTATCCAGATTAGCACCCCCCTGGCGTAGCTGGAATACTTGGTGCCTATTAGGGTTCCCCTCCACACCCCGGCCAGCGCTGCTAATTTCCGTGCGTTCAGGTGGGTCTCTTGTAATAAGGCAATGCCTATCTTGTGGCGTTTAAGGAAGGTGTAGACTCTGTGTTGCTTAATATAACTGTTCAACCCTCTAACATTCCATGTCATTATTCTAATCGCATTAGCCATGAATGTGGTGTGGGTGAGAGTACCTGGGTGGGCTGCCCAGCGGTGTCTGGCTCTTGGTTCGGCGGCCTATCCTGTGGCGAGTGAATCTGATCAGTTCCATTGACATTTTCGGGTGTTTCAGTGGTTTGCGGTGTGTTCGTTGGTCTTGAACTTCCTTGTTTCCATAAACATTAACTGTTAACTGAACTTGTAACATAACTCGTCTAGCGGGGTATCCCCCATTCTGACCTTCCCGTTTCTGCCCCATGGACCTAAGTCCCTAGGTGCCCTACGGGCGGGTAACTACCCAAAAAAAGAGATAGTTCTAGGGCGGGTGTGGCTTCACCTCCTGATTGTACCAAGTGTGAAGTACTTCCGTGGTCAGTGTGGCTCCGGTTGCATCTGGGTTGCCGCTCTTTATCTAGTAGTACTGAGTATGTGGTGGATGTTGCTTGGGGATAGTATGAGCGGTCTCATGGGACGGGCGGTTTAGGCTTGTGCTGTTTCGGTTCCCAGTCTGGGATCTGTGCTCTGTCCATCCATTCAGTCGCTTCAGCGGGAGTATCGAATAAGTGGGCCTTGTTGTTGTGAAGGACCTTTAATCTGGCCGGGTATAGTAGCATGTATCGCAATCCTGCCTTTTTTAGTCTGGCTTTGGTGTGGTTGAACATAGCCCTGCTTCTCTGGACCTGTAGGGTATAGTCGGGGTAAATGGTGACCTTGGCGGAGTCTCTCTGTATGGAACCGCCCAGCCTGGAGAAGGCCAGGATTGCTTCCCTGTCTTTATAATTCAGTACTTTGGCTATTATAGGCCTGGGCGGATTTCCAGGTGGCGGCCGTCTGGCCAGGGAACGGTGGGCTCTCTCAATAGTAAAGCCTTGAGACAGCTTCCCTGCGCCAATCTCGTGTATAAGTAGGTCCTCGACGTAGTTCGTGGGGTCATTGCCTTCGATTCCCTCGGGTAGGCCGATGATTCTGATGTTACTCCTGCGGGCCCTTCCCTCTGCCTCCTCGGCTCTATCTTCGAGGTTCTGTACCTTCTGTACTAGGACGTCCACTTCCTTTGAGAGCTTCGCTTTGGACTCATAGTGTTCCTTTATTTGGGTTTCTAGGGTGTCTGTTCTGTTGGCAATGGATCGCACATCTTGACGTAGCAGATTCAAGTCTATGGCCACAGCGTCTATCTTATTTTCCATGGTATTCTGGAGTGTCATGATGGCCTCCAGAAGTTGCGAATTCGATGGTTCAGGCGCGTCTGCATTTGGTGCCTCATTGCTGGCGTGGGTGGCGTCTGGGCCGGGTGCCCCAGAGGCGGCAAAGGATTCCATAGTGGTCTGTCTATGTTTGCCTTTGGCGTTTTTAGCCGACATGGTTTAAGTGGTGTGGCGACCTGCCGTGTGCTCTGTTGGCCCTGGGTGGTAGTCAGGGTGGTCTGTCTCTTGAGAGCGCAGCGCTGCGTTGTATGTCCGAGTGTATTGCCAGGGGTGGTCAGAGGCAAAGCCGGGGCGTTAGGGCTGGCAGAAGCCGTTCAGGGGTTAATGAGTACGGGGGAAACGGCCCCGCGATGCATAGTTCAGCTGGTGTCTTATCTGGGGTATGGTGTGTCGCGGTGTCTTGTCCTCCGCTACAGCCAGGGCGCCCCAGGTTCGGCACCCCGGGGGTTCACGATCAATTTCGTTTCACTGGACACTCCGGTCACTGGGGGTCACTGGAGGAGCCCCCACCCTGTGTAGGCCACTGTTTACTCTGGGGCCCACCACGCTGGCCCCCGCTGGCGTCCCACACCAGCGCACCGCTCCGCCTCCTGGTGCCAGGCCCTCGGTTTTGGAAGCTGGGGGGATAGAGATCTCTGTTCCCCCCCACCGACTCCTTACCGCCCTACTTCAGTCGCTGTTTCTTCCTTGTCTCCTCCCGCTGTCGGCCAGGGATCTTGTTGTGGGGCCGCGGCGCTCAGCGGGTCCTCCGCCTCCGGGCCTCGCGATCGCTCCGAAATGCCTCCCGGAGCCCCGTCCCGGGGCGCTGGGCGATCAGGGGAGTGCCGGTCTGGGTCCACGCTCCTCCCTCCGTTCTGCCGACCGGGTACACCGGGGCGCCGGCCCGCCTCCTCAGCGCGCCAGTGCCGGTCGCTGGTCACCCGCACCTCGCGGCAAGGGCCGGGCTCCCTGGGTCCGGCTCGATTCAGGCCGCTGGTTTCCACAGGGCGGCGGACATCTATGCGGCCGCCATTTTGCGGCGTCGGCGTCTCTCCCCTCTCATGCGTCGCAGCGTCGGAATAAGGGTACGGAGCCGCTCCTAGTCACAGCTGCAAGTTCCCCAGGCATTCACGGTCCGATGAGACTGTTTTCAAGCGTTTTTGAACTATTTATCTTGAGTTAGCGGCGGATCATTGGGCGTATTACACGGAGCTCCTCCAAGGTACGGCTTCCTCACATGGCGGTTGACCACGCCCATCAGACAACGTCATTGTCGACCCCGATGAAGGAGAAGCCATCGAAACCTCATTCCCCCGACAGCACCATCAGCGCCGGAGGCATCAAAGGATCCTTCAAAGGCGTTGAAAGGGGCTTCAGCCCCATCGACGACATTGAGTAGAATTCCGATTCTCTCAACGACTTCGAGGCCATTCTCGAGTATATCAACGCTGTTTGTGAGTTTGTTGAGACCTATGCCTTCTACATCAACGACTACAACCCTGTCTCAAGCAGTGTCGACCAATTTGGCTCCCTCATCGCTGGAAATGGGTTTTACTCCTTACCCACATTCTGACTACTTCAGAGCTTTGTCCTCTATTTATGAGGAAGGGGAAGACTCTGATACTGAACAGCCTTTTGGCTTACAATCTACAAGAATTCCTATTCCAGAGGAGCTGATATCAGAGGAAGTCAGATTGAAAGATCTTCAGGAGTCTTTACAGGATGCTAGTGGCATAGATACCTCCCCAGAGGCAGCCTTCGGCAAACCAGAACCTGGGGCGCATGCATAGATGTCTTATAGATCTCTCATGGCTAGAATTGTAGAGTTTATGGGATGTTCAGCACCTGCACCATATTTTCAACAGGATGACTTAACAGACATCTCAAGAAGACCCTATAGTTCCCTTGCATGCAGCATTACAGAGAACCAGTACCTGTAGCGGAGAGGAAGGGTTGGTACTCCCCATATTTTCTAATACCGAAAAAGGACGGAGGATTGAGACCCATCTTGGATTTACGAGAGTTGAACAAATTCCTCAGAAAGGACAAGTTCAAGATGGTAACCCTTTCTCAGATCCTTCAGGCCCTCCAGTTTCAGGATTGGTTGGTATCTCTGGACCAACAGGATGCTTACTTTCATGTGCCTATCCATCTTAAGCACAGAAAGTACCTGAGGTTTGCCATTGGCAGCTCTCACTATCAATTTCGGGTTCTGCCATTTGGGCTGACCTCCGCCCGAGGGTCTTCACCAAGTTAATGGCGGTCGTAGCAGCAACTCTAAGGAGGGGAGGGATTCATGTCTACCTCTACCTGGATGACAGGTTGATCAGAGCAGTGTCCCCGGAACAAGCTCAGATCCATCTAGATTATGTTTGCCACTTCCTCCACAAGCTGGGCTTCTCCCTTGACTTAAAGAAGTCACATATGATACTATCACAGAGACTCCAGTTCATTGGAGCAGTCCTGGACACATCCCTGGGAAACGCCTCGCCACCAGAGGTGAGGGCTCAAGATATTCTACAAATGGTGACCAGATTTCAAAGTGCACAGCGTCTACCAGCCTTCGATTTTTTGAATGCTCGACCTCATGGCTCCCTGCATTTTTTCAGTGCCAAAGGTTAGCCTGAGAATGAGATCTCTCCAGTGGACGTAAGGGACCCAGTGGTTGCAATTCTCAGGAAGGATGTCAGATCTCCTACAAATCCTGAACGGAGTAGCACGAGACCTCCAGTGGTGGGCTTGTCAGGAGAACATCTTGAAAGGAGAACCGTTTTGGAAACCATGGCCGGAGATAACAGTAGTCACGGACGCCTCACTCACGGGGTGGGGAGCCCATACCAACGATTTGACCATCAGCGGTCTATGGTCTCCATCGGAGTCCAGACTACACATCAACCTATTAGAGCTGAGAGCAGTCATGCTAGCACTAAAAAGCTTTTCTGCCATCAGTACAGGGAAAAAATGTTCTGATAATGACGGACAACACAGTGGCCATGCACTACCTCAACAAAATAGGAGGCGTAGGTCACTGCCACTGTGCAGAGAGGAAATGCAGCTCTGGTTCTGGGCAATTCAAGAAGGAATCTCTCTATTGGCAGTTCACCTAGCTGGAGAGAACAACACGGTGGCGGACTCTCTGAGCAGGCAGACCACAGTCTCCCACGAGTGGGAACTAGCTCAGGAAGTCCCTCAAGAGATCTTCACCCTTTGGGGAACCCCTCAGGTGGGTCTGTTCGCAACGAGTGTCAACAGGAAATGCAAATGATACTGCTCAAGGGAATTTCCCCCGAGAGGAGCTCTAGGAGATGCGTTTGTGGTGGACTGGGAGTTTCCACTTCTCTACGTGTTTCCTCCAGTCCCCATCATTCCTCACGTAATAAGGAGGCCTAGGAGATTCCGGAAACCCATGATTCTAATTGCCCTGGATTGGGCCAGAAGAACGTGGTACCCGGATCTTCTAGACATGTCCGTCTGTCCTCTGATTCGTCTTCCACAAAGAGAGGATCTTCTCTCGCAAGAGGAAGGTCAGGTTCTCCATCCGGATATCAGGACTCTCAACCTTCACGCTTGGTCTCTGAAAGGTTCAGATACAAAAATTGGGACCTCCCGGATGATGTAATGGAGGGAAGGCCAACAACTAAATCTTTATACTGCTGCCGTTGGAACAAATTCTGCAGCTGGTGTAGAGATAAGGATATTGACCCTTTTTCATGTAGTACACCGATGGTGTTACCTTTCCTGCTATATTTGACAAATTCAGGACTTCAAGTTGGCACGATCAAGGGTTACCTCGCTGCGCTATCAATCTTTAAATGCACGGCTGAGGAACCTTCATATTTCAAAGAGCCTCTAGTCATCCAGTTTCTGAAAGGGATGACTAATATCTTCCCCCCAACTCCTTTTCAGGTTCCCCTGTGGGATTTAAATCTAGTCTTAAAATTTCTAATGGGCACTCCGTTTGAACCTCTTCATTCCTGTCCATTAAGGTTTCTCACTCTAAAAACTAGGTTTACCCATCACGAAACAGACCATCTCAAGATGGATAATTCTAACTATCATAGAGTGCTATAAATTGGCAGGAAAAGACCCTCCTCAACACCTCAGGGCTCATTCAACCAGGAGTATTGCAGCCTTATCAGCTCTCCAAAGAGGAGTTCCAATTAAAGACATCTGTGCTGCTGCCACATGGTCATCTGCACATGCTTTCACCAAATTCTACAGTCTAGATTTATCCACTAACCAGGAGACTAGATCAGGGAAAGCTGTGTTGCACTCTGTGCATTCTTAAAAAGTTACTAAATTTTACTCCCGCCTCCTGTACACATTACTGCTTTGGGAATCTATCAAAGATAAGGAATACGTGGGAGGACACAATCCATTCGAAGAACAAGTTACTTACCAACTGTAATGTTCTTTCGACTCGATGTTCCTCCCACGTATTCCTTATCGCCCCTCCCATCCTTCCCCGCAGTAAACCTCCCTTGTAGTTGCAGCCTACCCTCCTTCAAGGGTACTAACCTCATACTGGACAAACACAGCACCTCAAAACGTAACTGAGCAACGGATGCTGCACAAGACTATTTATACCTATGGTGACGTTGGCGCTGATACAGAGGCCTTCGAGGGACTCCGAGTTGATGGACGTCGATGCGCAGCGCCCTCTACTGGAAAAAACATTCTGAGGCCAGCAAGCTGGAAGTGGATTTATCAAAGATAGGGAATACGTGGGAGGAACATCCAGTTGAAAGAACGTTACAGTTGGTAACTTGTTCTTCTCTCTAAATCGTCGTAATGACTGAATGTTACTTTCAGAGGTACTTTATCCTTCCTCCATTCCTCCTCAGAATCACGAAAGGTTATGTCCTTTAGGGCTCTACTACATTGTATAGCCTCTGGGACATTTTCTCGTCTTATTTTTGTTGCATGCTCTCCCTGTTTTGCACAATTTTCTAATGCGTCAAATCCCAATGAGGAAAGGGCAATCAAAGATTCCAGCAACAAATTGTAGATCACTTTCGAAGTTATATGCAAATGAACACAATCAAACTGATTATCACTAAAAAATTCCACTGCCACTATATCACCAGAGTCTTCGGCTCATAATTTAGGAACATGATAAGGCAGTCTCAAAACGTTGCTACTATTTAATGTCAGTCCATCGTCCATTGACAATATTCTCGCCAAAATCAAAATTGACCTGCTGCCTCTTCTTTCATCAAACAATTTAGGTACCTGAATTTGAACTCTTCCCCTTTAGCAGGACCCATTGATATGATATGATATGATATGATATGATATGGCATTTGTAACACACCTATACACAAATCTTTCAAGGCACAACGATGCAAGGAACGGGGAACAGAGGGAGGACAGAGACATCGATCTTACCAGACCATGTGACATTGAAATCGCGCAAATGCAGGGGAGGTGGAGGGGAAAAGTACCAGGGGAAAGGGGATCAAGACAATAAGAAGAAGTGCAGCCATCAGGTGGCAGGTGCAAGGGTGAGTGCAGACAGCAGTTGTGCAAAAGTGCAGGTAGGTGGGGGCTGTAGGGTTACAGATACAGACCCCAGTGCAAGGGTTGCCGGGAGGCAGTGCAGGTGTGCAACTGGGCGGGCAAGTACCTGGGACAGAAATCAGAGGGTAGCCAGGTGACCAGTGTAGTATCAGACAGGAAATCAGCAGGGGATGCTACATTGTTGCTGTAACTGTAGGTCTTTTTAGGTTTAGTTTTATAATAGCTCTGAAGATGTTTTTCAATTGGAGGATAGTAAGAACTAGCTGTGGCGCTCTCCTTCTTTTTTGAAAACCAACCTGATTGCAATTGGTTATCCTCCAAGTTCTTACAGTAGACCAACTGTCCATTACTGTTCTTCGTCCCCACCATCCCAGAGGAATTGTGTGAGGATCTCTCTCTATTTTTAAATAGCCTATCGGCCTGAAGGGGTTTTTCCTCCAATGTTAGGAAATGTCCAGCCGATTCTCGACTATATTTCTCTTTCTCTTTCTGATTTCCTCTTGATTTTATCATATCAGCTTGATTAATTTGTATCGACAGCAACAAATCTGATTTCGGGGACGAACACTCCTCAGAGGCCTGGTCAATTATATCATCTCCATAAACTGAGAAGTTTAATAATTCACAATCAAGTCTGCAGTTTTCATTCTATCTTGCCTCTGATTTAGAATTTGAACTTCTTCTCCCACAGACATGAGACTTAGCTCAAACTCGTTAGCGACTCTCTTTATAGCCAGGGGCTTTTGGGTGTCTGTATTTCCATTACTGATTTCACAGAGTGGTCTATCAAATTTTATAGGAATCCTCGAGAAGCATTTGACTTAGGCAACATATTTAACAACATATTTTTTTACTTTTTTTGTGACGGATTTTTATTACTTTTCGCCATCTGTTTTCTCTTTTTGCGAATTTAAAAATGTCATATGTATTATCATCATTTTTGACATTTTGTTAAACATAACAATTAGGCAACAAACAGCATTTGGAATAAATCGGATATTTCGTGTCGTATCAGGCCAACAAAATAAACAGTAAAGGGGGAAAATACAGGAAGGGCGACCAGGCAAACGGGTGGGATAACAACACCGGTAGGGAAAATCAATAAATAAATACATAAATAAAACCCAACCAATTGTGCTGTAATAGTACAGATTTACTTCCCTCACTCACTGCCAGCATTGTCTCTTATGCAGGTATAGGTACAATTCTCTGGCTCTATAATGTCATTTAGCAAGGCTAAAGATGGGATGCATCAGCTATCTGGGGCTCATGGGGGTTTATCGTCTGAGGGGTACAATACTGAGTTAACCAGAGACTTCCATGCCTCGAAGTGGAGGCCCACTTTTCCACCATGCACATCAATGGCCCGACCCCATGCAGTCGTTTCGGCAGTGCTCCAGCGTTGCATTTCTTTCAACCACACCTAAAACCTCGGCCCCTTATTCGACCTCCACCCCATAGCAATACATCTCTTACCCAGAATGCAGGGCAGGTCCATAAATCTGGAAATGTGTTTATGTTGGCTAGCCCTGGTGTACATCCCCAGAATGCATTCCTGTTGGGTCCAATGGTATCTGGTGATTCCAGCATTCACACAAATGAGTTTGATCACATTCCAAAACTCCTGCACATTCACACACTCCCAGAACATGTGCATCAAGTGAGCGCCTGACCTGTCGCACCTGGGGCAGTTAGACGTTGCATCCTTGTTAAATTTAGCAATCCTAGCCGGGGTCAAATATGTGCGTTGCAGAACATTAATCTGTAGGAGTCTGAACCGTGCGTTGCACGAAACATGTTTGCCATGGCCAAGCACCCACTGCCATTGCTTGTCTGTGAAGGCTGTACCCAGGTCTGTCTCCCAACTGGCTCAAAGTTGTGTATGTTCCATTAGCGTGCTTTCAATAAGGGCTTTGTACAATCGGGACACTGACCTCCAGCCACTTTCCAGCTCATACATAAGCGACAGGAGTGCATTTGGTTTTGGCTCCTTCGGGCAATCTGGACCAGGCGCATTTGGCAAATTTAGTGATCCACATGTATCTCAGGAATTGCCCCTTACGGAGGACCTCCCTTTGCACAAGGTCTGAAAATTCCCTGTAGGTACCACCCTCATACAAGTCCCCCAATATTACAATGCCCACTTCTTCCCAGCGGCGCACAATCTTAATTTCATCAGGGTCCCCTTTATCACCAATCAATATAAGTCTATGCGGTGAGTAGGGGTCTGGGGTCTTCAGGATTTTGAATGTCCTCAGCCAGAGTTTTCTACCCACTGATAATAACAGCGTCTGAGTGCATTGTGTGCTGGGCGGGTGCCAGAGTGTTTCTTGTAACCGCACTGGACGTATCTGGGTCTCCAGCAGAGTGTGTTCCATGTTGTGTTCATCGGCCAGCCATTTGGTAAGAAAACTAAGTTGCGCTGCTAAATAGTAAAATTCTAGCCTAGGTAATTGTGCCCCACCATGTTCAAAAGGTAGCGTCAGTGTGTGTATGGGCAATCTGTGTCTTTTAGGGCCCCATAAAAAAACCCTCAGGATCGCATATAGCTCTCG
Source organism: Ambystoma mexicanum (assembly GCF_040938575.1). NCBI lineage: Eukaryota > Metazoa > Chordata > Amphibia > Caudata > Ambystomatidae > Ambystoma > Ambystoma mexicanum. The sequence goes on from NC_090931.1 coordinate 376,191,095, forward strand.
AAAAAAGGGGACCTTGATGTAGTAAGTAACATTAATGAAACTGTACAATAGCCTTGGTAATATGATCATTTTTGTGATGGCCACTCTGCCCATGAGCGAGAAGGGGAGGCAAGACCAAAACGCCATTGATCTCTTAACTTCCTCTACTTTCTTCAATGTGTTCAGTACGTGTGTCCGTTCTTTATTGTGTGCCACGTGTATACCAAGGTACCTAAAGCAATGGTGCTCCCATTTCAGTCCCCAGTCCAGCATGGAGGTCAGCCTAATGTTGTTGAGCTCTGCAAGAGGAAAGAGACACGACTTGTGTCTGTTAAATGTGATCCCCGACAGATTGGCAAAATGATCTAGTGTTCTCAGTAGGAGGGGCAGGTTGTGTTGTGGTTGGCAAAGGTAGAGTAAAACATCGTCCGCATACAATGAGAGCAAGTGGGTAGTATTTCCAATCCGTATCCCGCTTCCAGATATTCCTGCCTGAGATACGCTGCAATAGGTTCAAGTGCTAGTATGTATAACATCGGTGCGAGGAGGCCCCCCTGTCGTGTCCCCCTCTGTATGTCCCATTGTCTGGAAATGTGCTGCCCTGTTCTTACTCTAGCAGTAGGAGAGGTATAAAGGATCTTAACCCATCTCCTGAAATGCTCTCTAAATCCAAAGGCCTTCAGTGCTGCTTATATCCACTCCCAATAAACCGAATCAAAAGCCTTCACGGGGTCGAGTGAGGCCACTACCTACTGCCCAGAACTCTCATTCGTCTGCTCAATGATATGTTGTAACCTGCGCAAGTTAAAGGTTGTACTACGGCCAGTTACATAACCAGTTTGATCTGGATGTATCAACGTTGCAATGCAATTCCGAAGACGTGATGCAAGCATTGTTGTCAATAGTTTAGCATCAGAGTTCTGCATAGCCAATGGTCTTTACGAGTCGCGTGTGTCCGCCGGCTTCCCGGGTTTAAGTTTTGGGACTATCCACGTTTCCCGCATTGAGTCCGGGAGTGTCCCAGTCTCAAAGGCCTCCTCGAAGACCTTCAGGAGTGTTGGTGCTAACTTGTATGCCTTATAAAACTCAGCCGGGAGGCCATCGCTTCCCGGCGCTTTGCCCGCAGCAGATGTAGCTATCGCTTCCTCCAAGTCTTGTAAAGTGAACGATTGGCCTAGAAGATCACGCTGACCACTATCAAGCAAGGGGAGTGTGATTTCAGTGAAGACGTTTGCTAGCTTCTCCACTGATATGTATGTGCTATGACTGTAGAGTTTGGTATAGTAAATGGCGAATATATCATTAATAGTGGATTGTGCTCTCCAGGTTTCCCCACATTCATCTCTCAAAAACGTTATCAGTGCTTTGGGGTATTCCTTTCGGCATATCCACGCTAGGAGCTTTCCGGATCTGTCTCCTTCCGCATGGACATGCGCAGTCTTAGTAGCATAATCAAACTTTGATAGCTGCTCCCAAGTGGCCTGGCAATCTATTCGCGCCTCCCGAAGAGGCCGCTCCACTGCCTGTTCCCTGGGCATTTTAACTTCCAGATCCCATACCCTGTTCTCAAGCACCTCCAATTCTGTTTTGAGCTGTCTGCAGATGCCCTCTGCTCTGGCAATGACCTCCCCCCTGGTAACCACCTTCAAAGTTTCCCAGACCGTCAGGACAAGGACAGAGCATCTCGAAGTTGTTCACGAAAGGCCACATCCCATAGGATGTCTGTGGATAAGCAGGCTGGGGCGTCCTACAGTCCCACACCACCACAAGGGGTGAGTGATCCGAGATCACACGGCCCATGTACTCTGCACTGATAAAGTGCCACAACTGTTCAACACCTACAAATATGTAATCCAGTCGTGTATGGAGATTATGTAGTGGGGAATATTATGAGTATTCAGTGCGGACCGGGTGTATCTCCCGCCATACATCTGTGACAGCTAATTCAGTTAAAGCAGTGTTAAGTGCCATTCCCGCTGTGGTAGTCCCAGACCTAAGTGGTCTGGATCTATCTTGCAAGTTGTTTCACACGCAATTAAAATCTCCACCACATATGAAAAAGGCGTACCTGTGAGGTGCAATACGTGCAGTTAGATTCCGGACATGTGATGGTATGGCATGATTTGGAAAATAAGAATTAACTATAACCACCTCTACCCCTTCAATATACCCTCTAAGGATAACATACCAGCCATCAGCATCGCTGTCGCTGTTCAAATACTGAATTGGGAGTGTGCTATTGATCCACCTAAGAACACCCGTGAAAATTTAGAATAGGGGGCCCCATATACTGTCACACCCCAATTCTTCGCCACTGACTCCTGCTCTTTGGTCATCAAGTGTGTCCCTTGTAGTAAAGCAACCGAGATTTTTTTATGCTGGATAAATGACTTCACTCTGTTCCTCCTCATATATGTATTATCATCATTGGGTACCAAGACTTCATTTACGGATCCTAAATTGACAATATCTGCAATTAATGTCGATGGTGGCCGGGCGCATTTTTTCAAGAACCCCACAGCAGCAATGGACAACATCGAGACCTCGATTCCACTGCCACCACAAGACTGTGGAGTTGATCAGAACTTAGCTCCACGACTCAATGATGCAAGGAGAGTTCCAGCGGCCTGAATGCAGCAGACTGCAATATCCTTTTGATGTGTTTTTGTATATTGTGTCACTGGGTGGCACCAACCTTTATTATTGGTTGTCCGGATTGGGTGCGTCCAGCTGGGGCAGGTGTTAGGCTGCAGCATACGCACCTCCGGAAGGTTCCACGAGTTTGAGGGGTATCATCATCGAGTTGGGGTTTATGGTGGGGGAGGCGCAATGGTTATTCCCTGACACACCTGAGTTTGTGCAGACACGGGTGCGGGGGTTGGCCGATTTGGGGGAGTTAAACATTTCAAAATGTATGGTTATGCCGTTATGCACACTGCTAGGCTCAGAAAAGTGCACAAGGGCTGTAACAAGTGGGATGAATATCATTAGTACGTAATACATCCATGGGGCAAAGGGCTGCAAAAATGAATTGTTGTCTTGGAATGTAAGGGGCCTCAACAACCCGAGCAAAGCTAGGAAAGTGGGAACATATGTGACCAGACGCCACCCATATATACTGATGTTACTAGAAACCCATGCGTTACAGAACGTGAACACCGACTTCATGGCAGGCTGGGGCCCGCTCTGATATTACACCGACTACTTCACACAGGCCACGGGGGTCTTGACCCTTATTCATCCGTCGCTGGGCTTCCGATTTGTGGATAGTAAAATAGACCCACAGGGGCGATACTCACTGGTGTGGGAGGACATTGCTGGGCAGTCTGTTATCCTCATAAACACCTACAGACCTAATACAGACAAGCCAGATTTTTATCTCACCGTGCTAAACATGTTGCTCCCATTAGATGAAGCCTGGGTGCTGTGGGAGGGGACTTTAATATGATCTTCGACACGTCCCTGGATAGATCATCTGATACTCCCCGGTCACCCACTAAAGCAGCAACCACCCTTCAAAGATTTTACTACAGCTACCATTGATAGACGCCTGGAGAACGCTTCACCCGTTAGACAGACAATACTCATATTATTCCTCGGTGCATGAACCCGAATCACGCTTCTTACTACATCCCTTTCAAAAGCACTGGTGAGTTGTGATATCCTTCCACGCACACTTTCAGAGCATTCCCGGTTTCTCTACTGCTCGAACTATGCGATGTTCCCCCATCCACTAAGCGATGGAGGATGCCTTCAGCTATCCTTAGAGACCCCAACGTGACTGAATCCCTGCACACAGAAATTGAGGAATTTTTTGTCATTAACGGGAACTCTGTCAGCAGTCATGCAGCACTCTGGGAAGCCTTCAAAGTCTGGGTGCAAGGTATCCTTATGTCTAAAACCACTACATTACTCAAATCTGTTGGGCAAGAACTGACCCAGGTAGAATCACGTCTACAAGAACTGGAGCAGAGATACAGTAGCACACACAGAAGGGATATACTTGCAGACATTAACAATTAGCTGAATTCCACAAGCTAGCTGACAGGGAAATACAATACATGGCCACCCCAGCAAGGGCGCGCAGATATGGGGAAGGGAGCAAAGCAGGACAGTCCCTGGCCAACATGCTAAAGGCTGAACAACACCAGAATCCTATAGCTAGTATCCTATCAACAAATGGTGTTGTGGTCACACAAGAAGAGGAAATAAATCAATCATTCACACGATTTTATACAGAGCTATACTCTAATCACGATGACAAGTCTGCACAGGAAACAGCCGATTATCTAGACACACTAGATATCCCAAAACTCCCTCCCGAAGCCAAATCCATTTTGGACCAGCCAGTCACCCGGGAGGAAATAATAGAGGCAATTAAATCACTGACATAGGGGAAGGCCCCAGCATCTGATGGCCTGGGTGTTGAATTTTACAAGGAGTTCCATACTGAGATAACCCCTGTCCTGCTCAAAGTGTGGGAGGATGCAATGGACCGAGGTATACTCCCTGAGTCGATGAGCGAAACCATAATAACCGTATTATTGAAACCAAGACATCCGCCACATGATATGTCCTCATACAGGCCTCTCTCCCTAATTAACTCTGACGCTAAGATCTTTGACAAGGTCCTCGCGACCAGACTTCTCCCAAACATATCCAATCTGGTACATCCTCATCAATGCAGTTTTATCCCAACCCGTTCCACTGCCCTCAATCTCAGGAGACTATTCGGGTAATGGCACAGATAAACCCTAGGGCTAAAGCAGCTGTAGCATCATTAGATGCCGAAAAGGCATTTGATTCAATATCCTGGAAGTATTTGTGCTAAGTACTTAAATGCTTTGGATTGGGCCCCTACTTCATAAAGTGTGTCCGGCTCCTCTACACCAACCCTGGAGCCAAAATCCTTACTAATCACACACTATCTGCTACAAATAGGCACCAGACAAGGCTGCCCCTTCTCCCCTATACTCTGCTCTAACGATTGAACTATGGCGGCATTTGTGCCGAAACATCATGGGCATAGGGGTATTAGAATGACAGGTCCACCGCAAAGTATATCACTATATGAGGATGATACACTTCTGTATATCCGGGACCCTGAAACAAATCTAGAATCTATCATGAAAACCATACATTAGTTTGCGAGGTACTCTGGTTACAAAATTAATAACTGCAAATCTGAACTGTTCCCACTTTCACCGGCTACTGACTGCCCTTCAAACATCAATGGATTTAAATGGTCACCCATTCGAGTTTGCTACTTGGGCATTATTGTGTCTAAAGAGAGACAAACGATGTACACAGACAATCGCGAAAATCTCCTTAAACTGTTACCCACAAAACTGCAGATATGGGCCAAACTTCCTATCTCCTTATACGGTCGGATAGCGCTTCTAAAGATGGTGGTCCTTCCCAAACTCCTTTACCTCTTTGCCAATATTCCATTCTTTGGCCGGGCAGGACATTCTTTGCTAAGCTTCAATCAATGGCCACTTTGTTCGTATGGAACGGCGGAGCAGCTAGGGTGAAATGGGACAAGTTGGTTGAGCCATACAATACCAGTGGCATTTCTGCCCCTGACTTTGAACTTTATTATTTAGCGGCACAGGCTCAGTTCGCTAAACATTGGTGTGACCCACTAGATACAGCCACACACATCCCAATAGAGAGATATGCTGCATCTCCCACTGAGCTCCGCTCGGTCCTGTTCAGTATGCACCACAAAGACCCCTGCAGATACAACCCCGTCAGCGTCACAGTTCACGCATGGTCTATGATATTCAAAAGACTTGAGATAGAAGTACCCTATGATTCAGAGGCCCCGCTCTGGCAGTTCCCCGGTATCTCCCTAACATTTGGTTAGGCCCTGCAGAGAACATGGGACCCTGACAAACAATTAAAGATGCGAGACATGTACCCTGAAGGTAAATATGTAAGCCTTGAGAACTTTGTTCATACTATAGGTGGAGGCCAGCTGAAATCACTTCAATATTACCGTATGAGGGCCGCTTTTGGTGCACGGCAGTCAGCATTACCTGATATGCCGGCCTCACATGAGTGTATAGTGGCAGTGACATCTGGGGACGGAACGGGTGCAGGGAGCTCTATACTTTATGCTCTAGTACAAACATACTCTCCAACCATGAACACTATTAAACGAAATGGGAATCAGATCTTGGTGCCACATTTAGTGAAGAACAATGGGCTATATATTGTGAACTGACAACATCTGTATCTTTAAACGCTGGCCTTCGCTTGATTCAATTCAAGATCCTTAATCAACTACACTATACCCCAGTCAAAATGGCTAAGTTTACTGAGAACTGTTCGGGGGAGTGCTTGAAATGTGGGTCTCCACACGTGAACTCTTTTCACATGTATTAGGCATGCCCTTTCATTGTTGGGTTCTTGAACGATGTGGCTGAGATTATTGGGAAAATAACACAAATCCTGGTCCCTCTTACTCCTCAGAAATACCTACTCGGAGACAATGGGAAAGTGACCGAAACCACTAGAAGACTGTTCAATGTATCATGTGTGATCGCGAAAAAATGTATATTGCAATGTTGGAAAACCAAACACGCTCCCCGTACAGATAGCTTCCTCCGACATTTGACATTTGTGAATGAATGCGAGGAACAATGTGTGTTGACAATGTCTATAACTAACCGCCCGAAAGACATACGGGCCCCCTTCAGAAGCTTCTTATGCGAAATGATTTCCGATGAGGACTTTTCTTCTGTTTCGTCACCATAATTGTGTGCAGCCTAAATGTACTTGTAATACTTGAATCACACTACGTTGTTTAATTTGTTGTTGTACTGTGACGTTATCGACATGACCATCAATAAATAAAGTTTACAAAAAAAAAAGATTCTATGTAGATTAGTTTAGAGTGCGTCATAGCCAGCAATGTTGCCTGATCTTGATAATTGTCATTAATTGACTCATACAATTTTAAAAAGGGTGCTAACGATATTGTTAACGCTGACATAAGACTACATTGAGTCTTAAAGTTAGCTGTATTTTCATGGCTATTTGCATTAAAAGTCTTTTCGGGGACAGTCATTCACAGGAGGAAGATGCTTCATAATGGGGGGTTTTAGGGCTAAAGAGAGTCATGTCCCTCATAATTCTGTTGCAGTTATCCCGCTATACAGACAGGGGGGAACTGCTGACCTCCTGCAAACTCCTCTTTCTGGTCGCTGCTCTACTATTTTCCAATTGTACTGAGATATTTGCAATATCTTGTGTCAAACGAGCTGCCAGCAGGCTTGACTCCTCACTCCCATTACCCCCTACTCTCTTGTTAGGAACTTGCTGATTTTCTAGGAAGTACGGAGACCAGTTCAGGTTAGGAGGCAATCGACTAACCCTCAGGGCCGGTGGGCAGTTCCTTGGGGTGGCCAATCGATCCACACACTCCAATACAGTTCGATCCTCTGTTTGTAGAATTTCCACTCTTAAAACATTCCCTAAACATTCCCCCTCCGCCAGACTAAAATGAATATTAGCGCTTTGCATCCGATCAGCATCCGAGAGTTCTCTAGGATTGCCCTCCAGCAAATCTTTTCCCGCACTTGCTTGTTTCCCCTTCACACCATTGTCTGATTCCACACACACCAACTCCCGGCTTAGCGCCTCCTGTTTATTCATTTAAGGTAAAACCAAATTTGCTGTGAAGGGCGGTTCTGTTTCATTCAGGGGCCCCCTATTGCATGATGCTTGCTTGCCGTGATTTCAGAAAAGTTAACATGGTCACTATTCAACATCAACCCAGCCGATACGGGGACCACAACATGAGCCGTATTGATGTGTGTGTTAAAGTCTACAAAACTCATTAAACGTGTCACTGGCGATGCAACCTCCACTGCTGACTCAAGAGAGGAACAGCCATTTCTCCAGCATTGGATCTTTCATGGATTCACATGCTTAGAATATTCCCCGTCGTCAGGCTGGTAACAGCCTTAAATTGAAGGCACGCTTGGCGCCTAGTCCACTGTGCTGCTTCTACTCCTACTCCAACAGACTGCTCCGTAATTCCAGGCTGCTTAAGACTCATGGGTCGTGCTCACCGCTTAAACTAGGAGACTAGAGTTCTCTGCTCCTTCCGCACATTCTGCATGGACAGCACAGACAGCCATTCTACGCTACTCCGCACAGCGGGTAGCTAGAATCTTTATTGCAATTCTCCCCCTCCAAAGCAGTTGCCTGAAAAAACAGACCGCTTGCTTGAAATCTCAGAATCCCCATATAATTGTACACCTCCTTTTGACCTGCACATATGCACTCCGATGTGCAAATGAGTAAAAGCTGCCTACCATGCTTGCATGGTAGGCACCGTTTACAATGGATCCCCATGGAGCGAGACTGCCTGCCTTAAGTCTGCGCATAAAGCCGGTGGGTGCCATAAGGACCCTTAGCTTTTGCGCCAGCATGAAAATGCATGCTGGTACAAATGCTGGGGCATTTGTATGGTGGAGAGGGAGAGAGGTGTTGTAAACGTAAGCTGCGTTCCGCCCCTCCTATGTGCCATACAAATGCAGGAAAATAGGGCATGGTGTAAGCAAAGTGCACACAAGTCTTCTGATTACCGAAGCCAGAGCTGCTTACTACTCCACCGCCATTGCGGCATCCCCTAGCAGCAGCAAAGCCATCTTTGAAGTAGTAAAGCATTGTACCAAACCCTCACCTGACCCCGATGTACCAGCAGCTCAGGAAAAATGCGACAGAATCAACACATCCTTTATTAAAAAAATAGACAATATCCAAGAACCATTTAATCAACCTCTCACAGCATTAGCATCCCCTGCACCCCGACAGGCGCACTGCCCAATTGGACCTAATTCTCTCCTTTCTTTGCCCTGCATCTCCTAAAAATGATTGCCTCCCGCAAACCTGCTTGTTACTCTGACAATATAATTCTGGCACCTATCATTAAACAATTGACGGACCCTACGCTCAGTGTGCTCCTCAGCATCATAAATTCCCAGACACCCTAAAGAGTGGTCTTTTATGACCTCTTTTGAAAAAACCAACCCTAGACCCAGACGACCTGACCAACTACAGGACCATTACAAACCTCCCGCTTATTGGGAAACTCTTTGAAAAAGTAGTTGCTACATAACACCTCACCAGAATCGAACAACTCCACCTCCTACATGACTATCAATCAGGGTTCCGCCCAAAGTGTAGCATCGAGACAGCGACCATTCAGGTGGTGGAGGATGCTCTCCAAATCATGGATAGGGTGACCCATGCCTCCTTGTCCTCCTTGACCTCTCGGCTGCATTCGACACCATCGACCACTGCATGCTTCTCTCCCTCCCTGCTGACAGGATGGGATTCTCTGGCACTGTCTGGAATTGGTGTACCTCCTACCTCTCAGACAGACAGCAGGCTCTCCAGATGAACTCATTGCATTCTAACTGACTCCAGGTCTCGTGCAGAGCCCCCAAAGCTCCATCCTCACCCCAATTCTTTTTAACCTTTACACAGAGTCTCTGGGCACTCTCCTCAAAGATCCCATGAGAGTAAATAGCGCATAGGACAGCATTCGTCTTACCTAACCATCATCCAGTTCTGGATGTCGACTGCCTACCTCAAACTAAACCCATCCAAGACTGAATTTGGTCTCATCGGTCCGCCTGCTAAAAAACAACTTGTCCAACAATGGCTCAATGATATGCGCCTAGAAGGATTTGATCCACAACTCTCAGATGCAGCAAATTCCTTAGGCTTCATCATTGACAGCAATCTGTCCTTCCAGAAATACATAGCCAAGAAGGCCCAAATAGCCTGGCTCAGAATCTCTACCCTTTGAAATATCAGATCCTTCATCCCAGCGCAGGACTTCCAGACCGTATTGCAGGCCCTTGTGGTCTCGCACATCGATGGGGGAAATGCAATCCTGGCAGGGCTCCCAGCTGCTCAGTCGGCTCCCCTAAAAGCAGTTCACCACGCTGCGCACATCCTATTACGGGAGCATGAAAATTTGAATGAATTACCCCAATTTAACACAAACTACATTGGCTTCCACTCCAAGCCAGGATAATGTTCGAGACTGCCTGTATCACCTATAAAGCAGTCATGAGTAACACACCAGCGTACCTGGCGGCTAAGCTCCACATATTGTTTGGCACACTCTCCTCACGCAGCCAATCGACCAACCAGTTTGAATCACAACTTGTCTGCAAAGAGAGGACACGCAAACAATCTTTCTCTTATCATGCACCCACCCTCTGGAACTCAATCCCAGTGTCAGCTCGGAATTCCCGCACAATTATACAATTTCGCAAATCCCTCAAAACATGGCTCTTTCAACAACACCTGATAAAGGACTAATTCCAAAGAATGCACATACCGAAGCACAGACCTCACAGTACTGTGCTACTGTTAAAAGATGCCAGTCCAAATGCTGGCTACCCACACTGTGGAAAGCGCTCTGCTGCTCTCGAACTAGGACTGTCCTTTAAACAGTAAAATGAAATACATAAATAAAATAAAGTCTTTACGCAAGACTTGAATGCATTTTGTTTACACTATGCCAGGCCGTAAATGAGCCCCTCAGTGTTTAACAATGCAATTGCGATCCCATTATGGAGAACCTGGATTACACTTAAGTAATTCTCTCTTCTTTGCATATAATGCAATCCGATACGTCATGACTTGACTGAGAAAAAAGCAAACACTCTGGAACTCATTTTAGAGTCTCCACATAGTTCGGCAGCCTGTACTCATGCACATTGGGATGCATAGGTCCCCGCTGCTGAATTTTCTTCATTTGCAATGGCATAGAGCAAAGGTACAGGTCAAAAGGCAGCGTGCAAGCATAAAAAACGCCTTTTGCCCTTTGCATTTGCACTCCGCCATGCAAATGAGTAAACTCTGCCTACCATGTTAACATGGTATACAGCTTTTAAAATTACTATTAAATGCTACCTGCCATGCGAACATGGGAGGCAGCATTTAATTGTAAACGCTGTCTGCCATGGGAGCATGGCAGGCAGTGTTTAAAATGGATCCCTATTTAGTCCGCCTGCTTTATGCATGAAAATGCATGCTGACACAAATGATTGGGCATTTGTATGACCGAGAGGAAGTGAAGTGGCGGAAATGCAAGTTGTGTTGTGCTCCGCCAGTCCTCTCCCCACACGAATTCAGGAAAATGTGACGTAGCTTAAGTAAAATGCATAAAAAATCCTTTACGCAAGGCTTTTATTCGTTTTGCTTAAGCTACTCAGGGCAGAAAATGAGCCCCTTAATGTCATTGTCAACAGAAACCATTTTCCGCACACTTTCATAGGACTAGAAAGACCCAGACTTAATTCTTTAGGAGCCAAGTACAAACTCACACGGCCTCACATAACCAATCTTGATACTGTGTAACCAAACTCATTATACTTCCTCTTTTCACCTTAACTCTACCTCGATCAACCAACAAGCCTACACAAAGCAGCGGTCTGGCCATGCAAAGAGTACCCTCTCTTCAATTTGCCGACCATCCCATCAATCCATAATCACCAAACCTAGGCATGTACTCAGTTCAAAACTTGATAGTCCATGGCATAGCATGATAACACCTGGAGCTTTACTATGGTAATGCACACCCCACGTGCCCTGACCTACCTAACCTAGACTTTGACTAGCATGCAGATAGCTAGGACTTCTCATCTGCATTCATCAACATCTCATATGGTGCCTTTCCCTCTGTTCCCACTAGTCCAACCACCTTGCCCCCTTCCTTGCAGAACAAAGTGCCAAAAGGCAACCAAAATACAGATGTGTTGCTGTAAAAGACACATGCACATTTCATTACATTTATTTGTAAGTTAGATTTGCAGGATGCTATTTCCTAGCTCATCATTCCCCAGAGGTAGCACCTGCTTGCTGGGTGATGCCTGACACACAGGAGCTGCTTATATTTTGATCCCTGGTACCTCTGAAACCCAGGCCAGGATGATTCTCAAAGCCCTAGTCTGTCCCCTCCAATGTTGGGTCCAAAACTTCCTGCACTTGTTAGAACTTTCAAATTGGAGGCTGCTATACAGATAAGACCTGAATTTCAGATGGCAAGACAAGATACTTTATCACAACATAAACTTGTCGGGCTTAGCTGCCTGGCTCGGGAGGACAATATTGACATTTAAATGTACCTCATGTTTGCACATAAATCCTCAAAGGAGCAAAGAGACTTCCATGAGAAAGAATTACACATTCATTCAGAAAATAATTATTTGTCGTATCCTGAATGTGTTTGATCCTCTACTTCATTTAGCAATGGCTATCATACACTATTGTTTTTAGGATTACATTTTCTACCATTAGCACCCACTTTTCATGCGACAGCCAAGCAGGCAGGTCAGAAAGTGGGCATTTCCAATGGATTGTGTCCTCCCACGGATTCCTCATCTTTGACATACCCTTATAGTACTTTGCTGTCTCTGACATTTTTTTGAAAGCAGAGGGCATTGTGCAGCATCGAGTCGATTTCCCTCAACGGTTACCATTCCTGCATCCGGATGTGATGTTGATGAGAGTATAAATGGCACGCACTGTGTCCGTTGCCTCAGTTCCATTTTTCAGCATGTTCTCGGAACGGTTTGATTCGCCTCAGAGATTCGATCTTGCGTCTTTACTTTTGAGTAATATTCACAATGTCTACACTAAAGAAAGGCTTTAAGAGATGTCCAGACCGTGACCCGAAGATGACGATCAATGGATCCACAGAGGAATTGCCTCTGGTGCCTCGGAAAAGGTCATTAAGTGTGGCTCCTGCTAGTCGATAGCCAGTAAGGCCTTAAAAGAGAGAAGGTCGAAACTCACTCTATGTAAGTCAGTTTCAAAGTCTCCTTCTTCTATTCGTTCGAAGAGAAAATCTTCTAAAGGGAGGAGTTCTACTGGAGACAAGTCTCCACAAAGGCCCAAGAAACACTCGAAACATTCTAAGCGTTCAAGATCCATGAGCGACTTCCGTTACTCTTCGTCTTCATTGTCATGAAAGAAATGGGAGAGACAACGGCATTGCTACTATCTTCCGACACCCCGCCCAACACGCGTCAAGTAGGTTTTCCTGATAAGACCACCCCAATAGCCAGGTCGGAAAAATTCCATCAAAAGATGATGGATGTATTTTTGAAGGAGGCCCTTCCGGGTCCCTCAAAAGAGCCAAAGAAGGCTAGCGATCCCACTCATCTTCCAGGACCGGCAGGGAATTGAATAAGACCTTGACTCGCACGCCTAAAAGCCTGGTTCAGGGATGTTTCCTTGTGTAGCGACGACAGTGTTGACGATGGAGGCAAAATAGAAGTCAAAGGCTCCTGTGCCCTTCTTGTCGAAGGTGTTGAAAGACTCATTGACGTCAACCTCGAATCTTTAAACCCCATTCGACAGATTAATTCAAATCTTTAGGTTCCATTTTTGAGGAAGACGACATTATACCCTTCGTGTATGAACATTTTGGAATGCCCAATGTTCCAGAAGAGTTGATCTCCGAAGACGTGACTACTTGTCTGAAATAAGCCAGTGGTCTTGATACCTTCCTTGAGGTAGAATTCGGCACTCCTGATGTGAATGCCCACCCTAATGTGGCGTATTGAACAGCCATCAACAGGCTAGTTCAATATTTAGGTTGGAGGTGCCTTACAACGGACATAACTCAGGATAACCTGACTGACATCCTGGATAAAGGTCCCCATAAGGAGCCTGTGTTGCTCTTTCATTCAACCTTAAAAAATCCCATTCTAGAGAACTGGAGAAAGCCTGACACCACTCCCGCTGTTGACCAACAAGAAGCCTTGACCAACAAGAAGTTGGTCAAGAAATAATAGACCTTGTTTTGTAGACCCTGATTTTCTTTCAAGGCACCCTATTCCAGAGAGTTTGGTGGTGCAAGCAGCTACCTCCACTTCAAAGGCAGCGGCTTATCCACCCCCCACCCTGATAGGGACGATAAAAAGTATAATTACTTAGCAAAAAGGGTATTCAAATGGATTGTGTCCTCTCACGTATTCCTTATCTTTGATAAATCCACTTCCAGCTTGCTGGCCTCGGAATTTTGTTTCCCAGTAGAGTGCGCTGCACGTCGACGTCCCTCGAGTCGTTGTCCCTCGAAGGCCTCCATATCGGCACTGACGTCATCATAGGTATATATAGTCTTGCGAAGCGTCCATTGCTCAGTTCCTTTTTTCCACGCTTCGTAAGCCTCTGAGACGCAACGCTCGGTTCCTCAGTGAATCTTTCCTAAACTTCGATTTTATTGAAATATTCTTCCAATCTGGCATCTTTGTCCGCTTTATCAACGCCGCGATCCGGTTTCAAGAAATGCCGAAATTGTGGAAAAAAGATGTCGTTAACCGATCCTCACAGAATCCGCCTGTGGTGCCAGGGCTCAGAGCACCAGTGTTCGGAGTGTGAGGAATGTATGTCCCTTACAGCGAAAACCTTGAGAGAGCGTAGGAGGAAGCTGGAAAACGGTAAAACCATTAAATCCTCTACCCCTTCGAAATTGTCCTCGGCAAGTCGAGACATTCGTCTCCTCACCATCAGGGAAAACATTCCCGCTCGAGATCTTGTAGTGGTTCTCACCACTCATCCAGATCGAGACATACTAAGAAGAGGCGTAATAGATCACCTTCCTCTTCATCTTCCAACTCACCAGAAAGGTTCACCTCCCCCACTAAACACAGCTCTCCAGCTAAGTGGGAGGAATTTCACAATAAAATGCTAAGGGTCGTCGAGAAAGCGGCCTTGTCCCCCTCAGAGATGCCTGGAGGTGATACCCCGGATGAAAGACCCGAAAAAGAGAAACATTGTGAGTCGTCGACCTCGGCAAATAAAAACCCTTGAGAGCGTCATGAACCCTCTAGTAGAGACAAGGGCCCTTCGAACAAGACGGCGTCATCGATGTCAGGTCCAGTCTTGAATCTTCCTGCAGGAGTGATGCTGGCCCACCAGACCCCCCAAGTATACCTGCCCAATAATCTCTTAGCAGATAAAACTACCAGGCTGGCAAAACCAAGGGGTAAGGGGAAGGGAGAAAATAACAAAGCAGATCTTCACAGGCTTCCAAAGTGGTTCGACAATGCAAGAAGATAACCTCTCTAGAACTGGATTGATTGATGATTCATCAGTGCGGTGTGTCTGTGAAAATCTAAACACAAGAATACATAAATTAATATTAATCTACTCTGTCTGTATTCTACTTCTATAGGTATGATTTACACCAATGTTCATTTACCTGCAGCCTATGCTTGATTGATGATAGGCATTTATTTATTAGCTAAGTGATCTTCTTAATTTCTTAAACACAACTCTCTGCATTTCTTTCTTCTTGAAATCTTTTGAGTTTCACTTGGTTCCGTATTTAAAGTAGCAAATGTATTGAACTTGCTTGTGCAAAAATGTTCAACAAATTTCTGAGGAAAATTCTTTAAATAAATATAAGTTTTTCTGAAGTCTTTTCCACCTTTAACTTTGCAGGTTTTAAAATATGAAAAGCATATATTTACTAAAATGTAAGATGAAAATGAATTTCTTCCTTAGTATTGCTCTTTGGAGGAAATTATGACACTGCAAATATCCTCGTTTAAGTTCTGTAGACTTCCGATGCTTAGAAGATGAAATAGACTGCTCGGCACCCTGGACTTGAAGCACTGCTGATCGGATGAGTTTGACTCCACACGCGGTCAAAAAGATTTTTAAAACGAAGACGCGACGCATCCAAAAATGAAGACAGGACCGCGCGTGCTGAAAAGGCTGACTAGAACATACGACGCACTCAAAAATTCTGCGCACTCTGAAAATTGTGATCACGAAGACTCGACGCACATTAAACTCTGCGCAGACAATCAACCAGGAAGTATGGACGCTTATAATGGGACGCACGCAACTCCCGCAAGTGGGTCCTTTACTCTAACCTACTATTGAATGACGAAAGAGACGCGCGCGTGAGAACAACACGAATTTCACCCGAACTGTTAGTATGTTAAATAAATGCATAGGTTCAAAAATTACTTAGAACCTATCAACGAAATGTACCGCGTGCAAATTACGGACACAAAATGAAATTAGATACAAAATATACACTCTTCAAAGTTTTCGATAAATATGCAGTCACAAGTAAAAATAAAAGAAATGAAACGTTACGATTGTTTCCTATAAACAACACCCGCCTTAGTGCACTAAATTGAATGTTCTTTAAAAAAAAATGTAAGATACAGTTTCTTAGTTTCTTTTAAATAAAAAAAAATAAAAATTCTTCTTGGCTTTTAAACTAGAAGATTAATTCAATACTTCTGATAACTTCAATATTAAAACTTAGCTTGCTTCATCTGTAACAAGTCTTTTATCTTTAAGGTGATGGCTTCTTCTTTTAGGTCTTTTCTGTTGTTTATCTTCTATAGGATTTTCTTCACTCAAAAAAGGTTTCTAAAGAATACTTATATTAATTTTCTTCAGAACTATAATAACTGCAACCTTCCGCATTGGAAACAGGAATGAAAGGCAGTTTAGAATTCTGGCCAATGTTCCAAACTACCTCACAATACTTCTCCGATCACTCTTCTTGAACTGAACCTCCATCTTGGCTTGGGGAAATAGGCACTTTCTGTATATTTTATCATTAAGGAAACTTATATAAATATTGGCATGTTTAAATCAAAACCAAAACCCAAACATCACTCAACCAATTCTCTTACTTAAATATGTGATGATGAAGACTAAAAATGAATGTTTATTTGTACCTTCTTGATGAAAGTTTTCTAATGTAATGTCTCTTTGAAATTCTGGAAATATGCCATGGAATCCTGACAGTACCCCCTGCGTAATGCCCTGACCCTGGGCCAACCTTTTCAGGATGTAAGTAATTAAACCTTTTGTCATGATGCCCGCTCCCGGGGAGCCGGTTCAAGCCCTGCGTCCCGAAAGCGGACATCCAGTCCCCAAGGAAGGACCCAGCAACCCCATATAGGGGCCCTTTGGACAGTGCCCTGGCGCCTATGGCGCCAGGCTCATAAAAGCATCAGTCCTGGCGCCATAGGAATCAGGCTCATTATGGAAGTGCTTGGGTGCACTTACCTGATGCAGACCATGGTGCAGGATCCCGGCCTCCTTGAGGCCTGAAAGGAACTACTTTACCTGTGGGACTAATTTACCATCCGGGCGTGGTCGGGGAAGGATACATACCTGATTGGAGGAAGGATACATAGCTGGAACTTCTTCCAAGGCTATTTAAACCCCACCCGAACAGCCACACGTGCTTCGCGTTGTTCTGCATCTAGCAGCTGGACGCTCACCGTGTCTGCTCCTGCATCCTGACTTCTGCCACGCCTGCCAGCATCCTGGATCACCTGCAAAGGAAGAGAAGAAGAGAACAGAAGAAGGAAAAGTCCTTACCTGCTAAATCCGCATCCCGGAGACATCTCGCCGACAATCCTGAAAAGGAAGACTTTTATTTAAAAGCTCATCGCGTCGATCGCTGCAGCGCCGCATTCCACTCACCTTTACAGGGCGCCTCCATGTTCAGCAGCGATCATCCGGATTCGCAGTCAAGCCCCAGCGCCTTGGGAGCAAAAGACCACAACAAAAGGTGAGAGAGAGAAGGGAATAAGGAAAGCTAAATCTCCATGTTAAGACTTACCTGTTGATTCATTCCCTCTTCATTTCGGGTCCGCGCCGCATCCTGGCATTTCCGGACCCCAGCCCCTAAGGGGAAAAAGAGACATCAGCTTTAATGAGCGAATGAAAAGACATTACCAAAAAACGCTCATTAAAGACTTACCTGATTTCTACAAGGATTTCACCTCTCATCTCGGGTCGGTGCCTGTTCCCCGGCATTCCGTACCCCGGCCCCTATGGGGAAAAAGACACTAGCATTAGTACATTAATGCATGAACACAAGGGGAATCTCTTATCAAAAAACTTACCTGGAAGCCAAGCAAGTTTGGTTCTCACCAATCCGAAAATCCAGTGAAGCAACTGGATACCAACGCGCCCCTGTATCAGAAGCAGGATGGAGAGCTCGTCCTTCCAGACCCTAAGGTGAGACGCTACGAGGAATCACAGAAGGGTTTCGAGGAGGGTGAAGGGGAAAGTGGGAGGCTGATTGCATTACCCCGCAGACAGTTAATCCCCTATTTTCGCCTACAGAAGGGTACTTCTGCGAGCCAGACAAGCCAGATTTGGAGGCCCGGTCCAGTCCGTCTTCCGAACCCTGCGCATCACCTTAGAAGAGGTCACAGCAGTGCGAACCAGGCCAGCGCCTCCGTGGGAGTCAGGTGAGCGTTACACCTTTTAACCAATCTAGGGGCATGTATGTTTCCAACCCTCTCCCACGAACGCTGTTCTGGACCGTATCCCTTCCAATCAACCAAATATTGAAGTTGACCATGAACTATTCTTGAATCTAAAATAGCTTGTACCTCAAATTCGTTCTCATCTTCAGAAAACACAGGACCAGGAACATCATTCATTCTGGTGTCATTCCCATGGGTTTTCAATAAATTTACATGAAAAGTTGGATGAATTTTTAATCCTGGTGGTAACCTCAATTTCACAGAGACAGGAGAATAAACCTGTTCGATTTCAAAGGGTCCAATATATCGTGGACTAAATTTATTCCTATCCTTCAAAGGTACATTTTTTGTGGATAACCATACTCTATCTCCAACCTGATCATTTGTTTTTTTCCGACGCTTCCTGCCTGCACATTTTTTGTAACTTAATTTACTCTTTTCCAAAGCCTGAACTGTTCGTCTCAAATTTTGTTTCATCGCTACCAACCTACTTTCAACATCTGGAACCTTAATTTCATCCAACACCACCCCTCTCAAAAAAAGTGGATGGAATCCCTGATTTAAGAAAAATGGAGACATAGAAGTTGAATTCTTAGTAGAGTTATTATAGCAGAATTCTGCCAACCAAAGTAATTCCAACCCCCTCTGACAAGCACCAAGATAGCATTGTATATACTTTTGTAATTCCTGATTCACTCTCTCGGTTTGACTGTTACCTTCAGGATGATAACTTGTTGTTAAATTAATCTCTATTTTCAACTCTTCGCAAAATACCTTCCAAAATCTAGAGACAAATTGAGATCCTCGATCTGAAATTACTTGACTAGGTAAACCGTGTAATTTTACAACATTTTGCAAGAAAGCCTGAGCTAAAGATGTTGATGTAGCCGCCCCCTTCATGGGAATAAAGTAACCAGGTTTAGAAAACACGTCCACTACCACAAGAATAGTTGTACAACCCTTGTCACGCGGCAAATCCACAACATAATCTATTGACACCATATGTCACGGACGAGGTGGAATCGGAAGTGGAACTAACAATCCTGCTGCTTTCTGATGATCTGACTTAGAACGAATACAAACATCACAAGTTCTAACATAATTCTCTGAATCTTCCTTCATTTCCTTCCCCCAAAACTCTCTTTGAAGAAGATCAAAAGTTTTCTTAATTCCAGGATGACCAGCCAAAGGTGAATCATGACAATTCTTTAATGCCTCTATCCTCAACTCTTCAGAAGGCAAATACAACTGCTTTCCAACAAAAGGTAAACCTTCCTTAATGTGACATTCAGAATCTCGAGGCAAACAGTGAGTCCCTGGACCGGGCCCTTCTCCCACGTACAGACACTTCGTCAACCGACCCGGGGGCGGGCTGGGCTGGTCAATCGGTGTATGGGAGGGTGCGGCACTCACCAAACAGAACCACAAAACCACCTACTGCGCAGAAGGAGCAGCACACTGGACCTAGGGGCTGAGATGTCCCCACCCAAATCCAAGACAAAAACAAAAACAACGACAATGGACTCCTACACGACGGTCAGGCCCAAGCAGTTGCCGCAGCAATAAGCCACAGCCAATGCAGTATGACCACAACTAGAAACAGACCCCAAAGACACGCAAGTCCTCCAGGCCATTGCAGCACTACGCACTTCCATTGAAACCAAGAAAGAAGAAATGAGGACGGACATGCAGCTCATGCGCCAAGATGCTCGCAATCTAAGAGTGAATACAAACAAAGCTACCCTGCAGGACAATGTTGTGAATACCTCAGACCTGAAAAAAAAGGTCCTGGACCTGGAGCTGAAAGTAGCGAGACTAGAGGCGAGATCTGAAGTTGCAGAGGGGCGCGCACGGCGCAATAACATTAGGATTTTGGGTGTCCCCGAAGACATGGAGGGCCCGGAGCCAACGGATTTTGTAGAGACAATGCTGCTACAAGAAATAGGAGTGGGAAAACTCTCGCTGGGGTTTTCAGTGGAGCACGCCCACAGATCCCTCCAAAAGTGCCCCCCGCCAGTCTCACACCCACGTCCGATAATAGCGAAAATTCTAAATTTCTGCCAAAGAGAAACGATATTACGATATTCCAGAGAAGACGGGGAGATTAGAAGACAAGACTCCAGAATAGTCATGTACCGTGACTATACCCCCATGGTTCAGTGAGCCAGGAATTCCTTCATACCAGTAAAAGCTAGGTTGCGAATACTCAACCTCAAGTATATGTTGCTCTACCCGTCTCGTCTCAAAGTTCTGTATAAAGGAAAAGCAATTTTTCTAGAGACCCCTGCTGCAGCAAATATGTGCCTTGAGCACAATAACCTAGCAGAGGATGGAGAGGAACCACAAAAAAGATAAAAGATAAAAAAGTATTGTGAACACGAACACCAATGGAAGGTCCCACGCTGAAGAAAAGATGGTTAATTAGATAACACGAGGGACCGTATCAAGAAGATAGCAACATCGGGCAAGAGCACAAAGAACCACGAGCAAATACATCGCTGACCCACCCCCACAAGGAAAGTGCAGGTCGAATGCCTACACACTACCCGTACCGAAAGGCCTAGAGTGGCCCAGAAGGCTCGGGAGCCCCCGAGCGCTGCAAGTTGGAAGCAACTGCTGGGGACAGTTTGCAGTTAAATGTTTTGGTTTATTCATTCATCCGAATGAAAGTTATAAAAGTTGGTAAGTCTCCAGATTAAATTAAGATGGAAGCAGGGGTGAAGGCGGGAGATGGGGACACACTGTGGGTAAACTCCCTATGGGATAGCAAAACCAGAAACACCCCCCCCTGAAGTGACATGGCAGGGAAAATAAAAATAATGACATGGAACGTGAGGGGCCTTGCTACTTATCTCCGAAGGAACAGAATCAAGTCATACCTGCACAGGAAAAGGGTGGGAATAGCGCTCTTACAAGAAACGCACTTTACTGAAGAATCCATGGCCAAACTCCAGGAACACTGGGGCGGGGAGGGGTTTGGAACTGCCTCTTCCAAGTATGCCAGAGGGGTCTACACCTGGATTCACCCCCAACTCCCTTTTCGACTATCTAAATTTGAAAGCGATCCAGAAGGCAGATATGTGATACTGTGGGGACACATCGAACAACAAGAGCTATGCATAGTGAACTTCTACTTACCTAACAATAACATCCCAGCTCACCTGGCCTCCATGTACGCTAAAACCACACAAAATAGGAATGGCTTGTTTATCTGGGGTGGAGTTTTTAATTGCGTGCACGACCCAACACTAGATAGGTCATTACCACCACCAACAACCACAATGGCGGCCACGGCTGCCCTAAATATTATGATAGACAGATTAGACCTGGCTGATATATGGAGGGAGCTTCACCCCCAGACCTGAAATTATTCGTACTACTCGTCCCCACACGGCCTCCTACCCCAGATGGAAGAACGACAGTATCTGGGGAGAACGATCTCAGACCACTCCCCCTTAGTAATAGAATGGAACCACACCGGCCCCATTCCCCCATCCCCGTGTGGCGAATGCCGGTAGAAGCCCTAAAGATCAAGCATTCAGAGATGAATTGCAGTACTCGATTGATGACTACCTAGAATTGAATAAGGGAAGTGTAGACCATGTGAGTACAGTATGGGAAGCCCTAAAAATAGTAACTAGGGGAGTGATTATGGCAAAAGCAGGAGGTATCAGAAGATTGCTACGTGAAGAACTGGCTCAAGGGGAAGCAGAGATCGAGAGGCTTAGCACTTACCCCACGGACCCACAGCGACACGAAGACAGGCTTAGAGCACTTTGAGATGAATGCTCAAACACCTGGAGTAGACTTGCTAAGTTTGACTATGCCACCAAAAGCAACAGGGCACACATAGAGGCGGATAGACCCAGTAGGCTGTTGGCCTGGCTCTGTAGAAAGGAACACCCCAGGCGCACCATCACCATAATACAAGACGCACAAGGTAACACACATCAGACCCAACAAGACATAAATGATACCTTCAAGAACTATTATACACACTTATACTCTCACAAAATCAGAGTCCCTGCAGACCAGATAATAGACACCTTGGAAGAGATAGGGTTGCCTAGGCTATCCCCAGCACAAGCCGAAGCCCTAGAGGCAGACATCACAACAGAAGATATTGCTGAAGCAATTAAGACACAAGCTACGTGCAAGGCCTCAGGGAGTGACGGGCTACCCTCGGAATTTTAAAAAACCTATGGCCCCTCCCTGATACCACTCTTACACAAGGTCTTCCAAGAAACGTACGAACGAGGAGTCTTACCTGATAGCATGAGGGAAACCCTAGTGATCCTAGTTCTTAAACCAAACAAGCCGGCTGAGCACTGTGATTCGTATCGACCGCTAGCTATGCTCAATTATGATGTCAAACTGCTAACTACAATCCTAGCTCAGAGGCTGTCCAGGCTGATAGGTGATATTGTACACGTAGATCAATGCGGGTTTGTCCCAGGCCGAAATACGACCATGAACTTACGCAGACTTCAGCACATTATAAAACAAACAGACACAACCATTGAACCCTACGCACTACTATCGCTCGATGCCATTAAGGCGTTTGATTCTATATATTGGGAGTGGCTGCTCGCGGTCCTAAAGGAATTTGGGCTTGGCCCAAGATTTATTAGGTGGATTCTAATACTCTAAAGCACAAGTAAAAACTGGGAGACACGTGTCAGAAGTCTGGGATATATGCAGAGGCACCCGGCAAGGCTGCCCACTATCTCCCATGCTTTACATACTGGGCTTAGAACCCATTGCCATCTATTTCCGAAAACAATTTTTTGATGCCGGGATAAGGCTAGGAGAGATAGATCACATCATCCCGCTTTACACGGACGATGTCCTACTGTATGTCAGGGACCCGCACCTTAATGTCCCATCCATGCTAGAAGTTCTTGACAATTTCTCTAAAGTCTCAGGCATACAATTCAACAGTGCAAAGTCTTGTTTATTCCCGCTAGCAGGTCTTAAAGACAAAAGCGCGGAGGAGCTCCCAACGCTAGGGATACAATGGCAGACCACCAAGTTCTGCTATTTAGGTATCCAGGTCATGCACACACCGCAACTGATGTTATGTTATGTTATTTTGCACTTATATAGAGCCTTATATACCATTGGGATGGTCTGAAGGCACTGGTAGGTTGAACGCCCTTGGGAACTGAAGTTCAGATCATTAGAGAGAGTAGATAGAGTCAAAGGTGCATGTGAGCACCAGGTATGTGTGCAGCTCGTGCGGTATTCATGTAATAGCTGCTTCTTAGCGGTAGGTGTGGTGGTTGAGAGATCAGGAGAATGTGTTAGTTCTGTCAGGTTTTATCCAGAATGGCTGCAGCTGCATTAGGCCTGAGGAGAACGCCTGGCTGGGGGGTGTGAAACCAGCAGTGTTTACTTAGAATGATGTGGAGTGAGCGGCGGATGTTGGTATGAGAACAGTTATACTGAATGGTGTCATAGTATCTCTGTGTTCTAGTTGAGTGGTGATGTAAATGAGAGAGTAAGCGTGGTGGTGTGATATGATGGGTTATATGCTCTTTCAACGTTCTCTGCATTCCAACCATACTATATACGTCACGCAATTCTATGCGCTCCATCCGTAGCGTGTACTCCTATACACTCCATGCACCCCAGTCTGGTCCAATACACTCCGGTCCACCCCACGCGCTCTAGTCTGCCCCGCGCATGCCCTCTTGTCCGCCCCACGCATGCCCTCTTGTCCGCCCCACGCATGCCCTCTTGTCTGCCCCACGCATGCACTCTTGTCTGCCCCACGCATGCACTCTTGTCTGCCCCACGCATGCACTCCTGTCTGCCTCATGCTCTACGCATTCAGTAGCTCTACATATTCATCCATTCTATGCACTCATCAGTACTGGATGCATCTGTGCTCGTTCGTTCTACGTACTCGTCCGCTCTACACAACACGTCAGTTCACTCTGGGCACTCGATCCCACCAGGCACTCGTTCGTTCCAGGTACTCATTCGCTTTATGTCCTCACGCGTACTATGCATTCACCTGTATTTCGCGCTCATCCCCTCTACGCACTCACTCCCTCTACGCACTCACCCCCTCTCGCACTCATCCCCTCTACGCACTCACCCCCTCTACGCACTCACCCCCTCTATGCACTCACCCCCTCTATGCACTCATCCCCTCTACGCATTCATCCACTCCACGCACTTATTCGCTCCACGCACTCATCCCCTCTCCGCATTCATCCGTTTTAGGCACTCGTGCTTTTCACGCATCCAACAGTAATATCCTGTTCTATATATTCATCTCTACACTCATCTGTTCTATACCTTTATCTGCTCTGCATATTCATCCTCTTCATATATTCCTCTGCTCTATACATTCATCCGTTCCATACACCCATCCGCTCCGTACACCCATCCGCTCCATACACTCATCCACTCCATACACTCATCCGCTCCATCCGCTCATCCGCTCCATCTACACATCCACTCCATACACTCATCCGCTCCATACACTCATCCGCTCCATACACTCATATGCTCCATATACTCATACGCTCCATGTATTCATCCGCTCCATATACTGATCCGCTCCCTACACTGATCTGTTCCATACACTCATCCACTCCATACACTCATGTGCTCTGTACACTCGTCCGTTCTATACATTCGCCAGGTCTGTATATTCATCTGCTCTGGCAATCTACACACTCTCTGCACTTCCGTATTCATCCGCTATCCACACTCGTGGGCTCTACATACTCATCCGCTCCACATATTCATTTGTTCTACACACTCATCCGGTTTACGCTCATCCGTTCTGCACATTCATCTGGTTTGCGCATTCCTGCATTCTACTTGCTTCTCTGAAATGTACGCACTCATCCGCGCTACTCACTTACCCTCGCTAGGCACTCACTCCCTCTACGCACTCACCCTCTCTATGCACTCACCCTCTCTATGCACTCACCCCCTCTACGCACTCACCCCCTCTACGCACCCATCCGCTCAACGCACTCATCCGCTCTACGCACTCATCCGCTCCACGCATTCATCCCCTTTCCGCACTCATCCGCTTTAAGCACTCGTGCTTTTCACGCATCCAACAGCAATATCCTGTTCTATATATTCATCTCATACACTCATCTGTTCTATACCTTCATCTGCTCTGCACACTCATCTCTCCATATACTCATCTGCTCCATACACCCATACGCTAAAAAAAACACCCATCTGCTCCATACACCCCTCTTCTCCATAAACCCATGCGCTCCATACACCTATGCGCTCCATACACCCATCCGCTCCATACACTCATCAGTTCCATACACTCATCCGCTCCATACACACATCCGCTCCATATACACATCCGCTCCATACACACGTCCGCTCCATACACACATCCGCTCCATACACACATCCGCTCCATTCACTCATCCGCTCTATATACACATCCGTCCTATACACTCATCCGTCCTATACACTCATCCGCCCTATACACTCATGTGCCCTATACTCCCATCCGTTCTATACATTCGCCAGGTCTGTAGATTCATCTGCTCCGGTTATCTACACACTCTCCGCACTTTCGTATTCATCCGCTATCCACACTCGTGCGCTCTGCATACTCGTCCGCTCCACAAACTCATCTGTTCTACACACTCATTCGGTTTACGCTCATCCGTTCTGCACGTTCATCAGGTTTACGCATTCCTGTGTTCTACTTGCTTCTCTGTATTTACGCACTCATCTGCGCTACACGCTCGTCCGCTCTACATACTCATCCGTTAAACATGTTTATCCATTCTACACACTCATCCAATCTTTAAATTCATTTGATTTCCACACTCATTCGAACTATATAGTTATCTGTTCTTCCATTCATGCATTCTTCCACTCAGCGCATTCATCTGTTCCACCTGCTTCATCCATTCTAACTATTTCCTCCACGCCATTCACTTCGTTCACTCCTCATGCATTCTGTCTATTTCAGGAGTTTAAATCTCGTTACTGATTCCGTATGATGTACTCTTATTAAACATTTCACTGCTTTGATCTACTTTATTTGTTTAATTCTGTTTGTCCTTCTAGTTTATATTAGGTGTTATTAGCTGTCAATTTCTTGCATCAGGTAGTTTGTTGGATTGGTGTCATTGAGTTGCTGTTAGTCAGTTTGGGTTATTTGGTACAGGTTGGTTTTTAGGGGAAGAGCCAGGTTTTCAGCAGTTTGCGGTAAGACGTTAAATCCTTGGTTAGGCGGATGTGGGGTGGGAGTGAGTTCCATAGCGTGGGGACCAAGGCAGAGAATGATGATCCGCCTAACCTGTCTGAGTTTGTCTTCGGTATGACTAGGAGGCCGGCTGAACTTGATCTTAGGGTGCGAGGGGGGTGATAGGGTTTTAGCTTGTCTTGAAGATATTGAGGTCCGGTTTTATGCAGTGCTCGATGGGAGATGCATAAGGTTTTGAAAGTCACCCTTTGGGGTACTGGAAACCAGTGCAGTGTCTTAAGGGCTGGGGAGATGTGGTCTCTCGGGCCGAGTGCAAGTAGCAATTTGGCAGCCGCATTTTGTGCCCTTTGGAGTTTATTCAGTTGGTACGCGTGGACTCCGAGGTATAGGGGGTTTGCGTAGTCCAGTCTTGATATAACAATTGATTGGACTGCAGAGAGTCTGTTGGGAAAGGAGAGATATGGAAAGATGCACCTAAGGGTTTTAAGGTGGTAGTGGCAGGACTTTGAGACGTTGTTGACTTGGCGCGAGAGTGTTAGATCAGAGTCAAGGGTGCATCCAAGATTTTTCACTGAGTTGGAGGGGGTCGTGAGTTGCCCATGGCGGATGGCCAGGGTAGCGGGTGCGGAAGAAGTTCTGAGTTGCCACATACCATGATTTCCATTTTGGAGGGGTTTAGCAAGAGGTGGCTTTGGGATATCCAGAGTTCTATGTTAAGGAGGCAGGAGGCCAGTTCAGGTCGGGAGTTGGGTTTTGAGTTCAGGAGTTTCAGAATTAGTTGAGTGTCGTCGGCGTAGTTGTAGCACCGGATGTTGTGAACGGATCATTGGTGGGAGGGTGATCAAGTAGAGATTGAATAGGAGGACGGATAGGCATGCTCCTTGTGGGACTCCTGTGTCGACTGGTCTGGCTTGGGAGGTATAGGTGGAGAATGTCATTATTTGGTACCTATCTTTGAGAAATGGAGCTATCCATTTAAGAGCGGTTCTGCGGATTCCTAGGGAGTGGAGGCAGTCTAGGAGGTTTGAGTGATTGATTGTGTCAAAGGCGGCGGATAGGTCAAGAAGGATTAGTGTGGCGCATCCCGCGGAGTCTGCTGTCATTTTAAGGTCATCCCAGATTGAGGTTAGGGTGGTTTCACTTCCATGACGGGCTCTGAAACCTGATTGGGCGGGATCAAGGAGGTTGTTGGCTTCGACAAAGGCATTTAGTTGGGAGTAGGCGGTTCGGTCAATGAGTTTGGCAAGGAACTTGGTGTTTGAGATGGGGCGGTAGTTTTTGGGCTCGAGAGGGTCGAGTAAAGGTTTTTTAATTAGAGGTTTGACATGAACCGTTTTGAATGCGTCGGGAAAGATACCAGAGGATAAGGAGGCATTTATGATCGATCTTGCGTGTTCTCCTGCGCAGGTGGAAGCGAAAATTTCTTTGAGGTTTGTGGGTGAGCAAGGGTCCAGCGGAGAGCCAGATGGTTTGTGGGCAGATAGAAGTTTGAGAAATTGCTCTGGAGATATTGGACTAAAGGATTCGAACATTGGTTGCGTAGTGGTCGCAGCCTGTGGACTGGGCGGTATGGGGGGAGTATTGTCTGGTGGATGTAAGAGAGCTAGTTTGGTGGCTAGAGTATTTGTTCTTTCGAGAGCTGTGGTGTAAAAGTGGAGGGAGAGTGAGTCACACAGTGATTGGGAGGGGGTCGGGATGGACGTGGTGAAAGCGGGTTTGGAGAATTCGGAGATGATTTTGTGGAGTTATTTGCTTGGATTTTTGCAGTTTAGGATTCGGGAGTTGTAGTGGGCTTTTTTTGCTTTCCGTATTTCGGCCTTGTACTGGTAGAGGTGTCGGGCCAAGGCGGCTTTGCTCTCCTGGGTTTTGTTATTCTGCCATTTGCGTTCTAGGTGTTTATATAGTTGTTTAGTGGTCTTCAACTCCGGAGTGAACCATCTGGGGAAAAGGCCAAGGCGTGTTGATGGTTTGCAAGAGGGTGTGAGCTGCATCAGAGATGTGTTGAGCCACGAGTCGAAGGCGTCAGGGGTTAGTTGTTTATTGAGTTGGCAGGTAGGTGGTGGAGACTGGAGGAGCATGATTATTAGTTTTTTCCAGCATTTGTTTAGATTCAGAGGTTCGGATTCGAGTACGGGAAGGGGATCAGGTGAGTGAATGGTGAAAGAGAGAATGAAGTGATCGGACCAGATGATAGGGGTGGGTGGGTTTAAATGAATCTGGGTGTTGGAGCTAAAGATGGCATCAAGAGTGTGTCCTTTATAGTGAGTCGGGCCGTTTTTTTCGGGTTGGAGGTTCATCTTGCCTAAACCGTCAACCAGAGAGTGTGTTATAGGGTTGGTGGGGATGTCGAGCCATATGTTGAAGTCTCCAAGAAGGGTGAGATTGGGATGGTTTAGTTGAAGGGTGGCAATAGAGTCACTGAGGTTGTTTGCGAATTGTCTATCGTAGCCAGGTGGTCTGTAGATAATTAGGAAGCTATGTGAGAGAGACGGGGAGAGGGATAGTTTAACGAGGAGAGATTCGCAGGAAGGAATGGAAGGTTGGTTTTCGATGATTGAGGCGCGGAAGAGAGACTTGAAGACAAATGCTATTCGCTACTCCCCCTCCTCTAGAGGGACGGTTCAGTGGGATGAGGGAGTAGTCAGGGGGGAAGACTTCATTGGCGATTGGGGCGAAGTCGTCAGAGAACCAAGTTTCGGTGATAAAGTCCAGGTCTGGTTTGTCAGAGGCGAGGAGGTCAAAGATGCAGTGTCTGTTTTTTTCTACGGATCGGGCATTACATAGGATGCAGTTCACATCGGCAGGCGAGGATGGTCTCGGAGCGGAAGGGGGTGGTGGCGGAGAGAGTGGAAGCTGGAGAGGGAGCTGGGTAGTGTGGGTGATGATCGTTGGGAATAGTGGGCGCGCTGACAAATTGTTGCGCTTCGGGCCGGATTGAGTGATTGCGTGTGTTAGGATGATCGGGTTTGGGTCGGGGGATTTGTAGGTGGGTTGTGGGCGGTTAGGAGTTTCAGTTGCAGTTGATGAGAAGTCGAGGGAGAGGGATTTCAGGAAGGGTGAAGCCATGGGGGAAGGAGGTGATTGGGGGAAAGAGGAGGTGGGTCGAGACACGGGAGGCAAAGAGTGTTGAGAGATTGAGGGGGACCAGGTACGTTTCCTCTTTAGTTTCCTTGTTGCGATTGGAGTGTGAGAGGGTAGGGGGGTCAGAGAGGGAGAGGGATGAGGCTTCGGTTCTTGCTAAGGCTAGGTGTGCAGTTTTTAGGGAGGGGAAAGGGTGTGGTCGGTGGTGGAAGGTGGCGGGGGTTTGTGGGCAAGGGGGGGGTGGATGGTTGCAGGGCAGGATGTCCCTGGTATGATAGTGAGAGGAGCGGGCATGGTTATCCTTGGCTTGTTGGTGGTGGGGTTCAGGGGAGGAGTGGTCTTAAGGTGGATGTTTGCAGGGCGGGATGTCCCCAGTATGATAGTGAGGGGAGCAGGCATGGTTATCCTTGGCTGGTCGGTGGTGGAGTTCGGGGGAGGAGTGGTCTTAGGGTGGTTGGCACGCCATTGTGCCCCTCTGGCTTGGTGTTTGCAGAGGGGAATGGTAGGGAATGCGAAGGAGGGTGGATTGATTTGGGTGGGTTGATTCACAGGAGGGAAGGCAGATCGGAAGTGGCAGCGCTCCATGGTGCTCGTTTCCAACAAACTTTGGTGGAGTAGGTGCACTCATGCTTAGTAGCTGTTAGGTGTAGTTTCAAGTGCGACTTATAGTTTATTGGACTTTATAAATTTGGTGATATCACAGAGGGGCTATAATCATCTTTCACAGAGAGGCTATTGGGCACAATTCTATATTCTGCTTTCACAGAGGGTATTGGGCACACTTCTATAATCTGCTTTCACAGAGGGTATTGGGCACACTTCTAAATGCAACTTTCACAGGGAGGCTACTGGGCACACTTCTAAATTCAACTTTTCAGAGAGGCAATTGGGCACACTTCTATAGTCAACTTTCACAGCGAGGTTGTTGGGCACACTTCTATAGTCAACTTTCACAGAGAGGCTATTGGGCACACTTCTAAATGCAGCTTTCACAGTGAGGCTATTGGACACACTTCTAGATTTAACTGTCACAGAAGGGCTATTGGGCACACTTCTGATAGCACTTTCCAGAGAGGCTGTTAGGCACACTTCTAAATGCAACTTTCACAGGGAGGCTATTGGGCACACTTCTAGATGCAACTTTCACAGTGAGGCTATTGGGCATATTTCTATAGTCAACTTTCACAGAGGATATTGGGGACACTTTCTAAATGTAACTTTTCACAGCGAGGCTGTTGGGCACACTTCTAAATGCAACTTTCGCAGTGGGGCTATTGGTCACACTTCTAAGTTCAACTGTCACAGAAGGGCTATTGAGCACACATCTATAGGCAACTTTCACAGAGGATATTAGGGACACTTCTAAATGCAACTTTCACAGCGAGGCTGTTGGGCACACTTCTAAATGCAACTTTCACAGCGATGCTATTGGGCACACTTCTATAGTCAACTTTTACAGAGGATATTGGGGACACTTTCTAAATGTAACTTTTCACAGCGAGGCTGTTGGGCACACTTCTAAATGCAACTTTCGCAGTGGGGCTATTGGTCACACTTCTAAGTTCAACTGTCACAGAAGGGCTATTGAGCACACATCTATAGGCAACTTTCACAGAGGATATTAGGGACACTTCTAAATGCAACTTTCACAGCGAGGCTGTTGGGCACACTTCTAAATGCAACTTTCACAGCGATGCTATTGGGCACACTTCTATAGTCAACTTTTACAGAGGATATTGGGCCCACTTCAAGTTCAACTTTCACAGGGAGACTACTCGGCCCAATTCTAAATGCAACTTTTCACAGGGGATATTGGGGACATTTCTAAGTGCAACTTTCACAGAGAGGCTATTGGGCACATTTCTAAATGCAACTTTCCCAGAGAGGGTGCTGAGTGTACTTCTGAAGCAACTTTTCACAGAGGATATTGTGCACACTTCAAGGTCAACTTTCACAGGGAGGCTACTCGGTACATTACTAAATGCAACTTTTCACAGGGGATGTTGTGTGCACTTCTAATTCAACTTTCACAGAGAGGCTATTGGGCACACTTCTATAATCAACATTCACAGAGCGTCTATTGGGCACACTTCTAAATGCACCTTTCTCTGAGGATATTGGGCACACTTCTAATTGCAACTTTCACGGAGAGGCTATTGGGCACACTTCTATAATCAACTTTCACAGCGGATATTGGGACACTTCTAAATGCAACTTTCACGGAGAGGCTATTGGGCACACTTCTATAATCAACTTTCACAGAGGATATTGGGCACACTTCTTAATGCAACTTTCACAGAAAGGCTATTGGGCACACTTCTAAATGCAACTTTCACAGAGAGGTTATTGGGCACACTTCTATAATCAACTTTCGCAGAGAATATTGGGCATGCTTCTAAATGCAACTTTCACGGAGGATATCGGGCATGCTTCTAAATTCAACTTTCCAGAAGGGCTATTGGCACACTTCTAAATGCAGCTTTCATAGTGAGGCTATTTGTCACACTTCTCTATTCAATTTTCACAGAGAGGACCTATTGGTCACACTTCTAAATTCAATTTGCACAGTGAGGCTATTGGATACACATCTAAATTCAACATTCCCAGAAGGGCTATTGGGCACACTTCTAAATGCAATTTTCCCAGAAGGGCTATTGGGCACATTTCTAAATTCAATTTTCACAGTGAGGCTATTGGGCACACTTCTAAAATCAATTTTTCACAGTGCGGCTATTGGGCACACTTCTATAATCAACTTTCCAAAGAGGCTAATGGGCACACTTCTAAATGCAACTTTCACCGAGGATATTGGGCACACTTCTAAATGCAACTTTCCAGAGAGGCTATTGGGCACATTTCTAAATGCAACTTTCACAGAGGATATTGGGCACACTTCTAAGTGCAACTTTCACTGAGGATTATCGGGCACACTTTCAAAGGCAGCTTTCACAGAGAGGCTATTGGGCACACTTCTAAATGCAACTTTCACAGAGAGGTTATTGGGCACACTTCTATAATCAACTTTCGCAGAGAATATTGGGCATGCTTCTAAATGCAACTTTCACGGAGGATATTGGGCATGCTTCTAAATTCAACTTTCCAGAAGGTCTATTGGGCACACTTCTAAATGCAACTTTCACAGAGGATATTGGGCACACCTCTAAATGCAGCTTTCACAGTGAGGCTATTGGTCACACTTCTCTATTTAATTTTCACAGAGAGGACCTATTGGTCACACTTCTAAATTCAATTTTCACAGTGAGGCTATTGGATACACATCTAAATTCAACATTCCCAGAAGGGCTATTGGGCACACTTCTAAATGCAATTTTCCCGGAAGGGCTATTGGGCACACTTCTAAATTCAATTTTCACAGTGAGGCTATTGGGCACACTTCTAAAATCAATTTTTCACAGTGCGGCTATTGGGCACACTTCTATAATAAACTTTCCAAAGAGGCTAATGGGCACACTTCTAAATGCAACTTTCACCGAGGATATTGGGCACACTTCTAAATGCAACTTTCACAGAGGATATTGGGCACACTTCTTAATGCAGCTTTCATAGAGGGGCTATTGGGCACACTTCTAAATGCAATTTTCACAGTGAGGCTATTGGTAACACTTGTAAATTCGACTTTCCCAGAAGGGCTATGGGAACACTTCTAAATGCAACTTTCCAGAGAGGCTATTGGGCACATTTCTAAATGCAACTTTCACAGAGGATATTGGGCACACTTCTTAGTGCAACTTTCACTGAGGATTATTGGGCACACTTCTAAATGCAACTTTCACAGAGCGTCTATTCGGCACACTTCTAAATTCAGCTTTCACAGAGAGTCTATTGGGCACACTTTTAAATTCAACTACTAAATTCAGCTCTCACATAGAGTCTATTGGGCACACTTCTAAATTCAGCTTTCACAGAGAGTCTATTGGGCATATTTTTAAATTCAACTACTAAAAACGTTCACAGAGGGGCAAATGGGACACTTCTAAATTCAGCTTTCACAGAGAGTCGATTGGGCACACTTTTAAATTCAACTATTAAATTCAACTTTCACAAAGGGGCAAATGGGACACTTCTAAATTCAGCTTTCACAGAGAGTCTATTGGGCACACTTCTAAATTCAACTTTCACAGAGAGTCTATTGGGCACACTTTTAAATACTACCATTAAATTCAACTTTCACAGAGGGGCAAATGGGACACTTCTAAATTCAGCTTTCACGGAGAGTCTATTGGGCACACTTTTAAATTCAACTACTGTATGAACACAACACAAAAGCAGTAGTACCCGCATTGCGCAGATCAATTACCTTCTAGGCAAAACTTCCATTATCAGCGGTGGGGAGAGTTTCGATAACTAAAATGATTGTCCTCCCTAGACTCCTGTATAAATTCCAAAATGTACAATATTATATCAAGAATTCGTTCTTCCGCCTACTAGAGTCGATAATCCGCGAATTCATCTGGGGACAGGGCAGGCATAAAATAGCACACTCCATTCTAGTCCTACAATACGTCCAAGGCGGAATTCAACTTCAGAATTTTGAAAAATACTACTTAGCTGCCCAACTCAGCTTTTTGTCCAAATGGCTAGCCGACGAGACCACATCCGAGACTCCCCTGTTACAGTCCTTGATCTCTCCACTGCAAGTAAAAGAATTTATCTGGGCGCCACATCACCTACTGAGAAACACACCCTTCATAGCCACCCTGGGAAGACAAATTTGGCAAAGAGTGAAGTCGTTAAAACACCCAATACAGCTGTACTCCCCAGAAATACCAGTGATCTGGGACCTGTGCAAAACAGACTTGGATCTGCTACACCTGAGAGCTTGGGAGAAGAAAGGGGTTTACACATCGGGAGACCTATATGACAAGGGCTCCTTCAGGGAGTTCAGTTCACTGCAGAGCAAAGATGGGATATCCACTGGTCAATATTTATGGTATCGAAGGATACGCGAAATAGCACGACATAAATGGGACACCTGGCCAGAAGAACCCGAGCCGGATCCTCTCACAGCTCTACTATACAATTTAGGCGAGGGACAGAAACTGGTCTCCCAAATATACAGCCACCTCAACGATAACCCCAACCCAAAAGGAAAGATACTGAAAAGCAAGTGGAAGACGGACACAGGACGAGAATTGTCGGAAGGGGAATGGAACTGGGCACTAGCATTTCCCAAAGCTGTGTCCAGAAACCACAGATTCCGCTTTATACAACTAAACGTCCTGCACCGGACATACCTGACTCCATACAGGCTAACGACATTTAACAAACAAGCAAGTCCCAATTGTCCATGGTGCAAAGCGGACAAGGCAGACTTCATACATATGTTTTGGGAATGTAGCACAGTACAATCCCTATGGGCAAAAGTCAAGCAGACATATGAGAAAGCGGGCACGTCCAATTACAGATGGTCCCCCGAGGAATGCCCCTTGGGAACATACCCCAGACCGCCCAAACTCAAACATTGGGTGAAGCTAATTGACTTAATGTGCATAGTGGCCAAAAGACTTATCGCCATGTCCTGGAAAAAGCCAGCAGGGCCCGGATATAATGCTTGGCACAACGGACTAGTAAGGTGGGTTAACGCAGAAACATGGGCATGGGAGGATAGCGTTACCAGGTCAACCAACGAGTCAAGCGCTACCCTGGACGCATGGAAGGAGATAACCAGAACTATAATCTATCCCTCAGATGATAAACCCCCATGAGCAAATATGGTCTGGACTACACAGTACTGCAAGAACATAGAATCCCATAAGGGAGACCCTTAAACACCTAAGGGAGCTATTGAACTTAAGAATCCCCCCATCCCTACATCACGCCCTGCTGAGAACCCAGAATCTGAGTGATGAAGACCAGACAAGGAGGCAGTTAATGTTATTATATTGACTTTTGAAAATGTTTTTTTCTTTTTTCTTTTTTTTGTGTTGTTTGTTATGTAACAACGATGATCTTCCAATGGATGGCATGCTTAATATGACATGTGTACTACACTATGATAAATGCCAATAAACAAATTTGAAAATAAAAAATTAGTTAAAGGACCTCTGATTTGATTATCACTTATTTGTACGAACTTCTTTTCCAGAATTTTGCTCTACTTTGGGTCGTTCACTCCTAGTCCAAGTTCTGCTTTCAGAAAAATGTCTCCTCTTTTCTGACCTTCTCTCCAATAATCTGAAATCTAATTGAATTACTAAGGAAATTACATTTTCACAAACCGTGGGTCTCTCTACAATTGTAGCCAGTGCATCTTTTAATTCCTCCCGTAATCCCCTATAAAAGATTGAAGCTCTCTTCTCCTCAGGCCACTCACTCTCTTGCACAAGTGATTTAAAGTCTGTAATATAGGCTACCAACTCTCTGTTACCTTGACATAACTCTAATAATTCTCCATCTACACTTAAAGATGAAGTTCTGTTGTCAAAGATCTTACAGAATTCATCTTTAAACAGGTTTCAGTCCCTAAGTTCTCTTGCACCTCTTTCTACAAAAGGAACAGACCATGCTGATGCCTACCCTGTAAGATAGGAAATTGAAAATGCCACCCTTGCCGTTCCTGTAGGAAATGCTTCAGGTCTACACAAATAATGTAATTCACACTGCATTAAAAATGTCTTTAACTTTCTGTGGTCTCCACCAAATCTTTCTGGTGGCGCTAATGGAGTTGATACTAAAGAAATTCCTGGTGTTAAATGTATATCTTTTTTCTCTTCTACTTCAGAAGTAGGCCATTTAACATCTGACTCTGGACACAAAACTGGTGGTTTTTGTTCAAATTATTCTTTTGTCTTGGAATTTCCTGGAGTCTCTGATCTATGCACATAACTATTTAATTCTTCCATTCTTACTCCCAAAGTAATTGCCTCACTCTTTGCTAACTTCAATTCCTCTTTAATCTCCATTAACATTTTCCCTATGGCCCCCAAACTCAACTCTGACTCTGGGTCCATCATCACTCAGGCAAGATTTAAATACGTGGGCCTTTCATTCTGTCAGGTCCAGTCTTGAATCTTCCTGCAGGAGTGATGCTGGCCCACCAGACCCCCTAAGTATGCCTGCCCAATAATCTCTTAGCAGATAAAACTACCAAGCTGGCAAACCCAATGGGCAAGGGGAATGGAGAAAATAACAAAGCAGATCTTCACAGGCTTCCAAAGTGGTTCGACACAGCAAGAAGATAACCTCTCTGGAACTGGATTGATTGATGATTCATCAGTGTGGTGTGTCTGTGAAAATCTAAACACAAGAATACATAAATTAATATTAATCCACTCTGCCTGTATTCTACTTCTATAGATATGATTTACACCAATGTTCATGTACCTGCAGCCTATGCTTGATTGCTGATAGGCATTTATTTATTAGCTAAGTGATCTTCTTAATTTCTTAAACACAACTCTCTGTATTTCTTTCTTCTTGAAATATTTTGAGTTTCACTTGGTTTAGTACTTAAAGTAGCAAATGTATTGAACTTGCTTGTGGAAAAATGTTCAACAACTTTCTGAGGAAAATTCTTTAAATAAATATAAGTTTTCTGAAGTCTTTTCCACCTTTAACTTTGCAGGTTTTAAAACATGAAAAGCTTATATTTGCTAAAATGTCACATGAAAATGAATTTCTTCCTTACTATTGCTCTTTGTGGAAATTATGACTCTGCAAATATCCTCGTTTAAGTTCTGTAGACTTCCGATGCTTAGAAGATGAAATAGACTCCTCGGCACCCTGGACTTGAAGCACTTCTGATCGGATGAGTTTGACTCCACACGCGGTCAAAAAGATTTATAAAACGAAGACTCGACGCATCCAAAAATGAAGACAGGACCGTGCGTGCTGAAAAGGCTGACTAGAACACACGACGCACTCAAAAATTCCGCGCACGCTGAAAAATGCTATCACGGAGACTCGACACACATTAAACTCTGCGCAGAGAATCAACCAGGAAGTATGGACGCTTATAACGGGACGCACACAACTCATGCAAGCGGGTCCTTTACTCTAACCTACTATTGAATGACGAAAGAGACGCGCGCGTGAGAACAATACGAATTTCACCCGAACTGTTAGTATGTTAAATAAATGTGTACGTTCAAAAATTACTTAGAACCTATCAACGAAATGTACCGCGTGCAAATTACGGACACAAAATGAAACTAAATACAAAATATACACTCTTCAAAGTTTTAGATAAATATGCAGTCACAAGTAAAAATAAAACAAACGAAACGCCACTGTGCAGAGAGGCAATGCAGCTCTCGTTCTGGGCAATGCAAAAAGGAATCTCTCTATCTGCTCTTCACTTAGCTGGAGAGAAGAACACAGTGGTGGACGCTCTAGGCAGGCAGACCACAGTCTCCCACGAGTGGGAACTAGCTCAGGAAGTCCTTCAAGAGATCTTCATCCTTTGGGGACCCCCTCAGGTAGATCTGTTTGCAACAAGTGTCAACAGGAAATGTGAACGATACTGCTCAAGGGAATTTCCCCCGAGAGGAGCTCTAGGAGATGCATTTGTGGTGGACTGGGAATTTCCACTTCTGTACGCGTTTCCTCCATCCCCGTCATTCCTCACATAATAAGGAGGCTCAGGAGATTCTGGAAACCCATGATTCTAATTGCCCCGGATTCGGCCAGGAGAACGTGGTACCCGGATCTTCTAGACATGTCCATCTGTCCTCCGATTCGTCTTCCACAAAGAGAGGATCTTCTCTCGCAAGAGGTCAGATTCTCCATCCGGATATCAGGACTTTCAACCTTCACGCTTGGTTTCTGAAAGGTTGAGATACAAAGATTGGGACCTCCCGGATGACGTAATGGAGGGGTTGCTTTCGGCCAGAAGGCCAGCAACTAAATCTTTATACTGCTGCCGTTGGAACAAATTCTGCAGCTGGTGTAGAGATAAGGATATTGACCCTTTTTCACGTAGTACACTGATGGTGTTATCTTTCGTGCTATATTTGGCAAATTCAGGACTTCAAGTTGGCACAATCAAGGGTTACCTCACCGCGTTATCAATCTTTAAACGCACAGCTGAAGAACCCTTATATTTCAAGTTGCCTCTAGTCATTCTGTTTCTGAAAGGGTTGACTAATGCCTTTCCCCCAACTCCTTTTCAGGTTCCCCTGTGGGTTTTAAATCTAGTCTTAACAGTTCTAATGGGCACTCCATTTGAATCTCTTCATTCCTGTCCATTAAGGTTTCTCACTCTAAAAACAGTCTTCCTAGTGGCTTTAACTTCTGCCAGAAGAGTGAGCGAACTACAAGCTTTATCTTGCAAATCTCCACATACCATGTTTCACAAAGATAAAGTAGTTCTTCAAGTGAAGCCGAACTTCCTCCCAAAGGTTGTCTCAGAATTTCATATCATACAAAAGATAACCTTGCCTTCATTTTACCCTCCTCCTCACCCAGGGAAAGAGGAAGAGAGATTGCAGGCTGGATCCAAGGCGCACCTTATGTTTTTACATTAACAGGCTTGCAAGGATTAGGCAAGCAGATCAGTTGTTTGTGGGGTATGCAGGACATAAACTAGGTTTACCTATCACGAAACAGACCATCTCAAGATGGATAATACTAACTGTCATAGAGTGCTATACATTGGCAGGAAAAGATCCTCCTCAACACCTCAGGGGTCATTCAACCAGGGGTATTGCAGTCTCTTCAGTTCTCCAAAGAGGAGTTCCAATTAAAGACATCTGTGTGGCTGCCATATGGTTGTCTGCACATACTTTCACCAAATTGTACAGTCTAGATTCCTCCACTAACAAGGAGACTAAATTTGGGAAAGCCGTGTTGCACTCTGTGCATTCTTTGAAAGTCACTAAACTTTACTCCCGCCTCCTGTACACATTACTGCTTTAGGAGTCTATCAAACATAAGGAATACATGGGAGGACACAAGCCATTCGAAGAACAAGTTACTTACCATCTGTAACATTTCTTTCGACTGGATGTTCCTCCCATGTATTCCTATTCCTTATCACCCCTCCCATCCTATCCTGCAGTAAAACTTCCCTTATAGTTGCAGCCTACGCTCTTTCAAGGATACTAACCATCTAATACTGGACAAACACAGCACCTCAAAATGGAACTGAGCAATGGACGCTGCGCAAGACTATATATACCTATGATGACGTTGGTGCAGATACGGAGGCCTTTGAGGGACACCGACTTGAGGGACGTCAAAGTGCAGCGCCCTCTACTGGGAAAAAAATTCCCAGGCCAGCAAGCTGGAAGTGGATTTATCAAAGATTAGGAATATGTGGGAGGAACATCCAGTCAAAAGTACGTTACAGTTGGTAAATAACTTGTTCTTCTCTGCTGGAAGCATGGCTCTAAAAGCCATTAATGCTGCTTGTGCTCTGGCAAAATGATCGTACACCTTGTGGAATACCATTGCACGGGCTGCTGATAACATCCCTGAAGGTGAGATGAGAGAGGGATTTTTTTTATCTCATCAGCGATAATCAAGAGGCCTCTTGCCAGTCCCCTCAGTCGGGCCTAGATGCATAAGACAGCGTTGGCCTGTGTATGGGCTCCAGCGCAGTGATGAGAAGGTTTGCATGGAAATGGAAGTCTGGTTTTGCCCCAGACGTCCAACCAAGGCTCATGGACATGCCCTTTAATGGGTCCAACCTTTTTGGTCCAAAGGATGATGACATCTTAGAAAAGCTTCAGGCTTCTAAGGCTGCCGCAATGTCTTTAGGGGCTGCCATCGTCAACTGCAACAGCAACATACTTACATGCTTGGAGAGGGGGTTCCTTGCGCTATTACTCCTCTTTTGGCCAAAGGGAAAGAGGTCAAGCTACCCAGAGAGGACAAAGGGGTTCACA
The DNA here is from genome assembly GCF_040938575.1 of Ambystoma mexicanum. NCBI lineage: Eukaryota > Metazoa > Chordata > Amphibia > Caudata > Ambystomatidae > Ambystoma > Ambystoma mexicanum. The sequence goes on from NC_090931.1 coordinate 376,231,510, forward strand.
CTTGTAAAAGGAAAGACAGCCCAGGAAGCCACCTACTCACTGCCCACAGCCTCCAAACCTCTCTTAGGACTTTGCTCACAGGACTCCGGTGGGAGGCTGATTGACCCAGCATCTGCAAACATTGCATTGTATTACTTCAGATGCATGGGCACTACAAACAGTGGTCCAAGGATACTGTCTCCCATTCCTACAAAGACTCCCAGATTGTCCCCAAGTGAACAATCTCTTCGGAAACAGATCCGCTCCTTCTACAGGAGATTATTTCCCTGTTGGAGAGAGGGGCCGTGGAAAAGGTACCTGTAGCGGAACAATACCAGAGTTGGTTCTCCACCTATTTTCGGGTTTCTCAGAAAAACAGAGGACTGCGACCCATCTTGGACCTGAGACACTTGAACAAATTCCTCAGGAAGGACAGATTCAAGATGGTCGCACTTTCGCAGATCCTTCAGGCCCTTCCGCTCCAGGAATGGATGTCACTCGATCTTCAGGATGCCTATTTTCATGTATCTGTACTTCCCAAGCACAGAAACTACATGAGGTTCGCCATTGGTAGTTCTCACCATCCGTTTTGAGTACTGCCTTTCCGGCTAACTCTGCCCTGAGGGTCTTCACCAAGATGATGGCGGTGGTGGCAGCAAATCTAAGGAGGGGAGGGACTCACATCTTTCCCTACCTAAATGGCTGATCAGAACTCATTCGCCTGAACAAACTCTGGAACATCTCAACAGCACCTGCCACTCTCTCAAGAAACTGGGCTTCTCCCTCAACTTAAAGAAGTACCAGGTGTCACCTTCTCAAAAGCTGCAATTTATGGACTCTTCCTCTGGGAAGGCTTTGCCTCACAGGTTGAAAGATCATCATATCTTGCAGATGGTAAGGAGATTTCAGAACACACAATATCTACTGCCATTAGACTTTCTGAGGTTACTGGGCTTTATGGCATCCTGCATTTTCCTGGTGCCTGAAGCCCGCCTAAGGATTAGATCACTCCAGCGGGCCCTCAGATCCCAAAGGTATTCTCAGGAAGTATGATAGATCTTCTTCAAGGTTGTACAGGATCTCCTGTGGTGGGCCTGCGAGGAGAATATGATGATAGTGGAACCTTTTTCGCAACCCTGGCCAGAGATAACTATGGTCATGGAAGCTTCCCTCACAGGATGGGAAGCTCACATGAAGCAATCTCATGATCAGCAGACTTTGGTCCCTATCAGAATCAAGACTACACATAAACCTTTTAGAGCTGAGGGTGATCAGACTGGCGCTGATGGCCTTTTTCCATACAGGGGAAGAACTTCCTGATACGGCTGTTCACCTAGCCGGAGCAGAGAATAAGGCAGCGGAGGCTCTAAGCAGGCAGAGAACGGTCTCCAGCGAGTCAGAGTTGGCTCAGGAAGTCCTTCTAGAGATCTTCATCCTTTGGGAAAACCCTCAAGTGCATCTGTTTGTGTCCAGTATCAACAGGAAAAGCGACCTGTTCTGCTTCAGGGAATTTCCTCAGAGAGGAGCTCTAGGGGACGCATTCGTAGTGGACTGGGAATTTCCACTCCTGTACGTGTACCTATCGGTCTTGTGATCAGGAGTTGAGGAAGTTCGGGAAGTCTATGATCCTGATTGCTCCGGTTTGGGACTGGAGGATGTGGTACCCAAACCCTCCAGACATGTTCATCTGCCCTCCATTCCGTCTTCCCCAGAAAGTGTATCTACTCTCACAAGAGGGAGGCTGTCTTCTTCACTAAGGAGTCAGAACTCTGAACCTTCACGCCTAGTTTCTGAGAGGTTAAGATACAAGGATTGGGACCCCCCTGAATACGTGATGATGGTGTTGCTTTTGGCCAGAAGACCAGCAACAAAAGCACTTTACCTGGATGGAACAGGTAAAGCGGGCAGGATTAAAGTTGGCCAGGGACAGTGCGGCCATTTTGAGATTTATTCAGGCGCACATGGTGGGTCTGATCAGTGTAACATTGCCCATTTATAAAAGCCAGGCAAGACAGGCAGCTCTGTATTGGGCTGAGCTGTGGGGCATTTGTAATTTAGTAGATCTCCAGGCCACGGAACAGAAATTCCTCAAATTGGCTGTGGGGCTCGTGGTGAATGTTCCAAATGCATACTCTGGGGACTGGGCCTGCAGAGTATTGGGTTTATATCTCGGCTGAGGCTGGTGTTTCTTTGTGCTAGACTGTGGTCTATCGGTAAAATGGCCCAATATAGGAGAGCCGTCATTGATGTTCTGGTGTGTCTGGGTGGGGCAAAGCCTTCCTTGGTTCCGGGCGATCCACAGTGGGAATGGAAGGCTACTGGCTGCAGCCTTATTCTAGCGCAAGGAATTTCAAACACTTATTTAAGAGGGCTTCTAAGATTAGATGGGAGAGAGACACCAGATCGATTCTTGCGCAATCAGCCAGTCTAGCTCCCTACTTGGCCAGGAAATGAACCCCAGGATTTGAATGTTATCTGGATCTCATGCCCGCTAAACTATCGAGGGCCCTGTACACAAAGCTGCGCATTGGCATATTGCCTTTGGCATCTCCTAAGCATTCCTGAAATACGTCTTATTCAGGGTACAACGTCCTTTCGTCACGGGATGTTTTTTCGCAAGGTTTTTTACCGTGATTTTTTTTTCAAAAACACCTAGCGAATCTTTTAGAAAATGGGGAGTTGGAGGGGGCACCCCCCCAAAAATAAAAAATTCCATGAGTTTTTCCAAAAACAAAATCGCGGGAAAAAACACTGCGAAAAATCATTCCGTGATGAAATTACATGGAACCCTTATTCAGCTATTTGTCCATTCTGCCCTAGTGTGGTTGTAAGCATTGAACATATTGTTCTTCTCTGCCCAGCCTATTAGTACGCAAGGAAGAAATATTTGCTGCCCCTATTTATGCTTTCAAACTTTAATAGGGCATCCTTGGTGTTGTGCTTTTGCTTGGCTGGTGATCCTATCGTGCTTTTCGGCATGGGGCATTTTTTGTTGTTGGCATGGGGCAAGCGTCTCAAGCATATGGCTGCTGGAGGGCATGTTTTATCAGCTGTATTTAATGCATGATTTTATTTGATCTTTTAACATGCATTGTTTTATTTTAAGCCTGGTTTTACTCTAATGGTTTTATCGCGCTGATGCATTTTATTGTCTCTTTGTGTATTTTATGACTTTTATGACCTACTACTGGTCGAAATAAAGAATTGAATGGAAAGTACTATACTGCTGCCGTTGGAACACGTTTTGCAGCTGATGTAGAGCTAAAGATATAGATCCTTTTGACTGCACTGCTTTCTTTTTTGCTGCACATATCTCACATGGGGCTGCAGGTGACTACCGTCAAGGGATATCTGGCAGTGTTATCCATTTTTAAATGCACACCAGAACAAGGCTCTTACGTTAAGATGCCGATTGTCTAACAATTCCTGAAAGGTCTGGCAAATACTTTCCCACCAGACCCTTTTCTGGTTCTGTCCTGGGATTTTAATTTGGTATTCATTTTTTTAATGGGAACTCCATTTGAACTTTTCTATTCTTGTCCACTCGGGTTATTAACCTTGAAATACTCTTTTTGGTAGCCATCACTTCTGCTCACCGAGTGAATGAGCTACAAGCCTTGTCATGCAAACCACCTTTCAGGGTATTCTCTAAGGAGAAGATAGTTTTGATGTTGTGTCCCTTCTTCCTTCCCAAGGTTGTGTCTGAAATCCATCTAACAAAGAAACTAACTTTACCAACTTTTTATCCACCTCTTCACCATTCTAAGGATGAAGAGAGCTAACACAGGCTTGACTGGAAAATGGCTCTTAGTTTCTACATTCCTAGGATGGCAGATGTCAGACATGATGACCAACTATTGGTTATACCTGCCACAGGCTAGGCCAAGCTGTGACCAAACAAACTTCATCACGTTGGATCATCCTATGCATTTTGCAGTGCTACTCCATTGCGGGAAAAGATATCCCTGAGAACCTATGAGCCCATTCCACCAGAAGAGTGGCAACCATTTCAGCTCTGCAAAGAGGTGTTCCCGTGCAGAACATTTGCAATTCTGCAACTTGGTCCTCATTCCACACTTTCTCAAAGTATTACTGAATGGGCCAGTATGCTTGTTTTGGAAGAATGGTTCTGGACAATAACAATCTATAATCAGGAAAATGATTTAAAAAAACACTCCTCCCACTTCCATTTACAAAACTTCTATGGAAGTCTACCTAATATGACGAACCCATGGAAGTACACAATCCACTAGAAGAACAAATTACTTACACTGGTAATGTTCTTTCTACTGGATGTGCCTCATCTTAGGTGCAGGGGAGGTAACACAACCCTGACAAAATTTTGGAAAATAAGTACAATGCATCAGTATCCAAAACAGTTTGATACCTCTGTCCCCTACACACCTTAATACTGATAGCCAGCCAGACAAATTAATATACATTCAAAGGTTTCGCATACACATTTTAAAAATAATAAAAATGAAGAAAATTCAAAAAATTCAATGGACGGTTGTATCTTGTGTGGCAAACGTCAGCCCAGCGCGTTTTGGCATATCTATCCCTTCATCAGGAGCTATTTACAATTTGTCAATGTAATATAACAACCAATTAATAAGTATTCAAGCACATTTTCACTCAATAGTATGAACATTGATAATATAAAGAGATTAATACAAGCAATGAAACAAATACAATTCATTGTAGGATACGTACAATGATGGCAAAATTAGGGACCAAAAAACACTAGGTGAAAAGAGGAGATATGTATATAAAAAAAGAAGTGTAACCGTCACCAAAGTCCATATTGTGATGAAGAAAATACCACCAAATGAGAACCAATATCATATGTACCTGAAGGGTATTTGTGAAAGAGCATACTCAAACATTGAATTATAAGGAGAAACTCAGCTTCAATTACTAAAAAGTTAACAAGATAGAATAATTAAAAACTGAAATGTCAATAACCAAGGGAAACCACCAAGTGTACAAGATCTAGAAATACCTGAAAAAGTGGCCAAATCTCAAACATCATTTAAAAAACACTCAAACCACTAACGTGCAAGAAGGACACTAAATCACAATACAGTAAATAATGACCTGTAATGAAAACAATATATGAATAGCCCAAAAAAATAAATTCTAGAAAACACTCAACTGTTAGAAACCTGAAGGCGTCCTCACTTTGTTATCTCCGATATCATCTGCTCAGGTGGCCAGGGAAAGGCCATTGCTTTTGGATCCCGACCCTGGGGGTGGATATGTGAGGGAGGATCACCTGGATGGAGGCAATTTGAGGAATGGAAGGAGGATGTCCTTAGGTGAGACGCAGTATCCCCCGTTCCCATTTCACAATGAACCTTTAGTCCCTGAAGCCTTTATAGGGTACTGTCAAACCCCCTCCCTTTATTCCTTTCAAAATAACCCTCAGCTAAATCATCAGTATAGAGGGACAGGGAAGAGAACAATAATGAGAACACCTCCTTGTATGGGCAGGCTAGACCAACATTCACTCCTCTGAATAAATCAAGAAATGGTCAAAACTCATCCTACCCTCCCCCTACCAATGTAGGTTATTATCAGTCTCCCCCACTGTCACACACACTAACTGTCCCACATTCATATTCCTGTACGATTGGGGCGAGAAAGAGGCAACTAGGCGAAATGCACACTTCCATCTGTGCACACCCTTTTGGTACAGGGACGAGTAAGAGGACTGTGGAACACCACTATAATGTTTAGGCATGTCCCATTGACAAAAGTAAATATGGTCAGTGTGAAGGCATCAAGAAGTAAGACACAGACAACACATTTAAAGTTCAAACAAAAGATATTTATTAACTTAAATGTCCGGATGGTTGAAAGTCTGACTTGCCCAATACTAAGGTGGAATTTCCCCACCTGAACAAAACTAAGAGAAGTCTGAGTCAAAGAGTTCAACTTAAAAGTATGTCTGTGTCCAAAACCTATCTTTGCACTGACAACTACAACTAACAAATGTGTAGGGATGTCAAAGTCAAAAGAAAGAGTGTTCAACTCAAAGTTCTGAGCTTCTTCCAACTCACAGCTTACTTTCAGCTCCCTCTTCGCCCACAAGCACAAAACAGTTCCATGAAAAAGGCTCACAATTACCTTTCTCCAGTTCAAGGTGTTATAGTTAAAAAATCACTTCTTGGGATTTCCTTCGCTAATCATCGAGCACTGCAGTTCAAAGTAACACAGTTCAATAAAAGGGGTCTTGAGACACTGTTCTCAAGATGGCATGTATAGTCCCGGTAAGTCTTAGGGTTACCTTCCCCAAGATTTTGGCTCCGCCACTTACACTTTGCAATCTTTCCAAAAAGTCTCAACAAAACACTGGTTCAACCTGACCCACCTTCTAGCTTGCTTTGCCAGTACATATGCAGTGGTTTCATTAGGCTGTTACTTCGTTTCACTAGATTTCACCATTCAGGGCTCTCTGGTGTAAGCGCAGTTGTTAGACCACGCGGTCTACTCTTTACAGGTCGTGCAACCAGAGCCATGGGACTTCTTAGCACATGCACAGGTTCCTTGGCACTTGCTCCTCTGTACTATGTCACCTTCACTTAGTTCCTTAGGTTGGTCTCTTGGCTGTATCTACGGTCTTGCCCTTTTGTGGTTCATTCCTAGTAGCCTTGTGATCCTGCCACCAAATGTCACACACCTCCTGCCAAGCAGTGGCCTTGTCGCACTACAATTATTCATCAAAGGTTACTGTGTGGCTCCCTGTAGCCTTGATATATTGAACTTCAGGTTTTAGCTTGAATCCTCATGTAACATACATTTAGTATTGTTTTATGTCCAGTTCAATATTCAATGTGTATTGGTATTGCTTCATTTGTAAGATCTCATTCAGTTCAGTGATTAAAATGCACTTATTCGCTTCAAGGTTAAGTTTTCTTTTAGTTCGGTATTGATATATGACTCCATGATACTCTGGGTATCTCGGAGCGGGCACTGGACTGGCTGACCTCTTTCCTAACTGATCGTCCCTCCTAGGTTATTCTGCACACCTTCTCGTCTCCTACATCCTTCTCCACCTGTGGTGTCCCCCCGGGCTCCAAACTCTCCCCCTGGCTCTTTAACACTTAGCTTGCTCTGCTGGCAGACATCATTTCCTCCTTCTCCAATTTTCAGTGCCGCACAGACAACACTCAACTCTTCCTGCTGACTCTCTTGTCTCATCGATCATCCCGGACTGCCTTTCTGCCATCCAGTCCTTCCAATGATCTCTGCCTCAACGCCAGCAAGACTGAGATCCTTCCTATTGGGGCCCCAGCTTCCTCTTTCTTCCCCTCACTCTGGTCATCCTCTATGGGTTCTCCCCCTTCTCCTTCATCTGAAGCCAGAAACCTCTGAGTCATCTTGGACTGCTCTCTATCCTTCCTCCCTGGCTCCCGGTTGCTGCACAGATTAAATTCAGATCCCTTTGCATCACCCACAAGGCTGTCTAGGACCAGGGACCACGAAATCTGCAACTTGCTATTACTAAATATTCTCCCCCTAGACCTCTACGTTCCTCTGGAACCACTCTGTGTGTGGCAAGCATTTCGCTAAACAGAGGGCTGGAGGCCGATCTCTTGCATCTTCCGGCTCCCTCTTGTGGAACAACCTCCCCCTTCCTCTTTGTCTTGAGCCAGACCTCCTTAAATTCCAGAAGCTCCTCAATGCTTTCCTTTTCATTTCCTCCTTGCCTTCCGCCCTCCTCTGCTAACTTCACAGTCGCTGTGATTGGTGACCAGGGCCCTTATGTGTCCTCGGGCCCTGGGCTCCCACACCCAATCGCTGCAGCTTCTCCTTACACACAGTACTTGTTTCGGCACCCACTGACTTACACCATTGTAGGCCTGCACTTACCTGCTTATTGCAGCTCAACGCTTCCTAGCACGTACTACTCTTGGCAATACATCTGCTGCTCACCCACAAGCACAGACACTCCAGCTCTTACTTCCACTCCCTCTTCCCCTCTTCTCTCTCTGCACTTGCACTTTCTGAATACTCACAAGGTGTAGTAGGTTTGCCTTTTCCCCCTGCGTATATTTTGTTTTTCAATCCTATCTTCCCTCCCTGTTGACAAGTGGGTGCTTTGAAACACATTTACTTGTTGTATAACCCCTTAACAAATGTACAATAAATAAAAAATAAATATTCAGTATGTGTTTCTTTGTATCAAAGGTACATTTTTCACTTAGTTCGGTATTCAATATATGGACTGCTGTTCACTTTCAGGAGTGCCCCAGTGCTTAAACACCCCCCCCCCCGTCACTCACCAGCCTTTCACAAGTCCTCCCGGTGGTTTCCTCAACTTCCTCTGCCTTCCTTAAGTCGGGATCCAACCAGGCGATGAGCCCCGCTCACCTGCCGTTTGCTTCTCTCCCTGCACGCCGGTTCTAAGGCTGCTTCCTCAACGCGAGTCCGGGCTCCTCTTCAGCAGCTCCTGCCACTCGCACCTGAAGAGGGAGGCTTCCAGACCTAGGGAAAATGTACGGCCCAATTTCTTCTGGTCCCACAAGTCCTTTGAGATGATTGCCAGTGTCCTGGTTTAGTCTCGGGTCCCTCCATGGCTGGCTCTGCTTAAGGGTCTCCTGCTGCTTCCCTTTTCTCTCTCCTTCTCCTCTTCTCTGTCTGGCTGATTTCCTTTTATACACCTGCAGCTCCTTGACAGGCTGCAGGTATGATTGTCCACTTAGCTCTGCCTGACCACAATTAAAGGGACATGCCGGACCCTCACAACTCCTGGCAGGCATCTTCTTTGTCCCAGTACCAAAGTGGTCAAGAGGTATAATCTTCACTGCTCTTAGTGGTCTCTTCTTCGTCCCAGTACTGTCAAGGGGTAAATGTGGATAATTGAGGGGAACTGGTTTATAATAGCCTACCAGAGTTGGGGGAGAGTTAAGTTTTTCATCAACAGGAAAAGGGAAATACTATGGCTCGTGAGTTTTATATTTGACCTTTCAAATAGATTGTGTCCTCCCACGTATTCCTGATCTTATGATATTTCCATATCCAGCTTCAGCTGGTTCGGAAATATGTTCCAGCAGAGGACGCTGTGCATCGAATGCCTGTCAACTCGATGTCCGACGGAGGCCTCTGTCTCGATGTCGACGTCATCAATAGTATAAAGCGCGCGCAGCGACTGTTGGCTTCAGGTCTGTTTTTCTGCGGCGCGCTTCGGTTCCCTATGAGAATCTTCTATAAAAAATAATTAGAATGACATCACCATTGGTGTCTTCACCTCCAAGATTGGGGTTTAAGAGGTGCTAGGACTGTGGGGCGAAGATTTCCCTTACGAACCCCCATCAGGTGTGTCTGTGGTGCCTTGGTTCCTCTCACGCTACCTTCGACTGTAAGGCCTGCCTATCGATGACGGCGAAAGCCCTGAAAGAGGGAAGAGGAAAATTAGCGACAGGTAAGTCTAAATTCCCATCGACGACTCTGTTGAAAAGACAGTTTTCAGATGAGTTGAGAAATATTTCTCCTCTTCGAAAGAAGACAAAAAGATCAAGATCACGCAGTGGTTCTCACCACTCGTCATCTTCGCGGCATTCGAAGAAAAGGTACCATAGGTCTCCATCTTTGTCGTCGTCGAGTTCCTACCCAGAACGGGTCAAATGCCCGATGAAATCAGCCTCTCCAGCTGACTGGGACAAATTCAGAGTAAAAATGATAAAAGTATTTGAGAATGAGGCCTTGACCCCCTCTAAGACTCATGAAAGCCATGCCCAGGTCAAAAAACTCAACAAGAAAAAAAATAAGGGCACAACCCGTGTGCCCTCAAGCCTAGGTGGCAAGGAAAAATCTCCTTGAGTGCGGTCGAAGGATTCCTCGAGTCGAGACAAATCTCCTTCAAGGAAGAAGTCGTTGCCGCCATCAGCACCTAACGACTCCTCGTCAAGCCCTAAAAAGTCCTCAACGCTGCAAGCGGCAAAGCCCTCGACGTCATCGAAAATTTCAGCTCCATCAACGCCATTGAGGATTACTGAAAAGACATATACACCACTACCAAGAAAGTATTTCTTTGAATCACTTTCTTCTATTTATGAGGAGGTAGGGCATTCCACTGATGATTCACGTCCCATTAGCCTACAATATGGAACACCTGGAGTCCCTGAACCCTTGATCTCAGAGGAATCAAGGATTACAAATCTATAGGAGTCCCTGCAAAATTAAAGTGGACTAGATACGTCCCCAGAATTAGAATTTGAGAGTCCTGATCCTACTGAGCATGCAAATGTATCTTACAAACATTTAATGTCCAGGGTGGTGGGATACATGGGGTGGAATAAACCCACACCAATATATGAGCAGGATGATCTTACAGATATCCTAGATAAAGTAACCCAGGAGGATCCTATTCTTCCCTTTCATGTTGTTACGCTCACCTGGCTCCCACAGGGGCGTCGATTTGAACTGGACAGCTGCGGTCTCCACCAATGTGATCCGTAGTGCCGAGATGACAGTCTGGACTGGCCCACCTAGCTTCGTTTGCTTGGCCCGTAGGAGTATTCTTCTGCAAATGGAGAAAGGGAATTAACCACCCGTGGAGTTGAGCGTTAACCCCCACCCCCGCTGTTCTCCCCACTGATCACCTTTAATGTCCCCTCTTATAGTCTCACCTGATGGTTTGGAAAGATGAGCTCTCCATCCTGCATTGAGCGCAGGGGCGCGTAGATAACCACTTGCTTCACTGGTTCGAAGGAATAGGTGAGTTCCAGAACAATATTGACTCTGAGATTTCCGGCAAGGCGCCATAGGTATATAGTTCGTAAGAGTTCAAATGTCTGACTTTTACTCTTGTTCGATTCCTTGCAGGTTGCAGCTTGATCCTAGCGAAGAGTTCCTCGTGGCAACCGGCAACATTCAGGTACGTATTTGTATTATCCAACACAGTTCGATTAAATAATGTCAGTATGTAACCTGTTGCTTTCTCCCTTATTCAGGTGTTGAGAGAAATTATGAAGTCTTGGGGAATAATGCCTCCGGCGGTAAAATTAGGTAAGTCTATTGTGGTGAGGAGGATTCCCCTTGTTTGTCCCTTTGTTTCACCTTGCTGTCCTTTTGGTTTCCCTTAGGGGCCGGGGTACGGCAAAGATGCGGTGGAAGCTGCGCCGACCCGAGAAGAGGAATAGTACCCCCGGCGGTAAAATCAGGTAAGTCTATGGGGGGTAACTAATATTGCCTCTGTTTATTCCCTTGGCTCACCTTGCTGTTCTTGTGTTCCCCTTAGGTGCCGGAGTGCGGCGGGAACATGCAGAAGGATGCAGTGGATAGTGAAGATTCTGCGAAGGCCGGTGAGTTCAGCACGGTGCTGCAGCAGGCGAGGCAACGCGCATAAAATTACTTCTTTCTACCAGCTCGAAGGCGCGGTGGATCGGGAATTCAGGTAAGGATCAAAGGTATTGCTCTAGTTCTAACCTTTTCTCCTTCTTTCTCACTTTTTCTAGGAGCTCCAGAATCGAGGCGGGCGTGGCAGAAGACTGGATGCAGACTTGCAGGCACGGTGAGCGTTACGCTGCTGGATGCAGAATAACGCGAAGCGTGTACTGTTCTTCGGACGTGGTTTAAATAGCCTCCAAAGTAGTCCCAGGTAAGTATTCCTCCCCGACCCCACCCCAGTAAAAAATAGTCCCTCGGTAAAGTAGTCCCTTCCAAGCCTCTTTTGGCTTGGAGCTCTGCAGCATGGTCTGCATCAGGTAAGTTTGCAGCATGGTCTGCATCAGGTAAGTTTTAATCTATGAGCCTGGTGCCTATGGCGCCAGGACTGACTCTCCATATGAGCCTGGCGCCATAGACGCCAGGACTGCACCCAAATGGCCCGTAGCAGGGGTTGTTGGGCTTGCTTGGAATAACTTGATGCCTGCTTCCGGGGCTGCTGGACTTGATCTGGATCCCCGGGGGTAGGCATCATGACACATGTGGCTCTGCAAAGACGAATAAATACAAATTGGGAGACGCCAGAGTTAATTCCGACAGTATATAAAAAGGCGTCCAGTAGTGACCCCAGTTATCTGATGAAACATCCGACTCCTGAATGTTTGGTAGTGCAGGCTGCCACATCCACCTCAAAACAAAATGCAATACCCAACTATTGCCCCAGACAGAGATGACAAGCGTTTCGACGCTTTGGCCAAGAAAGTTTTCCCTGCGGGGAGTATGGCCCTAAAGTCAGTGAATGATACGTGCACGTTGGCCAGGTTCACTTACACAATTCGGGAATGTATAGCAATGGTGGCTGAGCATATCCCCGAAGTGGACAAAAGAGACCGATTTTTAAATCTAGTCAAGGATGGGAAGGAAGCTATGTTCGAATCCCTCCAGACAGGTCTCGACACGCTAACAGTATCAGCAAGTCAATGGCGGCTAGTACAGTAATGCACATATTTGCCTGGTTAAGAAAACGTTTTGCTCCAGATGTGCAATCCAGACTTCTTAACATGCCCTTTGACGGCACACATTTATTTGGTAGCAAGGCTTACAAAAGCCACGAGAAACTGCAGACCTCCAAAGCAGCAGCAGCAGCCAAATCCCTTGGTGATAATATTAGACAGAAATTGGGAAAACGTTGGTGGGGCAAGTCCTTTCTCTTTTACTCCTCAGTTGGAAGGGGGAGAGGACTGTCGAATCAAAGAGGTCCAAAAAGATTCCCTTGTGGTGGACAGGGAAAATGTACTAAGACTGCCCAGGCAGCGGCTACTTTACCATCAGCCACTTCTCCAGACACCTCTAAACCTCTCTGACCCTAGTGGAAGGCAGGCTCTCACTGCATCTGAAAGAATGGCGAGGCATTACTTCAGATGCATGGGGATTGGAAACAGTTGGCCAGGGTTAGTGCCTACCCTTTCTAAAAAAGCCTAAGAGTCATCCACTGGTGAACAGCTCTTTCAAAGTTCCAGATCCTCTCCTTATGCAGGAAATGTTCACCCAGCTAGAGAAAGGTGCTATAGAACCAGGACCTGTAGCAGAGAGGAGCAAGTGTTGGTACTCGCCGTACTTCCTAATTCCCAAGAAGGATGCAGAATTGAGACCTATTTTGGTCTTAAAAGACTTAAACAAATTCCTCAGGAAGGACAAGTTCAAGATGGTTACCCTTTTTCATATCATTCAGGCTCTCCAGCCTCAGGACTGGATGTTATCACTGGACCTTCAGGATGCTTACTCTCATGTGCCAATCCATCACAACCACAGACAGTACCTGAGGTTCGCCGTTGGCTGTAATCATTATCATTTTTTAGTTCTGCCAATTGGGCTGACCTCCGCCCAAAGGGGTTTCACGAAGTTGATGGTGGAGGTGGCAGCGAGTCTCAGGAGACAGGGGATTCACGTCTACCCAAGCCTGGACGATTGGCTGATCAGGGCCAGTTCCCTGGAACATCTCAGCTACACCTGTCATTTTGTCCATAGGCTGGGCTTCTCCCTCAACTTCAGGAAGTCCCACATGATACCATCTTAAAGGCTCCAATTCATTGGAGCAGTCATTGATGCATCCCCGGGAAAAGCCTTGTCAGCAGAAGTGAGGGTTCAAGACATTCTGCAGATGGTCACCAAATTCCAAAGTGCCCACCGTCTCCCGGCTTTCGACTTTCTGAGGTTGATTGGCCTCATGGCATCCTGCATTTTACTGGTGCCAGAGGTGCGCCAGAGAATGAGATCTCTCCAGTGGGCTGCCAGAACTCAATGGTCTCAGTTCTCAGGCAGGATGTCAGATCTCCTTCAGGTTCCAAGCAGGGTCGCACAGGATCTCCTGTAGTGGGCCTGCAAGGACAACATTCTGAAGGGAGAACCATTTTTGGCAGCCATGGTCAGAGATTAAGGTAGTAACGGACGCCTAAGTCACTGGGTGGGGAGCACATACGAACAATCTGACAATCAGCGGTCATTGGTCTCTATTGGAGTCCAAACTACATGTCAACCTTTTGGAGCTGAGGGCAATCAGACTAGCGCTGAAGGCCTTTCTGCCCTCTGTGCCGGGTAAGAATATCCTGATAAAGATGGACAACACAGTGGCCATGTACTACCTCAACAAGAGAGGAGGCGTAGGGTCACTACCACTGTGCAGAGAAGCAATGCAGCTCTGGTTTTGGGCAATTCAAGAAGGAATCTCCTTATCGGCAGTTCACCTAGCCAGAGAGGAGAATATGGTGGCCTCTGAGCAGGCAGAGCACAGTCTTCCACCAGTGGGAACTAGCTCAGGAAGTCCTTCAAGAGATCTTCATCCTTTGAGGACCCCCTCAAGTGGATATGTTCATGACCAGTGTCAACCGGAAGTGCGAGCGGTACTATTCAAGGGAATTTCCCCTAAGAGGAGCTCTGGGGGACACATTCATAGTGGACTGGGAGGTTCCACTCCTGTATGCTTTTCCTCCAGTCCCCATCATTCCACAAGTCATCAGAAGGTTGAGGAGGTTCAGGAAATCCATGATCCTAATCGCTCTGGATTGGGCCAGGAGGATGTGGTAACCAGACTTTCTGGACATTTCCATCTGCCGCCCAATACATCGAGAGAGAGAGAGAGAGAGAGAGAGAGAGAGAGAGAGAGAGAGAGAGAGAGGAAGAGGAGTGTTGGGTTCTCCATCCTGAGGACAAGACACTCAACCTTCACGCATGTTTTCTGAGAGGTTGAGATACAAGGATTGGGACCTCCCGGACGACGTAATGCAGATTCTGCTTTCGGCCAGAAGGCCAGCAACAAAATCCTTGTACCTCTGCCGTTGGAACAAATTCTGCAGCTGGTGCAGGATAAGAATAGGTATCCTTTTACATGCAGTACACCTATGGTGTTATCATTCATATTACACCTGGTCAATCTGGGGCTCCAGGTTGTTACAACTAAGGGGTATCTGCCAGCACTGTCTATTCTTTCTTCAAGATCCCACTAGTGATACAATTCTTAAAAGGACTGACAAATACATTTCCTCCAGTCCCATTTGAAGTCCCAATTTGGGTCCTCAACTTGGTGTTGAAAGTGTTGAATGTGTGCTCCTTTTTAGCCTATCCTTTCGTGTTCTTCAAGATTATTAACTTTAAAGACCATCCTTTTAGTGGCCATCACATCAACCCGAAGAATGAGTGAACTTCAGGCCTTGTCCTGCAAGTCTCCTTATACAATCTTCTATAAGGACAAGGGTCCTTAAGGTTAAACCTACCTTCTTACCTAAGATTGTGCCAGAGTTCCATTTAACTCAGAACATAATTTTACCTTCATTTTATCCTCCTCCTCATCCTCGAAAGGAAGAGGAGAGGTTACACAGGCTTGATCGAAGGCGTGCACTTAGTTTCTACATCTCCAGGATGTCTAAACTAAGACAGGATGACCAACTTTCTGTAGGCTACACAGGCCACAAGTTGGGTATGGCAATTTTGAAATAAACTTTATAAAGATGGATCATTTTAGGAATATCTGAATGCTACAGATTAGCGGCAAAGGATCCTCCTGGAGTGTTGTAAAGCTCATTTGACCAGGGACATGGCTACCTCCTCTGTTTTACAGAGGGGTATCCCAGTTAAAGATATTTGTGCGGCAGCCACATGGTCATCAGTGCACACTTTTACCAAACACTTAATCTGGACCCTTCCTCCAGCCGGGAAGGTTTATTTGGAAAGGCAGTGCTGCATTCTGTGCACAAAGACCTATAAAGGAACTCCTAAATTATAATGAGTCTGAAACTTCTGACTCCCTCCTCCATGAATACATAAACTGCTTTGGGAGTTTATCATAAGATGAGGAATAGGGGATGTATGTGATTTCTTCGAAAATATTTCACCTAATGGAGATTTCACCGAATCCATTTCACCGAAAAACAAAATCTACTTTTTACTTTTTATACTTTTTTTAATGCAGGGGGAGACCCCTGTAGCCCCTCACTCTTGCCTACCCTAACTTATATCCTTACCCCACACCCACCTATTATGCATTACACATATACCATTTTCAGTGAAATAAATCGGTGAAATCTCATTCAGTGAAATGGTATTCGAAGAAATCTACGGTAACAAGGAATACGTGGGAGGGAGGACACAATCCATTCGAAGAACAAGTTACTTGCCCATGTAACATTCTTTCGACTGGATGTTCCTCCCACGTATTCATCATCATCCCTCCCAACCTGCCCCGCAGTAGAATTTTCCATGTGATTGCAGTCTTCGCTCTTTCATGGGTAGCAATATCCCATAACTGCCCTAGGAATAGAGGAGTCTTCCTGGAAGGAACTTGGAGAATCCTCTGTCTCGCCTGAGTATATCTCACTCCCAATCCCCAAGGACCCTCTACCCAGGTAATCCTCCCTCGCTTCTCCACCTCCAGCGTTATGATCCAAAAGTGATGGCCTTTTTCTGGCCACCTGTGCAGATGATCCAGGTGGAGTAGATGTGAGGACGCCCTCAGGTTTCTCACATACCCTTCTCCTATACAAATGGCCTCCCGCACAAGGGACTGACATTGTAGGATGTTGAGGGGTAGGGGGTGGGTTCACGTTGTGACGTTTTCTGGATTTGCAGCCCCATACAGCATTATTTGATACAAATGTGTCTTTCTGCCAAGTGTTAGATTGGAAAAAGGAGGTCTGAGAATAACCGACTTTGTGTAATAATGATGAAAAATTAGGAAAGTCAGTTCCGACAATGGGTTCTTCCAGTAACCCAGGAATAGTGGCAGAAGGAAAGTTGGTAGTTATCCCATTTACTTGAATGGGGATATTTGCTTTGGGGTAAATTTCCTGATCCCCATGTACGCATATTATCTTCACTAGGGAAGCTCCCTCCAACTTTTCAGGGGGTACTAGATCATCCCTAACTGCAGTTTGTATACTACCTGAATCCACTGGGATGCCATTAACCATTAGGTGGTTTGAACAGACGTACCACAAAGGAAATTACTTTGGACTTCTACCTCATTATTTTCCGGATAGTGCCACTCTTCCCCTGCCATACACCTGTACTCCATGGGTTCCTCTTTTCTGTTTAGTAAACAATTCCTAGCTAAATTGCCTGATTCTCTACAGGAAATGTATTTCAAAATGTGGGGTTTTGGTGCTCTAATTTCCTCCCTCTTTGGTTCTTCTTTGCGTTTGGGTTCCAGTCTCTTCTCTATTCTTGCTTACTCCCTGCTATGTAATTCTCATGACCGGTAGGGAGGTCCAACCCACTCTTTAGGGATAAACGAGGTTTTAGGAGGTCCTTTTCTTTCTCTTCTTTCCTCGGGTTTGTGTAACGAGTGAAAATATTTGTTTTACCATCAGACAAGTTTTGGGCGGTCTCGATGGGTAGAGATAGAATTGCTCTATTTATCTGCAAAACAGCCCGCTGGGGTGAAGGAAGTAAAGAATTAAAGAGCTGCTTCAAGTTTAAAACTTCTAACACTTCAGGCAGGGTTTTCCTTCCTAAACATAGGGCCAAGGTGTTTTTGACCCGCCCTCCCAGTTTCTCCAGGACTCAATTTTAAGTACCTGAATTTTTGGCGGTAGAAATTACCAGTTTGACCTACTCATTGCAGAGAAGCCCTTCTTTTTTGAAAATTGGTTTTATTGATTTTAAACAAGGGTATTGCAGTATTCAATACAAACATAATAAAGTGACTTGGCAATTGCAAGGTGAAAAGAAATGGAGGAAAGGGGAGGGGGGAAGGAGAAGGGGCGGGGGGAAAAGAAAAGAGAAAAGAAGAAAGGGAGGAAAGAAGGAAAGAAATTGTGTTACAATTGCTTGTGGTACCAAATATCCTCGATTAGACCCTTGCCCACCTCCCCCCACCCTACAACGCTGATGGTTACGGAAAACAACAGATGTTATCATACTCTGGGAATAGAGTTCATGAACTGCTTCGTATGTTAAGACAACAGTACTTCTTGTGATATTCAGAATCTGAATTAACATTACGGACTAATCAATACAATGGCTTTCAGTCATATCGTGTTGCACATTTGATATTTTACGTGATGTACTTGGCTCGAAACTTAGACCGTTCATTATCAATGGAGGTGTGGTCTCTATGGATGGCTGCTGTCAGTTTGTCCATGTTGAAAATATTTCGGGAGACATTGATCCACTCGGCTTTCGTTGGTAAACTTGTTCTTTTCCACACGGTTGTGAGATAGGCCCTCGCTGCCAACTAGAGTCCATGTGTCATTTTGGATACCTTAATTACTTGTTCTTCCGTCTCCACTAGACTGAATAGGATCATGAGTGGTTGTTTCTCCCTCTCCTCCCCTTCAAGCTTAATCCAGTTGAGGACTTCATCCCAATATGCTTGGACCGCCCTACACCCCCACCACATAATATGCCAGTAGTCAGCCTTCTGGCCACAACCTCGCCAGCAAAATGGACTTACATCCTGATACATTCTAGCTAGCCTAAGTGGGTCGTATTGCCATCTATATAATAGCTTGATCCCATGTAATTTATACTGACATGAGATAGAGGTTTTCGAGGTCCCTCTATATATCCTGAGCCATGTCTTTGGGAAGGGGTGTCTGCCGAGATCTGTTTCCCACTTGTGTTTTAAAGTGACTGAGGGGGTTGTGTTGACTTCTACTAATGCAGTGTACATTACGCTTATGAGGCCCTTGGAACCTGATCGGGTGTCCAGAATTGTCTCGAACAGAGTAAGATCCCTCTGTAGAGCTTCCCTCCACACCTCTCGAGTCATGACACCTTTTAGTTTTAGGTATTGGAACACTGAGAGTGGACCCAGGCCTAGGGCTTCTTCCAGCTCCTGGATGGTGATAAATGTGTTATTCCTCCATAATTGTCCCACCATCTCCAGCCCTGCGTCATACCAAGAATCATAGCTGCCTGGATAAGGGATATCATCCCAAACACCCGGTGCCCTTAAGTGTGATAGGGGGGAGGGCCATGTTGTGATCCCTTTCATCCCTTTGTTTGGTTTCCATATGGTCCCGGGAATTGGATGGCTTTTAATGCTGTTGCGTAATAGGGATCCTGGCACCCATAGCCATTCTCCCACAATGAATGGTCGGAGGTGGTAGTTGTCTAGGCCTATCCATTGGGGTTCTTTCTGCTGCCTGACGTGTGGGATCAGCACTCGTAGTTGGGCTGCCCTGTAGTAGAGCTCTATGTCTGGGAGGCCTACCCCGCCATTAACTTTCCGAAGGTGGAGTAGAGCAGCTGGGACTCTGGGCTTTTTGTTTTGCCATAGAAAAGTGTGCAGGGTTTTTTTAGTGGTTGCAAAGAATTCTTTGGGTAGTTGGATGCCCTTCTTTAATATTAGCAAAAGATGCAGTCCCTGGGAGATTCAACAGCTGATATGATGTTTATAATTCTCCCTTCAAAAGTGGGCCTAAATAATAGATGATCACATGATCTCCCCAATTAAATTGGTTTGCTAGCCTTCCGAAGTTCAGAAAAAGATTTCCCAAATCGTCTCCCTCTTTATATGGTTGTAAAACCGCCTGGGGAAAGTTAGGCTTTTCCTGGATTGCTGCTAATTTTTCCAACCCCCTCTGTAGTCTTTGTTTGGCCTCGGTCTGGTGTTTGGCTAGCTGTGCTACTACTACTTCTAAAGATACCATTGTGTCTGTGGAGCATAAGGTGTCACTTGATTTCTCCTCAGATTCCGACATAGAAAGAAATTCAGAGTTGTCGGTGCCAGTGGTGTCAGATCTTACTTCGAATTCCCCTGAACTAACCGAGATTGAATCTTCTGATATTGATTCTATTAGAGGGGAAAGAGAAGAGAGAGAGGAGTTCCCCTGTTCTAATTTTAAGGGACTTAATGCTCCGGGTCGAACATAAGTTCGGGATTCCCTGACCGATAGTGTTATCTTATCCCTGTGCTTCAAGTGATATGTGGCCAAGAGAAGGGTGTCAAGGAAGACCTTGCGTCCATAAAACAATTCTTGACACTTAATGGTAAGATGTAGCTGTAGGGAAAGGGCCCTTTTGAGTGCCTATGCTCTGTCCTGGCTTTGCACTTTAACTATAGAGTCCTTCCCATCTTTTTGTTGGATTTACAATCACATAAGGGTCCCTTAGTTTGTATCAATTAAGTGTAGGCCATTCCTGACACCATTTGTAAATGCATCATAAAGTAGTACACAGACAGCAGACTTAAAGTTCAAACAAAAGATATTTATTATCTTAAATGGCAGGATAGTTGAAAGTTTAACTTGCCCTATATTAAGGTGGAATTTCCTAACCTGAACAAAACTAAGGGAGGTATGAGTCAAAGATTTCAACTTTAAAGTCTGTCTGTGTCCAAAACGTATCCTTGCCCTCACAACTACAACTAATAAATGTGTCAGGATGTCAAAGTCAAAAGAAACAGTGTTCAACTCAAAGTTCAGAGCTTCTTCCAGCTCACAGCTCACTTTCAGGCCCCCTTCCTAAAGCACAAGACAGTTCCATGAAAAAGGCTCACAATTACCTTTCTCATGTTCAAGATGTTATTGTTCAAAAGTCACTTCTTGGGATTCCCTTCCCCAAGCGTCAAGCACCACAGTTCAAAGTAATACACTTGAAAACAAAGGGGTCCTGAGACTCTGTTCTCAAGATGACCAGTATGGTCCCTGTAAGCCTTGGCGTTCCTTTCCCCAAGAATTCGGCTCCGCCACTTACACTTGTTGCAATCTTTCCAAAAAAGTCTCAACAAAACACTGGGTCAACCTGACCTCCCTTCAAGCTTGCTTCGCCAGTTCATATGCAATGGTTTCATCAGGCTGTTCCTTGGTTACCCTAGATTTCACCATTCAGGGCTCTCTGGTCTAAGCGCAGTTGTTAGACCACACTGTCCACCCAATACGGGTCACGCAACCAGGGCCATGGGACTTCTTAGCACATGCACAGGTTCCTTGGCACTTGCTCCTGTGCACCAAGTCACCTTCAATTAGTTCCTTAGGTTGGCCTCTTGGCTGTATGTATGCTCTTGCCCTTGTGTGGCACCTTCCTAGTAGCCTTGTGGTCCTGCCACCAAATGTCACACACCGCCTGCCAAGCTGTTGCCTTGTAGCACTGTAATTATTCATCAAAGTTCACTGTATGGCTCCCTGTAGCCTTGATATATTTAACTTCAGATTTGAGGTTGAAATCTCATATAACATACATTTAGTATTGCTTCATTTCCAGTTCAATATTCAATGTGTATTGGTATTGCTTAATTTGTAAGATCTCATTCAGTTTGGTGATTAACATGCACTTATTTGCTTCAAGGTTACGTTTTCATTTAGTTCGGTATTCAACATGTGTTTCTTTGTATCAAAGGCACGTTTTCACTTAGTTCGATATTCAATATGCGTTTATTTGTGTCAAAGATACCTTTTCACTGAGTTTGGTATTCAGCATTTGTTTCTTTGTATCAACAGTACATGTTTCACTTAGTTCGGTATTATATGTGGACTGCTATTTGCTTTCAGTCGTTCAGGAGTGCCCTGGTGCTTAAGCACCCTCCCATCACCTACTGCCTTTCACAAGTCCTCCAGCGGTTCCTGCAACTTCCTCTGCCTTCCTGAAGTCGGGACCCAGCCGGCACGAGCCCCGCTCACGTGCCGTGTGGCTCTCTCCCTGCACGCAGGCTCCAAGTCTGCTTCCTCAATGCGAGCAGCATCCTGTCAACACCGGGCTCCTCTTCAGCACCTCCTGCTGCTCGCAACTAGAGAGGGAGGCTCCAAGACCTGGGAAAAACGTACAGCCCACTTTCTTTGGGTCCCACAAGTCCTTTGGGATGATTGCCAGCGTCCTGGTTCAGTCTCCGGTCCGACTACGGCTGCCGCTGCATAAGGGTCTCCTGATGCTTCCCCTTTCTCTCTCCTTCTCCTCATCTCTGTCTGGCCCATTTCCTTTAATGCACCTGCAGCCCCTTGACAGGCTGCAGGTGTGATTGTCCACTTAGGCCTGCCTGACCACAACTAAAGGGACATCCCTGACCCTCACAACTTCTGGCAGGCATCTTCAAAAGGTATAATCTTCACTGCTCTTAGGGGTCTCTTCTTCGGCCCAGTACTGTCAAGGGTTATATGTGCAAGAATGAGGGGAACTGGTTTATAATAGCCCACCAAGGTTGGTGGAGGGTTTGGTTGGTCATCAACAGGAAAAGGGGGATACCATTTCTTGCTCGTTTTATATTTGACCCTTGTGCCCTCTTTCTGATACGTCTAGACTGATGGTGTTTCATTTCCTTTTTCTGGTCAATGAGACAAAGGTAGCAAAATCTCATAACTACCCTAGGAAAAGAGAATTCTTCCTTGAATGGAATTGGGGAATCCTGCATCTCGTTTGAGTATATCTCACTCCCAATCTGAAAGGACCCTCTACCCAGGTGATCCTCCCTCGCATCTCCACCCCCAGCGTTATGATCCAAAAGTGATGGCCTTTCCCTGGCCAGCTATCCAGGGGGAGTAGATGTGAGGGTACCCTCAGGTTTCTCCCATCAGGCAAAGGATTTGCACCTGCAGCCAATTGAGAGGTTAGAGTATGTGTGCATATAGTACATGCTATTTAATTACAATATTGGTATACATCTATCATCTTTAGGGACATGCATCTAGTGAGCTATACATGCAGTCTGTGTAAATGAGTAAGGTGTACTCCTACGTCCTGTCCCCTTTCCTCCATACTTATTGGACATTCCTCCGTCCTGTGGGACGGGACCAAAGCACTTTGTAAAAGCATCAAAATTTTGCAAACATTTTAGTCCTTCCTCTCTTTTACGCGGGATACTGCACGCGGCTGTAACCCTGCCCATTTTAGCTACGCCCCGCACATCGCCCATCAGTCCTTTTCTCCACTCGTTCGAGACTGGACGCACTTAGCATCTGCGGAAGGTTTTTTCTTCCAGCTTCCTCCTCTCTGGCTCTCACTTGCGATCGCCTGATAGTCTGTCTATGCCTTTTCAGCTAGACTTTCCGAATTTTTGTTCCTGTCAGCGACGCTTCGCTAGGGCGGATCCCCATCTTCTTTGTTTAGAGTGTCTGGGTCCTGACCGGTGGGACTCGTGTTTTTATTGTGATTCCCTTTCCGTCCGGGCACTCCAACGTCGGTTAGAGCGGTGGGAGGAGATGTTTCAGCGCACTCCTCCTACGCATTTCCAATCCTTCATCGACGAGAAGAAGAAATGCCGGGTAAATTCTTTGCTTTTTAGGGCATCCTGCACGGGGGACTCCTTTCTGGGGGCTTCCCGGTCTGGGAGGATTGTCAAAGGCTCTGCTACCGGGGTGAGCCCTGAGGTGCCGTCTAGGCCTAAAAAGTGTATCAGAGTTTTCTCTGAGGGTCTCCGTAAGGGGCCTGTTGACACCGGGGCCCCTCCTGTAGGGGCTGTTTGTAGAGTTAGCTCTACTGAGTCGTGGGGTACCGGAGCTCGGTCCGAGGCCCCCTTGATTGGAGCTTCCCTCATTTGTACCGGGATGCGCCCCGAGGCCTCGGCTGGGCTGGTAGGTACTGAACAGAAGTTCGAGGCCCGGCGTGAAGCGTGAAGAGGCTTCTACCGGACGAGGGTCCGAGGTCCCTCGTTTAGAGGCTGAGGTGACCAGCAGTTCTGAGAGGCCTGTTAAGGCCTTGTCCGTGAAAGGTGTACCTCATCGCTCCCGCTCTTGCGAAATTCCTCCTTCACCGGCAGTGCCGAGGTCCTTCCTGCGAAGGCTAGTATGGCTATTAGCATGTCACAAAAACATCCTAGGCCACACAGTACCGGCTCGGCCGAGGTTCCTTGTGTCAAGGTTAAAATGAAGACCCTGACCCACTTGTGGGGACCCCTGCCTCACTTCCACACGTGTTGCAGTTCTCCTCAGGTGCCGACAAAATGGCAGCCGTTCCCGCCAAGACCACGGTGTCCATTTTGGATACAACCCTTACAACTATGCCATCGGCCTTAAGTGTAGGGGGTGCTCTTTCAGGTGAACATCGGTTTCCTTGTGCACATCTGTTTCATCCAGTTTATGACTGGAACGCTCGGATGCCTCTACCACACAATGTCTGGCTGCCGGCGGCATCGGCGCCCTTGATTTATGTAGACAACAGCGGGGAAGGGCCCTCTCTGCAACCCTCTCCCCTGCGCCCTTGGAATTACCCTCCTCATGAGAGGCCTCCTCGTGTCACGCCTACGACATCGGCAGAGGACGTCTTTTTCGGCAAGTTTCAAAAACGTACGCGTTCCGACCCCATGAAAGAGTACTTTAAGGGCAGGTTTAGGGTGAAATACCCACCTGCGCCAACGGTCCCGGCTACGCCCCCAGCTTTAGGACTTTAAGGCGGGCTTGTCGGATGTCAGGGTCCTTGCTCAGGATCTGCTGGAAGCGGCGGCTCATCACGTCGACACTTCGGCTCGAGGTCTTATGCTTGGTGTGGGTACTTCTCGTCAGGTTTGGCTGCATGCCACCAAGTTCTCTAAGGAGGTGCAGGATAAGGTTTTGGATCTGCCCTTTGACGGCAAGGAGCATTTTCATTCCACAAACGGATGTGGAGCTGACCAAAACAAAGGATAGCACCCAGACCACCAAGTCCTTGTCTGTCCTGGTGAAACCACCTTTTAGGACACAGAGGGCCTCATTACGACCCTGGCGCTAAGGGGTTAACTGCGCCGTAAAAGGCTGTGGCGCCGTTAACCCCTTAGCGCCTAATTACGAGGTCCCTTTGCGGCTCCCGACCTTAACGGCTGGTCTGGACCAGCCGTTAAAGTAGGGAACCGCAAAGGGACCTTGAAGGTAATTACGGTACCGCAATTTGCGGTACCGTAATTACCGTCTTCCCCATTCCCATTGAGCCCTATGGGGCAAACATGGGAATGGGGAAGGGCCAGTGGTGCATGGGGAATTACCGCCCTGCCAACCTTGGAATGGGGTGGTAATTCCCCATTGCACCATGGCGGACTCGTTACAATACCGGCAGCAACCATGGTGCTAATAACGCCATTGGTTACCGCCGGTGTTGTAATGAGGGCCAGAGACCATTGTCACAGTCCCAGCCCTCTTCTGGCTTTAGGGGATTTCTGGACCGAAAATCCGGCAGAGTCGATACTCCTTCGGGGAATTCCCGCCAGAGGCAGCAACGGAGTCGATATTTCTCCCGCTCATCAGCCACCTCCTCAGGTTCAGGTGGTGCTGCCGCCGAGAATCCAGCAAAATGAGGGTTCTCTGGGCTCACACGTGACCCCGGTGGGAGGACGCATTGCGACTCATTGGGAGGCATGGCAGACCATTACCGAAGACCGGTGGGTCATGTCAGTAGCACGGGCGGGCTTCCGCTTACCCCTTCCCCCTACCCCACCCATCAATCCTCCTTTCCAGCAGTCGGCTTCGTCCTCCCTCAAGGCCGAGATCCAGAAGTTGCTGGATCTCAGAGCAGTGGAACCCGTTCCGCTAGGGGAGCGAGGGGAGGGCTTCTACTCCCGACTGTTTACGGTGCCCAAACCCAACCAGGCTGGCCTGCGCACCATTCTAGACCTTTCCCATTTCAATCTTTTCCTACCCCAAGAGAAATTCAAGATGATCACGCCTGGTCAGATAAGGTCCTCTTTACAGATGGATGATTGGCTCAGCGTGGTGGACCTTCAGGATGCATACATGCATATTCTGATATGGAATCCACACCGGAGATACCTGCGTTTCTCTGTGGGAGAGGAGCATTTCCAGTTCCGAGTGCTTCCTTTTGGCCTTAGCTCGGCCCTGCGTGTCTTTACGAAGATGATGTCAGTGATTGCAGCTTATCTTCGTCTGCAGGGTATCCATGTGTATCCCTGTTTGGACGATTGGCTGTTGCGCAGCCCTTGCCTGCTGAAAGCTGCGTGCAATCTTCAGTCTCTCCTCAAGCTCCTGTTCCATCTTGGGTTGTCAGTGAACTGGTGGAAATCTTCCATGACGATTTCTCAGGACTTGATCTTCCTGGGTTTTCGCTGGAACACGTTATACTGCAGAGTTTACCTGACTGGGGACAGAATGGCAGATCTGTTGGCCACGTGTCAGATATTTACGCAGTCGGAGAACATGTCGGCCTGGTGATTCCAGAGGCTTCTGTTCCTCATGGCCTCGTGTGTACTGGCTCTTCCTCTTGCTCGACTCAAGATGAGGCAGACTCAAATGGCTCTTCAGAGCTCTTGGCGTCAGGAGGTGGATCCGGACTCCAAGATGGTTTTGATTCCGGCTTCCATGAGAGCGGACCTGGTGTGGTGGTCATCTCTCAGCAACCTGTTGGTAGGTGTAGGGTTTCAAGACCCCACCCCGATGGTGATGGTCACAACGGACTCCTCCCTCTTAGGGTGGGGTGCAACGTTGGATCTTCTTCAGGTCTCGGACCTTTGGTCGCCCCAGGACAAGCTCCGTCACATAAACCATCTGGAGCTTCTGGCGATTTTCCTAGCGCTCAAGGCATTCAGACCGGTCATTGCCAATAAGGTGGTCCGTATCCGCACGGACAATGTTGTGTCAAGGTATTACATCAACAAGCAGGGGGGCACCAAGTCTCCTCCTCTTGTGGATCTGACCATTCAGATTTGGGAGTGGGCGGTTCGGCATGGTGTCTGGCTGGTAGTAGTACACATTCCGGGCCAGCTGAACGTCATGGCTGATGCCCTCAGTCGGTGGACGATGGTCAGCTACGAGTGAAAATTGAAAGTGAAGATCCTCTCACAGATATTCCAGTGTTGGGGCACTCCAGAATTGGACCTCTTCGCAACATCGGCAAACAAGAAACCTCCTCTGTATGCCTCCATAAATGGTCTGGGAGCCTCCTCTCTGGGGGATGCTCTCGAGATTCCTTGGCACAACATGAGGACCTACGCTTTCCCGCCTCTGCCTCTGATTCATCGGACGATTTGCAAGCTGAAGATCACGGTGAACTGTTCTCTCCTGCTCATAGCCCCGTGGTGGCCGGCCAGGTTTTGGTTCTCAGACCTTCAGCATATGTCGGTGTGTCCACCGATCAGGCTACCGCTGAGTCCCGATCTGCTTCACCAGAATGATCGTCAGCTGTGGCACCCCTCCCCACAATCATTCAGCTTGGCAGCACGGTGCCTGAGTTCAGGTCTTTAGTGCATCTTAATCTGTCCTTCGTGTCTCACTTAGCTGAATCAGGCGTTCATGTTCTGTCATGCAGAACTTATCTTTTGGCGATAGGCGCCTACCTATCTACAGACCAGTGCTCCTATTCACTGTCAAATCCGGTGATTAAGAGGCACTTTGCAGGCTTGATGCGTCTTTATCCCCCGGTTCTCAAACCGCATCCGATGTGGGATCTGAATGTGGTCCTTACCGCTTTGTGCCATAAACCGTTTGAACCTATGGCTATGGTGGACCTTAAGCACCTTTCGTGGAAGGTGTCTTTTTTGGTTGCCGTTACCTCAGCAAGGCGTGTGAGTGAGCTCCAGGCCCTGTTGGTGGAGCATCCCTTCTTGGTTTTCCACAACGATAAGGTGGTCCTAGGGACGAATCCCTCTTTCCTGCCAAAGGTGGTCTCTGATTTCCATTTAAATCAGTCAATCTCCCTACCGGTCTTCTTTCCAAACCCTGCTTCAGAAGCTGAAAGGGTTCTACATTGCTTGGATGTTAGAAGAGCTCTTAAGTTCTATCTGGACAGAGCATCTGAATTTAGAAGCTCTTCTCAACTATATGTGACTTTTGGTAACCCACAAGGTAGGCAGGCCTCTAAGGCGACTATCACCAGATGGATCGTGGCCTGTATTACGGAGTCTTACACTAATCAAGGTCTGCAGTCTCCTAAAGGTATTCACGCGCACCTAGTGCGGGGCAAGGCAGCTGCTGTTGCCTTTCAGAAATATGACCCTTGGGAGACCATCGCAAGGTGGCTAAATGGGCCTCTCCATCGGCTTTTTGTAAACATTATTGTCTAGACCTGAACTCCAGATCTGATGCTCAGTTTGGCCAGGCTGTGCTGAAGAACCTTTTTCAATAAGGGATTTTCCTTCCACCTGTAATTCCTGTGAGGAATGCTTGGGAATCTCCCATAAGTATGGAGGAAAGGGGACGGGATGTAGGAGTATAACCAGGTTACTCACCGTAGAGACCACCTTACTCCTAGTCCATAGTCCCCTTTCCTCCATACGCCCGCCCGCTGTCCCCTCTAATAAGGTTCCTCTGTTATTGCTTAAAGGTTTCTGACCTGGCGATAGAAAAGGACTGATGGGCGATGCGCGGGGCGGAGCTAAATTGGGTGGTGTTACGGCCGCGTGCAGTACCCCACGTAAAAGAGAGGAAGGACTAACATTTTTGCAAAAATGTGATGCTTTTATAAAGTGCTCTGATCCCGTCCCACAGGACGGAGGAATGTCCCATAAGTATGGAGGAAAGGGGACTATGGACTAGGTGTAAGGTGGTCACTAGAGTGAGTAACCTGGTTATTATGTGGCAGGTTGTATTTACATACACTAGGTGTCAATATACATGCATCAGTGTATCAAAGACTATGTTAATGGATATGTGTGTGACACTCATGCAGAACAAGTACGGTCATGTGTACATTATGCATTTCAATATGGTGTCTTCATGTGCACCGTGTGTGGTCTGCAATGTGCGCCATGTTCCTTATGTGGAACTCACTGCATGCACCACCCCTAAGTCTCATTGCCACAGTGGTGCTTCCCTTACTTCAGGATGCGGGTCCCATCATATCTGCCTGGGTTGTGGCTTTCCCTGTTTCTGGTGTCATGTTTGCTACTTTGCACATAAATCAACATTTGGCCAGGCATGTCAGTGGCCATTCAGGGGTCACTATCTCAGGGATGTTCATGATTGTGACTTCACCTGCCCATCTACAGTGGGTTTGTGGCTGTGTTTTCCATTGGACTCAAATGGCACTCCTGTGTGGTGCGCAGGATGAGATTGTTCTTGGGTTTCAGGGTGAGAACCATCATTGCAACACAGATAAAATGCATTGTGGTTGTTTTGTTTATATATATGAATGTGCATTCACAAGTGTGTGGCATTCACCTTCTGTGTGTTCTGCTTTGGGGAACATGTGCAGGGGTCCTTGTGTGACACACATGCATGGAAATGGTGTTGTGCTACTGCTGGCTGTGTCTCCTAGTGGCATGCAAGGATTACTGTGTGTCTGCCCCTCCCACCCCCAATCCGGTGAACATTGGCATGCATTTCATGCAGGAATTCTACTCACCCAACATCCATGTGTGTTGGCCTCAGTGCCTCTCCATGTAGGCTGGCAGGGTACTGTTGTGCAGCACCATTAAGTCGTAGGTAGGACCTGGGTAGCAGGCACAGCAGTGGCTGAAAGTCAGGTCAGGGCTACAGGTCATCTGCACATTGAGGGAATGGAAACTCTTCCGGTTCCTGTAGGCTGCCTCATGGTCCCGGGGGGCTACAAGAGCAACATGTGTGGAGTCTAGGGCTGCAATGATGTTCGGGAATTGGGCAATGGCATGGAATTGTGCCTTGACTTGGTTGACCTGTGCCTGTGTCGCTGGCAATGCAATGTGCTCCGCAGAGCACTGAAGGTGGACTGGGCCATACCATGATGCCAGTCCTGAGGTACTGTGGGACAGACACAAACTTCACAAGTGGGGGCACAGCAGTACTGATGGATTTCCGGCTGGCTAGGTCACCCTTGAATGTGTCCAGCGACTGGGTGATGGTTGCCCTGTCCAGCCTGTACTCATACACCAACTGCCCATCAGTCAGGGCCCTGGGTGTTGGACTGACCCTGGGGTTGGCTGGCCGCCTTGCTGGTGCAGGTCTCCTCCTCCTCCCCCCGTGCTCCCAGGTCCATGGGCTGGTTTTCAGGCCTCTGTAGCTCCAGGCGCAGCATGTGCATGTCCACAGCAAAGGCTCCCGGCTCCAGATGCAAACATGGTGTTGGGAGGGTGTGTGGTCCATTGGTGGTTCTTGTGTAGGCCTCTTGTGTGCATTGTTTACACCTGGGTTCTTATTGCTGTCTCCTCCCTGCTCCTAATGGCTCAATGGTGTTGGGAAGGGTGTGTGGGCCATGGGTGGCTCTTGGTAGGCCTCTTCTGTGCATTGTTTCCACCTAGGCCCTTATTGCTGTCTCATGTGTTCTTTTACCTCCAGCATTTGGCTGGTGTATTTTCAGCGGTGTTTGCGCCGGTTTTCCAGCAGTATGTGTGCCAATGCTGTACTTGTAATGGGTCTCTATTAGCGCGTTTGGTTGCCAGCGCTATTACAGCTGGCGCTGTCACAGCCGCCTGTTTTTTATGCCAGCTGTAATAGCGCTGGCAGGTTATGCAGTCGTGATCCAGCAGAGCGGTTTTGCTGGCGCTAATTTCGTTTCCGCTGGATTAACTCGTGATGATGCCCAATGTATCAAGTACATCTCTCTCTCTGTATTTTCACCTTGTCACCTTCTCTAGCGGAAGTTCGCACAACTTCTAAAATCACAAATCTCATCTGAGAGATGTTATGTCGTGAAAGTGTCTTGTCACTGGAGACTTGACATTGTGAGTCTGAATGTTAGATTTATGCTCTAACCATATTTCTTGAGCTGTCCTCAATGTTTGTCCTATCTATATATATATTTCGAATGTTCGAATGGATTGTGTCCTCCCACGTATTCCTCATTTTAGATATATCCTTACATTCAGCTTTGCTGCTTCGGAAACTTTTTTCTCTCTCCACCAGAGGGCGCTCCACTCAAGGCGGCGGCATCAATGTCCCTCGGCGGCATCCGTCGAGCGCCGACGTAATCCGTTGTATAAATGCCACGAGCGCGCCCGTTGTCCTCAGTTCCCTTTTTCCGTTAGCTTCGCTTTGGATCAATATAAACGGCGCTTCAGTTCGAACGATTATGTCATCTTCATCGAACCCTTCCACACTGAAAACTGGTTTTAAGAAATGCTAGAAATGTGGGAGAAAGATGTCGCTGACTGACCCTCATCGAAATTGCCTCTGGTGCCTCGGTTCCGACCATCGTATTGATTACTGCGGTTCTTGTCAGTCGATGACCCATAAGGCCTTAAAAGAACGAAGAGGTAAACTGACGGTGGGAGAGGAATCCTCAAAGTTTTCTTCGAGAGGGAGGAAAGATTCGGCTGAGTCTTCAGCAAAACGTCACAAAAAATCTAGATCGATGAGTAGATCCAGGAAGTCCTCTTCTTCTTCCTCTAAACAGGCGAAGAAAAGACGACACCAGTCTCCCTCTTCCTCAACATCATCTGAGGAAGTTATAACATGTCCGACAAGACATGACTCCCCTAACAAGCGGGAAGCTTTCAGAGCATCTATTCAGACACCCTGAAAAATGTCTGATGAAGACCATGCCCCTATGCACAGAAAAAGGGACAGGGGAAGATCCAAGACAAGGAAATCCGACAAAAAATTGTCGAGGGTGTCATCCAGGGAATCTTCCCAAACACCTCATAAGAAAAACCTACCACTGCATAAATCGGAGGTAGAACACAAGAAAATGGCGTTAGATTCTCATACGTCATCAAAGTCCTTGTCTAAAACATGTCCGAAGCCTCTGTCGAAGGTGGTCAAACACAAGGGGTCGATGACCCAACATAAAAAGGTTACTTCGAGTACACAGTCGGCGATATCGAAGGCTCTTTCGATGGTGTCGATGGTCTCGACAACTCCTTTCGACGACATTGACGATTCCTTCGAAGCCATCGAAAACTACCTCGACAACATCGAAGGTAGTAGCTACAACATCGACGCCATCAACGCTTCTGTCAACGTCGACGCCCATTATAATGGTGAAATCGACACCAATGTTAAAGCCCATGCTACCTGAAAAGGTATTTTACCCAGAAAGTAGACATGATTAGGACCATGTCATCTATATATGAAGAAATGTCATCAGGAGAAGAAGAAGAAGAAGAGGTTTCACCTGCTGGTTTTAAATTTGGTACAAGACAAGTCCCTGAGGAATTAGTTGATCCTCAGTCTAAGATGCAAGATCTCTATGAGTGCTTGCAATCAGCAAGTGGTCTGGATACTTCTCCAGAATACAAATTTGAAAAACCTGATCCAGCAGAACATGCTGATGCAGGTTATAGAAAATTAATGAACAGGGTTGCGGAATTCATGGGATGGAGTAGAAATTCACCTGTCTATCAGGATGATGACATGACTGATATCCTTTCAGGAGGACCTCAGCCAGACCCCATACTTCCATTTCATGTAGCTTTACAAAGGAAGGTTAATACTGCATGGGAAACACCTGAAACGATTCCAGCAGTAAATAAGAAATATGTGTCAAAATATAGACCCTGTCTTTCTGATCCAGAGTATTTAAGTAAACACCCATCTCCAGAAAGTCTGGTTGTTGAAAAAGCTACATCGACTAGGAATGCTGCATACCCTACAATTCCCCCTGATAGGGATGATAAAAAGATTGATGCATGGTCTAGAAATATTTTTACATGAGGGAGCATGGCTCTAAAATCCACAAATGTATCTTGCACCCTTGCGAGATTTACATATACCCTGTGGGACTGCATGTCAGCGGCAGCTCAACACATCCCGGAAGGTGAAGAACGTGATGGGTTCCTATCCATAGTAAGGGATGGAAAGGAGACTTCGGGGGAATGCCCTCAAGCAGGTTTGGACACAGCTGACAGTATCAGTAGGTCCATTGCGTCTAGCGCAGTGCTACGCAGATTTGCGTGGCTAAGAAAGTCAGGTTTTGCACCGGATGTGCAATTCAGACTTCTTAATATGCCATTTGACAGCTCGAGGTTGTTTGGCAGCAAGGCGGATGAAAGTTTGGAGAAGCTGCAGACCTCCAAGGCAGAGGCAAAATCACTCAATGCAGCTATAAGACAACCTCAACAATGCCCCTACACAGATCATCTTCCTGGAGGGGTCGTCCCTTTCGATTTTACTCCTTATTTTGGAAAGGAAGGGGACAGGTCAGTCACAGAGGACAAAGGAAATTTCCTCGGTGCGAGGAAGGGGTGCTAGATCTGCCCCAGCAGCGGCATCTGTCCCTTCAGCCGCTGCAAAAGCTGCCGCAAAACCACTCTGAGGTATTGATAACCAAGACGCCAGTGGGAGGCAGGATCTCACAGCATCTGGAGGAATGGGGAAGCATTACCTCAAATGCTTGGGCACTGGAAACAGTATCCCAAGGTTACTGCCTTCCTTTTCAAAAGAAATCTCAGAATCACCCACCGGGATACAACTCTGCCAAAAATCCAGACCCCCTCCTGTTGCAGGAAGTTTTAACTCTGCTACAGAAAGGTGCAATAGAACATGTACCTGTAGCAGACAGGAACAAGGGTTGGTATTCCCCATATGTCCTCATACCAAAGAAGGACAGAGGATTGAGACCCATCTTGGACCTGAGAAACTTGAACAAGTTCCTCAGGAAGGACAAGTTCAAGATGGTCACACTTTCTCAGATCCTTCAGGCTCTCCAACTCACAGAGTGGTTGGTATCATTGGACCTTCAGGATGCTTACTTTCATGTGCCAATACATCTCAAACACAGGAAGTACCTGAGGTTCGCGATTGGCAATTCTCACTATCAGTTTCGAGTTCTGCCATTCGGGTTGACCTCGGCCCCGAGAGTTTTCCCCGAATTGATGGCGGTGGTGGCAGCAAGTCTCAAGAGATGGGGGATTCACGTCTACCCATACCTGGACGATGGGATGATCAGGGCACGTTCTCCGGAACAGGTCCAGGAACATCTGTCCAAGACTTGCCACTTCCTTCACAAACTAGGATTTTCTCTGAATTGAAAAAAGTCAAATATGATACCATCATTGAAACTCCAGTTTATCGGAGCAGTCCTGGATACTGGTTTGGGCAAAGCCTAGCCTCCCGAAGAGAGAGCTCACCACATTCTCCAGATAGTAATAAAATTCCAGATTGCCCAGTATCCACCGGCCTTCAATTTTCTCACGTCGCTCGGTCTCATGGCATCCTGCATTTTTCTGGTGCCAGAAGCCAGATTGAGGATGAGATCCCTTCAATAGACCCTCAGAACTCAATGGTCCCAATTTTCAGGGGAAATGTCAGATCTTTTACAGGTTCCAACCAGGGTAGTACAGGATCTACAATGGTGGGCTTGCAAGGAACATATCCTCAGGGGAGAATCTTTTTGGCAACCATGGCCGGAGATAACAGTAGTAACGGACGCCTCACTCACGGGGTGGGGAGCTCACACCAACGAGTTGACAATCAGCGGTCGTTGGTCTCCATCGGAGTCCAAACTACACATCAACCTATTAGAGCTGAGGGCAATCAGACTAGCGCTGAAGGCCTTCTTGCCCTCTGTACAGGGAAAGAATGTCCTGGTAATGATGGACAACACAGTGGCCATGTACTACCTCAACAAGAGAGGAGGAGTAGGGTCACTGCCACTGTGCAGAGAAGCAATGCAGCTCTGGTTCTGGGCAATACAAGAAGGGATCTCTCTGCCGGTAATTCACCTAGCCGGAGAGCAAAACACAGCAGCGGACGCTCTGAGCAGTCAGAGCACAGTCTCCCACGAGTGGGAACTGGCTCAGGAAGTCCTTCAAGAGATCTTCGCCCTTTGGGGAACCCCACAAGTGGATATGTTTGCAACCATTGTCAACAGGAAGTGCGAACTGTACTGCTCAAGGGAATTTCCCCTGAGAGGAGCTCTAGGAGACGCATTTGTAGTGGATTGGGAGTTTCCATTTCGGTATGCATTCCCTCCAGTCCCTGTGATCCCTCAGGTAATCAGGAGGTTAAGAAAGTTCAGGAAAACCATGATCCTAATTGCCCTGGATTGGGCCAGGAGAACGTGGTACCCGAACCTTCTGGACATGTCCATCTGCCCTCCAATACATCTTCCAAAAAGAGAAGATCTTCTCTAGCAAGAGGGAGGTCACGTTCTCAATCCAGAGGTCGAAACACTGAACCTTCACGCATGGCGTCTGAGAGGTTGAGATACAAGGATTGGGACCTTTCAGATGACGTTATGGAGATCTTGCTTTCGGCCAGAAGGCCAGCAACTAAATCTCTGTATTGGTGTCGTTGGAACAAGTTCAGTAACTGGTGCAGAGATAAGAATGTGGACCCATTTCAGTGTAATATTCCTACAATATTATCTTTTCTGTTACATTTAGCTAATCTGGGGCTCCAGGTTGGTACGATAAAAGGATACTTAGCAGCGCTATCCATTTTCAAGCGCTCGTCAGATGAGGAATCTTACTTTTAAGATACCTTTAGTAACCCAATTCTTAAAAGGTTTAAATTTCCTCCAATACCCATTCAAGTTCCTGTGTGGGATTTAAACTTGGTACTAAAGTTCCTCGCATGTGTTCCATTTGAGTCTTTACACTCTTGTCTATTAAGGCTTCTTACTCTAAAAACAATACTTCTAATTATAATGACATGGGCCCACAGAGTAAGTGAGTTGCAGGCACTTTCTAGTGGTCCTCCTCACACCATCTTTTATAAAGATAAAATTGTCCTTACGGTGAAACCTTCTTTTTTGCCAAAAATCATCTCAGATTTTCACCTGTCACAAAAAAATAATACTACCTACTTTCTACCCTCCTCCTCACACAAGTAAGGAAGAGGAACGGCTACATAGATTAGATCTTAGAAGAGCTCTTAGCTTATATATTTCAAGATTGGCAAAAATATGTCAGTGTGACCAACTTTTTGTGGGATACACTGGCTGTAAATTGGGACTAGCTGTAACCAAGCAAACAATAGCTAGATGGATAATCTTAGCAATAACTGAATGTTATAGATTGGTTGGGAAAGATCCCCCCGATGGGTTGAGAGCTCATTCAACCAGGGGCATGGCAACTTCAACAGCACTTCAAAGGGGTGTCCCTGTACAAGATATTTGTGCAGCAGCCACATGGCCATCCATGCACACTTTCATAAAACATTATGATCTGGATTCAACTACCTCTCAAAAAGGTCTATTTGCTAAATCAGTACTTCATTCTGTACATGACTAAAACATTTCTGTACTCCCACCTCCAGTATAAAACTGCTTTGGGAGTCTATCTAAGATGAGGAATACGTAGGAGGACACAATCCATTCGAAGAACAAGTTACTTACCAACTGTAACTTTCTTTCGATTGGATGTTCCTCCTACGTATTCCTCATCGACCCTCCCAGCCTACCCCACAGTACAGTTTACGTGGTTTACACTCTAAATTCTTATAAGGCTTGGGTCAAAAGAGGCACGCCTTTAACTACAATCCATTGGCTACAATATACGAAAAAACAGAACTGAGGCCAACGGGCGCGCTCAAGGCATTTATACAACGGATGACGTCAGTGCTCGATGGATGCCGCCGAGGGACATCGACGCCGCCGCCTCTAGTGGAGCGCCCTCTGGTGGAGAGAGAAAAAAGTTTCTGAAGCAGCAAAGCTGAAGGTAAGGATATATCTAAGATGAGGAATACATGGGAGGAACATCCAATCGAAAGAACGTTACAGTTTTTAAGTAACTTGTTCTTCTGAGGCTTGTGGAATCTGCTTAGATCACATGCTGTGCATAGGCCGACATCTAGTGGAAGCGGCAGAAATTACAGTTGTTGTT
Organism: Ambystoma mexicanum; assembly: GCF_040938575.1. Classification (NCBI taxonomy): domain Eukaryota; kingdom Metazoa; phylum Chordata; class Amphibia; order Caudata; family Ambystomatidae; genus Ambystoma; species Ambystoma mexicanum. The sequence goes on from NC_090931.1 coordinate 376,267,904, forward strand.
TTCCAAACTCGAAAAGGGACGTCGACAGGGTGTGCCAGTAATACTATCCGTAGTGTGACGCCCACTGTACCCATGATCCCTCACGCGTCGAGGTCCCTCAGATAGTTTTTTTCCGCCATGCTATACGGACGCGTATAGCGGAGTTCCTCTTTCGGGCGTAAAGCCATTGACTTATTTCAATTACCGATAGTTCATTCTTTCTATCCTTTACTTCACCGACCATCGAAACATCACGCTGGTGAAGACAAAGAGACTGCCTGTCGAAAGTCTTCTGCGACAGACCGTTTCGCCTTGGAAGGCCGCCCCAGGCCTCGGCCCAGACAGTATGGAGAGAGGGGGGAGGTCATTTTAGGATGTAAATGCCCCTCTTCTTACACTACTTACGCCCAGCTGCCATAGTTTGTAGTTATGGACAAGAGCCCATTTAAATTCTGCCCCAAGTGCAATCTTAAATTCCTGCGAGTCGATAAGCATTTAGTCTGTAACTTGTGTCTCCCAAGAGACCACGTTAAAACGTCTTGTCGAACGTGTAGGCTCTTCAAGCCCAAGACTTTAAAGGACCGTGCCACAAAACGCTGGGCCCACTACGCCAGGCAACTTGGGGCCACGGAGGTAGGAGGCGCTTTCAGTGATGCCAGTAACACCGCCGTTTCGGACGGCGAAGGTGAAGGAGTAGCTCCGGCTACCCAAGCGCAGGCCCCCGGCCCCGAAGGACAGGCCGGCGGCCATGTTGTAGGGACTACACCTGGCAGCGGAAGCGTGTCAAAACCACACACCACTAAACACATAACTCCAAGTCGAGACTCGACACTTTGGTCGAGCATTCGACAAAGCACGGCACCCAGAGAAAGGTCCGTTGAGTCCCTGTCCTCTGGGAATTCTCGTTCGAGATCGCCACACGACAGGACCCAACCGTCGAAAGACTGCCATGGGAGTCGCACGTAAAACTCCTTCCGAGGGCCAGTCGTCCGTAGACAAGGCTTTGGCCCTTCCCACATCCGAAAGTCGACGCTCTGCATCAGATCAGGTAGTACACCCCAAACAGTCCAAACAGTCGGCTAAACACGGCTCTGGGCACCAGGGGGGAGAACATAAAAAGTCCTCAAAGACCCCTCATAGGAATAAAAGCCCTCATAGGGAAAATACTTTTCATAAAGAGAAGCCTAAGGAAACTAGGCCCATCCCTCATAAGGATAAACCTGTAGAGACTATGCCTAAAAGATCTGGGGTTATCCCTCCCACAGATGAAGACTTAGGACTTCCTTCCCAACCCTTGGTAATCCCAAGTTCAGAAGAATGATCTTCACAAGACATAGATAGGGTCATGAGGAGAATGTCCTTTATGGGCAATTTCTACGAAAATGGCTCAGCTTACTTCCAGAGTTTCCAATCCACTCCCCCCACCTCAGCTCCCTCTGGGTCTCAAGTCGCTGCTCAACCTTCTCAACCCCTTTCTAAAAGGTCTTGTACAGAGATTCCAGTGCGTAGCACAGTCATAGAGCTCTATGACCTGGACTCCGAACACGAAGACCTCTCAATTGTAGAGGCAGCTGACCATCAGTACGACAAGGAGGCAGCAGACCCTTATTATGGGGACGATGAGGACCAAGAGGCTGACCCAGAGGCCAATATGTATCCGATAGACTCACCTATCGATCAGGATTCCCCTATCGTTTATTTATTTATTTCACATTTATAAAGCGCTCACACAGCCCGCAGGCATCGAGGCACTGTTACAGGAATTGTCTTTTTTGTTTTTCTTAGTTGCATAATTGTGTGTTTTTTTTCTTAGTTACTATTTATAACGCGCTTAAACACCCAAAGGTTTCTAAGCGCGGACCCGGGGATCAAACCTGTTGTTGCTCCGTGTCGTCTTGCTTCCAAGACGCGCACGCTGCCGCTGAGCTATCCTCCCGTTGATTTTCCTATTAACAACCAACCACCTTCTTAATGAGGTGCTAGCCAAGGCAGTATTGCACTTTCAAATTGACCCCCAGGAAGTACAGGAGGATAAGGACTTTGTAGAACACATGGCGACAATAAAACAATGGCGCAGTTTAAGGATGAACTGGTCAGGGAAATTTGCTTACGCTTTTCCCCCAACACCTCTCATGAGGAAGGTGGTGAACAATATCCACAAGGAACCGATGACGCTTATCCTAGTTGCTCCTATGTGGGCAAGACAACCATGGTATGCACATCTGGGCAAGCTGGCGATGTGCGATCCCATCAAACTCCCGTGCCCGTACAATCTACTCACTCAGCACAAGGGGCTAACAGTGCACCCGCAGCCTCACTCAATTAACTTGGCAGCATGGCTCCTGAAGTCATAGAATTCGGACATTTTAACCTGCCACAGAGATGCATGGATATCTTGAAAGAATCAAGAAAACCAAACACTAGACACTGTTACTTTTTGACAAATGGAGAAGATTCTTAATTTGGTGCCAGTCTAAACAAATCAACCCCATAGAATGTACTCCTTCCCAGGGGAGATGACTTATGAATTTCCCGGTGGTGCCCAAATATAGGAAGTGACATCACTGGCAGTTATGACCGCATTTGCACGTAGTCGCCAACTTGGTGCAGGGGGAGGTGGGTGGAATCATTGGCTAGCATGTACTGCATATACCAAAGTCAAGTAAGAAGGAGGTTTAAGCCTTCCAGTTGCATTCCAGTAAGCCATCACTGCCCCTACTCCACCCCTCTAAAATCATCCAGGTTATAGTAGCACTCAAAAGGCAGAGCAACACAACTAGGATGGGAGAACAAGATGTTTGCTAAACAGAAGGTACAGCTGCAAGGTGGAGTACCACCACCAACATCAAAAAGAAGTTCCCAAATAAGGGAAAACAAGTAAAGAAGTTTCAACATCCCTCGACAGGCAGCTCTGGCATTGCCAGTTGGAGTACACTGCATGTAAGTGTAATGCTTTTGGGACTCCAGAAATTAGCCGATTTCTTTGAAAAAGTACCCTATTTCTAACTAAGTGCTTGTTTAATACTTGATTAAGCTTATGGAATCCACTGTTACCCCACATCTTTCATGTTACCTTGAGTCAAACTCTCTCGGCAGGCTTTAGACTTCTTAGATGAATGGAATCTGTGATGATTTCTGTTCTTGATGTCATGGCCATGCTCCAGTAACGCGGTGAGGTCAGAGTTTTCATTTTACTTGACCTCTCCACGGCTTTCAATACAACCAACCATGCCATCCTGTTTTGACTGTGAAGATGTGGTATGCTCTCCCACCTCAACTTCGAGAGCTGTCTGACCACCTGCATTTTCTTAAGGCCTTAAAGACATTCCTTAATGTTTAAATCTCTTGGTTAGGGGATCTTCGGCAGTCCTGCTCCTCAGCGCCCGATGTCTTCGATCCTTGGTTTCAAGCTTTATAAAGTAAAATACAATACAATACAATACAATATCATGTCAAAGTTCTCTAATGAAGTTAGGTAACAAAACTAATGTATATTTACCATCTGCATTTTTGCATAGGGTAAAAAAATGGCTTTCCCTCACCCGGATGAAGATTATTATATTAATAAACATGGGGAAAGAACTTCAAGTTGCAAATAACTAGCCAGGCATAAAAAGCCACTCGCCCCCACACATACCCACACACCATTTCTTACTCAGCACTAGCAAACTACCATTAGATAATAGCTAGTGGGAAGTGCGAATTAAACTCATAGTTAAAGGGTGCTTCTTTGTTGATCTAATGTTTATACAGTGCTCGGATACGCCAAAGGTGTCACCTAGTGCTGTCCACTACAGTCACACTGATGGAGATTTAAAACACTGTATCCTACTCTAAAAGGACTACTTCTAAGGGCAGTGTGGGCATCTGTAGACTCTCATAAAGCTATTAAGAGGGTTGTTCACTCGGTAAACACCAAATTCTTAAGGTGTCCCCAAAAACTGGTATGGCCTGTACTGAAGTCCCCTGTCAGGACCCTGGTGCATGTGGGAAGGTACATCAAGGGGTTGGGTCCCACCACCCACTTCATGATGGAGGTCCTGGAGCAGTGTAGGGAGAGTTCCCTCCGCAACACAAGTGGTGGGAGGCATGGGACGCTTCATAGTATCATAGAGTGATGATAATGGTAGCTGGACTATCAGTGAGATGTAATGGAATAGAATAGAAATGCCTGCAATATAAGAGTACCTGAGCATTTCCTGACAACACAGCCAATGCTGGAGCTCTGCTACTTGCTCAGAATTTGGAGACAGCTGGCAAATACAGCAAGTACTAGAGGGCCTGGCAAATGCCTCTCCACTGCCTACACAAAAGAAAAAACGGTTGCTTCTCCTGCTGTCAACCCCACACATGCTTAAACCCAGCTACAATTGCACCCTATATATTCAGGATCATAAAAGTGGATCAATAATCGGACATCATATTCCACGCTTGATAAAACAGAATACACCTTGTTCAATAATACATTTGATATGATATGATATGGCATTTGTAACGCGCCTATACACAAGTGTTTCAACTTGTCACAATTAGTAAAACGACCATTCCCAAAACCCTAACTGAAAGGAGTTTTGCAAATATAATACTAGTTTTCATCATTACTGGCCCCTCCTCTATCGTGTGCATCCCAATACCCCTCTATTTCACACCATATCCCTCACTTGCATACAATATGCCCAGGATTTGACCTCTAAACCCAATATTTTCAGTAGAACATGTTCTGCATTTGTGTTATTTACTATGCCCACATGTGCAACCCAATACTCAGTTCCTTTTGCACTCCCACATTCCCCTCATTTGAATCATAAGATTTAAAAAAATGTCCTCATCTTTTGTGTCATCACATGTGCCCTCATTAGCTCTTTTACATCCTAAAATGAAACTCTATTCACCAAAATGTATGCATGCTATATCTTCCTAGGAGGCAGTACAAATGTTTGCTTTTAACTGGATTCAGTGCAAGAAACAGAGGAAAGGACATACCAATTGAAGGCACATTTGGTTAAGACATTTTTATTTCACTACGATTTTTAGAAATTGAGGGACAGATGCAAAGCAAGAGCCTCTTGCTTTGCATCTGTGCCTCCATTTCTAAAAATCATTTTGGGTTGAGTGTACCTCTACATCTGTACACCCAACCCAAAACGGATGGAGGCACAGATGCAATGCAAGAGGGGTGCACAGATGTACAAATACCTCTTGATATGCATCTGTGCCTCCATTTCTAAAAATCGTTTTGGGTTGGATGTACCTCTACATATGTGCACCAGGGATGCACAGAAGTAGAAGTATACCCAACCCAAAACGTTTTTTAGACATTGAGGGACAGATGCAAACAAGGGCCTCTTGCTTTGCATCTGTACCTCAATTTCTAAAAATCATTTTTTACCCGGTTTTTACCTGGGCCAGAGAGAGTCACAGTATGGATGGAACAAAGGGCCATCCATACTGCGTCTCTTTTCTATGGCCCGGGGGGCTCAGCCCTGACTTCATTCTGCAGCCGGGTCCCCGGGCCCTGGGGCACTCACGTACTCGGCCCCCCTGCTCCTTCCCACAGTCTAACATATATGCTCCATTTGCTAAAAGCGGGGTTAGTATTTAACTCCCTTAAGGTCCACCTGGTGGCTTTATCAGCCTACACCACTTCCCATAATAAGGTCTTGTGGTGGAAAGTACCTGTCATCAAGGCATTCATGGAAGGAGTAAAGAGACTCCACCCTCCTATTTCTAACCCACCGACAGGATGGGATCTCAACATGGTACTTGCAAAGCTCATGGGACCCCCTTTTGAGCCGATGCACAAGTCTAGTCTAAAACACCTGACTTACAAAACTGCCTTCTTAGTGGCTATCACTTCCATAAGAAGAGTGAGTGAAATACAAGCATTGTCAGTGCAGGATCCTTTCTTTGTTGTACACAAAGGCAAGTTGGTTTTACGTACTCACCCTAGGTTCTCCCCTAAATTAATCTCCAAATTTCATGTAAACCAGTCAATTGAGCTACCGGCTTTCTTCCAGGAATCAAACAGCTCAGCTGAGGTAAAACTCCACACATTAGATGTGAGGAGGGCGGTCGTCTACTATGTAGATAAGACCAGACCGCTAAGAAAAACAGATAATTTGTTTGTCTCCATAGCGCCAGGCAGAGAAGGTGACTGCATTTCAAAGAATGCCATCTCTAGGTGGATAGTCAGATGTATACAACGGTGCTATTCCCTATGAAATAAGACACTGGGCCTCATTACTAGGTGGGCGGCAAGGGATTACCGGCACCGGTAAGGGCACCGGTGCCGGTAATCCCTTACCGCCCTACTACAAGTTCCCTTTGCGGGTCCTCCCTTAACGCCTGATTTTACCAGGCGTTAAGGACGGGACCCGCAAAGGGACTTTGGAGCTAATAACTGTACCGCATTTTGCGGTACCGTTATTAGCGCCTTCCCCATTCCCATTGAGCCCTATGGGGGCTCAAATGGGAATGGGGTAGGGCCCTGGTGAATGGGGAGTTACCGCCCCTGCCAACCTTGGAATGGGGCGGTAATAGCTAGATTCACCAGGGCGGAGTCTGTAAGGATTTGGAGGCAGCCATGGCGCTAATAGCGCCATGGATACCTCCAACCTCGTAATGAGGCCCACAGCCTTTTACGCCCATGGCCCCTTCCACTAGGGGCACAGGTGCCACCCTGGCTTTCATTGCAAATGTGCCTTTAGACAGTATTTGCAAAACGTCTACATGGAGCTCAATACATACTTTCACTCAGCACTACTGCATTGACACTCATTCCAAGACAGATACACAAGTGGGACAAGCAGTTCTTAGACATTCATTCGCTCATGAACCTTTTCACATCCCACCTCCATCTTCTAACACTGCTCGCTAATCTATGCACGGCATGTGATCTAAGCAGATTCCACAAACCTCAGAAGGGATACATTACTCACCGTAATCGTATTTCTGATACATGTATCTGCTTAGATTCACATGCGCCCCCACCCTTTCTCCCCTCAGAGAGAAGGCGCATGAATGCTTATGAGGTTGTCTGATACGTATCTGCTTCGATACAACGGCACTGTCGCTACACCTCATGCTTCCTCATGTCAGCAAAATAACAATCTGAGGGACCTCGACGCGTGAGGGATCATGGATACAGTGGACGTCACACTAGGGATAGTATTACTTGCACGCCCTGTCAACGTCCCTTTTCGAGTTTCGAAAAAACAACAACTGTAATACTTTGCAGCTTCCACTAGATGTCGGCCTATGCACAGCATTTGAATCTTAGCAGATACAAGCATCAGAAATGTGATTACGGTGAGTAATGTATCCCATATATATAAGGCCACACAGGCACTTAATATCATAAATTACTCCTGATATATTGTAACTAGCATAGTCATGTAGTATTATTTGTATGCGAGTGTGGGGGTGTTGAATAGAATTACCATTCATAATATTGTTGCAATTGCTGCATATGAGATATGGAAATGTTCTTTTCTTACGGGTCCCAAAAATTATCTGTGTATCAATAACCGCTTTCTCAGCTCTTACTAGTCTGTGCCTGAAGTACCTCCGTCTCTCATAGGCTATCATGGGTGGTTTTGGAAATAATCTCTGTGGTTGTGAATCAAAATGTAAATATTTCCAATGTTTCTTTATGATGCTTGAAATGTGGGCACTATGGGCCTCATTACGACCCAGGCGGTAAGTTACCGCCTGGGTCGTACCTTTACCACCATGGCGTAAACTACGTTTATGCCATGGTGGTTGGCGGACTTACCGCCCCATTCCGAGGTTGGCGGGGCGGTAAGTCCCCAATCCCCATTTACCCTTCCCCATTCCCATTTTTGCCCCATAGGGCATAATGGGAGTGGGGAAGGCGTTAATTACGCCACCGTAAATTACGGTGGCGTAATTAACATCAAGGTCCCTTAGCGCCATGGATTTTAACACCTGCTAAAAGCAGGTGTTAAAACCTCCATGGCGCTAAGGGTCCTCGGAATCAGGCGGTAAGGGTCGGCGCTGTTTACGCCGCCGTAAACCCCTTACCGCCTGAGTCGTAATGAGGCCCTATGTCTAGAATATTCTGAGATATTAAAAAAGCAGAAGTGTTTCTCTCAACCAGCGCAATTTTCTGTTGTGCCTAAATAATTACCCCAACCAGATAACCTCTAGAGCGAAATCTCATTTGCAAATTAGAACATTCTTGATGAAAAGTATCTGAATCAGTTATGATCCTCTTCAAACGTAAGAGTTGACTGAAGGTTAAGCTTTTGATCATAGATCTTGGATGGAAACTATTGTAGTGCACAATGCTATTAACATTAGTTGGTTCATGATAAAATATGGTCTTAAGTTCCCCATCAGTTAAGCATAATTTGACATCAAGAAAATGTATTAGCGGACAGCCTACTTCCAGCGTAAACTAAATATGAAGATGTATCTCATTCAAATAACGAAAGAAGTCCTCCAACTGTGATTGTCTTCCTGCCCAAATGCCATAAATATTATCAATCTATCTCTTCCATAAAATAATCTTACCAGACCAATCAGGATTATCTAAAACTTGTGTCTTTTCAAAGTAGTACATGAAGACATTGGCATAAGCATAGGCCATCACTGAACCCATTCATGTACCTGATGCTTAAGAAAAATTCCTTCCATTATAACTATAACAAAAAAATTTATTGAACAGAATGATATTGTCAAGACTTGATTGTCTCGTAGATTAGGGTGACCTCCGTGCCTAAGTACTGAACAGGGAGATAACAGCGACTCACCGTTCAGTCTTTAGGGCCACAGGTGGCCAGTACAGGAACACCAGAATCCTCGAACGGCTGTTGAGGAAACAAGCAATTAGGCATACAAAGCACGTTATTCTGTAATACAAGACAGGTACAATGTTTGGAAAACAGGGTCTTACCTATTGTTGGGGGAAGGAACACCCAAAAAGGGAACCCAAGAGAGATGGTGCTTGATGTGATTTACCTGAGTGGTGTGTGTAGTACCCTCAGTGAGTGTAGGAGCAGCAGCAAGAGGAGTCCGCAACAGCCTGCTCCTAGCCAGGTGAAAGCACTCACTGGACGCCACCTGATATGGCAAGAAGTCCGGAAAAAAGAAGCTGTGTCCGGAAGCAGGATAAATGTGAGAAGCGTAGATGCAAAATTAGGATGCGGAGCAGTCCGTGGTGAGAATGCCGAGGTCAAGTTCATCCAAAGATCAGCCGAAGGAACAACCAAGCCTGAGGGGTTGCGCAGAGCAAAATCCGGGAGATAAAGTCTGAGGTCAAATTCCAGGAAATAAAGATAAAGGTTTGAGAGATCAAAACGCCAAACGCTGAAATTAAGTAAGAGCTGTGAAGCGTAGCGTGGCGTGATTCGTTGTTACTTAAAGGGTTGCCAGGGATGCCATTTCACGTGATTGCGGTTCCCGTGTCACGTGACGAGTAGCAGATCGGGGCTCCCTGGCAACGCAAAGCCTCGTCAGATACGTCGATAAGCGCCAAGGCAACTGCCAATGTAGGAACGGGCGTATCGCCTGGATGGGTGCATATCCTGCTTTAATCTCCGGGAGTGCGAACCTGCCCGAGGAGCCCCGCGGACGACCCTCTGCTGCTGCAATGAAAATGAAGGAGAAATGCAGGTGGGCGTGTTCAGGCTATTTGGGATCAAGGCAGGGGTGTTATGGGATGTTGAGTGCATGACAGAACCCCCCCTCCACCCAATGGCCCACAACCCTGTGGGCTGGACGGGTTGTCCCTATGAAACCGAGAGACAAGAAGAGGGGATTCAACCTCAGTGGCGGGAACGCAGGACCTGTCTTCGGGACCATACCCCAACCAATCCACCAAGTGATAAAGACGACCCCGGGTAATACTTGCACCCATGATGGCACTAATCGCGTATTCATCAGAGGCCCCCTGTGGAATAGGAGTAGGAGGCAAGACAATACGAGTGGAAGCAGGGCATGGCTTGAGCAAGGAAGCATGGAAGACGGGGTGAATGCGCCAAGCAGATGGAACCGAAAGGCGGAAAACCACATGATTCACAATCTTGGTGATCTTGTAAGGTCCCACGAACCAGGGAAGTAGCTTGCAACACCCTGATAAACGAAGGTGACGGCTAGCAAGCCAAACTCTGGCCCCAAGAGCGTAAGGAGGAGCAGGAGCACACTTCTTATCAGCTGCGTGCTTCATAGCAACCTGGGCTTCGTGGAGGTGGGTGAGTGCCTGGACATGTATATGGGACAGATCCCTAACACTTGTAGTGGCAACGGGGGTTTGGGACAGGGAAAAGTCCGGAAATGGTAGGGTGCGAGGGTGCTGACCATAAAGAGAAAAGAAGGGAGAAAAACCAGTAGAAGAATGCGGGGCGTTGTTATACGCAAACTCAGCAAGGTGCAAGATCCGATACCAAGACTGTTGATGTTGTAGGGACAGGCAGCGCAAATACTGCTCCATTGCTTGATTAACACGTTCGGCCTTCCCATCAGTCTCAGGATGGTAAGCGGACGAGAACCGGGCATCTATACGAAGCAGCTTAGTGAGGGAACGCCAGAACCTAGACGTGAATTGAGAGCCCCTGTCGGATATGAGGATCAAGGGTAGCCCAAAAAGAGAGAAGACAGACCTAAAAAACAACCATGCCAAGGTGGGGGCTGAGGGGATGCCGGAGCAGGGAATGAAACGTGCCATTTTAGTGAAGGAGTCCACAACCACCCACACTGTATCGAATCCCTGCACCCTGGGCAAATCCATCGTAACCGTGTGCCAGGGCCTTGGTGGTATGGGCAATAGTTGGAGTAATCCCATTGTACGGCCCTTTCTACTTTTACATTGAGCAAACACTTAACAAGTGTTCACATAGGTGTTGGCATCTTTCCTCATCGTGGGCCACCAGCACCAGCGCTTCAACAACATCACAGTGCGCTTCTGGCCTGGGAGCCTGTTAATGGGGGTGTCATGAGACCACTCCAAAGCTTGCGTACGTGTGTCGGGCTTGGCCAATACCAGCTTATTCTGTACAAAGGGTAGACCTTTGTGGTAAACTGGATCTCATTCTGACAACTGTTCCGGATGCTGGGTCACCCATGTGCGGACTGAGGATAGCAACGAACTTGGCAGGGTGCAGAGACATACCACATGCCTCAGGAAGTGAGACCCCCCCCAGGGGAACGAGATAATCATCCGCTTTTCCATGAGCGACCCCTGGTCTGTGTTTGATCACAAAGTCATAAGCAGAAAAGAACAAATGCCAGCGCACCTGGCGACTGTTGACGCATTTAAGGGAGGTTAGATCCTGCAAGTTACGGTGGTCAGTTTAAACAATGGTCTGATGTCTGGCCCCTAGGAGATGATGTTGCCAGACCTGGAAGGTGTCTTTTACAGCAAGTAGCTCCTTTTCTGTGACAGTTTAATGGGTTTCAGCTACCGTGAATCTATGAGAATGAAAAGCAACGGGATGTAAATGACCAGAAGATATACAAATCTGGGATAAAACAGCCCCCAAGGCGAAGGATGAGGCATCTGCCTCAACCACAAACGGATGATCCGGATTGGGGTGCTGTAGAACTGGGGCCGTGGTGAAGGTGGATTTAAGCGCCTCAAAAGCCTGTTGCTGTTCTGACGACCAACTGAAGGGAATTCGGGGGCTGGTAAGGGTCGTGAGTGGCGCTGCTATAGACGAGAACCCAGAAATGAATCACCTATAATAGTTGGCGAATCCTAGAAATGACTGAGGGGACTTAACGAAGGTCGGGACGGGCCAGTCCAGGACGGCACGTACTTTGGAGTGATGTCATGATGCCCGCTCCCGGGGAGCCGGTTCAAGCCCTGCGTCCCCGAAAGCGGACATCCAGTCTCCAAGGAAGGACCCAGCAACCCCATATAGGGGCCCTTTGGACAGTGTCCTGGCGCCTATGGCGCCAGGCTCATAAAAGACATCAGTCCTGCCGCCATAGGTGCCAGGCTCATTATGGGTGTGCTTGGGTGCACTTACCTGATGCAGACCATGCTGCAGGATCCCGGCCTCCTTGAGGCCTGAAAGGAACTACTTTACCTGTGGGACTAATTTACCATCCGGGCATGGTCGGGGAAGGATACATACCTGATTGGAGGAAGGAAGGATACATACCTGGAACTTCTTCCAAGGCTATTTAAACCCCACCCGAACAGCCACACGTGCTTCGCGTTGTTCTGCATCTAGCAGCTGGACGCTCACTGTGTCTGCTCCTGCATCCTGACTTCTGCCACACCTGCCAGCATCCTGGATCACCTGCAAAGGAAGAGAAGAAGAGAACAGAAGAAGGAAAAGTCCTTACCTGCTAAAACCGCATCCCGGAGACATCTCGCCGACAATCCTGAAAAGGAAGACTTTTATTTAAAAGCTCATCGCTTCGATCGCTGCAGCGCCGCATTCCACTCACCTTTACAGGGCGCCTCCATGTTCAGCAGCGATCATCCGGATTCGCAGTCACGCCCCAGCGCCTAGGGAGAAAAAGACCGGAACAAAAGGTGAGAGAGAGAAGGGAATAAGGAAAGCTAAATCTCCATGTTAAGACTTACCTGTTGATTCATTCCCTCACCATTTCGGGTCCGCGCCGCATCCTGGCATTTCCGGACCCCGGCCCCTAAGGGGAAAAAAAGACATCAGCGTTAATGAGCGAATGAAAAGAAATTACCAAAAAAACGCTCATTAAAGACTTACCTGATTTCTACAAGGATTTCACCTCTCATCTCGGGTCGGTGCCTGTTCCCCGGCATTCCGTACCCCGACCCCTATGGGGAAAAAGACACTATCATAAGTACATTAATGCATGGACACAAGGGGAACCTCTTATCAAAAAACTTACCTGGAAGCCAAGCAAGTTTGGTTCTCACCAATCCGAAAATTCAGTGAAGTAACTGGATACCAACGCGCCCCTGCATCAGAAGCAGGATGGGGAGCTCGTCCTTCCAGACCCTAAGGTGAGACGCTACGAGGAATCACAGAAGGGTTTCGAGGAGGGTGAGAGGGGAAAGTGGGAGGCCGATTGCATTACCCCGCAGACAGTTAATCCCCTATTTTCGCCTACAGAAGGATACTTCTGCGAGCTGGACAAGCCAGATTTGGGGGCCCGGTCCAGTCCGTCTTCCGAACCCTGCGCATCACCTTAGAAGAGGTCACAGCAGCGCGAACCAGGCCAGCTCCTCCGTGGGAGTCAGGTGAGCATTACAGAACGCGAAGCCAACCTACAAATTCCCACCCAGGCGCTATGGAAAGTTCTGAGACTGATCAGTTGGCCCAATTACTGGGGGAATTACGGGCCGAAGTACATGCCGCTCGTCAAGAGACTAATGCCCTCAGGAGGGAATTAATAATATCAAAGGAAAGAACTGATGACCTGGCCAGACAGCTTTTGCAAGGTCAAGCTGGACAAACTCCTCTACCCGGTTCCGGAGGGAACCCCGCTCCTGTGGTTTCCAGTAACCCTGTGCAGATTAATCTACCTGAAAACATGCCGCTGGCCCCACCCGAACGCTTTGCTGGGGACCCCAAACGATTCATCGTATTCATGAATCAGTGTCGTTTGCACTTCCTATGCAGACCTGGGGCCTTCCCTAATGATCAGACCAAGGTAGCCTTTGTATTGTCATATCTCAGCGGCTGCGGTGCCGATTGGTCAGTTCCACTGGTTACTCAAGATGACCCGATTCTCCGTGATTTTCAAAGGTTTCAAGCAAGCATGGAAAGGTTATTTGCTCGACACTCTCAGGGGCAGGCTCTGGATGACGAACTTCTATCCCTGCGACAGGGCCATCAGGACCTCCTATCCTATATTGCAAACTTTAATAGACTAATTGTGGAAATGGGATGGCCAGAGGATATAAGAGTCACGTTGTTTTATCGAGGCCTATGCGGAGAACTTAAAGATGTCTTGGCCCAAGTTGTAAATCCGCCCCAAGAATGCACAGAGTATATAGACTTAGTGGTCCAATTGGATCACAGACTTCAAAACAGAAAAGCAGATCGGTCCAGGTTTGAGACCCGGGTGTTGGTCAAGACCCATGCTAATCCCAAGGGAGTTGATGTCTCTGAGCCTATGCAATTTGAAGGGGTTAAAGGACCCTTAACTCAAAAGGAACGTGAAAGGAGGCGGCAGTTAAAATTATGTCTTTACTGTGGGAATTCTGGACACTTTCTACGAGATTGCCCGGCAAAACCGCCCCGAAAGGCGGTAGGAGCCGCTGATAAAAACCATGAAGACTCTGTTTCGGGAAACGACTCCGCCCGACAAGTGTAGGGGTCCGCTTGCCGAGCTTGAAAACTAACTCTCAGACCTCGCATTTCATTGTGCCAATGGTTCTCGTAGATCCAGAACAGCCTAAGCGGTTGCATGCAATAAAGGCATACATCGATAGTGGGGCTATTGGAAACTATGTGGATTGTGAATTGGTCTCTAGGATTAACCTCCCTCTTCGTCCTAAAACCAGCAAAGATGTCATCATCACAGTCGATGGAACTGAAATTGCCTCTGGACCGATAACACATTCCACTACTGAGGTGACTCGTATTGGTCCCGACGGCCATCAGGAGGGTGTTGTGTTTGATGTAATCAAGGCTCCACAGTTTCAGGTTATTCTTGGAATCCCTTGGTTAGAGACACATAATCCTCGAATTGATTGGCGAGCTAAGAGAATAACCTTCCCGGATTGTACACAAACCTGCTACCCAGAAAACCTGAAGATTAATCTAGCATCTGTAACATCAGCCTCCATGCAACTACCTCCGGAATACCAAGATTTTCAGGATGTCTTCCAAAAGGAACAGGCCAACACGTTACCTCCTCACAGATCGTACGATTGCCAAATCGATCTGGTGCCCAGTGCACAACCCCCTTGTAGCAGGAATTATGCCCTTACCAAACCAGAGAATCTGCATTTGAGACAATATTTGGATCAATACCTAGCTAATGGTTTTATTCGCCCGTCAAAGTCCCCGGCATCCTCGTCTTTGTTCTTCGTGCCCAAAAAAGAAGGCGACCTTAGAACTTGTATCGATTACCGCGCATTGAACCAGATAACGGTTAAAAACCGTTATCCTCTGCCTCTGATCCCTGAACTCCTTGACCAGGTGAAGGACGCTTGCATTTACACCAAGTTGGATCTCCGGGGGGCTTATCATCTGGTACGAGTTAAAGAAGGCGACAAATGGAAAACTGCCTTCCGTACTAAATACGGATTATTCGAGTACCAGGTGATGCCTTTCAGATTGTGTAACGTGCTGGCTGCCTTCCAATACTTCATGAATGATGTCCTTCGGGAACTCATCGATGTTTGTGTTGTCGTATATATCGATGACATTCTGGTGTACTCCTCTTCGGAATCTGATTACAGAAAACACGTCAGGGCAGTACTTGAAAAACTGCGCCAACACAAACTATTTGCTAAATTGGAGAAATGTGTTTTCCATACCACAGAAGTCGAGTTTCTAGGTTTCATCCTGACACCCAAAGGAGTCCGAATGGACTCAAGAAAAGTGGATGCCATCCTCAAATGGCCATCACCTAGCTCTAGGGGTTCAAAGCATGCTCGGCTTTGCCAATTTCTATCGCAGGTTTATCCCGGAATTTTCATGCGTGGTACAACCCATTACTGCACTCTTGAGGAAAAATAAACGTTTTGAATGGTCTGAAGAAGCCGAGCAGGCCTTTCAGGATTTAAAAGCTAAGTTTACCTCCGCACCTATATTTAAACACCCGCGTCCAGATCTCCCTTATGTCGTCGAGACTGACGCATCCAGCCTAGCCATGGGAGCTGTCCTGTCCCAAAGAGATCCCGAAACCAACCAACTGCATCCCGTAGCATTTTGGTCCAGAAAATTCTCGGCACCCGAGGTTAATTATGCAATCACGGACAAAGAACTGTTAGCCATTAAGTCCGCTTTTAAAGCCTGGCGGCATTATCTGCTTGGCGCTCGACATTCCATCACAGTGATCACTGATCACCGGAATTTACAGTATTTGAAAACCGCCAAGGCTCAGTCATCACGGCAGCTCCGATGGGCTTTGTTTTTCGCTGAATTTGATTTCGTGATTACCTATCGACCTGCCTGCAAGAATGGCAAAGCAGACGCCTTATCCCGAATTGGAATGGGAGAATCTGATACAAACTCAGAACCAGTACCAATAATTCCAGAACAGAGGATTCTAGGCATGACTTTGTTACAGACGCTTGAAGACATTCAAGCCAGAGTGAAACAACTCCTGAATCCTACAACCTTACAGGATTGGATACAAAAGGGATCAGACTTTACCATAGATAATGGTTTACCTTATTTCCAAGGCCCTTATTCCTGCCAAATAAGGAATTACACGAACTAGTTATTTCCGGTTATCATGATACATTAATAGAGGGACACCCCGGTATTGCCAAGATAGAGGAAAAGGTGAAACGACAATTTTGGTGTCCCTCTTGGAGAAAAGATATTAAATCTTTTGTGATGACCTGTGGTGTTTGCGCCCAAAATAAAAGTCAAAAGAAAAGACCAGCCGGTCTCCTTCAACCTCTAGACATACCGCCAGCACCCTGGCACACCCTATCAATGGATTTTATTACGGACCTGCCTCCTTGTTCGGGGTACAATACTATTCTGGTAATTGTGGATTTGTTTTCCAAAATGGCCCACTTTATTCCTTTGAAATTTTTACCTTCAGCTTCTGCCCTAGCCAAAGAATTCCTCGAAAATATTGTTCAGCTATATGGATTCCCATCTATACTAATCTCTGACCGGGGAAGCCAATTCATTTCCGACTTCTGGCGCAAATGTTGTCAAATGGCGCAGATCGACGTAAGATTATCGACCAGTCACCACCCTCAGACCGATGGTCAGACCGAGAGGACAAATCAGACCCTTGAGCAGTACTTACGGTGTATGTTACAGCAATCTGAAAGCAACTGGAAAGACATTCTTTGGATAGCCGAATACGCATATAATAATTCGGTACACTCTGGAACTGGCTACAGTCCTTTTTATACTTTGGTTGGGCATCACCCTCGAACCTCAAATCTTGACTCACCTAAGAACCTCGGAATGCCTGCAGTAGAACATCTGCATTCTACAATTACCCAAGCCTTTAAAGAGGCAACTACACATTTACAACAAGCCAAGAGAAAATACAAGGAGAATGCTGATTTACATCAGAGTGAAGCACCTCCGTATCAGATTGGGGATCAAGTGTGGTTAGCTACCAGACATTTACCACTCAAAGGGCCTCGAACTTTTAACCCAAAATATCTGGGACCTTATTCTATTACGGCAATAATTAACCCTGTGGCTGTTAAACTTGATTTACCAGCTAGTATGCGAATTCACCCTGTTTTTCATGTGTCACTTCTGAAACCAGTGGTACCCGGAACCCGACTACTCAAACCTCCAGAACCTATTCTAATAGATGGGGAGCCTGAATTCGAAGTGAAGAACATTTTAGACTCAAAAATGTTTAGGTCAAAACTGTTCTACCTAATTGATTGGAAGGGGTACGGACCTCAGGAGAGGTCGTGGGAACCCAGCGACCATTTGCATGCACCTCGATTAGTCAGGAAATTCCACCGACTCTTCCCAGACAAATCAAAACCCCCGGAGGGAACAACCTTGGGAGGGGCCTTGGGGGGGAGTGCTATCATGATGCCCGCTCCCGGGGAGCCGGTTCAAGCCCTGCGTCCCCGAAAGCGGACATCCAGTCTCCAAGGAAGGATCCAGCAACCCCATATAGGGGCCCTTTGGACACTGTCCTGGCACCTATGGTGCCAGGCTCATAAAAGACATCAGTCCTGGCGCCATAGGCGCCAGGCTCATTATGGGAGTGCTTGGGTGCACTTACCTGATGCAGACCATGCTGCAGGATCCCGGCCCCCTTGAGGCCTGAAAGGAACTACTTTACCTGTGGGACTAATTTACCATTCGGGCGTGTTCGGGGAAGGTACATAGCTGATTGGAGAAAGGATACATACCTGGAACTTCTTCCAATGCTATTTAAACCCCTCCCGAACAGCCACACGTGCTTCGCGTTGTTCTGCATCTAGCAGCTGGACGCTCACCGTGTCTGCTCCTGCATCCTGACTTCTGCCACGCCTGCCAGCATCCTGGATCACCTGCAAAGGAAGAGTAGAAGAGAACAGAAGAAGGAAAAGTCCTTACCTGCTAAAACCGCATCCCGGAGACATCTCGCCGACAATCCTGAAAAGGAAGACTTTTATTTAAAAGCTCATCGCTTCGATCGCTGCAGCGCCGCATTCCACTCACCTTTACAGGGCGCCTCCATGTTCAGCAGTGATCATCCGGATTCGCAGTCACGCCCCAGTGCCTAGGGAGAAAAAGACCAGAACAAAAGGTGAGAGAGAGAAGGGAATAAGGAAAGCTAAATCTCCATGTTAAGACTTACCTGTTGATTCATTCCCTCACCATTTCGGGTCCGCGCGGCATCCTGGCATTTCCGGACCCTGGCCCCTAAGGGGAAAAAAAGACATCAGCGTTAATGAGCGAATGAAAAGACATTACCAAAAAACGCTAATTAAAGACTTACCTGGTTTCTACAAGGATTTCACCTCTCATCTCGGGTCGGTGCCTGTTCCCCGGCATTCCGTACCCCGGCCCCTATGGGGAAAAAGACACTAGCATTAGTACATTAATGCATGGACACAAGGGGAACCTCTTATCAAAAACTTACCTGAAAGCCAAGCAAGTTTGGTTCTCACCAATCCGAAAATCCAGTGAAGTAACTGGATACCAACGCGCCCCTGCATCAGAAGCAGGATGGAGAGCTCGTCCTTCCAGACCCTAAGGTAAGACACTACTGTCAGGTTTCCTTCCCCTATTCAGGCTATTTTCCCTTATTCAAGTTTCTTTCCCATTATTTCTCTTTTATTATCCTTTTTAGAATAGCCTTGTGTGGGTGGGAAGTTTTCTATTGTAGTTGGTTTGGCCTTAACTTGCTGATTCAGAATCCTGGTTCTGACCCAAGGCAAAATGGAGTTTCACAGTGACAGCTCTGATTGGTTAGAAAACACTGCTGAACAACAATGAACATTCTAAACTGTCACTCTTTGCCTTTCATCATCTAAACCTCAGCTGAGAGGACGTGTTTAGTGGCTGCACCTGCTTTAGACTTGGGCCTGGTGGATTTTGTCCTTCAGGCGTTAGCAGTTGAGCGGCTACTTTCTTGGGGGTTTCAGGAGAAGCTATCAGCTGTCAGGAATTCGTTTTGAAGACAGGAAACTCTGAAGATCTTTAAGAAATCGTTCTGGAGATAAGTGACTTTGTTTTAACTGTAGCTCTGTTTATCTTAATGACATTTAAGTGAGAACTCGTCAATATTTTACCTTTGAATTTATATTTTTGAACTTTCTGAGTGCGATTGAACGCTATTTTGTAAAACGCGAACTACGTGTAATCTGAAACTAACCGTAGAACCTTTGCGCGTGCGAGAGTATTCAACAGCGGGTGTGTTTTCCAGCGCGTGTGCATCCTAGCGCGTGAATCTGTTCGTCGCGTGAGAACTCTATAGCGCGTGTGTTTTCCAGCGCGTGTGATTCCTAGCGCGAGAATCGGCTCGCCGCGTGAGAACTCTATAGCGCGTGTGTTTTCCAGCATGTGAGATTCCTAGCGCGAGAATCGGCTTGCCGCGT
This sequence comes from Ambystoma mexicanum, assembly GCF_040938575.1. Classification (NCBI taxonomy): domain Eukaryota; kingdom Metazoa; phylum Chordata; class Amphibia; order Caudata; family Ambystomatidae; genus Ambystoma; species Ambystoma mexicanum. The sequence goes on from NC_090931.1 coordinate 376,287,540, forward strand.
GAGAACTCTATAGCGTGTGTGTTTTCTAGCGCGGGTGCTTATTAGCGCGAGAATCGTTTGTCGCGTGAGAACTCTATAGCGTGTGTGTTTCCAGCTTGTGTGCTTCCTGGCGCGATAATCTGTTTGCCGCGTGAGAACTCTATTGCGCGTGTGTTTTCAAGCGCGTGTGTTTCAGCGCGAGAACTCAATTGCGCGTGTGGTTACTTGCGCGTGTGCTTTTTTAACGCGTGTACTCGACCGCGTGTGAACTCTTTGCGCGTAGGTTATAAGGTGCGTGTGAATAGGCACAGAAATTTATCAGCGCGGGAGTTTACTAGCGCGTGTGTTATCTGCACGTGATTCCGTTTGCGCGTGAATTCTGCTTTGCGTGTTTTTACAAGCGCGTGTGTTTTCTGCGCGTGGACTTTTCTTACAGTGCGCGTGTTCTTCAACGCAGGAAGTTTTCAACGTGCAAATCTTCTGTATTGAGATTATCCGCGTGTGTGTTCAGCACGTGTTTCTTCAAGAATTCACAAAACTTTATTGAATTGTAAAAAGTTTGAAAACAAAAGAAAAGTTTGAAAAAGAAAGAAAATATAAAGACTATTTAACTGAACAACTAGTGAATTTTGGAAAAAAGTCAAAGAACAAACTTTCCAGGTTTGCCCAAATTAAGAAGTTGCTGTGAATTTCAAGAGTCTCAAGTAAGAGGGATTTTCAGCTTCTTTACAAGCTTCTCTAAGAAATTTCAAGAGAAGAACAAGGTATGATTCTTAATTATTAGTTAAGGATTTAAAGTCTTTCCCACTCTTAAGGTTAAGTAAGTAATAAAAGGATTTGTATCTGCTTTTCTTATATCCTCTGCAGGTTCAGCTTTGGTTAGCCTTGACGCAGTCAGCCTGGTGTTGCTTTGTTATCCACTTCCCCCTTTCCCTTTGGGGTGTAGTTTGCAGAGCTGAATTGAAATCTAGTTCTGGGAATTACATTTCAGGGGGATTGTCGGGGGTTCAGCAGCTTCCGCGGACACAGGACCTCTCAGCCTGACAGAATGAAAGGCCAATAATTTTGTCCGCCCGAGCTGTCATGAACCCCGACGAATCCATGGAGGCGTTAGGATCTTTGATCAGGGAGTTACGGGAGGAGTTGAAAATATCTCAGGATGAAAATGCCTTACTTAGTCAAAAGGTGGATGACTTGAGTGTTAAAGTAACACAAATTCAACAGAGGGGAGAAAGGAGAGAGGATGAGGTTTCAGGGGGTGCTGGTTCTCCACCTGAGTTAGAAAGGGAAGGTGGAGATCAATTACCACAAATACAGCGGGCGCCTCCAGTGGCAGAAGGGGTAAAGAGTTTAATTATGCCAGTTCCTTTGGCGTCTCCAGAACGTTATCATGGGGATCCCAAGAGGTTTAGGGTGTTTTTGACGCAATGTGAATTACATTTTATGAGTAGACCAGAATTATTTCCCTCGGATGCATCTAAGATAACTTTTATGTTGTCCTATCTTTCTGGGGAGGCATCTGCTTGGGCTGGGTTGTTGGTGAGTCAAAAGAGTATGGTTTTAGGAAATTACACCGGTTTTTTAGAGATATTCCGAAAGATGTTTGATAGAAGACAGTTATCTCTGGAAGTGGATGGAGAACTTTTAGAACTCAAACAAGGTAATAGAGACTTGATTGCTTATATTACACAATTTAAGTCCCTTGTGTTAGAAAGCAAGTGGCCCGAGGATAAACAGGCCTCGTTGTTTTATCGGGGCCTTAGAGATGAGTTAAAGGATGCATTGTCTGGAGTGGTTGAATGCCCTTCAACTTGTGAAGGTCTGATTGATTTGTTTATTCAATTGGACTTTCGTTTGAGTGAAAGGAAGTCAGAGAAGCGTCATTGTCAGAGTGACGTAAGGTCTTTAGTTAGAGTGGATAGATCTAAAGTAGAGAGTAGATCCAAAGGGAATAGTCCACCTCCCAGGGTCCGAGGTCCTTTAACTGTGGAAGAAAAGGCTAGGAGGAGAGATAACAATCTGTGTTTATATTGTGGAAGAGGTGGGCACTTTTTAGGGAACTGTCCTTACACTCCCAAGAAGACTTCTACTTCAGCGGTGAAGGTACAACAAATCACCAATACTGTGCAGACAGCGGTTCCCCATATAACCGTAAATGTATCCTTGTTCTTTGGGTTGGAGTGTAAGGGAAATGGTCCCGTTATGCTTGACTCAGGCGCCACCGGGAATTTCATGGATTGGGGTCTGGCAAAATCTTTGGGAATTCTAATTCTTCAGAAAGAGGTTGTAGAGCAAGCTAGGGCTGTTGATGGTACGCCTCTATCTTCTGGTCCTATTACTCACAGAACTGGTTCTTTAACTTTGGAGTTATCAGGAGGTCACAGAGAGATAATTTCGTTCGAGTTAATTGATGCTCCTTTGTTAAAGATTATTTTGGGTATGCCTTGGCTTACTCTCCATAATCCTCTGATTGATTGGAGTGCTAGGACAATTGACATGCAGTCAGATTTCTGTAAAGAGAATTGCTTTTCAGGAAGTCTCTTTGAGGAGGATGTCAAACAAAATAATTCAGTGTCTAGTTTTCTGGCTGAGACTGGAATTGGATGTCATGATGTGGGAGCTGTAGTGGGTCAACTTCCCCAGTGTTACAAAGATTTTTGGGACGTATTTGATGAGAAAGTGGCAGGAGAATTACCACCCCATAGGCCCTTTGATTGTAAAATTGAGCTGGAGCCAGGAACAATTTTGCCTAGTAGTAGAGTATATGCTCTTACAGAGAAAGAGAATGATTATTTAAAAGAATATTTGACGGAAAACTTGGCCAAAGGGTTTATTCGTCACTCTAAGTCACCGGCGGCCTCTCCTTTATTTTTTGTACCAAAACCGGATGGAACGCTTCGAACTTGCATAGATTATCGAGCAGTTAACAAAGTCACTGTTAAGAACCGGTATCCTCTTCCTCTCATCTCGGAAATGCTTAATCAAATACAAGGAGCAAATATTTTCTCTAAATTAGATTTGAGAGGAGCTTACCATCTTGTGCGTGTGCAGGAAGGGGACGAATGGAAGACAGCGTTTAAGACCAGGTTTGGGCTGTTTGAATACCAAGTTATGCCATTCGGTTTATGTAATGCTCCAGCGGCTTTCCAATTTTTTATTGATGAGGTTTTTAGAGAATACCTGGATATTTTTGTTGTCGTTTATATCGATGATATTTTGATTTTCTCTTCTGACCTGGATCAACATCAGAAACATGTTCGCTTAGTCTTACAAAAGCTGCGAGAAAACCATTTGTTTGCCAAATTGGAAAAAAGTCAATTCCATACAGATTCTGTGGAGTTTTTAGGTTTTATAATTTCACCTAAGGGTTTAGAAATGAATCCTAAAAAAGTTCAAGCAGTTCTTGAATGGCCCTCTCCTACTAAGGTTAAGGAAATACAAAGTTTCTTAGGGTTTGCCAATTTTTATAGGAGATTTATCGAAGGTTTTTCTCGGCTGGTTGCTCCTATAACGAGACTTTTGAAAAAAGGAGTGAAATTTGACTGGGACCTTGAAGCAGAAAAAGCTTTTCAAGAGTTAAAACAAAAATTTACTTCTAGTCCGATTCTAATTCATCCTGATCTCTCTAAACCTTTTTTTTGTGGAGGCGGACGCTTCAAATTTAGCGTTGGGGACGGTGCTTTCTCAAAGGAATGAAACTACTGGTCAACTACATCCAGTTGCATTCTTTTCTAGGAAGTTTTCTGCTGCTGAAGTGAACTATACAATTGCAGATCGTGAACTATTAGCAATAAAGTCCGCTTTTGAAGAATGGAGGCATTTTCTGAAAGGGGCAAGACATACGGTAACGGTTCTTACTGATCATCGAAATTTATTGTTTTTAAAATCTGCAAGAACCTTGTCTCCACGACAACTTCGTTGGTCCTTATTCTTTGCCGATTATGATTTTGTTGTGACTTTTAAACCCGGAAGTCAGAACAAAAAAGCTGATGCCTTATCCTGCCAATTTCCTGGTAGTGAGGAGAGAGAGATTCTGGAGCCAGAACCTCTAATTGCTCCAGAACGTTTTTTGTTAGCCGGAGCCATTAAAGAAATGGATTTTTTGAACGAAGTTCGCCAGAATATGTCCTTGCAGAAGATGGAGGAGTGGGTGAGACTGGATCTAGCCAGAAGTTTGAAAGAGGATCTTCCATTTTTTGATAACAAGCTTTATTTACCTACTGAAGAGTTAAGAGAAAAGGTTTTGAGAAATTGTCATGAATCCATTTTATCAGGACATCCTGATTTCAGAAAAACTTTGGAATTGGTTCGAAGGAACTTTTGGTGGGAAAAAATTTGCCAAGACACATTGAACTTTGTTAAAACTTGTGTAGTCTGTGCACAAGCAAAAAGTCAAGTTGGGAAGCCGCATGGTTTATTGGAGCCGTTACCTGTTCCTCCTCGTCCTTGGCACACTGCTTCTATGGATTTCATTGTTGATCTCCCTCAAGATAAGGGTTGTACTACTATTCTTGTTGTGGTGGATCTTCTTACTAAAGAAGTGCAATTTTTACCAATGGAGGGAGAGGTTACCGCGGAAAAACTGGCTCATAGTTTTTTGCAAGGTGTGGTTCGACTACATGGACTCCCAAGTCGAGTTATCTCTGATAGGGGATCTCAATTTATTTCAAAATTTTGGAGGGCCTTCTGTAGGAAACTTGGGGTAGACGTTTGTTTGACTTCTGGGTATCCTCCGGAGAGTAATGGACAAGTGGAGAGAGTAAATCAGGAATTGGAGAAGTTTTTAAGGTGTTATTTACAAGCTGGAGAGGAATGGGTGGATTTGGTATGTGTAACGCTCACCTGATTCCCGTAGAGGCGCCGGTCTTGTCTGGGCGTATACCGTATCTGCAAAGGTGATGTGTAACACACGGCTGGCTCTTTGGGCTGGACCTCTGTGCACTGTATGTCTGACTTGAAGGGTAAGATGTCTGCAGATAGAAAATATGGGATTAAGGAACTGGGTTATTGAATGTCTCTCTCTTCTTCCCTTTCTCTTCTCCTGTAGAACCCCAAAGGTTAACGCTCTCACCTTAGGTAAGTGAACGCCGTGCTCTCCATCTGCCTCGGGGCAGGGTGCTGTAACCAGTTTCTTCACTGGATAAGGGGAGCAGGCCTCTTGACTTCAGAGGACTGCTGTCCGTCGTTTACTGCACGAACCGTAAGTTTCGAGTAATTCTAATGTCTTTAAAGCCTTTAGTAATGATGTTTCTTGTTTTGCAGGGTTCCGGCGATGGCGGATGACGGGCTGAAGTGAGTTGAAGATGGAGCCCGTGTGATGAATAGAAGCGCCTGGAAGCACGTAAGTAAGCGCTTGTTGCCTGCTTCACGATGCGCTCTAACTGTCTTTTTATTTTGCAGGTACAAGTTAGGAGCGGCTGCAGGGTGCCGGAATACCCACTGGCTTAGATGTGGAAAGGAGTAATGGCACGTGAGTATTAAAGTTCCCCAATGTCTTTAAACGCACCTTGTTTTGTCTTTCAGATGCGGGATGCAGCGCCGAAGGCCTCCGGAGCGTGCGAAGAGTTGGTAAGCTTTTGTCTTTCAGATGCCGGAATGCAGTGTGAAGACCTCCGGAGCGCACGAAGAGTAGGTAAGCCTTTGTCTTTCAGATGCCGGAATGCAGCGCGAGGCGTTGGTGACAGCTGATGGACCAGGTAAGTGAAGAGCTGTCACTGAAGACCGTAATGCTAACCTGTTCTTTCTTGTCTTTATAGGTGTTGCTGAAGACTGGATTCAGGATGGTAAGCCTTTTTCCTTAGGCCCAGGATCAGATGCAGAAGACACGATCAGCGTTCTGCTGCAGAGGATGCAGAATAACGCAAAGCAAGATTCATCCATCGGGTGTGGTTTAAATAGCCTCCTGTAGTGCTTAGGTGTCTCCTTCCACAGCCACGCCTAGGTAAGAAAAGAGTTCCTGCTTTCCAGAAGAGTTCCAGTGTTCTGAATCTAGGGAGTGGCTCCTGCCCCACCCAACAGGAAAAGTAGTTCCAAACAGAAGAGGATCAGAGGCTCAACTGGCAGGCAAGTAAGCAGCATGGTCTGCTGCAGGTAAGTCCACCCAAGCATTATGAGCCTGGCGCTTCCAGCGCTGGGACTGGGCATATTTATGAGCCTGGTGCCACTGGCGCCAGGACTGGGTCCAAAAGGTCCCAATTGGGACTGGTTGGCACTCGGAACCTGGGTTATGGATCTGCTTCCAAGGGCGTTGGGAAAACCCTGACCTTTTGGAAGCAGAGATCATGACAGTACCCCCCCTCAAGGCCCCTCCTAAACCGGGCTTCTCCGGGGGTTTTGGCTTGTCAGGAAATGTTCGGTGAAATCTTTTGATTAGGCGAGGAGCGTGGACATATTCAGCAGGTTCCCAGGATCTCTCTTGGGGGCCGTAGCCTTTCCAGTCAATTAGGTAAAATAGTTTAGATTTGGAGATCTTGGAGTCCAGAATGCTTTTGACTTCAAACTCGAGTTCTCCATCAACTAGGATAGGTTTTGGAGATTTAGTTAGTCGGGTTTGAGGTTGCACGGGTTTTAATAGAGAGACGTGGAAGACCGGATGTATCTTCATGTGCAGGGGCAAGTCCAACTTGACCGCTACTGGGTTTACTATGGTAGTGATGGAATAGGGACCAAGGTATCTTGGGTTGAATGTGCGTGGCCCTTTTAGAGGTAGATATTTGGTGGATAACCAGACTTGATCCCCTACTTGATATTGAGGGGCTTCCTTCCGATGTTGATCTGCTCCTTTCTTGTATTGTTCTTTAGCCCTTTGAAGGTGAGAAACAGCTTCCTTAAAGGCTTGGGTGATTGTAGAATGCAGGTAGTCTACTGCTGGTGTTTCAAGATCTTGGAGGGGATCCAACACCGAGGTTCGAGGGTGACTGCCGTACAAAAGAAAAAACAGGGTTTTCCCAGTTCCCGAATGGACAGAGTTATTGTAGGCATATTCGGCTATCCAAAGGATGTCTTTCCAAGTTTTTTCAGTTTGTTGCAGCATGCAGCGTAAATACTGTTCCAGAGTTTGATTGGTCCTCTCGGTTTGTCCGTCGGTCTGAGGGTGGTGACTGGTCGATAGTCTCACATCAATTTGAGCCGACCGACAGCAACTTCGCCAAAAATGAGAAATAAATTGACTATCTCGATCCGAAATTAGAACCGAAGGAAAACCGTGCAGTCGGACGATGTTTTCGAGAAATTCTCGGGCCAGAGTTGCTGCTGTTGGCAAGCCTTTGAGCAGAATGAAATGCGCCATCTTGGAGAATAAGTCCACGATTACTAGAATCGTATTGTATCCGGAGCATGGAGGTAGATCGGTGATGAAGTCCATAGAAAGCGTATGCCAAGGGCGAGGTGGGATGTCAATAGGGCGTAAGAGGCCTGCTGGTCTTTCCTTTTGACTCTTGTTTTGGGCGCATACTCCACAGGACATTCTAAAGTCTCTGATATCTTTTTTCCAAGACGGCCACCAGAAGTAGCGCTTGATCTTTTCTGAGGTCTTGGCCATACCGGGATGTCCTTCCATTAAAGAATCGTGATAACAAGAGATTACTTTTTTCTGTAAATCTGTGCTGGGTAGGTATAATCGTTCTTGGAAATACAATAAGTTGTCCTTTACTGCAAAGTCCTTTCCCTGCAGATGCCAATTCTGTATGTCTGATGGAGTTACAAGTTGCCTGGCCTTATCCTTAACTTCCTCTATGGATTCTCTGGCGATTACACCCAGAATTCTTTGTTCGGGAATGATTGGTACAGGTTTAGGGTTGATCAAGTGTTCTTCCACTCCCATCCGAGAAAGGGCATCAGCTTTACCGTTCTTTGTACCAGGTCGATAGGTAATTATGAAGTCAAACTCGGCAAAGAATAATGCCCAACGGAGTTGTCTAGAGGATTGGGCTTTTGCGGTTTTCAAATATTGCAGGTTTCGGTGATCCGTAATCACAGTAACGGTGTGTCGGGCCCCCAGCAGATAATGCCGCCAAGCCTTAAAGGCAGACTTGATAGCCAGAAGTTCCTTGTCAGTAATCATGTAATTGATTTCAGGAGGCGAGAATTTGCGGGACCAAAATGCCACGGGATGCAACTGATTGGTTACCGAGTCCTTTTGTGATAGAACTGCCCCCATGGCAAGGCTTGAAGCATCAGTTTCCACGATGTAGGGGAGTTCGGGGCGAGGGTGTTTTAAGATTGGTGCAGAGATAAATTTCGTCTTCAAATCCTGGAAAGCTTGTTCCGCCTCGGTAGACCATTCAAAACGTTTGTTTTTCTTTAACAAAGCAGTGATGGGCTGGACTATTCGAGAGAAGTCGGGGATAAACCTGCGGTAAAAGTTAGCGAAGCCTAACATGCTTTGCACACCTTTTACAGAGGATGGTGATGGCCATTTGAGAACTGCATCGACCTTCTTTGAATCCATACGCACTCCGCCAGGTGATAATATGAATCCCAAGAATTCAACTTCAGTCACGTTGAAAACACATTTTTCCAACTTAGCGAAAAGTTTGTGTTGACGCAATCTTTCGAGGACCTTTTTCACGTGTTTCCGATGTTCAGATTCCGATGAAGAATAAACGAGGATGTCGTCAATGTAAACAACAACACACACATCTATGAGCTCTCTGAGGACATCGTTCATAAAATATTGAAAGGCGGTCGGGGCATTGCAAAGTCCGAAGGGCATGACCTGATATTCAAATAGTCCATACTTGGTGCAGAAGGCCGTCTTCCATTCATCGCCCTCTTTTACTCGTACCAAGTGGTAAGCTCCTCTAAGATCCAGCTTTGTATATATGCATGCTTTTCTGACTTGGTCCAGGAGTTCAGGGATCAAAGGTAACGGATATCTATTCTTAACGGTGATCTGGTTCAGGGAGCGATAATCTATACAAGTTCTAAGGTCTCCTTCCTTTTTTGGAATGAAGAACAAAGCTGAAGAAGCAGGGGACTTGGAAGGACGATTAAACCCATTTGCCAGGTATTGATCCAGGTATTGTCGAAGGTGAAGGTTCTCAGGCTCGGTGAGTGCATAAATTCTACTTCAAGGAGGAGTAGATCCAGGTATCAGGTCTATCTGGCAGTCATAAGACCTATGAGGAGGTAGAGAGTTAGCCTGATCCTTCCGGAAAACATCTTGGTATTCTAGGTATTCGGGAGGTAACTGGGGAGTCTCTGAAGAAATTGCTGCCAGTGCAACACCAGGTGGAGGGTGACAAGTAGAGACACATTCTGGAAACTAGACCGTTCTTGCTCGCCAATCGATCAGAGGATTGTGTTTCTCTAACCAAGGTAGTCCTAGAATAATCTGAAACTGAGGGGCCTTGATCACATCGAACATGATCTTCTCATGGTGTCCATCTTGACTTACTAGCGTCACCTCTTGAGTGGTATGCGTTACTGGCCCGGAGGCTATCTCCGTACCATCTACCGTAGTAATGACGTCCTTTACAGCCTTGGGACAAAGAGTTAGATTCATCCTCAAAACCATTTCATGATCCACATAATTGCCGATGGCACCGCTGTCGACGTAAGCTTCAATTGCATGTAATCGATCCGGATTATCAGGGCTAATGAGGACCATAGGTATCACGAAATGCGAGGTCACGGAACTGGTTTTCACGCTCGGCAAGAGGACCTCTATTCTTGTCGGGCGAGGTCGTTTCCCTGCTCAGAGTTTGTAACTTTGGTAACTGCAGCTCCTACTGCCTTCTTGGCAGGTTTCACCAGACAGTCTCGAAGAAAGTGCCCTGAGTTTCCGCAATAGAGGCATAATTGCAACTGTTTTCTCCTTTCCCGCTCCTTTTGTGTTAGAGGACCTTTGAGACCCCCTATTTGCATGGGTTCCCCGGAGTCTACTCCTTTGGAAGGAGTTGGCGGTTTGGAAAATACTCAAGCATCAAACTTGGAACGATCGGCCTTCCTGTTCTGCAGTCTGTGATCTATTTGAACGACTAAGTCTATATAGTCCGAACAATCTTGTGGGGGATTCACTACTTGGGCTAACACATCTTTGAGCTCTCCACGTAGACCTCTATAAAACAGCGTAATCCTTTTGTCCTCAGGCCATTGAGTTTCCACTATCAGTCTGTTGAAAGACCAATATAAGCCAAAAGGTCTTGATTACCTTGTTGCAACGAAAGAAGCTCATTGTCCAAGGCCTGCCCCTGTGAATGTCTTGCGAACAGTTTTTCCATACTGAGCTGAAAAGCTTGAAAATCATGGAGGACCGGATCATCTTGATTTACTAGAGGGATCGACCAGTCTGCCGCATTGCCACTAAGGTACGAAAGCACGAAAGCTACTTTAGCTTGATCAGTTGGAAAGGCTGCTGGCTGGCATAAGAAATGCAACCGGCACTGATTGATAAATACTGCAAACCTCTTTGGGTCACCAGAAAATCGTTCGGGCGGAGCCAGAGGTACATTCCCAGGTAGGTTGATCTGCACTGGATTCATAGAGGATGTAGAAGGAAGATTTCCCCCAGATGCGGGTAACGGGGTCTGTCCGGCTTGTGACTGTAGCAATTGTCTAGCGAGATCATCTGTTCGCTCCTTGGACATAATCAGTTCCCTTCTTAGAGCGTTTGTTTCCTGACGGGCTGCATGCACTTCTGCCCTTAGTTCCCCAAGTAACTGGGCTAGCTGGTCGGTATCCGAGGTTTCCATAGCGCCTGGACGGGAGTTTTGTGGTGGGCTTTGCGTTCTGTAACGCTCACCTGATTCCTGTAGCGGCGCCGGTCTTGACTGGGCGTATACCGTATCTGCAAAGGTGATGTGTAACACACGGCTGGCTCTTTGGGCTGGACCTCTGTGCACTGTATGTCTGACTTGAAGGGTAAGATGTCTGCAGATAGAAAATATGGGATTAAGGAACTGGGTTATTGAATGTCTCTCTCTTCTTCCCTTTCTCTTCTCCTGTAGAACCCCAAAGGTTAACGCTCTCACCTTAGGTAAGTGAACGCCGTGCTCTCCATCTGCCTCGGGGCAGGGTGCTGTAACCAGTTTCTTCACTGGATAAGGGGAGCAGGCCTCTTGACTTCAGAGGACTGCTGTCCGTCGTTTACTGCACGAACGGTAAGTTTCGAGTAATTCTAACGTCTTTAGTAATGATGTTTCTTGTTTTGCAGGGTTCCGGCGATGGCGGATGACGGGCTGAAGTGAGTTGAAGATGGAGCCCGTGTGATGAATAGAAGCGCCTGGAAGCACGTAAGTAAGCGCTTGTTGCCTGCTTCACGATGCGCTCTAACTGTCTTTTTATTTTGCAGGTACAAGTTCGGAGCGGCTGCAGGGTGCCGGAATACCCACTGGGTTAGATGTGGAAAGGAGTATTGGCACGTGAGTATTAAAGTTCCCCAATGTCTTTAAACGCACCTTGTTTTGTCTTTCAGATGCGGGATGCAGCGTCGAAGGCCTCCGGAGCGTGCGAAGAGTTGGCAAGCTTTTGTCTTTCAGATGCCGGAATGCAGTCTGAAGACCTCCGGAGCGCACGAAGAGTAGGTAAGCCTTTGTCTTTCAGATGCCGGAATGCAGCGCGAGGCGTTGGTGACAGCCGATGGACCAGGTAAGTGAAGAGCTGTCACTGAAGACCGTAATGCTAACCTGTTCTTTCTTGCCTTTATAGGTGTTGCTGAAGACTGGATTCAGGATGGTAAGCCTTTTTCCCTAGGCCCAGGATCAGATGCAGAAGACACGATGAGCGTTCTGCTGCAGAGGATGCAGAATAACGCAAAGCAAGATTCATCCATCGGGTGTGGTTTAAATAGCCTCCTGTAGTGCTTAGGTGTCTCCTTCCACAGCCACGCCTAGGTAAGAAAAGAGTTCCTGCTTTCCAGAAGAGTTCCAGTGTTCTGAATCTAGGGAGTGGCTCCTGCCCCACCCAACAGGAAAAGTAGTTCCAAACAGAAGAGGATCAGAGGCTCAACTGGCAGGCAAGTAAGCAGCATGGTCTGCTGCAGGTAAGTCCACCCAAGCATTATGAGCCCGGCGCTTCCAGCGCTGGGACTGGGCATATTTATGAGCCTGGTGCCACTGGCGCCAGGACTGGGTCCAAAAGGTCCCAATTGGGACTGGTTGGCACTCGGAACCTGGGTTATGGATCTGCTTCCAAGGGCGTTGGGAAAACCCTGACCTTTTGGAAGCAGAGATCATGACAGTACCCCCCCTCAAGGCCCCTCCTAAACCGGGCTTCTCCGGGGGTTTTGGCTTGTCAGGAAATGTTCGGTGAAATCTTTTGATTAGGCGAGGAGCGTGGACATATTCAGCAGGTTCCCAGGATCTCTCTTGGGGGCCGTAGCCTTTCCAGTCAATTAGGTAAAATAGTTTAGATTTGGAGATCTTGGAGTCCAGAATGCTTTTGACTTCAAACTCGAGTTCTCCATCAACTAGGATAGGTTTTGGAGATTTAGTTAGTCGGGTTTGAGGTTGCACGGGTTTTAATAGAGAGACGTGGAAGACCGGATGTATCTTCATGTGCGGGGGCAAGTCCAACTTGACCGCTACTGGGTTTACTATGGTAGTGATGGAATAGGGACCAAGGTATCTTGGGTTGAATGTGCGTGGCCCTTTTAGAGGTAGATATTTGGTGGATAACCAGACTTGATCCCCTACTTGATATTGAGGGGCTTCCTTCCGATGTTGATCTGCTCCTTTCTTGTATTGTTCTTTAGCCCTTTGAAGGTGAGAAACAGCTTCCTTAAAGGCTTGGGTGATTGTAGAATGCAGGTAGTCTACTGCTGGTGTTTCAAGATCTTGGAGGGGATCCAACTCCGAGGTTCGAGGGTGACTGCCGTACAAAAGAAAAAACGGGGTTTTCCCAGTTCCCGAATGGACAGAGTTATTGTAGGCATATTCGGCTATCCAAAGGATGTCTTTCCAAGTTTTTTCAGTTTGTTGCAGCATGCAGCGTAAATACTGTTCCAGAGTTTGATTGGTCCTCTCGGTTTGTCCGTCGGTCTGAGGGTGGTGACTGGTCGATAGTCTCACATCAATTTGAGCCGACCGACAGCAACTTCGCCAAAAATGAGAAATAAATTGACTACCTCGATCCGAAATTAGAACCGAAGGAAAACCGTGCAGTCGGACGATGTTTTCGAGAAATTCTCGGGCCAGAGTTGCTGCTGTTGGCAAGCCTTTGAGCGGAATGAAATGCGCCATCTTGGAGAATAAGTCCACGATTACTAGAATCGTATTGTATCCGGAGCATGGAGGTAGATCGGTGATGAAGTCCATAGAAAGCGTATGCCAAGGGCGAGGTGGGATGTCAATAGGGCGTAAGAGGCCTGCTGGTCTTTCCTTTTGACTCTTGTTTTGGGCGCATACTCCACAGGACATTATAAAGTCTCTGATATCTTTTTTCCAAGACGGCCACCAGAAGTAGCGCTTGATCTTTTCTGAGGTCGTGGCCATACCGGAATGTCCTTCCATTAAAGAATCGTGATAACAAGAGATTACTTTTTTCTGTAAATCTGTGCTGGGTAGGTATAATCGTTCTTGGAAATACAATAAGTTGTCCTTTACTGAAAAGTCCTTTCCCTACAGATGCCAATTCTGTATGTCTGCTGGAGTTACAAGTTGCCTGGCCTTATCCTTAACTTCCTCTATGGATTCTGTGGCGATTACACCTAGAATTCTTTGTTCGGGAATGATTGGTACAGGTTTAGGGTTGATCAAGTGTTCTTCCACTCCCATCCGAGAAAGGGCATCAGCTTTACCGTTCTTTGTACCAGGTCGATAGGTAATTATGAAGTCAAACTCGGCAAAGAATAATGCGCAACGGAGTTGTCTAGAGGATTGGGCTTTTGCGGTTTTCAAATATTGCAGGTTTCGGTGATCCGTAATCACAGTAACGGTGTGTCGGGCCCCCAGCAGATAATGCCGCCAAGCCTTAAAGGCAGACTTGATAGCCAGAAGTTCCTTGTCAGTAATCGTGTAATTGATTTCAGGAGGCGAGAATTTGCGGGACCAAAATGCCACGGGATGCAACTGATTGGTTACCGGGTCCTTTTGTGATAGAACTGCCCCCATGGCAGGGCTTGAAGCATCAGTTTCCACGATGTAGGGGAGTTCGGGGCAAGGGTGTTTTAAGATTTGTGCAGAGATAAATTTAGTCTTCAAATCCTGGAAAGCTTGTTCCGCCTCGGTAGACCATTCAAAACGTTTGTTTTTCTTTAACAAAGCAGTGATGGGCTGGACTATTCGAGAGAATTCGGGGATAAACCTGCGGTAAAAGTTAGCGAAGCCTAACATGCTTTGCACACCTTTTACAGAGGATGGTGATGGCCATTTGAGAACTGCATCGACCTTCTTTGAATCCATACGCACTCCGCCAGGTGATAATATGAATCCCAAGAATTCAACTTCAGTCACGTTGAAAACACATTTTTCCAATTTAGCGAAAAGTTTGTGTTGACGCAATCTTTCGAGGAACATTTTCACGTGTTTCCGATGTTCAGATTCCGATGAAGAATAAACGAGGATGTCGTCAATGTAAACAACAACACACATATCTATGAGCTCTCTGAGGACATCGTTCATAAAATATTGAAAGGCGGCCGGGGCATTGCAAAGTCCGAAGGGCATGACCTGATATTCAAATAGTCCATACTTGGTGCGGAAGGCCGTCTTCCATTCATCGCCCTCTTTTACTCGTACCAAGTGGTAAGCTCCTCTAAGATCCAGCTTTGTATATATGCCTGCTTTTCTGACTTGGTTCAGGAGTTCAGGGATCAAAGGTAACGGATATCTATTCTTAACGGTGATCTGGTTCAGGGAGCGATAATCTATACAAGTTCTAAGGTCTCCTTCCTTTTTTGGAACGAAGAACAAAGCTGAAGAAGCAGGGGACTTGGAAGGACGAATAAACCCATTTGCCAGGTATTGATCCAGGTATTGTCGAAGGTGAAGGTTCTCAGGCTCGGTGAGGGCATAAATTCTACTACAAGGAGGAGTAGATCCAGGTATCAGGTCTATCTGGCAGTCATAAGACCTATGAGGAGGTAGAGAGTTAGCCTGATCCTTCCGGAAAACATCTTGGTATTCTAGGTATTCGGGAGGTAACTGGGGAGTCTCTGAAGAAATTGCTGCCAGTGCAACACCAGGTGGAGGGTGACAAGTAGAGACACATTCTGGAAACTAGACCTTTCTTGCTCGCCAATCGATCAGAGGATTGTGTTTCTCTAACCAAGGTATTCCTAGAATAATCTGAAACTGAGGGGCCTTGATCACATCGAACACGATCTTCTCATGGTGTCCATCTTGACTTACTAGCGTCACCTCTTGAGTAGTATGCGTTACTGGCCCGGAGGCTATCTCCGTACCATCCACCGTAGTAATGACGTCCTTTACAGCCTTGGGACAAAGAGTTAGATTCATCCTCAAAACCATTTCATGATCCACATAATTGCCGATGGCACCGCTGTCGACGTAAGCTTCAATTGCATGTAATCGATCCGGATTATCAGGGCTAATGAGGACCATAGGTATCACGAAATGCGAGGTCACGGAACTGGTTTTCACGCTCAGCAAGAGGACCTCTATTCTTGTCGGGCGAGGTCGTTTCCCTGCTCAGAGTTTGTAACTTTGGTAACTGCAGCTCCTACTGCCTTCTTGGCAGGTTTCACCGGAGAGTCTCGAAGAAAGTGCCCTGAGTTTCCGCAATAGAGGCATAATTGCAACTGTTTTCTCCTTTCCCGCTCCTTTTGTGTTAGAGGACCTTTCAGACCCCCTATTTGCATGGGTTCCCCGGAGTCTACTCCTTTGGAAGGAGTTGGCGGTTTGGAAAATACTCGAGCATCAAACTTGGAACGATTGGCCTTCCTGTTCTGCAGTCTGTGATCTATTTGAACGACTAAGTCTATATAGTCCGAACAATCTTGTGGGGGATTCACTACTTGGGCTAACACATCTTTGAGCTCTCCACGTAGACCTCTATAAAACAGCGTAATCCTTTTGTCCTCAGGCCATTGAGTTTCCACTATCAGTCTGTTGAAAGACGCAATATAAGCCAAAAGGTCTTGATTACCTTGTCGCAACGAAAGAAGCTCATTGTCCAAGGCCTGCCCCTGTGAATGTCTTGCGAACAGTTTTTCCATACTGAGCTGAAAAGCTTGAAAATCATGGAGGACCGGATCATCTTGATTTACTAGAGGGATCGACCAGTCTGCCGCATTGCCACTAAGGTACGAAAGCACGAAAGCTACTTTAGCTTGATCAGTTGGAAAGGCTGCTGGCCGGCATAAGAAATGCAACCGGCACTGATTGATAAATACTGCAAACCTCTTTGGGTCACCAGAAAATCGTTCGGGCGGAGCCAGAGGTACATTCCCAGGTAGGTTGATCTGCACTGGATTCATAGAGGATGTAGAAGGAATATTTCCCCCAGATGCGGGTAACGGGGTCTGTCCGGCTTGTGACTGTAGCAATTGTCTAGCGAGATCATCTGTTCGCTCCTTGGACATAATCAGTTCCCTTCTTAGAGCGTTTGTTTCCTTACGGGCTGCATGCACTTCTGCCCTTAGTTCCCCAAGTAACTGGGCTAGCTGGTCGGTATCCGAGGTTTCCATAGCGCCTGGACGGGAGTTTTGTGGTGGGCTTTGCGTTCTGTAACGCTCACCTGATTCCCGTAGAGGCGCCGGTCTTGACTGGGCGTATACCGTATCTGCAAAGGTGATGTGTAACACACGGCTGGCTCTTTGGGCTGGACCTCTGTGCACTGTATGTCTGACTTGAAGGGTAAGATGTCTGCAGATAGAAAATATGGGATTAAGGAACTGGGTTATTGAATGTCTCTCTCTTCTTCCCTTTCTCTTCTCCTGTAGAACCCCAAAGGTTAACGCTCTCACCTTAGGTAAGTGAACGCCGTGCTCTCCATCTGCCTCGGGGCAGGGTGCTGTAACCAGTTTCTTCACTGGATAAGGGGAGCAGGCCTCTTGACTTCAGAGGACTGCTGTCCGTCGTTTACTGCACGAACGGTAAGTTTCGAGTAATTCTAATGTCTTTAAAGTCTTTAGTAATGATGTTTCTTGTTTTGCAGGGTTCCGGCGATGGCGGATGACGGGCTGAAGTGAGTTGAAGATGGAGCCCGTGTGATGAATAGAAGCGCCTGGAAGCACGTAAGTAAGCGCTTGTTGCCTGCTTCACGATGCGCTCTAACTGTCTTTTTATTTTGCAGGTACAAGTTCGGAGCGGCTGCAGGGTGCCGGAATACCCACTGGGTTAGATGTGGAAAGGAGTAATGGCACATGAGTATTAAAGTTCCCCAATGTCTCGCAACGCACCTTGTTTTGTCTTTCAGATGCGGGAAGCAGCGCCGAAGGCCTCCGGAGCGTGCGAAGAGTTGGTAAGCTTTTGTCTTTCAGATGCCGGAATGCAGTGTGAAGACCTCCGGAGCGCACGAAGAGTAGGTAAGCCTTTGTCTTTCAGATGACGGAATGCAGCGCGAGGCGTTGGTGACAGCCGATGGACCAGGTAAGTGAAGAGCTGTCACTGAAGACCGTAATGCTAACCTGTTCTTTCTTGTCTTTATAGGTGTTGCTGAAGACTGGATTCAGGATGGTAAGTCTTTTTCCTTAGGCCCAGGATCAGATGCAGAAGACACGATGAGCGTTCTGCTGCAGAGGTTGCAGAATAACGCAAAGCAAGATTCATCCATCGGGTGTGGTTTAAATAGCCTCCTGTAGTGCTTAGGTGTCTCCTTCCACAGCCACGCCTAGGTAAGAAAAGAGTTCCTGCTTCCCAGAAGAGTTCCAGTGTTCTGAATCTAGGGAGTGGCTCCTGCCCCACCCAACAGGAAAAGTAGTTCCAAACAGAAGAGGATCAGAGGCTCAACTGGCAGGCAAGTAAGCAGCATGGTCTGTTGCAGGTAAGTCCACCCAAGCATTATGAGCCCGGCGCTTCCAGCGCTGGGACTGGGCATATTTATGAGCCTGGTGCCACTGGCGCCAGGACTGGGTCCAAAAGGTCCCAATTGGGACTGGCTGGCACTCGGAACCTGGGTTATGGATCTGCTTCCAAGGGAGTTGGGAAAACCCTGACCTTTTGGAAGCAGAGATCATGACAGTATGGTTGGCAGAATTCTCTTACAACAATTGTGGTAAAGATGCTACTTCTATGTCCCCTTTCTTTTTGGGTCATGGGTTTCATCCTCGCTTTCTGAGTTTTGAGGTGTTGGAGGATTCCAGGAATCCTAGAGTGGAAGATCGTTTGTTGGTAATGAAGAATAACTTGGATAGAGCAAAAAAGGTGCTGGGAGAAAACAAGTTGAAATATAAAAGGTGTGCTGATTTGAGAGGGAAGGCTGGTCCTGAATATAAGGTGGTAGACTTAGTTTGGCTTTCTACCCGACACCTAAAAATTAAGGGGAAGAATAAATTCAGTCCACGATTTGTAGGCCCATTCGAGGTAGAGAGAATCATCAACCCTGTGGCAGTACGATTGAAATTACCCAAGCATTTGAAGGTACATCCTACTTTCCATGTTAGCCTTTTAAAACCAGTTTGTTCAGGAACTAGATTTAGAACACCACCTTCCCCTGTGATTTTGGAGGATTCATCTGAGGAATTTGTGGTTAAACAAATTTTGGATTCCAGGAAAGTGAGGGGAAGGTTGCAGTATTTAATTGATTGGG
The DNA here is from genome assembly GCF_040938575.1 of Ambystoma mexicanum. Lineage (NCBI taxonomy): Eukaryota > Metazoa > Chordata > Amphibia > Caudata > Ambystomatidae > Ambystoma > Ambystoma mexicanum. Next base: position 376,306,170 of record NC_090931.1, read on the forward strand.
AGGGATATGGACCTGAAGAACGATCATGGGAAGATTCAGTTGATGTACATGCCCCCCGTTTAGTTGCTAAGTTTCATGCTAAATATCCACATAAGGTAGGCCCAGAGACTGGGCATTAGGAGGGGGCTACTGTCAGGTTTCCTTCCCCTATTCAGGCTATTTTCCCTTATTCAAGTTTCTTTCCCATTATTTCTCTTTTATTATCCTTTTTAGATTAGCCTTGTGTGGGTGGGAAGTTTTCTATTGTAGTTGGTTTGGCCTTAACTTGCTGATTCAGAATCCTGGTTCTGACCCAAGGCAAAATGGAGTTTCACAGTGACAGCTCTGATTGGTTAGAAAACACTGCTGAACAACAATGAACATTCTAAACTGTCACTCTTTGCCTTTCATCATCTAAACCCCAGCTGAGAGGACGTGTTTAGTGGCTGCTCCTGCTTTAGACTTGGGCCTGGTGGATTTTGTCCTTCAGGCGTTAGCAGTTGAGCGGCTACTTTCTTGGGGGTTTCATGAGAAGCTATCAGCTGTCAGGAATTCGTTTTGAAGACAGGAAACTCTGAAGATCTTTAAGAAATCATTCTGGAGATAAGTGACTTTGTTTTAACTGCAGCTCTGTTTATCTTAATGACATTTAAGTGAGAACTTGTCAAAATTTTACCTTTTGAATTTATATTTTTGAACTTTCTGAGTGCGATTGAACGCTATTTTGTAAAACGCGAACTACGTGTAATCTGAAACTAACCATAGAACCTTTGCGCGTGCGAGAGTATTCAACAGCGCGTGTGTTTTCCAGCGCGTGTGCATCCTAGCGCGTGAACCTGTTCGTCACGTGAGAACTCTATAGCGCGTGTGTTTTCCAGCGTGTGTGATTCCTAGCGCGAGAATCGGCTCGCCGCGTGAGAACTCTATAGCGCGTGTGTTTTCCAGCACGTGTGATTCCTAGCGCGAGAATCGGCTCGCCGCGTGAGAACTCTATAGCACGTGTGTTTTCCAGCGCGGGTGCTTCTTAGCGCGAGAATTGTTCATCGCGTGAGAACTCTATAGCGTGTGTGTTTCCAGCACGTGTGCTTCCTGGCGCGATAATTTGTTTGCCGCGTGAGAACTCTATTGCGCGTGTGTTTTCAAGCGCGTGTGTTTCAGCGCGAGAACTCAATTGCGCGTGTGGTTACTTGCACGTGTGCTTTTTTAACGCGTGTACTCGACCGCGTGTGAACTCTTTGCGCGTGGGTTATAAGGCGCGTGTGAATAGGCACGGAAGTTTATCAGCGCGGGTGTTTACTAGCGCGTGTGTTATCTGCGCGTGATTCCGTTTGCGCGTGAATTCTGCTTTGCGTGTTTTTACAAGCGCGTGTGTTTTCTGCGCATGGACTTTTCTTACAGTCCGCGTGTTCTTCAACGCAGGAAGTTTTCAACGTGCAAATCTTCTGTATTGAGATTATCCGCGTGTGTGTTCAGCACGTGTTTCTTCAAGAATTCACAAAACTTTATTGAATTGTAAAAAGTTTGAAAACAAAAGAAAAGTTTGAAAAAGAAAGAAAATATAAAGACTATTTAACTGAACAACTAGTGAATTTTGGAAAAAAGGCAAAGAACAAACTTTCCAGGTTTGCCCAAATTAAGAAGTTGCTGTGAATTTCAAGAGTCTCAAGTAAGAGAGATTTTCAGCTTCTTTACAAGCTTCTCTAAGAAATTTCAAGAGAAGAACCAGGTATGATTCTTAATTATTAGTTAAGGATTTAAAGTCTTTCCCACTCTTAAGGTTAAGTAAGTAATAAAAAGGATTTGTATCTGCTTTTCTTATATCCTCTGCAGGTTCAGCTTTGGTTAGCCTTGACGCAGTCAGCCTGGTGTTGTTTTGTTATCCACTTCCCCCTTTCCCCTTGGGGTGTAGTTTGCAGAGCTGAATTGAAATCTAGTTCTGGGAATTACATTTCAGGGGGATTGTCGGGGGTTTAGCAGCTTCCGCGGACACAGGACCTCTCAGCCTGACAGCTACGAGGAATCACAGAAGGGTTTCGAGGAGGGTGAGAGGGGAAAGTGGGAGGCCGATTGCATTACCCCGCAGACAGTTAATCCCCTATTTTCGCCTACAGAAGGATACTTCTGCGAGCCAGACAAGCCAGATTTGGGGGCCTGGTCCAGTCCGTCTTCCGAACCCTGCGCATCACCTTAGAAGAGGTCACAGCAGCGCGAACCAGGCCAGCGCCTCCGTGGGAGTCAGGTGAGCGTTACAAGTGATTCATAGACAACCCCCCTGGTGAAACATGAAACCCCAAGAATTCGACCTCAGTAACGTGAAATAAACACTTTTTGGGTTTTGCAAATAGGGCATGTTCTCCGAGCCGGGAAAGTACCTCCCGAACATGTCCCACATTTTCCTGCAGAGATGCGGAGAATACCAGGATATCATCTAAATAGACAATAACATAGGTGTCTAGTATGTCGCTAAAGATGTAGTCCATAAAACACTGGAATGTGGCGGGCGCGTTACACAAACCAAACTGCATGACCGTGTACTCATAAAGCCTGTGTCTGGTACAAAACGCAGTCTTCCATTCATCGCCCCTACGGACCCTGACCAGGTTATACGCCCCTCTTAGGTCCAATTTGGTGAATATAGAAGCATGTGTTAGCGGGTCCAGCAGAGGGGTGATGAGGGGAATGGGGTAACAATTCTTAATCGTGATGGAATTCAGGTTCCTATAGTCAACACAAGGGCGTAGGTCGCCTTCCCTATTGGGGAAAAACAAAATCGGGCTGGCAGCCGGTGATTTGGAGGGTTGAATGTGACCTAGACATAGAGACTTTTGTATGTATTCCTTTAGGGCCCGATTCTCTGGGGGAGACAAAGAATAGATGTGCCCAGTCGGAATCGTGGAACCTGGGACAATATCAATGGGCAGTCGTAGGCCCCATGGGGAGGAAGACTGTCTGCACAACCCTTATCAAATACTTCCTTGAAATCGTGGTAGTCTTCAGGTATACCAACTGCGACTGCTCCAACCACATGTGGAGACGGTTCAAGGTCCATGCCACAGGATCATTCAGTGAAAGCTGGGCGATAGCGCCTAGCGCTTGGGAAGGAGTTTCCACACGTCAGGAAGCGTGAAACACTCACCTGACAGAAGTTGACATGACCTAATGCCCAGTCTATGACTAGATTGTGCTTCCTTAACCATGGAATTCCCAGGATGAGGCCAAACTGCGGTGTGGATATCAGATCAAAGGTAATGTTTTCTCTGTGGATATCTTGAATAAGCATGGTGAGGGGGGCGGTCTGTTGTCTGATGGGCCCTGAGGCTAAGGACATTCCATCCACAGCTTGTACGAGTTCTGGACGTGTTTTCTTTTGCAAAGGTAGGTTGGATGAGGCAGCCAAGGATATGTCGATATAGTTGCCAGTGGCCCCTGAATCAATGATTATCTGGACTGAGTGTAGGACATCAGAAGTTGGAATCAAAACTGCTTGGACCACGACAGGCCTCATGTTCCCAAAAGGGGAATTCCTCCCAAAGGGGGTCGAGTGTGTGCTCGTTCGTGCCCCCATGTCTAGGGATGAGCTTTCTGAAAACCCGGGATTTTGGGCTTAGGATAACATGAACACTCCTTGACATAGTGGCCATTTAGGCCACAATAAAAGCATGCATTAGCCGACCTCTGACGTTCCCTCTCTGCAGTGGTAATAGGACTGCGGACCCCCCAAACTTGCATGGGTTCCCCAGAGTCGGAAGGTGAGGAAAAACACAGAGAGGTAGAAAAACCTGATTCCGGCTTCCCACTCTGACCGTTGTGCGTCAACCTGTAAGGCAAGATCCACCAATTCAGGATACTGTGAGGGCAGGGACAGAACCACTGCCAGAGCGTCTTTCATGCTGTCGTTCAACCCTCTGTAAAAAACCACTGCCTTCTTATTTTTGGGCCAAGATGTTTCCACTGATAATTGGTTGAAACGGGTGATGTATTCGATAAGAGGGTATTTTCCCTGGACTAACTCAAGTGGCTCCAGGTCTCATGATTGGGCTTTGTGTCGAGTATTGAAGACTCGGGTCATTTCTGCCACCGGGAGATCGAAGTCGTATAAGACCGGACTATCACCCTCCAATAGTGGGTTGGCCCATGTAGAGGTTATGCCACTCAGATGTGATAAGGTAAAGGCGGCTTTCGTGGTGGAATCAGGGAAAGCTTGAGGTCTACATAGAAAGTGCAACTTTCACTGATTCAAAAAAGTGCAAAATTTACGAGGTTCCCCGTGAAATTGTTCACACGCTGCCAAAGGAAATGTAGTGGGAACAAAAACTGGGGTTGGAGGTCTACTGTTGGGTTCACTAGGTGGGGGAACAGAATTTCTGAATTCGGGGTCAGCTCACTTTGTAGGAGGTCAAGACACTGGTGTATGGCAGTAGTGGCGGCCGCAATGTCGGCCCTTAATACCGTAATTGATTGGACCAGAGCAGCCACCGGGTCACCGGTGGAGGCCTCCATAATCCAGGCGACAGAGGCTTCACAGTCTATCAAGACTTGATTGTCACGTAGATTAGGGTGACCTCTGTCCCTAAGTACCGAACAGGGAGATAACAGCGACTCACTGTTCAGTCTTTAGGGCCACAGGTGGCAGGTACAGGAACACCAGAATCCCCCAATGGCTGTTGAGGAAACAAGCAATTAGGCATACAAAGCACGTTATTCTGTAATCCAAGACAGGTACAATGTTTGGAAAACAGGGTCTTACCTATTGTTGGGGGAAGGAACACCCAAAAAGGGAACCCAAGACAGGTGGTGCTTGATGTGGTTTAGCTGAGTAGTGTGTGTAGTACCCTCAGTGAGTGTAGGAGCAGCAGTAAGAGGAGTCTGCAGCTGCCTGCTCCTAGCCAGGTGAAAGCACTCACTGGACGCCACCTGATATGGCAAGAAGTCCAGAAAACAAGAAGCCGTGTCCGGAAGCAGGATAAGTGGGAGAAGTGTAGATGCAAAATCAAGATGCAGAGCAATCCGTGGTGAGAATGCCGAGGTCAAGTTCATCCAAAGATCAGCCGAAGGAACAACCAAGCCAGAGGGGATACGCAGAGCAAAATCCGGGAGACAAAGACAAAGGTTTGAGAGATCAAAACGCCAAACGCTGAAACGAAGTAACAGCTGTGAACCGTAGCGTGGTGTGATTCGTTGCTACTTAAAGGGTTGCCAGGGACGCCATGTCACGTGATCGCGGTTCCCGTGTCATGGGACGAGTAGCAGATCATGGTTCCCTGTCAACGCAGAGCCTCGTCAGACGCGTCGATAAGCGTCAAGGCAACTGCCAATGAAGGGACGGGCGTAGTCGCCTGGATCAGTGCATATCCTGCTTTAATCTCCGGGAGTGCGATCCTGCCCGAGGATCCCTGCGGACATTCCTCTGCTGCTGCAGTGGAAATGAAGGGGAAATGCAGGTGGGCGTGTTCTGGCTATTTGGGAGCAAGGCAGGGGTGTTATGGGATGTTGAGTGCATGACAGATATGTAGTATTTCAATAATGAACTGTCTACTTGCTCTGAAAGTCTCAGCTGTAATAATAGCCCCTTCTACTGCCTCCACACCTTCTGTGTGTGCCATGGACATATATAAACTCTGTACGTCAAATGTAAACAGAATCCATTCTTCAGACAATTCTTGTAACTCGCCCAAACAGTTAAAATAAATTATGTGTGGTATCCCTCAAGTATGTGATAGTACATTGTAATACTGGTTGTAAAATTTCATCCACATATACTGCTAGAGGGTCAGAGACACTCTCTGTACCAGCCACAATCAGTCAGAAAGGGGGGTGTTGTCTTATGTATGTTGATCTTAGGTAGGGCATAGAAGACCGTAGCTATTGGATTGGAAGGTTATTGGTAAGGAACTCCTTAGTGTTAGCAGTAATCCTCTGATTCTGGTCAGCATGATCCAAAGTTGACTTGATAAAAGTGAAAATATCAAATGAAGGATCACTGTCTAGAGCAATGTTGGTTGTCTCATCCTTCAGAAGTGTCAAATAACTGGTGTGCTAGAATTCTGTGTCCAATACCAATATGGCCCCCACCTTATCAACTGGCTCAATAGTGGTGTTCTCATCTCTAGCTAAGTTCTCAATGAATAAAACATTATTCCTCTTGATATTACAAGGGGATTTAATGTTGTAGTTCATATGACGCATATGGCTCAGGACCTGGTTTTCAAACATGTTCAGAGGATTAAAGTTACTCTTAGGACGTAGTTCTAAGAAGTCGAACAACTTAGAGTCGCTCTCTATAGGTGGCTGCAAATCAAAGAGCATCTGAAGGCACCTCTTCTGAAGCAACTTGTATAAGTTACTCCTCTCCGCAAAGAAAGAGGTATTAGTTGTAGGGACATTTAATAGACCCTTATTAAGCAATTCAGATTGTCGGAAGCTTAGATGTTTACACTAGTAAACTTCATTGACTACTTCATTGTCAGTGGGACTATTTCAGTTGTGGTCTTTTGACCTCTTTGGGTTTTCTTTTTGATCTAAAACAAAGTAGCAATAGAGGAGGTAGAGTGAGCTGTGGGTGTATGAGATGGTGATGATTGTATATCAACGATGTTTAAATTGTCAGGTTGTGTCACTGCTGATACAGTGTATTTTGATATTAGTGCACTACCACCTGAACTACTGTCACTACTGTGCTCACTCTTGTTATGTGATTTTTTTCTGTTTGTTAAGGTTCCTCTGGTGCCAATTCCCTGATTGTTGTGCATAATACTCCTGCCAATTGAATACATTTTCATTCATATAGTCTAGTGTATCCCTTCTAAATTTACTAATCTTTCTCTATACGATGTCTCTTTTATATTAAACTAATTCCTGATTAATATCATCCCAGATGTCTTGTAACTTACTTGCAGATTTCAATGTAACTCTAAAATTTCACAATCTATAGACAATAACGATTTAGATAATTCTTCTATCGTCGATAGGATCAGATTCAGTGAAAACTTGTTGAGGATCTGATCCCACTTCTTCACAGTTACCTGCCAGTATGACCGCCACTGATGCTATTGCTGCCTTATAGCGGCTTTCTGAAAGAATCACTCACATCTTCTTCACTCCCCCTGTGCCTAAGGATTTTTTAGAAGGTCTTCCCAAGTGTTCCCTTGTGTAAAAAGAGCTTCTTCACCATGGGAGCTTTACCTGTCCTGTCTCCTTTCCTCCATGGAACATTCTGGGACAGGACCAGAGCACTTTTTTGTAGAACCAAAAATATTGTCCTGTTTTTATTTTTATGTGAGGGCCAGCACATATGCAGCTTTTGTCCCACTTTTCTGTGCCCCACTCTGTGCCTCCCCTTTCAGTACTTTTCCCCTCAGGGTCGGGATTGGACACGCAGTGACACCTTTGGGCCATTATTCCATGCTTCTTTTTCAAGAAGAAGGTTTTTATTCTCGTCTTTTCACAGTGACCAAATCCAACCAGGCTGGCCTGCACACAATTCTAGACCTGTCAGATATCAATCCCCATCCTCCCCAAGAGAGGTTCAAGATGGTCATGCTCGCACAGATCTGCTCTACTCTTCAGCAAGGAGATTGGCTCTGGGTGGTGGATTTTAAAAATGCGTACCTCGTAATCCCGATATGGCCCCCAACACCAGAAATGTATTTGTTTCTTGATAGGGGAAAATCACTTCCAATATCGAGTTCTGGCGTTCAGTCTGAGCTCAGCTCTGAGAGTCTTCACCAAGATGATGTCAGCAATAGCAGCCTTCCTCAGACTGCAAGGAGCCCATGTATATTCATACCTAGACGAATGGCTCCTCAGATCCATTTGTCCACAGAGGGTGAATTTTCATCTGCAGTCCATACTTCACCTTGTATATTATCTTGGTCTGTCAATGAACTGGAAGAAATCCTCTTTGGCGGTCTTTCAAGACCTGGTATTAATTGGGTTTCAGTGGTTTTTGTTACAGAGGAAAGAAAGAGGGACCTTTACCAAACCTGCACTCTTTACCTTAAATCAACCCACATGACCATATGGTGGTTACAAATGAATCAGTACAATAACCCAATTCAAAAAATCCGAATGAGAAAGGACCTAATTTATTTGACTGAAAATAGTAGGTATTTTGGTATATGTATGGTAAATAATAGGAGGGGGGTGGGGTAAGGGTATAAGTTAGGGTAGGGGATTCAGGGGAGGATGCGGGTGGACACCCCCTGCATTATAAAAAAAAGAAAGATAAAAAGAAAGTTTGGTCCAAAAAATTACGTAAATTCTCAATTTATTTATCTTTCTCGGAAATATCACGGATATCCGGTTACAGACACTATTTGGCTTAATGGCTTTTTGTGCACTGCAGGGTTTCAAATTGAGATTCGATGAGCAGGAGCTAAAACCAGCTCCTGGGTGTCGGGCATCAGCCTGTAGGCAGGAGCTACCGCAGGGGAACCAGGCGCTACCATTGATGCTCCTTTCACTTTTTATCCATTTTGTATGAACCATTGCGTTTAAATGTATATTAAATGTGTTCTAATTATTCTTTATTAACATTCTCAAATACTCAAAGTGAATGCCATATTTACATGTTTGGAAGGCACCATTTGGCCCTAGGAGCCAAAAGTAGCTCCTGGTAGCTGGTGGTTTCAAGCTAACCAGGCCATACTATGCTGGAAGCAGGAGCTGAATAGCTCCCAGCTCCCCTCAATTTGGACCCTGCACTGGCTGTTCCATTAGTCAGGTTCAAGATGAGACGAACATAATTGACATTGATGCAATCTTGGTCTCAGGCTACGGACCCTCAGTCTTACTCAGTCCCGGTAACGCTGGAAATGACGGACGATCTTATGTGGTGGTCAGATCAGAACAACCTGATGAATGTAAGTCTTTTTTCGAAAATCAGTCCCTCGGGTGGCCATTATTACTGATCCCTCCTCATTAGGCTGGGGAGCGACAATGAATCATTTGGAAGTGTTCGACCTCTGGTCTCCCATCGAGAGGAGAGAACACATAAATCGACTGGAGATATCAGTGATTTTCTTGGCACTAAAAGCCTTTCAGACGAACATCGAGAACAAGGTAGTACGTATCCAGACAGACAATGCCGTATCAATGCTCTACGTCAACAAGCAGTCGGGAACCAGATTTGACCACCTACTTCTACAGGCGGTACAGATGTGGGAATTGACCATCTTGAGGAAAATATGGCTACAGGTGATGCAAATAAATAACCTTGTATAACTCGAGAGAGGCTCTGGGTCCAGGCTCTTTGGGAGAAGCTCCGGAAATATCCTGCAACAATGTGATCATATTTGCCTTTCTGCCACTGCCAATAATTCATTGTGAACGTCTGAAGCTGGGCGAGTCCAAGAACTGCGTAGTGGTGTATATAGAACCATTGTTATATATAGGTTCTGGTTCTGGGACATGAAGAGTCTTTTGGTCCACCCCACGAGTCAACAACCAGAGATTCCGTACCTCCTCTACCAGAAAAACAGCCTAGTGTGGCACCCCTCCACACAATTGATGAACTTGGCAGCGTGGTTTCCTGAGCTCAGATCTTTAGCTTACTTGGGCCTTTCAGATGAAACTGAAACTCTTTGCATCATACAAGCGGTGCATACATCTTCTATGCAAGCCCAGTTTGAAAGCAAAGGACTCCGTTTTTACTACTGGTGTTTAGACGAGGGTATCAAATCCCTTTCATCTTTAGATAATGTTCTTTGATTCATCTCAGAAGTGGCGGCCATAGGGATTCCGATATATTCCTGCACGACTTGTTTTCAGCCATTGGGTCATATTTAATTTTGAATTCTTGTCCCTTCACCCTGTCAAATCCGGTGGTGAAAAGCCATTTTGATGGGCTCCTCCATCTTTACCCATCTGTTAAGGCCCCTCATGCTAAATGGGATCTTAATGTAGTGCTTAACATGTTATGTCATTAACCTTATTAGCACATGGCCACCATTGACTTTAAATTGCTTTCTTGAAAAGTGGTTTTTCTAGTCGCTATCACTTCAGCAAGAAGAGTTAGCGAATTACAGACATGTTGGGCCGAATAGAACCTTTTACGCCCTTCCAAAAGTATAAGGTAATCCTTCCTAAGTAGTGATAGACTTTCATTTCAATCAAACCATTGCTTTACCAGTATTCTTCTCCAATCCATCTTCGGTTGGAGAAAGGCTCCTCCATAATCTGGACATAAGGAAGGCTCTTATGTTCTACCTAGATAGGACAGAGCACTTCAGAGCATCTTTAAGTCTATTTGTTACTTTTGGGAATTCAAACAAAGGACTTCAAGCTACCATCTCAAGATGGAGAGTCTCCTGCATCAGGGGCTACCTTGACCCAAGGATCTCCATGCTCATCTGGGGAACATAATGGCATCATCAGTTGAATTTCAAAGATATATCCCCTGGGAGTCCGTAGCTAAGGCATCCACTTGGGCTTCCCCACCATCCTTCTGTGAACACTACTGTCTTGATCTCAGTTCTAGATCTGATGCTCAGTTTGGCCAAGCAGATCTCAAAAATCTTTTTTATATAAGGCGAGAGTTAAGATACCCAGTAATTATGTTCCAGTGCTTGGAAATCTTCAATAAGTATGGAGTAAAGGGGATGGGACGTAGGAGTAAGAAAAGGTTACTAATCGTAGTGACTAACGTTCACCTAGTCCAGAGTTCCCTTTCTTACATATGCCTGCCTGCCTTCCCCTCTAAAAATGATCCTTTAGTTTCTAACTGTCTACCGACCTTGGCGATTGAAAAGGACGTAAGACGAGGTGTGGGCCAGCGCATAGGAAGGCAGGGCTAAAGCCTCAGATGTCCTGTCCCTCACGTAAAAATAAAAAAAGGACAACGCTTTTTGGTGCTACATGAAGTGGTCCGGTCCTGTCCAGATGGACAGAATGTCCCATAGGTATGGAGGAAAGGAGACTCTGAACTAGGAGTATGTTAGTCACTACATTGAGTACATATTTCTTTTTTCTTTGTCGAACGTGTACTAGATCTTCAATAGGATTTGAGATGCTCATACGGACAAAACAAGGATGTTAGGTAATCTAAAAAACTGATTTGTTGGGACAACCAAGGACAGGAGATTCACTGTAAAAAAAGCTATAAGTAGATGGTTTTGGGCACAAGCTTAGTGTGGTGATTGAACTACAGATAAGGATCTCAAAATATTCACTATTCTACAGAAGCTACTCAGTATCTGTTTGTGGGCTGCTCAGCATCCAATAGTTAGCACTTTTTCCCTGAGGCCACCCTTGCTCTTTAGGGGATCTATACAATTACTGCGACCCCCCCATCACTGCAACCCCGAAATTGCTGATTTCTTTTTATTTCGTCCCCCTTTACACCACATATATATATGCAGGAGGAGACCCCCCACAGCCACCCCTGCTTGCATTATATACCATTCCCCCCCATGTATATATGTGGTGTAAAGGGGGTCAAAATAAAGAAAAGTCAACATTTTCAGAAGTCGCAGTGATGGGGGCATAGTAATGGTGTAATTCCCTCTTTAGGCCCAGTCTTTCTGTTCTTCATGTTCACCACCCCTTGTGGATAATGCAGTTCTCTGATCAAAGTCCTGAACTTTCAATTCTATGTGGCACGTTAGTAGAGCTTAGTTTCATACAGAACCACCCAAACCCTCATTTGTGTCATCCAGATCACTGAGTCATCAGTGCAACACCCTTCATAAGCCCAGTCGTGTCTTCAGTCATGTATGCTTAGAGTCTCTGGACTACATCTCCCATAAAGCAGTGCACTTGTCTTGCCAGTGCACCATTCCACTTGGCTTGCACATCTCAGGCCTTCACTCAGGACAACAACTACCATCAAATAGTATTCTTGGCTGGTCATTGTACTACTTTCCTTGGCTTAACTCTTTGGGGAATTTGGAAAAAGAAACAGACCACCCAGGACCCACAGAGCACATTCTTCCCCTGATGCAAATATTACCAGATAACCATCCAAGCTCCTTGGCCATCCTCAGAACTCCCGCATAGGAACGAAATCATCTCCCATAAAGAAAACAAAGTTACAACATTTGTCAATCCCTGATGAACATGGAAGTGCAATTTCCCTTTTAGCACTGGTGGGGAGGAAGACATCTCATTCATGCTTTCACAAACTGTGCAGGTACCAGAGTTATGTGTTGAGATGAGCATCTCATTTAATAGTGAGCGTCATCTTTGTCACTTCTCCTCTAGGATTCATTCTCCATGGTGTTCATCTTATTTAATGGATTCCCCATCCATTTACAGGGTTAAAGGTCCCATTGTAATGGTTCTCCAAACCTAGTAGTGAATTGACAAAGATGACACTATTGAATGAGATACTCATCCCAACACGAACGCTTATAGTAATGACCAATAACCTGAGGAGAAGTATTATATCTTGTTCTGATATCAGACAATCAGAGAAGTGTTTCAACCTTTGGATCTTTGCGACACCATAGGATCTTAACCTGTCTAACGCAGGAAGCTCTGTAACATCTTCTCTGACAACTTTTACTTCATAATTTTTAGCATTTCAGTTGGCCCAATTTAACTCTGATATATTTTGTTAAAGAGGATGGTTTTCTACTAATTTTTCTGGAAATAAATTAATGTTCACTTTGGCACTGGTTTATTACGGTTTTGCACAAATGCACTGAATGATGAAAGCAAATAGTGCATGTATTAGGCAAATTTGTTTTAATTTAAAATAAATTGGATCATGCGTCATTTTGTTGTATTTGAAAATTTTGAATGCATTTGGTTTTCTAATTTTCCATCGTGGGAACTTCACTGATATACTTAAGCATTGAAAATCTAGGCCCTGGTGAGACACACCAGAATACATTTTTAGTATAGAGAGAAAACTTGAATTAACTTTCAAATATTTTATGACTGGTGAATCATTGTGAAATTAACAAACCTATCTGTCCAGCTTTTACTTTTTCCCCTATTAAAAGCACATGCAGTCAGATTCCCTGCATATGCTGCTAAAAACAAACACAGCATGGAGGAAGAGTGGCTCCATAGGTGCTACAAAGGTTATTTAAGTTATATAATGCAGGAAAAAAACACTTGCTTTGAGGCTGGAGACTTCTGAACTCCCATGTTGCACCCTAGCGGCAGTTACAGGCAGTTATTTTTTCTGAACTTGTAAGGAACGACCAACTAACACACCGTCCCAGCTCCTTTGAATGATTCTATATGTTAAAATTCACTTTCATTCGAGATCTTTTGCTGGGAGTCAACTAAGCAATTTTTGTAGACAGTAGGGAGTTCATTTACATAGTCACTTTAGTGTTAAAGGGCTAAAGAAGGGTGTAACTGTGTTAATGCTTCCATTCACTCTCTGGAGGGCTTTTCCTTTTTTTTAAGGCATAGGGCTTCATTACACGGAAGGCGGTAAGGGTTTACCGGTACCGGTAAGGGCACCGGTACCGGTAAACCCCTACCGCCTTACTACGAGGTCCCTTTGCGGGACCCGACCTTAACGGCTGGTGTAGACCAGCCGTTAAAGTTGGGACACGCAAAGGGACCTTGGTGCTAATTACGGTACCGCAATTTGCGGTACCGTAATTAGCTCCTTCCCCATTCCCATTGAGCCCTATGGGGCAAAAATGGGAATAGGGAAGGGCCATGGAGAAAGGGGGAATTACCGCCCCGCCAACCTTGGAATGGGGTGGTAATTCCCCTTTTCTCCATGGTGGTACCGGTATGGTACCGGCGGCAACCATGGTGCTAATAGCACCATGGTTTACCGCACTCCGTGTAATGAGGCCCATAGTGTAGAGACATAACAGGAGTTACGTTCCCACCTCCAGTTTGCCCTACGCCTTTAAAAACAACTTGGTTTCATGCTATCATGAGATTTTCATGCTGGTATAAAACCATTGATTTCTTATGGAAACCGCCTGCTTTCTTCTTGTTCCATAGGAAATCCTTGTAAACACAGCCTGCGGTGCAAGGCAGGTAGCGTTTACTCTATTCCAGAGGCATTGCTAGGGGGTCGGGGGTTGAGGGGGCTATAGCCCCAGGTCTTTTGGTTGTAGCCCAGGATAGAAGCTCAGGGGTTATAACCAAAAAGGCTAGCTAGCCCCCAGTCAGACAGTCCCAGAATTAGCATAGCCCCGGATCTTTTCCAGACCTAGCAACAACCCTGCTCTATTCACACTATGGAATGCAAATGAAGAAGTGTAAAGAGGCTTCCACCGCCTCTTTACACTTTTCATTTGCACTTTGCATTGCAAATGATGGAAGTTTCCCAGAGGGGACCTGTTTGAATGTAAACAAAATGAGATCCTAGGTGTTTTTTGCTCACCCTTTTTCAGGTGTCTCTCCTAAAATGTCACTTTTTGACAAATGAGCTGCTACAGGGAAAGAAATCAATAAAGGGCGATCATGCTTTAAGCCACTTGGTCCAGCAATGTCCAATTATGAAAAGATATCTTAAAGGAGACTTAAATACAGGAATGGCATTAGGCTTAGGGAACAGCAGGAGAGAGCCAGAGCCAAAGGCTGAGTAAAAAGAGGCTTCTATCCCTCCAAAAAGCCTACACTCTAACTCCAGACATGGAGACTCTGAAAATACACCCTCTGACACCCCTTTGGTTGCTCGCACACGTCTCAACGTTAGTATGATCATATCAGGCATCTCTTGATGTTGCGGGACAAGCCAGTTAAAGTTATGCCTCATCTTGTTTACCATTGGTTCTGATAGCTTTGACAACAGCATCCCCAAATATCTTGCCATTGGTGGCGTCTTCTTCGACAGCGAGGGCTTTGATGTTGTCTTGCCTTGTTGGCACATTCTACTAAAGCAGTTTCCTCAAAGCTGTTGTCTTCAACATGAAAACATGCTGTCTCTATGTAGAAACATTTCATCACAATGTCAAAGCATTCTGTTCCATTGTGGAGATATTCAGAAGCTTCCTAGGTGCCTAACAAGCATGTTGAGATGCCTAAGAGACTTGAAATTCCATCCAAGGAGACCCATGTGCCTATCAAGCCATTTTCCCCACTCAGTCTTGCAACCCTCCAGAAGATCTTCTATTCCTACAACAACAAGTTCTTCAGAATGGTCAGACCTTTTTCCAGGACGCGCACTCTCCTCCTAAGAGGAGCTCACTTACTGATGACATCATGACCTTTATGGAGATACAAAGGAGGCCGCCATTGAAGCTGAATATTTTGATTTCAGCCCCTAGTCAGGAACCCTCATTACAACAGAGGGAGCCATCCAGACCTCTCATTTCTTTGGTGCCAGGATTCCTGGATTATTGAAACTTTGCAAACTCCAGTGAATCCTTTGCACAAGAAGAGGTAGGACAAAAAGTACAAGCCCCAGACTTAGGGCCATTATTTCTGCTGTGAGACCCTTCTGCGGATTCATTTATTACCATGCAAGCCAAGAGACAAGCTTATGCGTCTTCTTCTTGGTCCTCACCCTCTTCCGCCCCACCGGACAAGGAGAGCAGACATTTGGATTCATGTGGAAAGAGAATATGCCCCACCTCAAGGAACGTCATATATTCTGGGTTTTGCCTTGAAGCTAAACATCTGCTAGGCATCTACTTGCACAAAAACTTCCAATTGATTTATTCAGAAACAATTTAATTGGGTACAAAACATGCATTCACATTTATTGTTTTACAACATTTAAGACATACTAAACATTTTAAGCATACAAGGCTCTTTGTGTGAATTACCATTATTCTTTATGCAAAAAATGAATCTTGTGTTACTGACATTTCCTTAAACATTTCAATCAACAATACAACTAATCAGAAAAAAGGTTTAACCATGTTATCTCAGTGCATTGGTTTATAACATATTGTCCTTCAACCTCTCCAATTTGGTTATAATCATCAGTTGTAAGTATGCTGTAATTTAAATTGCACTTTGTAATATGCCGAAATCAGCTCTACATGACATGTTTCTGTGTTTTCGACTCCAGTGTAGAACATTCCTCAGGAGCAGCCATTTTTTCTGTTTTTATTATTTTAGTGCCCTTTTAGATGACATGTGTCTTTCACAAAGGGGGTACCTAGTCTTCAAATAACTAGAACTTCTTTTATTGAAGTGAGGGATAAAATATTCAAAATGCCCTATTACCCTATTGCTTTGGCATTCTGGACGTAGTTGCTAAGGAAACAATGTATTACCTTCTCTTCACTGGTATTAATCCTTCCCTTTTTGTTTTATTCAGACTGCTACTGTCTTCCTTTCTGTAAAAAACACATGCAAATTGTGTTAGTCACAGTTGTGGTTGTATAGAGTATTACAAATGGATACTAATTCCGGGTGTGTTGTGATAATCTATATAATAATTCTCATTGTGTCCCCTGGTTGTAGCACTTATCGGAAAACAGACCAAGGATATGGCAAGTCGCCATTGTAGTCTTGCAGTGCACGTTTTAGATGCTGCTACATGAGTAACTGCTCATCTATAAAGGTGGCTCCCTGTGTGCACCTAGTTTCAGACAGTATTTTTACATTAGAGTGTTTGTAGTGCCCACTTTGGTTACCTTAAATTCTCTAGTATAACAAATTGACCCGATCATTAAAATTCATACTTTTGATTGGCCACCAGGGGGCGCATAGATGAGCTGACTTCCCTGCGTCGCTCCGTCGCTGCTGGGACTAAAAGGGACCTGAGCCCTCCCTAAGAGCCCCCGCATTGATGTCTGGTGCCCTAACACCCTGCACGAAATCGGGTGCAGTGCAAGGCTGAAACACCATGGCAATCTGGAGTTATTGAAGAGACCACCGTGGACCGCAGCCTTCCTGAGCCGTCCCTAACATCCGGGACGAGACGGTGCAATATCGCAGCGGCCAGAAAGGGTGGTGAGTGGCAATTCCGGTCCCCCTCCCCCTTTTCGTGTTGAGGCCCATCAACGTGCTGCTGGCCCTGACCCCTGGGCAGACAGAGCCCCCAGGACAACCCCTCAGTTTGAGACCCGTCGGCGCAGGCTGAGGAAACCCTGAGAGTGCGACCCCGTGAGGAACACAGCGGACATCATAGAGAGCCGCGTGGGGTATACCCTGGCCTTCCCCCACACTGTGGCAGGATGAAGGAGACATTTGGATCTCCCACCCCCCATGGCGGATATAGAGAGGACACATCAGCAGGCAGGGGGCCCAGTGGAAACACCCAGGGAGGATTGGCAGGATCGCTGGTTAGCCAGCCAATCCAAGTGTGCAGATGACACAGGGCCTAGGCAGGGCCCTGATCCACCTAAGCACCCACAAGGCAGATGCCCCCTACAACGAGATCCCTCAATGAGGGAAAGGAGCAAGACCACCATTTGGTGGTAGAAGGGGGTGCTCTGGGTCCCCAGGACGGCAAAGCAAGCGGAGCATGACCACCGGACCTCATTCATACAACAAACCCTAAGTGGGGTCCCCACAATCTGCGCCAGGCACCTCGAAAGTGGCAACCCACCAAGGAGACCTCTGTCACAGCCCACAGCTCCTTTCCCTGGGATCACCTCACCTGGATCTTCACTGTGGCTGGGTACCTTCTGTCTCCTTCTCCGGTCCTTCAGGGGTTTCTCTTCTTCGCCTTCCTTCTTTAGAGATCCTTTCCCCTTCTTACGTTCAAAGAGATAGGGGCGGTCTCCTCCCGAGGCCACCTTGACCGTTGATGAAACAAACAGTCAAGTGAACCCTGGGGAGCCCGCTCCTTCAAAACAGGGAAAAGGCCTGAAAGGCAGAAAAAACCCTGTGTAGCTGCAGATGATGATGGCCGAGTGGATTTGAAGGTCCAGAGGCTGGTATGGCCTTGCAACAACGATCTTGATTGTAACTCCAATGGATAGCGGCACAGTTACTGGGCTTTCCTTGGGAGTAATGAAAGAGCCCGGGAAGGAGAGGCAGAGGGTGAAGCCGCTGAAGAGGACTACCGCAATACAAACGGAAGCATCCAAGGAAGGACGAAGGAAAGATCACACAAGAACAAACAGGGTAAGCAATGGAAAAGCTCTACCGGAGAACAGGTAAGATCAAGGAGAGCGAGAAGTCAGAACGAGAGAGAGAGCGAGAGATGATGAGCCAGAGTGAAAGAGAACGAGTGAGTATGAGCGAGAGATAGTGAGAGAGAGCGAGTGAGTATGAGTGAGAGAGAGCGAGTGAGTATGAGTGAGAGAGAGTGAGAGAGAGCACGAGAACGGAGATGAAGTGAAAGTAACCCCGAGCGTGGGAGCCGACAAGTCGGAACCCGGCCGCAGGGGGAGACAGTTCTGCGGCAGCGCGAGGCTGACCACAGAAACAGAGCTAACCAAAGCCGGGAAAAGTAGACCGAATAGAACAGCAAGAAATACAAGGGAGGAAAACCGATACCCGGCGAGAAGGCTAGGGCAGCAGGGAAAAACAGGGAAGCAAAAGGGGAATTGCTGAGAAAGGGGAAAAACTAGGAAGGCACTGGAGAGGAACAAAACGAAAGTCAGCGAAAGCGAGTTGCAACGCGACTCGCAGAGGGCGTGGCTTCCATATATGCCTGCAGCAAAAACAAAGGCTGGACCGCTAGCAGACAAGCCGTAGAGACCTAATAGCGCCTCCATCTTGCCCATAGCTTCCATGGCCGCAGCGGTGTGACAGTATGCCCTCTCCTCATCCCTTCTCCTCCAGGTTTCCCTGGGTGAAGGCGATGGAACAGTCTAAGTAGACGTGGGGCGTGAATGTTACATCTGGGTTCCCAAGATCGTTCTGCAGCAGAGTACCCTTTCCAATGGACCAAATACTGCACGGTGCCATGTCTGTAACGGGAATCCAACAGCCTCTCCACTTCATATTCTTCAGGGTCAGGATCCTCGATCCTTGAGGAGGAGAGTCCACGACGACTCATGGGATCGGGATGATAAGTTTTCAGAAGAGAGGTATGAAATACAGGGTGAATCTTCTTCAGACTAGGAGGTAGTCGTAAACGAAAGGCGACAGGGTTCACCTGAGACAGAATAGGAAATGGACCTATGAAACGGCCGAGAATTTTCCTGGGTGAACCCAACGTGGGAGATATTTGGTTGATAACCACACCTTAGTTCCTACTGTCCACCTGGGATTAGGTGATCTCTTCTTATCGGCATATTTCTTGTAGCGGATCCTACTAGCCTCTAACTTCTGCACCGCCTCCTTTTGGATGGAACGAAGATCATGAAGGCGTTGATCAACCGAGGGCACAGTTGTAGGAGGTATCCCAAAAAGAGGTATGTGTCTCGGATGATACCCGTAGGTAAAGAAGCAGGGGCTAAATCCTGTAGCGGAATGTTGGGTATTATTGTAGGTGAATTCAGCCAATGCTAGATAGGACTGCCACATGTCCTGTTCCTGATGGCAGAAACAGCGGAGATATTGTTCGAGGGTGGCATTTAAACGTTCTGTTTGGCCGTTGCTCTGGGGATGGTAACCAGAAGATAAAGATCTCTTTATTCCCAACGAGCTACATAACGCTGACCAAAAACGAGAGGTGAATTGGCCCCCTCTATCAGACACGATGGTCCGGGGCAGGTCATGTAATCTCACCACATCTCTCAGGAATACTTCGGCCGCAGCAGGAGCAGAAGGCAGGCCAGGCAAGGGAGAGAAATGTGCCATCTTGCTCAGGGTGTCTACAGTCACCATGATAGTTGTGTACCCCCTAGAGGGGGGAAGATCTACAATAAAATCAGTAGAAATATGTTCCTAAGGTTGAGATGGTAGAGGTTCTTGTTGGAGCAGGCCTAAAGGTTGGTGAGTGGTTTGCTTGTTGGCTGCACATACTGGACAACTCGTCACGTATGCCTTAATGTCTTTTATCATTGTCGGCCACCAGAAATATCTAGAAGCCAAATGTAGGGTTGCCCCTTGGCCCTTATGCCCAGCCGAAGGAAGGTCATGGCACCAATACAAGGCTTGAGTTTGAAGTTCCTTAGACGGTAGATACAGTGCGCCCTGATGAAAGTACAACATACCCCTCTTAACCAGGAGTGGTTGGTACTCCGATGACACTTCGGAACGACTGGTAGCAAGCTCTACATCTTGCAAGAAGGAGCTAATCATTCCCAGGATTCTCTTGCCCGCAAGTATTTCATCCTGGCCCTGATTCTCTTGGTACTCCAGACACCGGGAAAGAGCGTCCGCTAAGGCATTGTCCTTTCCGGGAAGGTAAGTTATTTCAAAGACAAATTGGGAAAAAAATAGGCCCATCGAGCATGTCAGGAGTTACGACACTCCATCTGCTGCAAAACCTTCAGATTCCGGTGGTCTGTACGGGCTAGAAAAGGATGGGCAGCTCCCTGTAATAAATGTCTCCATTCAATGCATGCCTGGCGGATCGCCAGTAGCTCTCGTTCCAATACTGAGTAATTCCTTTCACTTTGTGTAAGCGACCTGGAATAATATGCAACCGGATGTTCCACTCCATCCTTGCCAGTCTGTAGGAGGGCGGCTCCAATTGCCCCTCCGGAGGCGTCCGTCTCTACCACAAAGGGGAGAGATTGGTTAGGTTGCACTAAAATGGGAGCTGTCGTGAAGGTCTTCTTGAGTAACTGGAAGGCTCGATCGGCATCATTATCCCATTCAAACTTCTGACCCTTCTTAAGAAGACGAGTGATAGGCAAAACAATGTCAGAGAAATTAGGGATGAATCGTCGATAAAAGTTGGACAGACCCAGAAACCTCTGTATCTCACTTGGGACTCTTTGGAGTAGGCCATCTAAGGACTGCCTTTACCTTTTCGGGATCCATCTGTACCCTCTCCTTTGAGAGGATGAACCCTAAATATGACACTGAGGCAGCTTCGAAGACGCACTTCTCTGGCTTAACCAGGAGCTGATTATACCTTAACCTTTGGAGGACCTGAGTGACATGCCTTCGATGTTCTGAAAGGGAAGAAGAAAAGACCAAGATATCGTCCAGATAGACCACTATAGAGGCATATAACAAGTCCGAGAAAATCTTATCAACGAAACGCTGGAATACGGCGGGGGCGTTCACCAGACCAAAGGGCATGACTCTATATTCAAAATGCCCCAGAGGAGTCTGAAAGGCGGTCTTCCACTCATCCCCCTTCCTTATTCTCAGCAAGTGGTAGGCTCCCCGAAGATCTAGCTTGTTGAAGATAGAAGCTCCTTCAACCGCTTCAAGTACCTCCTTTATAAGGGGCATAGGGTATCTAACTCGAATAGTCAAGCTGTTCAATCCCCGGTAATCTATACACGGCCTGAGTTCTGCGGTACCCTTCTTGGGAATGAAGAACATTGAGGCCCCTGCTGGCGAATGAGATTCTTGGATCAAGCCATTTTGTAGATTAGCATCTAGATATTCTTTCAGTGCCCTTCTTACTGGTAGGGACATAGGATACATGCGCCCAAAAGGAACCGATGCTTCAGGCTTCAGATCAATGGCATAGTCCTCTGCTCGATGTGGGGGTAGAGTACGGGTTAGTTTATCTTCAAAGATCTCGGCGTACTGCTGGTAATACGGAGGAATCGTCTGAACCACAGCCGAGGAGATTGGAATTGCGACTCCCTTCCCCTCAAAAAGAGATGCCTGGGGTAGACACGAAGCCGAGCAATACGGCGACAGAAAACAGACGGTGCTGGCAGACCAGTCAATCCGGGGATTATGTTTGCGTAGCCAAGGTATGCCCAGGATGACAAGGAAGTGGGCAGCTCTAATTACATCAAAGGTAATCTGTTCTTGGTGCTGAAACAAAGACATGGTGGCTGGACCGGTCTCCTTGATGATGGTCCGGATGAGAGAGGGGCTCCGTCTACACCCTCTACTGGCAAAGGACAGTCCTTTTGATGTAGGAGAATAGCTTGTTCTTGCGCCCACTGAATATCAATAAAGTTTCCTGCAGCACCGCAGTCCAACATAGCCAAGGTTTCTAGTGAAGCGAGAGATTCAAAAGTAAGATGAACCGTAAATACCATAAGTCTATGGTCCTCTCCCGACACTTCCTGTTGCCTAGAATTGCAGGGATTCTTCAGCACCGCCCGGTTCCTTTCCCTGCTCAAGACCGGGGAGATGCGTTTCCCGAGCGTCTCGGGGGTACCTCGGGGCAACTCCGAAGCAGATGCTTCGAGGATCCGCAGTACATGCACAGACCTTGGTCTCTGCGTCTCTTCCGTTCCTCGGGAGTCAACAGACCTCTAGTTGTTCCTATTTGCATAGGCTCTTCTGTCTGTGGTCTGGTAGGGGAGTTTGCCGTGGGGGTTCCTGCAGACTGATGAAGTCTAAACCTCCTTTTTTCTAACCTTCGCTCCTGCAATCTGTATTCCAACTGCAGAGACATTGTGACCAAATCTTGGAAGGAAGCAGGACGTGCCATCCGAGCAAGCTCGTCCTTGAGTTCATAATGTAAGCCTCGTCGGAAGAGGGTCTGCTGTACAGAATCCGGCCACCCCGCCTCCGTAGCCAATTTCATAAATGTGGAAGCATAAGTCTGGACATCTTGGTTTCCTTGACGGAGGTCTAGAAGGGCTTCATAGGAAGAATATTGAACCTCTGGTCTTTCAAATCTGACACGCATCAATTGAGTGAACTGAGTGTAGTCATTTACAGCAGGGTTTGCCTGAGCTATCAGTGGAGTAGCCCAGGCCAAGGCATTGCCCACAAGGTTGGAGACCAGAAAGCCTACCTTGGCTCTGTCGAGTTCATAAGCCTTAGGTCGAAACGTAAAGTATATCATACAGGCATCCAAAAATTCTTTCAAGAGTTGAGGACTGCCATCATATTTCCCAAAGGAGAATGTCAGGGGAGGTAAGTCGCCTCGGAAATCCTCTCGAGCCGCTACCTGTTGGCGTAAGTTGATATTCTCTGTTCTGAGGCTCTGAACCTCTGCCTGGAGGCCTTGAATCGCTGTCACCATCTCCTGGTATTGCTCCAAGGAGGCCATAGTAGTTGGGTGGCGTTGCAAACTGTCACAGCCCACAGCTCCTTTCCCTGGGATCACCTCACCTGGATCTTCACTGTGGCTGGGTACCTTCTGTCTCCTTCTCCGGTCCTTCGGGGGTTTTGCTTCTTCGCCTTCCTTCTTTAGAGATGCTTTCCCCTTCTTACGTTCAAAGAGATAGGGGCGGTCTCCTCCCGAGGCCACCTTGACCGTTGATGAAACAAACAGTCAAGTGAACCCTGGGGAGCCCGCTCCTTCAAAACAGGGAAAAAGCCTGAAAGGCAGAAAAAACCCTATGTAGCTGCAGATGATGATGGCCGGGTGGATTTGAAGGTCCAGAGGCTGGTATGGCCTTGCAACAACGATCTTGATTGTAACTCCAATGGATAGCGGCACAGTTACTGGGCTTTCCTTGGGAGGAATGAAAGAGCCCGGGAAGGAGAGGCAGAGGGTGAAGCCGCTGAAGAGGACTACCGCAATACAAACGGAAGCGTCCAAGGAAGGACGAAGGAAAGATCACACAAGAACAAACAGGGTAAGCAATGGAAAAGCTCTACCGGAGAACAGGTACGATCAAGGAGAGCGAGAAGTCAGAACGAGAGAGAGAGCGAGAGATGATGAGCCAGAGTGAAAGAGAACAAGTGAGTATGAGCGAGAGAGAGTGAGAGGGAGCGAGTGAGTATGAGTGAGAGAGAGTGAGAGAGCGAGTGAGTATGAGTGAGAGAGAGCGCGAGAACGGAGATGAAGTGAAAGTAACCCCGAGCAGGTGGGAGCCGACAAGTCGGAACCCGGCTGCCGGGGGAGACAGGTCTGCGGCAGTGCGAGGCTGACCACAGAAACAGAGCTAACCAAAGCCGGGAAAAGTAGACCGAATAGAACAGCAAGAAAGACAAGGGAGGAGAACCGATACCCGGCGAGAAGGCTAGGGCAGCAGGGAAAAACAGGGAAGCAAAAGAGGAATTGCTGAGAAAGGGGAAAAACTAGGAAGGCACTGGAGAGGAACAAAACGAAAGTCAGCGAACGCGAGTTGCAACGCGACTCGCAGGGGGCGTGGCTTCCATATATGCCTGCAGCAAAAACAAAGGCTGGACCGCTAGCAGACAAGCCGTAGAGACCTAATAGCGCCTCCATCTTGCCCATAGCTTCCATGGCCGCAGCGGTGTGACAACCTCAATGTGGCTGTAGAGGGAGGTGCTCAGCGGCCGAGGGACAGTAAAGCAAGAGGAGTCTGTCCCCTGGATCTGGACCACATGACAAACCCAAAGAAGGGTCCCCACCACCCACACCAGGCCCCTCACAAGCTGGTGACTCAACAACAAACATCAGCACATAACCTAAGGCAGTAGAAGGCTGGTGGTGCACACCCAGGATGGGACTACGTTATCCAGACAGGCCCCTGCGCTTCCACATAAGCCCAGACCATGACAGACCACCATTAACCCTGAACAGCCCAGGTGGCCCCACACCCGGCCCAACCCCCGCAGGGGGACTGCCTTCTACGACACAGCAGGACGGCCCGGATGAGCTGGCAGGTGGCGTCACAGGAATTTTGCTACCGGGACAGCCAGGCACAGCCGACAGTTGTGTCCGTCAAGTGAATGGCAGACCAGGCAGATGACTCCATGTCCACCAAAAAAGACATTGCAGCACTGATGCAAGAAATTAGGGAAATGCGGGCCGACATAGGACATAGACTCGATCAAATGGACAAGATAGACCAGAAATTGGATAAAATGGAAGATAGAATCCAAGGTTTGGAGTCCAACCAATCCTCAGTGGATATTCTAGAAGCACAGATTGACACCAAACTGTCAGCCCTGGAGTGACAGGATGAGGAGAAAGCTCTCAAAATGGATGATTTCAAAAACAGTGAGTGGAGGAACAACCTTAGGATTTTTGGCCTTCCCGAGGTGGAGGGAGAGATGGAGAGAGACATTTGCCGAGCCGTCAAAGGAATAGTCTGCTTACTGTCAGGTGATGGAGCTACAAACAAACCCACCATAAACAGAGAGCACAGGGCTGGTGGTAGAGCTGGAGGAACCCGCTCCATCCTGGTGCGCTTTCCTTATTATGCAGAAAAAGCAAAGATCTTAGAGGAAGCTAGGAAGCCCTCTACCATCAAATACAATAATGCAACAATCTCAATCTACCAAGACCTCTGTTCATTTACTCTGGCCAGAAGGCGGATGTGCGCTCCGCTGACACTTTGGCTGAGAGAAAAGGGGATATGATACCGGTGGGGCTACCCATTCTCTTTGACCTTTGAATATGCGGTCCAACAATCCAAACTGATCTCCGAGGAAGATATTAAGAGAGCAGTCTGTGAATACATTGAAAGACTGAACAACCACAGACACCCCTCTGGGTAGGCCGCCGAAGGAAGAACCGGGAGAGGATCTTCGAGAGATAGAAGACAGGTCCACGGCTAGAGGAGATTTAAGAAATTGAACACCCCTCCGCCGCGTGGCGACAACTAGCTCAGACACAGGGGAAAAGATGGTATATATCTTTTAATCTTTAATCTTTTATTTATTTATGTGTACTGCGCCGAAAGTTCAAGAGCATCGGGCGCAACGAGACAAGTGCAGACGTGGAGACGATACAATGTTAGACAAGACACTTGATGGTACCAGTACATACAAAAAAAAAAATTACATTTGACAACCTGACCAGAAAACTCAACTACACGTTCGTTATTTTATTTAAATAGTTGGGTTTTTAGTTTCTTTCTGATTGTGAGGTGGTTGAATTCCAGTCTTAGGCTTAGAGGAAGTTTGTTCTAGTTTACAGCTGCACGGTTTGGGAAGGCTCTTCCCAGACCGTTTGCTTTCCTGTGTGCAGTTACTGTTATAAGTTCCTGAGCTTCTGATCTTAAAGCTCGAGTGGGATTATAGCTGGCGATTTTGGATTTTAAGTATACCGGGGCTTTGCCGTATAGACATTTATGTGTCAATGTCAACGACTTGAAAAGTACACAGTCTTTGACCTTCAGCCAATATAGGTCAGGCCTGGCTTCACTGATATGCTCTGATCTTGTTTTTTGTTTAATTATTCTGACTGTGTTGTTTTGGATCAGTTGATATTTCAACACACTTTGTTTACTCGCTCCTAGAAGGAGCGCATTCCCGTAGTCCAGGCATGATAAGATGGTTGCTCTGGCAATTGTATAATTTCTTTAATTGAGAAAAGGTTTAATTGCTCTCAGCAATCTAATGTAGTACGAGCAATTTTTGCTTACATATATGGCTTGAGCGTCTGAGTTCATGGATACTTCTAATGTCATGCCTAAGGTTTTGACCTTGCCCACTACTTTAATATGTGATTCTTTGATCTTAAAGAATTGGTATTCTGATGTAAGTTTACCCTTGGCCTGATTAGAGCCGAAGACCATCAACTCAGTCTTGTTACTATTTAAGCACATCCAATTTAGGTCCATCCATGTTTCTATGTTGTTATAGAGGTCATTTACAATAGCACTGTCCTTGTCATAGTCGCCACTCAGTTCCACAACAAGCTGAGTATCGTTAGCACAGTTAGTGAAAAAAACCTGGAGTTTGTCTAGCACCTCACAGAGGAAACGTAAGTGCCGGTTAAATAAGATATAAATATATGTCTAGTTTAAGGGGATCAACCCCAAGGGAAACCACAGAAAGAGAGGAGGGGTAGAACACAACATCCCTGTACGGTATTCTTTTGGGCACATATGGAGGTGGAGGAGATGTGATCAGGGGGGAGAGATCCTACCATTTGGGGGGGTAGAGTCCTGGGCGAGGGGGATGGAGAAACAGTGGGCTTTCTAAGGCGATTTGAGGGGGGGGGCTCAATGAAAAGAGCATCTTCAAGAACTGTTCCGGGGTGACCGGGCGCCATGTGGTTCAGTCAGGGACCATAGATGGGTGGAAGATCTGACTAGACCCCCGGGGATCGGGGTGGGGCAAACCAAAGGGGGAGTTAGGGAAGGAGGTTGTGTAGGGGGGAGACAGTGGAGGGAGTGGGCGGGACATTAGGTTTAGGGGATCCGGTGAGTTGGGGTTTACCTTTCCGGTGGTTTAGTGCTATTGGCAAAGCACATATATATTTTTGTTCTTTTTTTAAAATTTGTTTATGACTCAACGAGTCTTTACAAAATCATTAGAACATATACAAAACACTTTACATTGCAATAAATACAAAATTTAAAATATGACAAACTGTATGCTAAAAATTACATTTCACTCAGATTTCCAGCATTGCATTTGACAAAGCCTATTTTATGATCTCAACCCTGACCGTTATTAAGGCTATAATAATTTGTATACAATAATTTCACAGGTTTTCAACACACGAACCATTGCAGATGTTAATGCAGCCTTAGAACCCGATATTAATCTGTCCCAAAAATATTCTGAGACAAGGCTTTCTTCATGCCGCACAAATCTCCTGAAGAGTACTAGGCGTGAGTTCCATGTCCCTCCACATTCCATCAACAGGTGCCTAAAGTCTTTGCTTTGCTGGGTTAATGCAGACTGTACATAGCTGTTTTGCTCTATCTCCCTGCGTACGCCTTTCCAGCACTTCTCCACAATGTAACAGGTTTAACCTTATTCTTAGGAAATTATTGCGTGTCAAGCTGTCCGGAAATTTCATGAGATAGCTTGAAAGGCAACATTGTTTTTTCTCCCCCTGCAGAAAGGGGTTTGGAGAAGACATTCTCATTTTCTCAATTGTTTCTATCCAGTCAATGGGCTCTAGCTTCTTCTTAATTTTCAAAGGATTGGAGATGAGAGTGTCTATGTTGAGGTCAATTTTGGAAAGGGACTCTCTCACCTTATCCTCCAATGATGACAAGATTGCCGATCTAGATTTTAACATATGGCATTGAATGTCACCATAGAGAATAGCCTTTTTTCCAATAATAATCTCCCGATATAAGGAGATTAATCTCCAGTTTGCCATGCAACCCAGTGACTTTAAGCCACTTTCAAATCTAAGACTCCAACTGGGTGTGCAGGCAGGGAGCCCTAATACCCTCTTCCATAGCCTTCGAATACACCCAAATTTATGAACCAGAGCTGCAGTCTGGCCTCCAATCCATAAGAATTACCGGAACTATTTTTGCCAGATAATATCTGACCAACAGAGAGATAGAAAATGTACAGAACTTATGATTCAGTTTAAGCATTTGTGCTGCACCCCGCAATATCTTAGCTGCAACCTCAGCCTCGACTTTAAAAAGAGCGGGAGAGGCATGGATGGTTTATCCCAAGTGTTTGACAATGTCTACCCTTTGAATCTTTTGCCCATCTAAATCCCAGTTTGAATATTTGACTTTTGTATGGGGATCTTTGAAAACCATGATATTTGATTTAGCAGGGTTTATAGAGAGCTTGTTAATTCCTGTATACTCACTCAGCTTAGTTAACAAACGATGGAGCCCTATTGGTGTTCTGTCTAGCAACACAATATCGTCTGCATAGGCCAGCCAAAAGATCTTTCTTCCATTCAACACAGGGCTGTCCAATGCAGACAATTCCAGAGAAATACCCATGTCTGCCATGAAGAGGTTGCAGAAAAGGAGAGCCCCTAAACACCCTTGTCTTACCCCCCTTTCTTCCTCAATGATTTCTGAGAGGTGCCCCAACTAGTCCAAGCGAACTATTAGTTTAGTCTCTCTTTGTAGTTCCACCAACATTGCTAAAAGTGTTTCAGGTAAACCCCAGTGCCTCAATTTGTTCCAAAGCAGAGCCCTATCTATCTGATCGAAGGCTTTTGATAGATCAACCCACGCTCCATAAAGGGGCAGCAACCTATTTTCCTCTGCCTGCTCGCTTACTAACTTGAGAATCAGGCCATTTAATGCTGTTGACATGCCTTTTCGGAAACCTGTTTGGAAGCGGGACAAAATATTTCGATCTTCTGCCCACTGTGTCATTTCGTTTAACAGGAGTTTCATGAAGATCTTACTTTCTATGTCGAGCAGAGATATAGGTCGATAATTAGCTGCTGCTCGACGATCCCCACTCTTGAAAAGGGGTATGACCAGTCCAATTTTCCAGGATGCTGGAAATAAATGTCCCTTAAGAATCTCACTAAATAAGCAGAATAGTAGATGTGACCACATTTTTGGCTCATTTTTAAGTATTTGATATGTCAGGCCATTAGGGCCTGCTGCTTTTGAGGCCGAGGATTTGATAATTACCTCTTCAATATCCCTTTAGTTGAAATTCAATTGCCAAGGTGTACATTGTTTCACTACAAACTGGGAACCACTAGGATCTTTAAAGATTTCTGATAGGTGCTTCATCCACCCTCTTTCAGAGACTAAGTTGCACAGAGAACTGCCAGTTTCACCCTCGAATTGGCTGATTAATGCCCAGAAGTTCTTTGTATTCCCTACTCTAAGCAGTTTCAGCACCTGCTCCCCATCGTTTTGCAATCGGGAAGCTTTTTGAAGAAATGACCACGATTTATATTAGTTTTTTTCTCTGCTGACTTCTGCTTAATAAACCTCTGGTGAGAGCCCCGCCGGCTTGATTTCCCGCAAGGCCCTTCTATGCTCTCTTTTCCTTGTCTGTGTCTCCTCATGGAATACGTGGGTGTGTTTATGTTTAACTATCCCTAATGGCTCATTAGGGGCTGAAGTAGCCCAAATGAACTTGGTGATTTTTTGCAGATGGCATTCCCTCTCAAAAATACTTCTTGAGGTCTTTTTCAGATTTAAATTTGCACCTTTGTGCTTGTATTTTACCAACCTAATTTTCCTTTTCACACCATTCAACAGCTGTTTATTTACACTTAGGGGAAAGATGGAAAGGTTGGGGAAGGATAGGTCCAATCTACTGTTATCGCTCCCCCATCATGCTTCACTGTCATGATGGAGGGCAACGTGTGTAGATACTGGGAAACAAAGATGTAATCCAGGATTGATGAGGAGTCACTTCTATGCCACGTTGTGGAGGCCCCCGGATCCCACTCTATACTACCATTAACCATCTTTAGATCCTGATGATCCATAAAATCCAGCCACATCCTCCCATTTTTTTACTTTTTTTTTTACAGTAGACTGGTATGTTGGACCCCTTTTTTAATGCGTACAGTCAGTATTTAGT
This sequence comes from Ambystoma mexicanum, assembly GCF_040938575.1. Taxonomy (NCBI): domain Eukaryota; kingdom Metazoa; phylum Chordata; class Amphibia; order Caudata; family Ambystomatidae; genus Ambystoma; species Ambystoma mexicanum. Next base: position 376,336,092 of record NC_090931.1, read on the forward strand.
TCTCCAGCTAAAATTGTGTAGCTACTCACCGAATCTAGTTTAACTATTTCCGGAAATTAACCCAAAATATCGAGGAAGGAGTTTAGTTTTGAGCAGGCGGGGTTCCAATAGATGTTCATTATCACCCATAAAGCACAGTTAAAATAACTCTTGCTGATCAAAACCGAGAGGAAATTGCTCTTTTTCAAACAAAAATATTACGAGAAGGGCGACAAGGTTGACAAAATTCTGGTTTGGAAATTGAGAGAAGCCCAGAAAAGTAAAATGGTTAGGGCCATAAGAACCAATGGGGAGACCATGCTTTATGACACCACTAGTATAGGGGCGGCCTTCAGACAATACTACATACTATTATATATGTCCGAATTTGATGGCAACAAATCGCAAATAATAGAATTCCTGGCACAGCTACCCATCCCAGGCCTACCCAGGGAAACCACCCTTGACTTAGATGCACCAATATCAGAGGGAGAGGTCACCCAAGCAATCAAATCAATGAAAGGGGGCATGACACCAGGCGAAGATGGGTTCACGATTAAATTCTTTAAGCCTCACTGGTCCACCCTGGCCCCATACCTGACGAGAGTCTTCAATGCGGTATTGGAGTGGTGGACATTGCATGAGTCAAAGATGGGGGCCTTTATAGTGGTGCTCCCGAAAGAGAATAACCATCCAACACAATGCTAATCTTACTGACTTATCTCTCTACTTAATGCAGATGTAAAAATCTTGGCAAAGGTGTTGGGGAAGAGACTTGAGGGAGTTATGCCGTCCCTGGTCCACAGAGACCAGGTCGGCTTCATTAGAGGTCAGCAAGGCTCAGACAACATTAGGAACACACTAAACCTAATGCATTACGTCCAGGAGGTTGACCTGGATGCATAACTGCTTTCATTAGACTCAGAGAAGGCTTTTGACAGCGTGGAGAGGAAATATATGTGGAAGAAAGGGAAGAGCACCAAGAGCATATCCTCCTGGCCCTCACCGTTGACCTCGGTGTGGGGCCCAGTAATCGGATTGGGGGCAGGGGATTCCGCGACTCACATGCATGGTCCGAGAGAGGTCTGGAATGGGCGGGACAGTTGTTCAGAGAGTAGGTTTTCCTGGATTATGGAGCGTTAAAGCAAGTGCTTGAGGGGGATAAAATCTTCATTTTCGAATATCTACGACTGAAAGGGATCCTCACCAGTCAGTGCTGGGGCGACAAACTGAGATGCCCACTTACACCATTTGAAAAAGCACTGGACACTTTGGAGCCCAGGAGGGGGATAGTGTCAAGACTTTATTAGGTACTGATTACTGCAGATAAGAAGGACAGGCAAACCTTTAAAACATTTTGGGACGACCTGGAGGGAGAGGAGATCTCAGAGGAGGCCTGAGGGAAAATATATAAAATTACATTTCATGGGAATCGCTTCACGACAGCCATGGAGCATAGCTTCAAGGTCCTACAAGGGTGGCACAGGGACCCCCTGAGAATATTGTGCATGTTTCCAGGGTCTTCTCTTCTTCTTCTCCACTATGTCCCAGGGGATGCAGCGAAATAGGTTCCTGAGCACACATGTGGTGGCTCTGTCCATAGTTTCAAACATACTGGCAAGAACTCCAGGGCTGGATGTCAGAGGTCATAGATGAGGTCCTTCCCTTAGATCCCCTCCAGTTGTTGCTGAGACTTCCCCCCAAAGGATTCCAACATTTATAGATACCTGAGAATGTGAGAAGCTATGTTCAGGGCTGCTAGGGTTGCCTTAGCCCCAACATGGAAGTGCGGGTCACTCCCTAACAGAGACGAATGGCTGTAGAAATTAAGGGATATAAATTTGATGGAAAAGCTTACGGCAATGGTGAACGTCCAGATAAGCTCATTCATGGTGGACTGGACCCTGTGATAGGCCAGTGGGGCTGGGATGTACACTAGCGGGGAGCCGGGAGAGCACACCCACCGCAGGTTGGAGTTAATGGAGAGGCAGTTGGGGCAAATCAGTGTAAGCCACAGGGAGATGGAGCTGGGAATCGGGGGCCACCAATGTAAGAGCGCAATGGGAGAGGGGGTAACATGAACAGCTCACCACCAGAAAGCCACTGGGCTTCAAGCCAAATTCCAAAAAAAACATCCTGTCTGTGAGGTTCATCTCCATGGTGGCAGTGGAGATATGAGGCCTCGAAGAAACATTGCACAGAAAAATTCAAGTTTAAAAACAAATCATCATTTCTTCTTTTGGATGTACTTTTATGTCTGGCCGTGTGATGGCGGCATTTGCCTCGCGGTTCTAGCACGCCATCTTTGTTATCTTTTTTTTCATATCCTCTGTGCTCTACGCAGGCACATGCCATCTTATATTTGTGTTCATGCTACATTTATCGCCATGTTAGAATCGGTTTCAATGTCTCTATAACAACTACCATGTTCCTATATATGTTCTTGTTGGTGTCTCTACTATAGATGTTAATGGAAATTGCACACTACTAAACTTATGTTTCTGTTGACTCTTTTTCTCAGTTAGAATATACAGGGATACATTAGTAGTGAATTTCTTATATGCTGCAAAACTAAGTTGCGTACGTAGCTAGTGGCATTTACACTGGGGCATGGGGTGGTCATGTTACCATGATTTTCTGCCATTCAATCTCATTAAACCCAGTCTGACAGCTTTTTGTTTGATAGATCATTTCCTGTTCTCTTTTGAACAGTTCTGTTCAGTTTCCTTCCTAGATGATCAATGCATTTTTTAACCACTTTCCATTAGAAATCTTCTAAATTAGGTTGCATTTCAGTAAAATGTTTGACATGGGGAGCATTCTTTTTTAAAAAATATTTATCTTTATTGGAGCACTTGATGTTACACAACACAGTACAGTAGGGTAACTTATACAAAGTCGGTACAGTTGAGAGGGCAACAGAGTATAGGAGCAAGTATTACACAGTACAGTAGGGTAAACATGAACATATCAAGGGGATGGTTTGACATGATTCCAATAAAGGGAGTATAGCCTCGGGGGGACAGTTCAAGTTGATTGCGAGTCAGAGCCATGTCTGTTATTGTCGCTGTGCGCAAAAGGTACATTCTGAGAGGGTTCCAAATATCTCTTGGATGTGATTCAGTGCACTGCTCTTCCATGTCGTTAGCCCATGCTACATCCTTCTGCCAATGGTCTCTTTTGAGAGCATGAGCACTTGTCCAGCGCAAAAGAATACAGCGTTTGGCCAGAAGGAGACATAGTCGTACAAACCTACTCACAGTGCCAGATGGTGAATTTGAAATGTGAAATAGACAGAGCAATGGATGGAGGGGGGACATCTATATCAGTCATTTTGGACAGCTTTGCACACACATCTCTCCAGAAGGACGCGAGCCACGGGCAATCCCATAGCATATGAAAGTATCTACCATGGGTGAGGCTGCAGCGTGGGCATGCCCCAGTACCTTAATTTGAGAACATGCATAGTCTATCCGGAATGTAGTGGTAGTGGTGTAACACATTAAGCTGTATCAGCTGAATGCGGGAGTTGAATGATACTTCATGGGTCTGCGTGCACATGTCGGACCAGAGATCATCGGTTAAGTCCAGTTGAAGGTCTTATGCCCATTTAGCTCGTATTTTGTGATGTACCACACCTGATTGAGTTTGAATTAAGTGATATAGGGACGACAATCGGCTATGACTGTCACCTGCTGTTAATACGAACCCCAGCAGTGTGTTGTTCTCGAGTTTGATCGGGAAGCAACTCCATAGTTTCATGCATGCTCTCCACAGGCCTGCATATTGCAGCCACTACGTGTGTATGTTCTGGGATATCAGGAGTTTGGATGAAGTTATCTTCCAGGTATAATGATCCCAATGTGTGGAATCCTTGTTGTGCCCATGCCGCACGCGAGCCGGAAGTTGGCCCGCGGTAGGCAAGGGACACAATTCCATAGGGGAAAGTATTTGTGGAATGGGGCACGCACGTCTATCACTTTCCATATTTTGCACCAGGCCAGCGCTGGGACGCTTGCAGGGTCGAAGCAGCAAATGTCAGAAAATACATCAGGGAAAACCATTGAGCTCACGTCCCTGTTTCCCACCGAGTACCTCTCTAGCAATGTGCGAGGAGGTTGTGGGTCATCGCGAAACCAAAGGGCTGCAAATTGTGCGTGTGCAGCCATCCAGTAAAGCTTGAAGTTGGGAGCAGTGAACCCTCCCCTGTTGAATGGTTGTGTTTGTGTGTCCCACTTCAATAGTACTGGTCCGGAGTGCCATGTGAATTTGAAAATGTCACTCTCTAGCTCCTGAAAAAAGGATCAGCCAGGCCACAGCAGTAAATTAAGGAAAAAATATAGAAGTTTAGGAAGAATTGTCATTTTAAGGAGCGCAATCTTGTCTGCTATTGTGATGGCGAGGTGGGCCCATCTCGTAAGCCTAGCTCACAAATGAGTCATATATGTGTTGTAGTTACAGTCATGCAGCGTGGGGCCATGCCTAGTCATCATCACACCCAGGCAGCGTATAGTTGTCGGAGCCCACTTGAACCCCTGTAGATCTACCGGTGGGGCAGTGATGTACACAAGTGGAAAGAACTTGGATTTGCTGCAATTCATTCCGAAACGAGACATCTCTCCAAAGTTTAGGATATCTTTCATAATTGGCCTTAAATGTTCCTGGGGATTCCGAGTGTATACTAATGCATCATCTGTGTATAGGGAGATTATCTGTGGTTCACCTGCCATTCGGACCCCGCAGTGTCTGTGTTTGAGTTTTATCATATCTGCCAAATGTTCAATTACAATGGCAAAAATCAGGGGCGACGTGACAATCCTGATGGGTGCTACAGCCTATTGCAAATTGTGAGGCGAGTAGTTCGTTTGTGTTGACCTGGGCTACTGGAGTGTATAAAGGAGGTGTAGGGCCTCGAGGAACCACTGATCAAACCCGCATTTTGATAATACAGCATACATGAACCGCCAAGAGACATAATCAAATGCCTTTTGAATATCTAATGTGGCTGCTACTGTGTGGGCCTTAGGGTCTATCTGTGCCACTGCATTAAAGAGGCAGTGCAGGTTAAGTGCTGTGGACCTGCCCGGGATGAATCCTGACTGATCAGGGTGGATAATCTACGGCATAACCGGCATCAAACTAGTAGCCAATATCTTCGCAAATACTTTCATATCAGTATTAATTAAGGACATTGGGCGGTATCTGCAGGTTTTCTCTTCTTCAACAGAACCATGATTACTGTCTTGCGCATGGTGCCTGGAAGTGACTGGGACTCGAGAGACTCATTTCAGACCTGGAGGAGATATGGGGTGAGGGTTTTCTTTGTAGTGCTTAGGTTAGGCCACCTGTGCCAGGGGCCTCTACATTTGGCAGGTGATCAATTGCCTGGTTAATGTCAGCTATCGAGATTGGAAGCTCTAACGGGGCCTTGGTATCTTGTGATATCTGAGTTAGTGGAAGTGTATCAAGAAACTTGTCAATCTCTTCTCACGTACATGTGTCATTATTAGTGTAGAGATCTCGATAAAACTCTGCAAATACCCCATTGATGCCCCTTCGGCACACCTTTGTGTGTGGACCAGGTCACTTAATGTATCTTGTATGAGCGGGATACATTCGCTGCCACTCTCTGGCCGTGCCATGCGAGCAAGCAGTCTGCCAGGTCTATCCCCCTTACCATATTTCCTACCGGACATAGGAGCGTTAAAAATGGTTTGTTCATGCTCTGCATAGGCTCTAAAGGTATCTATGGCCTACTTAATCTGCACTAGTGTGGTTGTGGAGTGGTCCCTGATTAGTTCCTGCTCTAGTTTATGCAACCTATCCTCACATTGTACTATGCTACGTCAGAATGCCATGAGGACACTGAACTCCGCCGTTATTGCGATTCAATGGATGTAAACCTTAAAGGCTTCCCAAAGTGTACTACATGAGGGCACAGAGCCTATATTCTTTTTTGAAAAAACAAGTGTACGTGGTCGTCAATGGTGGATGCAAACGCAACATCCTGTAGGGTCAATGCACTTGCGCATTCATAATGTCACTGGGCCTAGTAAGATTGTTGATTTGTACTCCCTTGTTCCCCTCCCTGGCCTAGTCACACTCTGAAACACTGTACGGGCGCGATAGAAATAAAATATCAATATCAATATGAATATGGATATGAATAGGGCCAGTGGTTTGAAGATCCAGTTGCTGCGGGGCCTGTAGAGCGTTGGCAGCGTCAGGGAGATACTAACTAGGGAATGGCCAGAATCGGTGCGAGGCACCATGGTGATGTCTTTAACCCCTCCGAGTAATGTGTATTAGTATGCAGTGTCTGCCAAGCATCCACGAGTTCAAGGGAATTCATACCTTCTTTGATAGTAGAGACAGCTCGGGTGAGGGCTCTGTGGGTGTGGGTGGATCTATCCAATTCCAGATCCAGGATGGTGTTATCTCCTCCCACAAAATGAAGTGCAAAATATCCCCATAAAATTGAGGGTCATCAATATTGGGACCATAAAGATTCATCAACAGTATTTCCCTGCTCGCAAGAGTCCTGTACACCAAGACATAATTTGTTTTATTTTTTATTAAATGAGTTTAGTTTATTACAAACTTTTTTATTTTAAGATCATCGTAAATCAGAAAAGAAATGAACATGGTGTGTCATAGTTTGTCAATCAATATGTCCATAGTTGAAACACACAGGGAGAATGATAGTAACACTGGTCCAGTGGATCTCTTAAAGCCCTTAGATGTCGATAGTTCTATCCAAAATTGCAAAAATGCAAAGATCAGTTTTTTCCTCACCCAAAAGGAAAGAGTTCCATGTTTCCTCTGGGGTAAGCGTAGAGATAATTTGAGGGAGGCGCTCAGTGTATTTGTGTCTTATCTCTGCCAAGGCTTCACATGTCATCACAACATGATGTAGCGTTTCTACCTGTTGCTAATTTTGGCAAAAGCGGCAGGTATTTGATGAGCCTCCTAGTTGTTTCATTTGGCCCAGAACCTCACGGGTGTAAAGGTGGTTAGCCTGAATCGCAGGAAGCGATCACGCAGTTTTGAAGATGGGAAAAGTTGAAGATATGGTGGGATTTGGTTTAGCTTTCGAGCTTCAAACGGGCAATTAATGGACATCAAATAAAGTGATTTCAGGTTCTGGGTCTGTATCCATATTCATTTTGTATTTTCTTCTTAATTGCGAGGGGGTTATGCTTCAATGCATCCAATGAGGTCTCTAGTGACTCTATCCACTCTATGCATATAGTCTTCCATTTAGTCAGAATAAAGTTGTTTGAAGTAGGTAGATTTATTCTCAGGATGTTGAAGGCAGGGATATCATCATCAACTACGGTTTTACGGTATAAGTACAACGATTTCCATAGGACTTGGAATGTATAGATTGTAAACTTATTTCATACCGTGTTCTTTGGACTGGAAACGAGCTAGGCAAGGCCAACACTTTTCTCCAAAGAAGGCCTTCCAGCCTATCCCAGATGTGATATGATAAGTTTAGAATAGCTTCTGCTCCATTGCATAGAATGGCGATCACGTTTTGTCGATATAAAGTTTTTAATGGCTGCATGGAGAATTTGCTGTATTTTTTGTGTAGTATCAAGCCTTGGCGAGCTAAAGATAGCGTTTTAGCTCGCAACATTTTCTCCTAGTGTCGTTCACAAATACTCAAGTTGAGACAGATTCCTAAGTATTTGTATGAGTGGACCTGGGTGAGTCGGATCGATTGAAGGAACACTGAAAGTGATTTCCGTTTGCAGCTTTACATAGCTGAGAATGTCATAACTTGTGAATTTTCTGTGTTGATCGTCAAGTTGTTGGTTTCCACATAGGCAGCGAATCCGTCAAGCCGTCTTTGTAGGTCAATCTGGGTTTTGTCCAGCAGGACCAAATCATGCGCGTGTAGCAGCCATGGTACAGGAGGACCATTCAAAATAGGTGGGAAGGCACAAACTTCTTCTTGTGATATTGCGATTTCCAATATATAAGAGGTAAATAGCGTTGTCGCAAGAGGGCAACCCTCTTTCAAACCTCTCTGTGTGGATTTTCCTTGTCACCATTCCCTCTGCAGATAAGCGCACTCTAACTGACGTATTAGAATAAAGTGCTCTAATGGCTGCAAGTGTATCTTCTGGGCAATCCCATCCCTTTAATGTCTCCCATAGATGTCTCGATCAACAGAGGCCTGTTTAAGGTCTATAAATATCACATGTAGATTACTCTTTGTCCTTATTGCCTCTAGCTTGAGGAGTTTAAGGATTAGTATATTGACATTAGTGCCCACCCCATTTTATTTTCAAATCTATTTATTGGCATTTGTTATTTGTTACAAACATAGGAAAATGACCATTACTGCCATCAAACAATAAATCACATTGCGTCTCGGATTATTAACATTTACAACTTAACATAGAAACTTTAACTATCTCCAAATGTTTTGTTTCTTGAGAGGCCGGTGCCGAGTGGGGGGACAGGGGGGGATTAGGACTTTCAGGGGGGGGGGGAAACTTCCCATAGCAGGGCTCGCATGAGGTTATGATTGGGCTGCCTCGAGGACTCCAGTTCTATCCGTGGGTCTTTCTACTGTGGGTTTGTGCTGGTTCATGGGGGCTTATCATCGGAGGGGTAGAACAAGGGGTCTGTGAGTCCCTTCCAGGCGTCTAAGGTCATACTCGAGGCATCTGTGGATCTAGCCACACTCTCTTCCCAGGCTCTCGTTTCTGCCAGCACCCATCGTTTCAGTTCTCTGTGCCAGATTTTCTGTTGTGGTCCCGATGGTTTCTTCCAGGACATAGCAATTGTCCTCTTAGCCAGAATACACATAATGTCCATTAATCTAACAAGGTGCTTTAGCTTTGCTGGTCTGGGGTATGTGCCGAGTAGGCACTCCGCAGGAGTCCATTCGTATCTGGTCAGCCCTAGATTTTCACTTGTCTGCTGTATTAAAGACCACAGGGATTGTGTCCTGGCACACCGCCAGAATGCGTGGAGCAGGTCCGCATTGTCCATTTCGCACCAGGTGCATTTGGAGCTCTGAGTTTTATGGAGTTTGGCCAGCCTGGATGGGGTTAGGTATGTCCGATGCAGAAGATTCAATTGTATTTGTCTAAACCTATGATTTCTGGATACTGTTTTAGGAAATGTCAGAGCCCTTTCCCATTCCCCATCTGTTAATTCTCGGCCTATGTCTGCTTCCCATCTGGATTTGAGTCCAGCACTGCGTGGGTTGGGGGTGTCATTTAGGTGGCTATAGATCTGAGACACTGGTCTCCCTCCCTCTCCCAGTTCATACAGTAACGTAATCAGGGGGTTTGTGTCTGGTTCCTCTGGCCATGTCGACCATCTGGCACGTGTCGTGGATCTTAATTTTTGATACCACAGAAACTGGCCTGTGTGGACCTCATTTTGTTCTTGAAGCGTTTCAAATTCTTTGAACTCCCCCTCCGTGTATAAGTCCCCCCATGAGTATTTCCCCTTCTGTTCCCAGTGCCTGAGGTGTTGCAGGTCCGCGGGGGATTTGCATAGGTCCGAGACAAGCGGTATGTTCGGGGAGTATTGGTGTTTAACATGGGCGAGGGATTCAGTCCTATGCCAGATTTTGCGTCCAAGGGTGACCATTAGGGGGGCATTTCTTATCAGGTGGGTGGGGGCCCAGGGAAGTTCTTTTATGTACAACGGGGAGACCAGTGGCTGCAGGAGTGGCGTCTCCGATGTGGCATCGTCTGCTAGCCACTTAGTGACAAAGCTAAGCTGCGCTGCCAGATAGTATTTTTCAAAGTTTGGGAGTTGGATTCCCCCCTGAGTATACGGTAATGACAACGTGGTAAGCGCTATCTTACGTCTTCCCTTCCCCCACAAGAAGTCTCTCAGCATACTTTCCAGTAGGCGAAAGAAGGGCGCTTTGATGTAGAAGTGTACGTTCTGAAATCCATACAAGAATCTAGGAAGGACAATCATTTTAGTTATGGAGGCCCTGCCCATCATGGATAGGGGGAGTTTCGCCCAGAAAGCCATAGATTTCCTCAAGGTCGGGAGAGCAGCCTTAGTGTTGCGCTCGTGCATTTGTTCCGGGGAATGCATTATGTGTATGCCTAAGTATTTGAACGAGGTGTGTTCCCACCGTATTCCCACCGAAGGAAGCTCCGATGCTTCCTTTCCCTTAAGATTTGCCAGGGGGAAGAGGCAGGATTTAGCTCTGCTGAATTTTATTCCGGAAACCTTTGCGAAATTGTCTAGGACATCTAGCATCGTGGGCACATTGTAGTATGGGTCCCTAACAAATAATAGAACATCATCCGCATAGAGAGAGATAATGTGGTCAGTGTCTCCCAGCCGGATCCCAGCATCAAAAAATTGCTTTCGAAAGTAGATAGCAATGGGTTCTAGGCCTAGTACGTAGAGCATGGGAGAGAGGGGACAACCCTGTCTGGTTCCTCTGCATATGTTCCAGACCTCCGATACATGCTTCCCAGTTTTTACTCTGGCTCTAGGTTTTGTGTATAATATCTTGATCCACCTAATGAACCTCGGGCCAAAGCCGAACCCCTCCAGAACCGCCAATAGCCACTCCCAAAAGATCGAAACGAACGCCTTGATGGCGTCCAGGGACAGCAGTGCGTATGCTTCTGTGCAAGCTTCAGTTTGGGCGATGACATGCTGCACTCTGCGCAAATTCATGGTTGTGTTTCGGGCTGGTATAAAGCCGCATTGGTCTTCGTGTACTACTTCCCCTATAATTCTAGCCAGTCTATTTGCTAACACTGTTGTCAGGATTTTCGCATCGTAGTTAAGCATTGCTATCGGACGGTAAGAGTCACATCTGTCAGGGGGTTTATTAGGCTTAATAATCGGGATCAGGAGGGTCTCTCTCATGCTATCGGGTAATATCCCTGTCTCGTGTGCTTCTTGAAAGACCTCGTCTAGCAGGGGCGTTAGTGTGGGCTCATACGCCTTATAAAACTCCGTGGGCAGACCATCGCTCCCAGGCGTCTTGCAAGTGGCTAGTGATCTAATGGCTTCTGTGATATCCTCAGTTGTGATATCTGCATCTAGGGCCTCCGATTGCTCTGGGGGCATCCTGGGGAGTCCTATCTCTTCAAGGGTGTCCATGATTTTCTCTAGGGGGATCTGGTCACTATGAGAGTAAAGGCGTTCATAGAAGCCCTTAAAGGTATCGTTTATGGCTTGCTGTGTCTGTGCTACCCCCCCTCTTCGGTTTGTACCCCAGTGATTGTGTGCCTGGGGTGTTCTTTCTTGCAGAGCCAGGCTAGCATTCTGCCTGGTTTGTCCGCCTCCGTGTGTATTCTATTAGTTTTGGTGGCATAATCAAATTTGGCGAGCCTATTCCATGCTAAGGTAGAGTTAGTTCTAAGTACTTTGAGGTTGTCCTCCCTTTGTTCTGTGGCAACCGGGGCTGCTTCCAATTGTTCTATTTGCTGCTCCCAGTGGATCAGCTCGCCCCTGAGTTGTCTCTTAATGCCCCCTGCCTTTGCTATTATCTCCCCTCTCGTCACTACTTTTAGGGCGTCCCACATTGTGCTTAAGCGGTCTACGCTTCCGGTGTTTCTTTCTATGAAGCATTCTATGAATTCGTGCAGGTCTTCCCTAAATGTCGGGTCTCCCAGGGCGTCTATCGGCATTCTCCACATTGGAATAGGAGGTCTGGGGCCAGTGTGATTCCAACCCACCAGGAGTGGAGAGTGGTCGGAAATGGTTCTGCCCAGATATTGGGCTTCTTCTATTTGTGGCAGATGTTCGTTGCTTATGAAAACATAGTCCAGTCTGGTGTGGAGACCGTGTAGAGAGCAGAAATATGAGTACCCTCGAGCGTCAGGGTGACACTCTCTCCAGGTATCTGCCAAGTGTAACCTATCGACTAATAGGGAGAGGGCTGTTGTAGCCGCTGAGGGCCCTTTTGGATGCGGGAGGGACCTATCAAGTATCGGGTCGTGGACACAGTTGAAGTCTCCCCCCCAAAAAAGGATTTCATGCCTATATGGCGCAATCTTGGCGTACATGGAGTTTAGGTGCGATGGGATGTTAGTGTTGGGGAGGTAAGAGTTCACTATGCAAATATCTGTTTGTTCTAGCCTGCCCCATAGTATTACAAACCTTCCCTCTGGGTCTGACTCGGACTTAGTTACCTGGAAAGGGAGTTGTGGGTGAACCCAAGTATATACCCCTCTTGCATACTTAGAGTACGAAGTTCCGACCCCCTGGCCTCCCCAGTGTTCACTTAGCCTCGCTAGGGATTCAGCCGTGCAGTGTGTCTCTTGCAGTAACGCTATCTGTACTCTCTTTCTGTTCAAATAGGACTTGACTCTATTCCGGCGTAGGTATGAACCCAGACCCCTCACATTCCAGGTCAATATCTTTATATTTGTTTTAGCCGCCATAGTAGGGTAATTGAGTAACACTCACAGTTTTCCGACCCCTGTTGACCTCGTTTGTCCTTCTATCCTGTCCTGGTCTTCTCCCCACCTGTCCTCTCGTTCCGGGCCCAAATCTTTCGCTGGTTGGAGATTTTTGAACTTGTGTAGATCCCATTGTGTTGAATGGGGGAAAAACTAAACAAAACTTTCCAAACTGACCCTAGCAGCTGCTTTTAACTTGCAGCGCTCAGGGGCTCCTGAGCCTTCCAGGCCACTCCTGGCCTTCCGGATCAGGTTGTGTGTGAGCAAACTGCTTACACCTTTTCTGGTGGGGTGGGTTGTTTGTCCGCCGCTTGTATGCTCCTCCGATCTCGCGTCCGATGTTGCGAGACTTGTAGTAGGACTTTCATAATGGTTCGTTCGTCTACGGTTCGTGTTCATTTCCTTTTGTTTTCTGCAGGGATTGCCCATTTCTTGCGTTCACCGGGGGTGGGTGGTCATCCCCGGTCTGAGTTCAGTGGTTCTTCCTTGTCGTCCGCCAGGTTGTTATGCTCAAGCCACATATTAGCTGCGGCTGGGGTCTCTAGGAACGTCGCTTTCCCTTTATATAAAATCTTGAGACGTGATGGGTATAAGAGCATATATTTCAAGTTGAGCTTTCTCAGCCGGGCTTTTATTGGAATGTAAGAGTTTCTGGCTCGTTGTACTGCAGGGGTGTAGTCCGGGTATATAACTATTGTGGAGTCATTTCTTTTTATCTCCCCGCCTTCTCTAGAGAACCGCAGTATGGTTTCGCGGTCTCTGAAATTTAAAATCTTTGCTATGATTGGACGTGGATGAGATCCAGGTGGGGGACGTTTCTGGAGAGACCTGTGGGCCCTTTCGACAGAGAATCCCTGGGAGTGGTTTGCCACCCCTATTTCTTGCTGTAGGAGCGTTTCAATGAAGGTAGTCGGGTCTGGGCCTTCTAGATCTTCAGGAACCCCCAGTATACGAATGTTATTACGGCGCGCCCGACCTTCTGCGTCCTCAGAGCGGGCCTCTAGCCTTGCTACCTTTTGCTCCAGATCTCTGACCGTCATCTTTAGATCTCGGGTGTTCTCAACATTTTCCTGCAGGGCGGCCTCCGTCTCCGTGACTCTTTCCGTTAGGTTGCGGGCGTCCTGCCGCATGAGCTGCATGTCTGACTTCACCTCTTCAAGCCGTCCCTCGAGTGATGTGCGGAGGGCAGCTATTGCTTGGAGGACTTGCGTGTGTTTGAGGTCCTCCTCTTGTTGAGGCGGGTCTTCAGGGAATTCTTGGTCTTGTTGTGATGACTGCCGTTGGGGTCTGACTGTCGTAAAGGAGTCCATCGTGACTAGTTTCGGCTTGGTCCTGGGGGGAGACATCTCCTGGTTTGAGATCTATAAGTGCAACCCCCTGCAGAGTGCAGATCTGTCGACGACCCCTGTATCGAAATTTTCGTGTGGGCTAAGAGGGAACTTTGGTCCCAGGGATCCTACCCCAGTTTTTCGGTTGTTTCTGGCAGCTGGTGTCTCCACGATTAGGTTTCAAAATCTTGACCAGTGGCTGTGGGCTCAGGTTGTATGGAGAGCCTTGTTCTGGGAGTCGCTGTGGTGCCAATAGGTCCCGGGCTGCAGGCAGCGTCCAGTATATTTCTGGTCCCTGCCTGCGCCTCCAATGGGCTGCCGGCAGGCAGGTGTCGTCCCACCACCAGTGGGTCGGACTCCCTGGGGCTCCCAGTCACTGTATTAGTCGCCCTTCTCCCCCTCGGGCCTTAGTGCTGTGAGTGGGTTCCTTCCGCTGGGGTCTGCCTCTCACGGGTCTTCCTGTGTATCAGGCAGCCTCTAGGGTGACCGGGGCCCCACAGATCTAGGCCAGTCCTCCTTGCAGGAGTCAGTGATGAGCCCCAGGGCCGGCCGAGCTTCGCTCCCTCAGGCTGCTGGGAGACCGTATGAGGCGATTTCAGGTGGTCCCGTTAGGGAGCGTCGTGAGGGGGACCCGGTCCCGCTTCCAGCGTTAGTGAGGGGCCCGCCGCCTTCTGTTCTATTCCCCGTATCTCGCTCAACTGTGGGCTGTGAGCGTGGTCAGTCTCACCTTCACGCCGCCGGGACTGCTAAGTGTTCCCTGTTCCAGCGTCCGCGGCGGACACGACCTCCTCCCGGCCGCGCCCATGCAGTCGTTCCTCCGACCTCCGCAGCAGTCACCGGCGCCGGCCTCCCACTCTCAAGTGTCCGCCGGCGGGCAGGTAACAGGCTCCTCCGCAGCGGCCACCCCAGCTGCAGCGGTCCGTAGGATGGCCCGGGGGGCCGAGGCTGGCTCCGTCCTACTCCGCGGCGGGCGCCGCCATGTTGGAGTCCCAGGGGGCTCGGCTTCGGGCTTCCCGTTTTCCGTCGTCCGCACTCCGATTCCGCCCAATATTGTTGCCGAGTGTTGGCAATCGGTTCCCCCACAATATTCTGGCCTCAGCTCGTGTTGTAGACCTTGATTCAGCGAAAGTTGGGCATTAGTTTCAGGATCACGGACGGAGCTCCGTGGAGGTCTGTCTTTACGGCATGCGTGCTGGCCACGCCCCCCGTGCCCACCCCATTAACATATCCTGTTTGTCGGGGGTCTCCTCGATGCGATAGTTTCATCCAACTGCTTAAGTTTTGTTTTAGCAGCATTGTTGCAAAAAGCTTCCCTAAACGATCTAATGAGGCAATGGGCCTTTAGTTCGAGAGTAATGATCTGTCACCTTGTTTGAATATTGGGATTAAGATAGCTGTTTTCCATGTTTCTGGCACTTGTTTTGAATCACAAATCACTTCAAAAATAGCCTTACAGAACTCAGCCCTGCTTCTGGGTTAGCTTTGAGATGATGATTGGAAAGACCATCGGGGCCTGGGGCACGGGAGGCGTTCAGATGTTTGATTTGCATTTCAATCGTTTCTCAATCCCACTTGAGGTCCCATCTTTGGTTGTTGAGACATTCCCCAAAAGGTTCAATATGTGCATGTATTTTGAAGCTAGTATATTGCCTCAGTTTTCTGGAAGCAGGTTTGCAAAAAGTAGTGAGAAGTGCGTCTTCCACGTTACTTCAGGAACCTCCGAAATTAGAAGCGCTGCCTGATTTGCGTTTCCATTCAGCAAAGACCATAATGCAGAAGATGTACGATTTGCCAGGGCATGTAACATACACTCTGCATCATGTTGGCACCGCGCAACCTTGGACATGAGTAGCCAATTTTGATATTTTTGCTTGATCTTTTCTGCAGACTCACACGCTGGTCTAATGGTAAAAGGTATGTTTTCTTTAACTCATTGCATTTCTGTTTTCTTTTTACAACCAAGTCAAGGTGGTATGCATGGTTGTTATTAACATCCGTGACTGGAGAATTCCTCTTCACACGTCTGAAAGGTGCAAGGATCCAGTCATAGTCCAAACTGCTGTGCCAATACATGCACTGTTGAGAATTGTTGTCATGATAGATTGGGCTTCCTGAGGATCGATCCGTAATCTAGAGAGTCCCTTGTCTAATCGTAGAGCAGGTAGATTAATCAGAGATCTTCTCTCTTGAGGAGCGTTCCAGGAGAGAGTTAGGATCTTATGGCCACTTTTCGTAGTGTTGCTAATTTGCAACGAGTCCAATTCTGGTAATAGAGCTGCTGAGATTAATAAATAGTCTAAGAATGCTTGCATCTTTCCTTTGTGCCAGGTCGGCACAGGGGGGATGTCTCCCTTCAGCCGTCCATTGGTTTGCAGAATGGAACACGCGTTCAGCTCTTTTAACCACGTTATCGCCTTCAAGGGGATATTTCTTTCTGGGATTAAGGTTCAAGGCATTTTGAATAGATGTAAATTCAAATCTCCACTCAAGATGAAGTTAATTGCAGGGTAGCAAATCACTAGGGCATCGATAGCTTGCAGAATTGTGTCAATGAAGATGATATCGTTCACCGCAGCCGGGTACGAATATACATTACAGATTACAATATATTTAGCTGATGGATCTTGGTGCAGCAATATCTTAATTACAGTAATCTGAGTGAAAGGATGCGGTGTGAAATTTTCTTCAATTTTGATATTACTTCCAGCTTGTATGAAGGTCATTAGCCCTGCTGAAGGACGCCCCGCCGTGCGGGCTACAGCTGGATTTAAAAGAACAGTGTAACCATCACACAATGGTTGGTGGCGTAACCACGTTTCTTGAAGACATATAATGTCGTGGCTACATAGTGTTGAGGTGTCTTCATCGATAAGATGGACAAATCCTCTTGTGTTCCAAGATCACAATTTCCATGGCACTGAATCGCGAGGTGATGGTTGCTAATCATGTCACTGTTCTCGCAATAACGTCGTCATAGTACTATTTGTAGCTTGGTGTTTAGGTCTTTCCGATCTTTGTTGGTTTAGCACTATTCTTTTTGTCTCTGGTGTCGAAATTAATCGTCCTACCTGTGAGTTTTCGTGGTATGCCTCTTTTGTGCTCTTAGTTGGGGCAGACATAGCAAAGTCAAATCCAAGAGGCAATAATGCCTCACGATGTTCCAAAATTTCAGAGAGAATTTTCTCTGATGTGAAATGGAGTTTGACCCAGTCCATTCTATCTTCGTCTATAAATTGCACTATCCTAATGTCCTTGGAGCCAATTGATTGCAGCATAGGGACAGCATGGAGGAGTTTCATCACGTTGTCCGGTTTAATTTCAAGCCATCCGCTACTTTGGTGAGTCTTTCTATCATCACTGTGTGTTGGTATACTCAAATTCCAGCATCTTGTAGCGAGTTCCAGATTCTAAGGTACAGTGGTCAGTAACCTTCTCCTTAGTGCTATGCGGGTTTAGTGAACAAGCTTGTTTCTGTGCCACAGTTGTGAATTGCGCACCTTGAAAGGCAGCTAAAATGTCTTGAAATGGTAGTTTGTTTCTGGAAGATCCGTCTTGAGCATAGATCTCACAAGGTCTTTGTCAGAAATAGCTTCACATGACAGCTCACCCTGATGGTGTGGTTCCTGGGTCTTCGGCGATCCCTCATCTATTGTGTAGGTAGGTAGATAGTTCCATTAGAACCTTTGCGCTGTTAGCCTCTTCTTCCAGTCTGTTCTCTGTTGCAGAGCAATCCAATTCTAACTGGACGGCAGTGGCCACTTCAGGTAAAGTTCTGAGTTTGGGGTTAGACAGTCTTATTTGTGTTCTAACTGTCGGGATCTTCAGGTTTCGAAGAAAAGACCTGGATCCATTTGATCTCGGTTTAGTGGTGTTTGTTAGGTTTTTTGCTTTCTTCGATCTTCTCATTTTGAAGGCAACTGCTTGTGAATGCTGTGTCGACTGATGCTTTTGAAATGCGGCAAACAAATCTTTCGATGTGGAGTCAACTGTTTGGGTTAAATCTCAAACTTTGGGAGTGACATCTATCTCTTGCGTTTCCACATTTGCCAATATCGGCCTATCATCATGGGTCTGTTCGAAAGTAGAAGTATTCAGTCCTGCCAAGGTCCGAGGGGTTGGTATCATTCCATTCTTATTAGGGAGTGTTGCCTTTGGTAGAATTGTCTCAGCTGCCAAAGGGCCTGCCAACTTCGCATCAAGGTATGGGGCTTGTATTGCAGTGTGTCATTTGTTGGAGAGGGAGGTCATAGAGCAGTTAGGGGTTGGCAAAATTACCCTCTCTTTCGTTTGTTTGGAAAATGGCTGAGGGATTTCACTATCCACATTCATCTGGACTTGGTTATTTTGGCAGCCTTGTGCCAGTACTTCTCTGTGCATATCGAGAAGAAGCCTGTTGGAGACCATGTTACATCTTGAGCGAGATCGGTCTTGTAGCAACGATTTTGCAGTTTCTAAAAGTGCTGTCATCAAAATAGATGTATCCGTTTGTTCCCCTCTAGCTAAGTAGAAAAGCCTTGCTTGCCAGATTGAGGACTGCTCCGCCTCTATATCTACTCGAGTATGGACCTTTGTTATAAATGCTTCCAGATGGATTTGTTTGGTATGCATTAGAGCTAGAAGGGTCGTTTGGTCTTTCATGGCGTCATGTTATGTTTCATATAATTTGAGAAACGGCGTAAGGGAGACTGTCAACGTAGCCATCAGGGTGTTTTGTAATTCCATGATCGCCGTCGGCATGTGCGGGTTAGTCAAGCTATCATGATCATTCTCCAAGCTCGTACTACTCACCTCCCTTCTCGTTTCCTCAATATTGTTGGACGTCGTCAATGAAGGTATTGCAATGTTAGTTGCAGATACGGCAGATGTATGACTAGGAACTCTTTCGTGTAAAGATGTGTTCATATGTGTCCTCCAAGTAAGAGGCGCCTCCTCATGGCCATGCCAACAGAGGACATATGGTGCGGATTGGTGGAAACCGCATTTGTGAGGGGAGGTGTCGCAGAGAAGACCATGTCGAGGATAGCACTGTCAGGTGAATGCTCTCGGGAAAGGAATTTCCGTCGTCAATGTCAGAGTTTTTATTGAGCTCTTGCAGACTGGGCTGCCAAATACAGATTTCCTTTTTTCCATGTTTTGCATAGACGTTTTTATCTTGATGATGTCTAACGAAAGTCGGGCAGCCTTCTGTCTTGATAAGTTCAAACCACCAAGCGGCTGCATCATTGGTGAAGTTTTATCCATGGTCGGTAAGGTTGAGAAACACAAAGGTGGAGCGGTGAATAGGACCGGAGGGGGTTGGCCAGACTCACTCCATGTGTTAGTTGTAAAAGCTTCTACCTCGATGTGTATTAAGGCTAAGTTCTCAAAGGAACACAACGCCAGCGCCGTTGTGTACCGGCAAGGTAACTCATTTCTCGTCCAGCCATGTATTGGCAATAGTGGGACATTTCAACCTCAGCCTCTGCAGGGAGAGGACAGTGGGAACATTCTTCTACGCCAAATCTGTTCGAACAGCAGAGGCTAATCAGTGATTTTGGGTCTTGCATTATATTCAAACTGGAGTCCCAGGAAGAGTCGTTAGCAAATGCGCAAATCATGCGCTAGAGAATGTTAAAGAGTAGCGGACAACAAGGGGGAGCTGCGTACGGACACGCTCACCTGCAAGTTAGTCACACCATCATGGACATCCTCGATCTTTCCAGGTCAGACTGCTGCCTCGCGTGGTAACAAATCCACTGCTGCCTCCTCGGAGAGTAACTGCTTCAGGCGTTGGTGTTATATCCTAAGGCCTGGGTTGGGCATGGGCCCGACAACTCCTTCACAGTTCCTTTACAACTCCTTATAACTCCACGCCTAACTCTTGCGCTTGCGCTTCGTCCCCGGTGTGGGTTATGTAGTAGAAGAGGAAGGAGCACTCTTAAAGGTACAATGTCCTGCAGCACTATCAAACAGGATTTTCCGCCTCCCAGCTTTGTACATCTATATCGCCCGGTTTTCATTCCACCAAGTCCAACAGTTTCATCCGTCTTGGGCACCAGATCGCTCTAGCACCCTTTTGGAAATGCTCCAGGGTCTGAGACCAGTCCTCTTGAAAGCCTTGGTGAGCCCCTTGTAATGAGTATGTTGCCCATTAAAGTCCTACAAAATTCCAGACTTTACCCACCCATTCATGTTCCGAGGGAGGCTCCTTTGGTTTCAATTTTTGTGGCGCCCCAGCTGTCATCAATATCACATATATTTTACTTTTCGCTTTGGAGGGGAGCCCCTCTAGATGGCCACCCAGCCCCAAAATAGAGAGGCCTCTATTACCGCTTTCCTTCAGACCTAAAGCCTCTCCCAGGGCTTTCCATATTACCTTTCCACCAGGCTGAGCGGGTGAGTGCAGCGCGAAAAAGATCTTACATTGCTGCCCTCCTGGGCTTGATAATACTGCTTGTGCCTGTCATTGTTTGTGTTCTTGCCTGTTGTCCCCTGTTCTCCTGCTCCCCCTTCCCCGTTGTTCTCCTCCTCCCTGCCCGCCTCCCATCCCGCCCACACCCCCCCTGATTGGCTATCTGGGGCCGTGTGCTTGCTGGGCACTGTAGCACTGCTCAAAACGCTCGCCATTTCCATCTGGCTGAGCGGGTGAGTGCAGTGCAAAAAAGAACTTACATTGCTGCCCTCCTGGGCTTGATAATACTGCTTGTGCCTGTAATTGCTTGTGCTCCTGCCCATTGTCCCCTGTTCTCCCGCTTCCCCTTCCCCGTTGTTCTCCCCAGCCCCCGCCGCCTCCCATCCCGCCCACCCCCTCCCTGATTCGCTCTCTGGGGCCGTGAGTTTACTGGGCACTGTAGCGCAGCTTGCCATTTCCACCAGGCTGAGCGGGTTAGTGCAGCGCAAAAAAGATATTACATTGCTGCCCTCCTGGGCTTGATAATACTGCTTGTGCCTGTAATTATTTGTGTTCCTGCCCGTTGTCCCCTGTTCTCCCGCTTCCCCTGCCCAGTTGGTCTCCTCCTCGCCCGCCTCCCATCCCGCCCACACCCCTCTCCTGACTGGCTCTCTGGGACTGTATGTTTGCTGGGCGCTGCAGTGCTGCTCGCCACACTCACCATTTCTACCAGGCTGAGCGGGTGAGTGCAGCACGAAAAAGATCTTACCTTGCTGCCCTCCTGGGGTTGAAATACTGCTTGTGCCTGTAATTGTTTGTGTTCCTGCCTGTTGTCCCCTGTTCTCCCACTTCCCCTTCCCCGTTGTTCTCCTCCTCCCCGCCCGCCTCCCATCCCGCCCACAGCCCCCCCCTTATCACTGACCTTCCCTGGGCAGCCCCTGCCCAGCAGCCCCACGGCTAAGGGCCCCTAGGCTAAGGGTGTCTCCAGCTTAGTGGCTCCCTGTTGGTGTCTGCAGGTGTCTGCGGGGGATGCAAGTTGCCAGTCACCTCCCTTCTGACCGCCCTGCTTACCCCCCTTCCACTTACCCGCAGTTATTCCCTGCTGTTTCAAATTGTATAAATTGCCTATATCAGTACCACATAAAAATTGCATTGTGAAACCTAGGCCTTTTCTCCCTCTTTTGGACTCTCAAACTTATGTGTGTCTTAGGTGTGTCTTCTCTCCTGTCTTAGAATGTGCATTTTCTGAGCTCTCATCTCTCGTCCCATTGCTCTACTCACTTACCTCTCGCTGTCTTCCCTAGGGTCCCCCCCTCCCATCTACTCCATGGTGCTCTCTGTCTCCTCTATCTTCTCAAACTGCTTCTCTATTGACTATCGTGCTCTCCTCACTAAGT
Source organism: Ambystoma mexicanum (assembly GCF_040938575.1). NCBI lineage: Eukaryota > Metazoa > Chordata > Amphibia > Caudata > Ambystomatidae > Ambystoma > Ambystoma mexicanum. The sequence continues at coordinate 376,357,579 of NC_090931.1, forward strand.
CTGGTAGGAAGAAGTTTAAAAAGGACATCCTGGTCTCCAACCTAGGTCTCCCTATCGCTGACACCTACACTAGTGCCTCCTCCAAGGAAACTGTCACTGACATCCTCTTTGTCATTCCTTCACCAGACCTATGGACCCCTCATATGGTCTCTGTGCTCTCTCCTTTCTCCTCTTCTCCCATTATTGGTGGCACCCGTTGGGACGCCCTCCTGTCCTCCTTCCATTCCTCTAAGGTCATCATTAATGTCTACTCTAATGGGACCGTCCTGCTCCAAGGCCCTCAGGCCAACCTTCATCTCTTTGATAGACGCTTCCGGCGCCTCATCAACTTCCTTTCTTCTCTTGCTGTCCCCTCCCGCCTCTCCCTGACTACCTCGCCTCCCCTTTCTGCTTCCTCCATGGCTACCTTGCCTCCTCCTTCCCTCTCTGCCCCCTCTCGGGCTCCCGCTACACCTCCGAAGGGCGTACCTATGATCTGTAGCCCTCCCCGGAAGTCATTCAAGGATGGCAACCTTCTCCATATTGCCACTCTAAACTCGCTCTGCTGTCAAACACGCCTCTGATATCACCGAGACATGGTTCACAGCTGGCTCTGTCACTAGCTTTGACACTCTCCTACCTGACGGCTACAAGATCCTCTCCGTGCCCAAGTCCAACCGCTCTGGTGGTGGTGTAGCCCTGATCTTCCCCGAATGGTTTCTTTCCACTGTCACTCCTACGCAGGCCTACTCTTCGTTTGAATGCCTCGTCTGCAGGCTCTCTCTCTCCCCTAGCCACTCCCTCACTGTGGCCACTATCTATCGGCCACCTGTTCAGATTTCCTCCTTCCTCTCTGTGTGGGTGGACCTCTCCTCCTCACTCCTGGCCTCCACCACTCAACTCCTCCTTCTCTGAGACTTCAACATCCACCTGGATGCCTCCTGGCCTCCCTTTGGACTCTTTTGCAACCTCTGCGAGTCTCTCTCACTCACTATTCTCCCCTCTGACCCGACTCACTCTGCAGGGCACACTCTCGATGTTCTGATATCCTCAGACCTTGCCCTCTCTGTCCCTCTCTCCACTCCTCTCTCCTGGACTGGAGTGATCACTTTCTCCTATCCTCCCACCTCACCCTCCCTACCCCTTATGCCAAGCCACCTCCATCACTGCCACCCACCTTCTCAGTCATCCGATCCATGAAGCGCGTGTCAGTTGAGGCTTTCGCCGCCACCTTCTCACCCCCTCCTCCCCCTTTGGCTGATTCTCACCCTGACACAGCCCTCTCCACACTCCACTCTTCTATATCTGATACTCTTGACATCCTTGCCCCTGTCATGAGAATCCGCCTGAAGCCGAAAGCCAAGTGTAACTCCTGGTATGACTCAGACCTCGTCACCCTAAAACGCAAGTGCAGGGTGGCCGAAAGGAAATGGCGTGATTCATGTTCATCCTCTGACAAACTGGCCTGCTGCAAAGGCAATACTGGATCTCCGTCCTCAACAAGAAGAGAGCTCATATCCAAGCCCGCGTCTCTGCGGCATCTAACAACTCGGCTGAACTCTTTAAAATCTGCAAGGAACTGGCTAATCCTGCCGCAGTCTCTACATTTCCTGTCTCTTCCCAGACCCTCTGCATGGCACTGGCTTCTCACTTAATTTCTAAAACTCAGAACATTGTGTCCTCACTCTCCTCCTATCGCCTCCCTCCCTCTTCTGCTGGCCCTTCTGCAGCCACCCCCTCCCTCCTTCTCTGCCTTTCCCCTTTTCTCTGTAGACAAGGTTTCTAGACAAGTCTGATCTATGAAAGTCTCGTCAAAACAGGTTCACCCCTGTTCCTCCAAAAATATCAAGGACCACGTCGACTCCCATGCTCCTGCCCTGGCTGATTTATGCAATCACTCCTTCGCCACTGTAGTCTTTCCATCCCCCCTTAAGCACTCCCTTTTGGACCCTCTTCTTAAGAAACCCTCTGCCGACCCCTCCTGCCCAGCTAACTATCGCACAATCTCCATCACTCCCTTTCTGGGCAAGCTCCTGGAGAAACTGGCCATCTCCCAGCTTAATCTCCACACTGAATCGTTTGGTTGTCTTCATGACCATCAGTCTGGCTTCAGAGCTGCCAGAAGCACGGAAACTGCTCTCCTGAACATCCGTGAAGACCTGCTCTCCAACCTTGACTCCAACACCCCGTGCGTCCTCATCTTGCTTGATCTCTCTTCTGCCTTTGACACTGTCAATCATCCCTTCCTGCTGAACCATCTCTGTGATAACCTGGGTATCACTGGTCAAGCTCTGGCGTGGCTGACTTCTTTCCTCTCCGACCGACCTTCCCAGGTCCAACTTGGGTCCTTCCTCTCTGATATCCTTATCTCTACCTGTGGTGTCCCCCAGGGGTCTAACCTCTCTCCCTGGCTTTTCAACCAATACCTGGCACTCCTTGCCCACTGTATTGCCGCTCTTTGCCCCAACTTTCAGTGCTATGCGGATGATACCCAGCTCATTTTCAGGATACCCTCTGCCTCCTCCTCTCCTTCCCTCATCTCCGACTGTCTGTCTGCCATCCATGAGTGGTGTGCTGCCAATGACCTCTGCCTTAATGCCAGTAAGACTGAGATTCTACTCATCAGCACACCCGCTACCTCCTTCCCTGCAGCTCTCTGGCCAGCCTCCCTTGGCCCTCCTCCTGCTCCCACCTGCAAGGAAAAAACCTCAGAGTCATCTTCGACTCCACACTCTCCTTCTCCCCTCACATCTCCGACGTCTCTAAGAAGTCAGACTAGCAGCTGCACCTCCTCAGAGGCATCCTTCCTTTCCTCTCCTTCCCCCAGAAGCTCACTGTCTCCAGAGCCCTGGCTCTCTCCAGGCTGGACTATTGTAATAGCCTCTATCTAAATCTGCCTGCCTCTACTCTCCGCCCTCTGCAACTTATCCAGAACACGACTGCGAGACTTGTCCTTGGCCTCAAGCCCAGGGATCGTATCTCTCCAGGACTGAAATCTCTTCACTGGCTCCCAGTGGCTGCGAGGACTAAGTTCAAAACCCTCTGCATTTTCCACAAGGCCTTCTGGGGTCAGGGGCCGCAATACCTTCAACTCTTTCTTCCTAAATATCTTCCTTCTCGAGCTCTTCGCTCATTCGCATCCAAGTTAGTCGCTTCTCCTAGCAACGAATTGGTGGTAGATCTCTCTCTTCGGCAGGGGCCTCCCTCTGTAACAGCCTTCCTGCCTCCCTGAAACTTGAGGAGAACCATCTCCGGTTCCGGAAGCACCTCAAAACCTTCCTCTTTGACTCTGCTTTCTCTCCCCCTCTCCCCTGCTAAATTCATGGCAGTACCTGGCCACCCTTTCTGATTCTCGGGCCCAGGCCCCGCCACCTGCCCATCCTGCACTATCTCCCTGGCAACCCCTGCACCCGGAGACTGTTTTCTGAATCCATACAGTCCCCATACCAGCACTTATGCCTGCACTTACCTTGAACTTGCCACCAGTGGCCGTTTATCTTATTTATTCTACTATCCCATGCACTGCACTTTCCCCTCTCCCTTCCCCACGCACTTTCCCTTTTCCCCTCCCCATGCACTTGCGCGATCTGAATGATACCTGGCCTAGTAGGATTGTTGTTTGTCTTCCCTTTGCTCCCCCTCCCTTGCCTCGTCGCGCCGTGAAACACTTGTGTATATGCGCGTTATAAATGCTATATCATATCATATCATATCATACCTTCCAGTAATCTTGGATTAAGGGATAATCCCACCATAAGTGATTCCATGTCCCTATCATACCACATTGTCTCCAGCACAAGTTGGAGGTTGAGGGGTAGCATTTGTGCAGCTGCTCTGGGGTCAGGTGGCATTGAAGCATGCATTTAATGAATATTTCCTGGATCTGCAATGATCTTGTGATTTTGGGAATTTTGACGCACAGTTGCTCGCTTTCTGGCTTCTCGATCTCTTGACCCGTACCCACTTGCCAAAGTGTGATATATCTCTGTTCCCCTGGTGGCTCCTATGTTTGATAAACTTGTATAATGGCCCCATAAGGTGTTTGTCCCCTGAATCTGACACTAGGTATCTCTCCATTGGGGTTAAGGGGCAGGTTGCTGCCTCTTTCATGGGAGGCTGTAGGAGCCAGTGCCTCATTTGAAAATACCCATACCTCTCTGTCTCTTCCACTCCAAAGTCTGCCTTGCATTGGGGGAATGACTTAATGTCCGGGCCGTCAAACATATCTCTGATCTTTCGGCAACCTGCTTCCCACCATACCCGAAGCCCCTACCACCACAGCCAGGGGTAAAACGTGGGTCATCAAAGATTGGCGAAAATGGGGATGGGAACGTGGTGAGTTGAGCCTGCCTTAGTGCCTCTTCCCAGGTGTCTCCCCCCCCCGACCGTCAGTATCTTGCTAAGGTACATACTTTGTGGTCAGTCCCCCCTTGGTTTCCAGAGTACCTCCTCCAGGTTATTCCCCGTTCCAGCCTCGTCCATAGCCCTCCATTGTTTAACCCAGTCATCCTTTATCCTGTCTCTCACTATCCTAATCTGCGTTGTCTTAAAATACGCTTTAAGATCCGGTTCCCCAGTCCCCATCTATTTCTAGGCATCATCATGATCCTCCTAGCTATCCTTGGCCGTTTGTTGTTCCATATAAATTTCCCCGGATATTTTTTGACTGCCCTAAAGCAACAATTTGAGACTTGGACTGGAAGGGTTGAGAAGTAATACAACAGTTGAGGTAGAATAACCATCTTTATGACGTTGATCCTACCCAGCCAAGTTATTGTTAGTGGGCCGCAATAGACCAATTTGTTCTTGAGGATTTCAAGCCAAGGGAGATAATTTTCTCTGTAGAGCTCCTTCAAAGTTCTAGTTAATTGTATACCTAGGTAAAATATGTATTTCTCCACCCATTTGCACAGGAATGTAGCCTTGAGCCGCTCCTCTATTCCTCTCGGGATTGTAAGGTTCAAGATTTCTGTCTTTTGGAGGTTTATTTTCAAACCCGGCCACCATATTAAACCGCAAAATCACGCTCTCAATTGCCCCCAAAGAGCCGCCCGGGTTCGTTAAAGTCAAGAGCATATCGTTGTCACAACCACAGCCCCTGGTCCTGACATTCGGGTCCTCAGGACCACATCACAGTACTCATGCGGGGCTCCAAGGGCCCAATCATGCTTCCAAAGGCTCTCGTGGAGTCAGGCTTGGCGCTTTTGGCCCAAGGCGCATGTTATTAATAGAGAAGCCATAATTCCCAAGGGCACTAGCACAACATGGATGCCTCCATGCGGTCTAGCTTTTTGGGCGTGGTCAGGCCTGAAGATACCTGGGATGCTTACATACTATAAAAGCCACGGCCGAGCTACAGAACACGCTTCGCGTTGCTCTGCACTCGCAGCGTGACGTTCACCGAGGTCTGATCTCTGCATTTCTGCATTTCGGGCCTATTCATCCTTACCTGCGAGAATCCAGCAACTGTTGTTCACTCCAGTGTCCTGCACCTCCAGTATCATGGCAGACGCTCCCTTTGGAATTGACCTGAAGGGAAGATAGGAAACGAAAGACGATATTAGTAAGCGTTTCATTTTCATTTAAACCATCATTCGCAAAAACGCTTACCTGAACAGAAGTCGCTGTGGGTTTATTTGCATCTTGGCCTTCCATCAATCTGCTGCAGACTTACTCGACGGTGGAGCCGGACATTTTCATCTCATCGCTCCGCATCCTTTCGCCAGCCATCATCTGCAACATCACGGCGACCTGTGAAAGAGAAGAACAGGTTAGTACATCCTAAAAGCGCACATAGCGCCGCGCTTTGCGCAGTCACCTACCATCTCAGGTGCAGCCCCAGCCTGCTCGGCGCCTCTGCCATTCTTCTGCTCCTAGGGAGACACAAGACATTAACAGGGGCAGTAACAATCAAGGACCAATAAACCAAGCAAAAGACTTACCTGAAGAACTGAGTCGCAGCAGGACTGGACTCACGGGCCCGCGCCAGTGAAGCAACTTGGCTGCTAAGCGCCCCAACCACAACGCACCCCTGCACAGAGTTGCAGGACGGAGAGCACACCATATCCGAATCCAAGGTGAGAAAGGCTCTACGGGGAATCTGACGGTTCAGGAGGGAGGTGGGCCCAGAGAAGAGGAGACTGTGGGCTAATCCAAAACTCCTGTATTCCAGATCAGATCCTTGGCAGAGTGGGAACCCAGGGAAGAAGGATCCGGGTCAAAGGCAGTCCAACCAGATTGGGTGGCGTCCCTGTAGATACCAGGTGAGCATTACAATCTTCTACAAAAGCCACTATCTTATAGACCATCCCTTTAAATGGTATCCCTTCTATCTCCCCGTTGCTCTTATTCCGGGTGGAAGTGGCTCCAAATAAATCACGTAGAGGAGCGGGGAGAGGTGGCAGCCCTGCTTAGTGCTCCTCTGAACCCCAGTGGGTTTGGATAATTGGCCATATATTGCTAGTCGCAGGGAGGGGTTTTGATAGTTGGCTTTGACCCTTTTTATGAATTTGTCTCCAAATCCCATGTGCTTCAGTGCCGTAAAAAGGAAGCCCCACTCCACCCTTTCGAAGGCCTTTTCTGCATCTAAGGCTACTAGGACTGCTGCAATTTTCTTTTCATTGGCCTTCTCTATAAGATGAGCTATCTTCCCAGTATTGTCACTCGTCTGCCGGGTCCTAATGAACCCCGCCTGGTCCTGGCCAATTATATTTGGTAGGTTGTGGTCCATCCGGTTCGCCATAACCTTTGTATATTTCTTTGCATACTCATTGATGAGGGGTATCGGCCCATAAGAACCAAAAGAGGTCGGGTCTTTACCTGCTTTTGGGAACTTGATGAACTTGTTCAGACGTCGCAGGTCCAGGATGGGGCGCCATCCCCCCGTCTTCTTCTTCACGAGGAAGTATCTCGAGTAAACTCCGGAGCCCCGAAGCCTCTTTGGGACGAGTTTGTTGGCGCCCTTCCTGAGCATCGCCTCTACCTCCAGGAGAAGTTGAGGGACGTGAAGTTCTTTCCTGGCCACGGGGGGGACGCGCGGACACCTTCTTTGAAACTCGAGCGCGTGGCCCCGGGCCAAGGCGTCCAGCACCCAACGGTCGGTGGAGATGGACTCCCACACGCTGACGAAGCTCGCCAGCCGGCCTCCCACCGGGGTGCTTCGGTGGGGGCCCGACCCCACGGCCGGTTCAATCCTGCTTCGACGAGGCTTTGCCGCCTTGACCTCCTTGGCGACGACGGCGGGGTCCGCCAGACTTGCCTCGTCCTCTGTAGGCCTCCTGAGACGACGAGCGGGCCGCTTGACGGTAGGTGGAGAAACCGCCGCCGGAACCTTTGGAGGCGCCCTTGCCTCCGCTGCTCCGAAAGGGCGTCCGTCGTTGTTGCAGAACTCCAAGGGGCTGGGCCGTCTTGGTGTCCGCTTTAATGGCCTGAAGGGAATCGTCCACTGTTTTCCCAAACAGGTTGTTCCCATCAAAGGGCATGTCCAGGACTCTGGTCTGAACGTCTTGACGGAAGTCCGTAGCCTTGAGCCATCCACGCCGCCTAAGGCAAACGCAGTTGCCCAACTGGCGGAACCCAGTGTCGGCGATGTCCGTCGCAACGGTAATGGCGTGGTCTGAAGCCACCTCACCTTCCTGCAGGATCTCCAGGGCCTCTGCCCTCTTGTCGTCCGGCAAGAAGCCCAGCAGGGGAGCCAGTTTGTACCAGAGCTCCCTGTCGTAGCGGGCCACGATAGCCAAGGCGTTGGCCGCTTTAATCGTCGTCGCTGCAGACGAGATGACTCTGCGTCCCATAGCGTCCAATTTCTTTCCCTCGCCGTCCGGTGGGGAAGTCGATGTGGAGGCCGCACCCCCCCCCCCCGCTTTTTTCCTGGCCGCCGCGGAGACGACGGAGTCCGGGGTAGGCTGCGCCCGGAGGCACAGGGGGGCCGTGTCCGGGACCCGGTACTTTTTCTCGTACCGGTCTCTTCTAGCTGGCGTCGTGGAAGGGTTCTTGAGGAGGGTGAGGCCCTCATCCCAAATGTCGTCCAATAGAGGCACTGCGAGGAGCGTCTTCCTCTTGGCCTCGCGCCGCTGATAAAGGAAACCTTCCTTCTTCTTCTCCTCAGGGCAGAGTTGGAAAAGCTCGGATGCCCTGGTGATCATGGAGTGGAACGATCCAATCTCGTCGGGCGGAGAAGCCCTGGTGGGAGGCGACGACGGTACATCCTCGTCGTATACCTCGTCGTCCGTACCTGTCGCTGCCGTGTCAGTCCCCGTATCATCCCCTCGGGTGGACGGGGAGGAGGGCTGGAAGGGGCGCGACGGCTGAAAAGGAGGTGGAGGGTGGATCCTTCTTTTCTTGGTAGGGGGAACCACAGAAGGTCCCGGTTCTGGGTCCCCCGACGGGAGAGGTTCCGTCGGCAACGGTAGTCTCGTCCTTATCTCTGAGCATAAGGACTGTATAGCCAACAAAATGGCCGCCGAGTTGTCTTGCGGCGCTGGCAGAGGGGAATCCGACGGGCGATCAGGGGCCCCGTCGGTACCCTCGACGATGTCGTCGTCACCTGCGTCGGGATCCATCCCGACGGGCCGGTCTTCTTCCACGCCGAGGCTGTGGCTTAAGACCTCGACCAGCTCCTCCTCCGAGGTTGAGGCCGAATCTACGACGACGCCCTGCCCCCCCTTTTTCTTCCCCACGGGGGATTTCACGGGGGTCCTATCGATGGGCACAAAAGAGGACTCCCTCCGAGGTGGCAGGGAGACTCTGAGCCCCGAGGTCGCCACCACTGGTGTAGCCTCCACAGGCTGAGCCAGGGCCGCCGCGACAGTTTCGATAGAGGGCTTGGCCGGATGGATTAAGGCCTTCACCACCTTATGTGCGCTCACCGCCTTATCCTTGAGGGGGGGGACACTGCCTCGCTCCCCCTCCGCCTTCGAGCTCGACCGGGGCCTCTCCAGGAGCCTCGCCGGGTGCTCGGCCTTCCTCTTACCCGACCCAGAGCGTTGGCTCGTGGCTGATGGTGCCGGGGAGGGTGCGCCCAGCCTGGCGCCCGTAGAGCCCGACCGTTCGGCGCTCCCGGTGCCAGCGGACTTGCGGTGCTTGGCCTTATGTTGGACCCCCGTCGCCGGGGCGTCCTCAAAGGTCTTAGAAGACCGCTCGGATTTCTTCCTCTTCTTCTCGCCGAACGGGCTCTTCCCTTCCAGCCAGTTGGCGAGACGTTGATGGCGGTCCTTCATGGTCCGCTCCGACATGTTGCCGCAAAACGCACAGTCCCGCAGACGAATCCGATACGGGTCCCCGTTGATCGGATGGAGAGTCGGTGGAGCTTGAGGCTCTTTTAACCGAAAAAACGAAGTTTTTGAGAAAAAACGTGAAAAAAATAGCACTAACGCTCGAGAGCAATAGCATGAGGATCCCAACACATGAACGTGCGGTAAAAATCTGAAGATGGCTGCCAGAGGCGGTGCTTAGGTAGAGGGCAGTCATTGGCTGTGGTCAGTATGACGCAGAGACCAGTGATTGGTTATTACTACGAAAGACAGATCAGAAACGAAACTGATACTGGTTTTTTCTTTACCGAGGATTCCCAGCCTGACGACGGGGAATATTCATGAGCATGTGAATCCATGCCAGACCCATGCTGGAGAACAACAGTTACAGGTAAGTAACTTGTTCTTTCTCTCGCCTCGGTAGGCCCATAGTGTCGATGGCACAACATGCAATGAATAGCCCCCTCCTACATGGGCTTTCACTTTCAGTTTTGTGCTGTCTGGGCAGGGTTCAGCGTTCTGGTGAAGTGTCGGAAGGCCCTGAGGTTCAGGAGAGCATCGACTCATGGTGCTCTCCCCACGGCGGCCATCTTGGAATCCGGTGGGACAATATATTTTAAACTGAAGAAGGCAGGTTTTCTCCTGAGTTGGCCATGGGTGTGGGAGCTCTAACAAGGAGCCACCATCTGGGTTGTTGCGCAACAGCACCCCCACTAGGGGAGCATTCTTGACTTTAATTTTCCCGTTTGTTTTCCTCAGGCATTTTAACCCACAAGAGCATATAATCATGTATGTCACATTGTCTGAGTTACAGTTGGTGAACTTTTTTTGTGTTCACAATTTGTCAAGGTCTATATCTACCTCTATCAACTTCTTCCAATTAGTTTACATACACTGCATTTCCTACGAGGGGGGCGGCCTAATATTGGTGCCTAACCCCAAAATTCGGTAAAACTTTTGGATATGTGTCTTTCCTCGAGTGTTCTGTTTTGCATCACCATGTCTCTAATGTCTGCTCATCATTCGAAGGGATTGTGTCCTCCGACGTACTCCTTATCTTTGATATACGTTTCCAGCTTGCTGGCCTCGGAAATTTTTTCTCTGTAGAGGGCGCTATGCGTCGACTTCCGCCGAGTCGATGTCCCTTGACGGCCACCGTATCGGCGCCGACATCACCATGCCCATAAATAGACACGCGCTGCGTCCGTTGCTCAGTTCCATTTTTCCGCGCTTCGTGGGGCCTCGGAACGTCGTTGCTCAGTTCAGTCAGGTTTATCTAAATCTATTTAGACGAATATTCCTTATCGTTCTCGATGGCTTCTTCATCAGAACCGACGACGCCGCGATCCGGCTTCAAGAAATGTCGAGACTGCGGTAAAAAAATGTCAATAACGGATCCACACAGGGTCTGTTTATGGTGCTTGGGGTCCCAACACCATTGTTCGGAGTGTGAGGACTCCATGTCCATGACGGCGAAAGCCCTGAAGGAGCAAAAGGGGAAGCTCGAGAGAGGTAAGTCAGCCAAAATCTCCTCGAAGGTTTCGTCGGCCGAGTCGAGGCATTCGTCTCCTCGCCGTCGAAAACGCTCCCATTCTAGATTTCGAAGCAGCTCCCACCATTCGTCGAGATCTAGACACTCAAAAAAGAGATGTCGAAGGTCCCATTCCTCTTCGTCTTCGGTGTCCCCAGAAAGAGTTTCCTGTTCCACCAAACACAGTTCTCAAACTGAGTGGGAGGAATTCAGAAAGAAAATGTTAAGCGTCTTCGAGAACGCGGCCTCCACCCCCTCGAAGACAGCTGAGGGTGATACTCCGGGTGAAAAACCCAAAAAATCAAAACACCGCGAGTTGCAGCACCCGGCGAAACATTCCACCCGAGAGCGCCGTGAGCCATCGGGTAAGAAGGCACCGTCTTCGACGCCGTCGTCGAGGGTTCCTTCGACGCCGTCGTCGAAGATTCCCTCGACGCACGGGTCGGCACCATCGACGCCGTTGTCGAAGAGTTCCTCGATGCATCGGTCGATCGACTTGACGCCATCGTTGACGCCGACGTCGACGCCGATAAAAGAGAGGACCAAGGCTCCACAGCCAACAGTGTTTTCAATGGCCTCCGGCACGACGCCGAGACCGTCGTCGATGCCCTCGAGTAGGATCCCGATCCTCTCAAATTCTTCGAAGCCCCTTCCAGTTTTTTCGACCCCATTTTCGGCGCCTTCGAGGCCGGTTACATCGGCGTCGACGACTTCGACATTTTCTCATCCAATAACGACGAGTTTGGCTCCTTCAGCCCTAGAGATGGGCTTTACTCCATTTCAGAGATCAGAATACCCTGGTCTTTCTTCAATTTATGAAGAAAGAGAAGACTCTGACCAAGAAACTTTTGGTTTACAGAGATCCTCACTGCCTGCTGCAGAGGATTTCACCTCTGAAGAAAGGAGGCTGAAGGAACTACAGGACTCACTTCATGAGGCCAGTGGAATTGACACTTCCCCAGAAGTGGAATTTGTAAACCCAGACCCAGGGGAACATGCCGAAACACCATATAGAACCCTGATGGCAAGAATAATTGAGTTTATGGGTTGGTCTGCGCCTGCACCTGTTTTCCAACAGGATGGTCTAATGGATATATTGGACAAAGGCCCACAGGAGGACCCGGTGGTCCCCTTCCATGCAGCCCTACAAAGAAAAATTGCATCCAATTGGGAGACTCCCAAAGTCATCCCAGCAGTCAATAAAAGACTGTCGACAAAGTATAGGGTAGCGGCTGCTGACCCTGAATACCTGTCAAAACACCCGACCCCAGAGAGCCTGGTGGTTCAAGCGGCAACTTCATCCAGCAGTAGGACTACTTACCCTACTGTCCCACAGGACAGGGATGACAAGAGCTATGACTCTATGGCAAATAAAGTCTTCTCTGCCTGTAGTATGGCGTTGAAGTCCATCAACCCCACCTGTACGCTCGCCAGGTTCAGTCACACATTATGGGAGTGTGCTTCATCAGCGGCTGACTGCATACCCGATGGAGAGGAGAAGGAAGCCTTCTTTAACATCATTCAAGATGGCAAAGATGCCATGTGCGAGTCTCTTCAAACTGGCATCGATTCCACTGACAGTATCAGCAGGGCCATGGCGGCTAGTACAACAATCCGCAGGCATGCGTGGTTGTGAAAATCTGGCTTTGCTCCAGATGTACAGGCCAGACTTTTGAATATGCCCTTTGACGGCTCTTCGTTATTCGGAAAAAAGGCTGATGACAGTCTGGAAAAGTTACAGACTTCTAAAGCAGCAGCAAAATCCTTAGGAGCTGCTATCCGCCAAACTCCTTTTCGCCCCTCAGGAACCTCTGGGAGAGGAAAGTCCTTTCGCTATTATTCCGCATTCGGAAAAGGCAGAGGACAGCCGGCTCAAAGAGGCCAGAGAAGATCCACCCGAGGTGGACGGGCCAAAGGTACTAAGACCGCAGCAGCAGCAGGTGCCTCTTTACCCTTGGCATCTGCATCAGCCGCCCCCAAACCACTCTGAAGCCTTTGCACACAAGACACCTGTAGGGGGCAGGTTAACTCACCATCTGACGGAATGGCAGGCTATAACGTCAGATGCTTGGGCGTTGGAGACAGTTGCCCAAGGTTACTGCCTACCCTTTCTATACATCCCTCAGAGTCATCCACCAGGGAACAGCTCCCGAAAAGTTCCAGATCCGCTCCTCTTGCAGGAAATTATGGACCTGCTAGAGAAAGGTGCCATAGAACCGGTACCTGTAGCGGACAGGAACAAGGGCTGGTACTCCCCCTACTTTCTCATACCAAAGAAGGATGGAGGACTGAGACCCATCCTGGACTTAAGAGAATTGAACAAGTTCCTCAGGAAGGACAAGTTCAAGATGGTAACTCTCTCTCAGATCCTTCAGGCCCTCCAGCTCCAGGACTGGCTGGTATCTCTGGACCTTCAGGATGCTTATTTCCATGTGCCAATCCATCTCAAGCACAGGAAATACCTGAGGTTCGCAATTGGCAACTCTCATTATCAATTTCGAGTTCTGCCATTTGGGCTGACCTCTGCCCCGAGGGTCTTCACCAAGCTGATGTCGGTAGTGGCGGCGAGTCTAAGGAGGGAAGGGATCCACGTCTATCCCTACCTGGACGATTGGCTGATCAGGGCCATATCTTCGGAACAGGCCCAGACCCAGCTAGATTATGTCTGCCTCTTCCTTCACAGACTGGGCTTCTCCCTCAATTTAAAGAAGTCACAGATGATACCATCTCAGAGACTCCAGTTCATTGGAGCGGTCCTGGACACTTCCCTGGGAAAAGCCTCGCCACCAGAGGTGAGGGCTCAAGATATTCTACAGATGGTCACCAAGTTTCAAAATGCCTAACGTCTCCCAGCTTTCAACTTTTTGAGGTTGCTAGGCCTCATGGCATCCTGCATCTTCCTTGTGCCAGAGGCTCGCCTGAGAATGAGATCTCTTCAGTGGGCACTGAGAAGTCAGTGGTCACAATTCTCAGGGAGAATGACAGATCTCCTCCGGATTCGGGACAAGGTAGCCCACGACCTTCAGTGGTGGGCCTATTCAGAGAACATCTTGAAAGGAGAACTGTTTTGGCAACCATGGCCGGAGATAACAGTAGTCACAGACGCCTCGCTCACAGGGTGGGGAGCCCATGCCAACGACCTGACCATTAGCGGTCGTTGGTCTCCATCGGAGTCCAGACGACATATCAACCAATTAGAGCTGAGAGCGATCAGACTAGCGCTGAAAGCTTTCCTGCCATCAGTACAGGGGAAAAATGTCCTGATAATGACGGACAACACGGTGGCCATGCACTACCTCAACAAAAGAGGAGGCGTAGGATCACTACCACTGTGCAGCGAGGCAATGCAGCTCTGGTTTTGGGCAATTCGGGAAGGAATCTCTCTATCAGCAGTCCATCTAGCCGGAGAGAAGAATTTGACAGCGGACGCTCTGAGCAGGCAGAGCACAGTCTCCCACGAATGGGAGCTAGCTCAGGAAGTCCTTCAAGAGATCTTCGCCCTTTGGGGAACCCCTCAGGTGGATCTGTTCGCCACAAGCACCAACAGGAAGTGCGATCTGTTCTGTTCGAGGGAATTTCCCCCCAGAGGAGCTCTGGGAGACGCGTTCGTAGTGGACTGGGAGTTTCCACTCCTTAATGCGTTTCCACCAGTCCCTGTTATTCTTCAAATGATCAGGAGGTTGAGAAGATTCCGGAAAACCAGGATCCTAATTGCCCCGGACTGGGCCAGGAGAACGTGGTACCCGGACCTTCTAGATATGTCCATCTGTCCTCCAATCCTTCTTCCACTCAAAGAGAATCGTCTCTCGCAGAAGGGAGGTCAGGTTCTCCATCCAGCCATCAGAACCCTCAACCTTCATGCTTGGCTTCTGAAAGGTTGAGGTACAGGGATTGGGATCTCTCTGATGACGTCATGGAGGTGTTGCTTTCGGCCAGAAGACCAGCAACAAAGTCTTTATACCACTGCCGTTTGAACAAGTTTTGCAGCTGGTGTAGGGAAGAGAATATCGACCCTTTTTCATGCGATACACCAACGCTGCTATCGTTTCTACTCTACTTGGCAAACTCAGGCCTTCAAGTTGGCACTGTACAAGGCTATCTCGCAGCGCTTTCTATCTTCAAGCGCACTGCGGAGGAACCATCGTATTTCAAAATTCCTCTAGTGGTACAATTTCTCAAGGGTCTGACTAATGTTTACCCTTCAAAACCATTCCAGGTTCCATTATGGGACTTAAATTTAGTCTTAAACGTCTTAATGGGCACTCCATTCGAGCCACTTCACTCTTGCGCATTAAGATTTCTCACACTTAAAACTGTCCTAATTGTAGCGCTAACATCGGCTAGGAGGGTGAGTGAGCTACAAGCTCTCTCCTGTAAACCCCCACATACAATCTTCCACAAGGACAAGGTTGTCCTCCAGGCGAAGCCTAATATTCTCCCAAAGGTGGGTTCTGAATTCCATATTACTCAGAAAATTACCTTGCCTTCATTCTACCCTCCACCCCATCCGGGGAAAGAGGAGGAAAGGCTACACAGGCTGGACCCTAGGCGAGCTCTCAGCTTTTAAATCAGCAGAATGGCTAGAATCAGGCAAGCAGACCAGCTGTTTGTAGGATACTCAGGTCACAAGTTGGGACTACCCATAACAAAACAAACCATCTCCAGGTGGATTATCTTGGCCATCCTGGAATGTTATAGACTAGCAGGGAAAGAGCCACCCCAAAACCTCAGGGCTCATTCAACCAGGAGTATCGCAGCTTCTTCGGGCTCTCCAGAGAGGTGTACCGGTCCGGGACATATGTGTGGCTGCCACATGGTCGTCCCCACATACATTCACAAAATTTTACAATCTGGATTCCTCCACTGCTCAAGAGACCGGATTTGGCAAAGCCGTATTACACTCGGTCCATCCCTAAAGGGATATATAACACTATCACTCCCTCCTCCAATTACATACCACTGCTATGGGAGTTTATCAAAGATAAGGAATACGTCGACGGACACAATCCCTTCGAAGAACAAGTTACTTTCTTACCTGGTAATGTTCTTTCGATGGGATGTTCCTCCGACGTATTCCTTATTGCCCCTCCCATCCATCCCCGCAGTGATAACTTCCCTTGTGGTTGCAGCTTTCGCTCCTTCAAGGTTACTAACCAATTCAGGCATGTCTTTCTTATACTACAAAACGGAACTGAGCAACAGACGCAGCGCGTGTCTATTTATGGGCATGGTGACGTCGGCGCCGATACGGTGGCCCACGAGGGACATCGACTCGGCGGACGTCGACACGCAGCGTCCTCTACAGAGAAAAAATTTCCGAGGCCAGCAAGCTGGAAACATTTATCAAAGATAAGGAATACGTCGGTGGAACATCCCATCGAAAGAACGTTACCAGGTAAGAAAGTAACTTGTTCTTCTGTGTGGTTTATGGAACATTCTGCATGGTTTATTCATTATTCCTTTGATTTTTAGACTTAAATGGGCATAGATGGTTACACACACCATCCGATTGTCTTCCTCTTTCTTTTCTTTCTTCTCAAGTAATGCTTCTCTGGTATTATTGTATACTCTTTGTGCGGCAGTTTTGATCATTTTTCTGGAATATCATCTGGTTTTAAATTTTTGGTTCAGACAGGCTGCTTCATATGATTCCTTAGTGCTACTGTTCCTTTTTAGATGGAGGCACTGCCCAAAGAGAAGATTGTCATGTTTCACCTTATGACTTTGTTAATAGAGCAGACAGTGTCTTTGAGAAAGGGTTTATAAACAGTTTACCTTCTGGATAGTATACTGTAATATCTAGGATGTTTATGTATTCCACAATGATATTATGTGTACACTTAACATATCTGTTTTGTTTGTTTACTCATTCAATAAACTTCAAAGGTTCTTACTGTGTACCTGTCCAGATGACAATGATGTCATCTATGTACTGTTTCCAGACTCAGATCTTATCTTTGGTTAGAGTCTGCATATATTTTAGATTTTTCAAAGCTCCCTACATAGATACTAGCTAAGCTTGGAGCCATCTGGCCCCCATTGCTGTACCTTCTGTTCAGTGATACAGTGTGCCCATCCATTTAAAATAGGTTTGTGTTAGCGCCAATGCAATTCACTAGAGTATGAACGAGTTGGGGATTGGGTCTGTGTCATGTCTACTCCATAATCTTTCTTCAACTTCTTCTAGAGTTGCTCTTTGTAGGATCTTTGTGTTAGCGAAACTAAGTCTAGCCCAATAAGAAGGCCATGATTTGGGTATAAATTCATAATTTCTAATATCCTAATCGCATCCCCTGTATTTGATGTAGGGTTGCATTTGGTTGATGAATGGTCTTAGGTAGATAAGGGTTCTAAAACCGAGTTGATTCCTGAAACTATTGCTCTCCCTGGGGGTTCATTTACATTTTTCTGGATCTTGGGAAAACTATAGAAGTATGGAATCTTAGGTTTATCGTTTATTAGGAATTATACTTCTTCTGTGCATATCCAATTCCTTTCTAATGTTTTAGAAATGTTTAATCTGGTCTAGCAGGGAACTGGTAAAACCTTGTTCCAATTTTTGGTAACTGGTTGCGTCCTGTAGTAATCTGTTACATTGTTTAATGTTTTCTATTTATGTTGTAAAATGTTTTTTAGCCTTCTTTTTTGATTCTTCAACTTCCTCTAATACTTTCCTTCCAATGATCAGGGATTCTGAGGAAAAAGTGTATGTAGAGGATACAAAATGTGAAGGTTTCTTTAGTCCTGTCAGGTTACTAAATTGTTCTGTCTCGATTTTACTGAAATATTCTATAATACGGATTTTTCTCATCAAGTTTTTTTAATTCAGTGCGAAATTAAAAAAGGTCATGTGTTTTTGTTGCCACAAAGCCTAATCCTTTATTTGGTGCTTCTTATTCTGTTTCTGATAAAGTATGATCTGAAATGTTTACAACAAGCATCTCCCACTTCTTGTCATCCTTTGTTCCTCCTCCCAGACTCCTCTGTTGTGACCTTGCTATAAGAAATGTCTACCTGATCTTCTATTTCTATTGCAGCGTCCCCTTGTGTAATTTGACCCATCTACTATTCTGTGTACTATTGGAGGGCCCTACATTGTTGCCTTCCTGTTCATTACTCTCCTCACTCATGCTATATGAACTGTAATTTTGTTTTTTCTTGCTGGTACTATTGGATTCTTCCCATGTTTGCTCCTTTCGATACCCCTCATTCACATATGTCTCGGGAGGATAGCTCAGCGACAACGTGCTTGCCTTGGAAGCAAGATGACACGGGAGCAACACAGGTTCGATCCCTGGGTCGCGCTTAGAAACCTCTGGGTATTAAGCACGCTATAAATAACCTATCATATCATATCACATGGAAAGACTTTATCATGTGCAAAGTTGCTCAGGTCTTTTCTAAGTTGCTTTATTGTATCTGCTGTAGTTGTTTTGTTTGAATTCTGCCATCTCTTGCTCAAGCTCTTCAAATTTCTTCTTAAAAAGATCTATTGAGGTGATTTATTAAATTTCCTCTTCCAGCTTTTTTAGGTCTATCTCAAGTTTCTGAGATACTTCTTTCGCTGTGGCTATGATTAGTATTAGCCAGTCTCTGCAGCATTTGTTGGCATTGTAACACCAGTGAATTTTACATTTTCATTATCTAGAAACAGTCTAGATTATTTTCCGTACGATTAACCTTTGCAGTAAAGAGTTGTTTTTAAGGTATTCCAACATTATGGTGCTATGCAATTCTGTATGGATTAGTCGTTTCCATACTTGGGTGACTTTGTCCTAATCATTAAGGTTTGAAATGGCATTACTTCCTGATTCTTCAGTAAAATGAACTGGTGCCCATTACTTCTTTAGCATAGTCCTTAATAAAAGTAAAAATTCTTTCTTCAGTCATTCTCTCTTTAATACACTAAAAACACTTATAAAGGAGTTCTTGTGGCAGATCTGCCACCAATAATGTCCTGCAACATAGAGGAGTACACCAGGAGTTGTCTGTCGACCCAATAGAACCCTACCCGGACTCAAAATTACACTCCACATATTCTGGATTATGCCTTGAAGTTACACATATGCAGTCTAGGCTTCTTCTTGTGCGAAAACATCTAATTGATTTATTCAATAACAATTAATTTCATTAGGTACATGCATTCACATTTACACCATTTAAGAAGTACTGAACATTTTAAACATACAATACTCTTCGTGTGAACTACCAATATTCTATTTACACAAAAATAATCTTGTGTTACTGAAATGTTCTCAACCCTTTCAATCAACAATAAAATTCATCAGAACAAAGGTTTAACCATTTTTTGTCTGGCCATTGGTTTATATCATGTTGTCCTTCAACGTCTCCAGTTTGCTTATAATCATCAGTCCTACGTATGTTGTAATTTACATTTCACGATGTAATATGCAGAAATCAGCTCTACATGACTTATTACGCATCTTTTACTGGCAGCCCAAATTACTGTTGCTAGATGTTATGCTATCTTGCATGTGTATAACGCCTACTACCATAGGTTATGGCCTCAAAGTGCTTTTTACCTGTCAGAGAAGCAAAGAATGAGTATGATAGAAGATTCAGTAGTGGTAGGGAAAAGCAAAGCCAGGTAGATAGTTGGGGTGAGGGCGAGGGATAGAATAGATGCACAGGAAGGAATGAGAAGGAAAGGTGGAGGAGCTATGTGTTCAATTGGACCACATTTATTGTGGGACTCACCCGTAGTCTATGGGATGCAACTCCAAGAAGAGAGATAGGTGGAAAGGAGGTGTTTGCTGCACCAGGGGGTTATGTCTGGAATTTTCTCACTGCATGGCGAGCCTGGGTAATTTGAAACCATGCCCAAGACAACACAGACAGAAAAGCCCTTTTGCTTACTTCCTTAGGCCCCCGACAACATTTGGGAGGGGATGTATGTCAGAAATCCGAATTTGCCAATTTTGCAAAAGCTCCATGAAAAACCAGGAAAAAATTGTCACTCTTTTTTTTCCTCATTTATGTCATAGTTACTGGAACCCTAGGCTTGTGCGCAAACTGCTTAAGGACACAGAGCCTGTCTGTGGCTAGGCATTTGAGCCGTCCACAGTGTCATGGTGAGCCAAGGTATGTATAAACTATGCCAAAAAAACACAGCGTGCAAAGCCCCTCTGCTTGCTCCCCTAACCTCGAAAGGCCATGAACAGGTAGGTTCTTTATATTGGAAAGCTGGAAGGAAATATGGGCACATTTAACTGAGGGCAGGGTTTCGATCACGGCTTCCTTGGGAGTAGAAGCCCAGTCCGGTCTTCCTGGAGATTCCTGAGTCCTGCTAAGACCTTTAAGGTAATGGTATATTGGTGTGTCTTAGGCTGCCGCTGGGCACTTATGGGAGTTAATTTACATAATTCAGCCTTTGACTAGCCTTCTCACCCTAGGCTGCAGTTTTGTACTATTATTAGAATGTTAGGTCAAAACAGGGGTGTGTGGTCCAGTAAATAGATTAGATTTCCAGGTCTACCTTCTGTTTTTTGTTTCTTTTGCATGTTTAGGGTGTGGCTACATGCTGTCTTATCGCTGCTTCAAAGGCATCTGAAAATTAAACATTTAAAACAAATATTTTAATGAAATCACAACTTAATCTAACATGACCTAACCAGCTGCTATAAAAGGAAACTGACATCATAATCTCCCCCACCTTCCCCAAAATGAGTGCATACAGCAGCATTCAGGGAGATTCTAGTTAACGTGCATTTAGCTTTGGGAAAAGAACACATTGATCTCAGCAGAGCAAGTCATTACACAACATGTTTAGATATTTAAACATCTGGTCACCCCTGATAGAGTATTGTCAAGAGAATACCCGGTTGGTGTTTAAACAGAGCTTAATACATAACTTTACTCTGATTTGAACTTTCAGGTAATTGGTTGAATTAATGAATGAGTGATGGGGTGGTGATTTGGGCGGGTCGGAAGGTTTGAGGAAGAATGATATATAATTCTATAAATCTACATTGCAGCTTTGTATGTCATTACTACAAATTTTACATTTATTTATTTTAAATAAAACGAATATGGTGAGACTCGGTCTATATAAAAGATACCCTAAAAGATTTACTATAAATAAAATATATGTTTGTTTTCCTCTGCATTTCTATTTGTGTGACAAACACCATAGCCCTTTTTTTCTGTCTCTACAGAATCCTTCAATGCAGTCCACCTATCCCATGGAGTTTCTACCCTCCAACTGGTCAGGTAACACTTCAGAAGAAAACAAAAAGACTGAGGTAAATCTTGAGGCTGTTTTCCAGTTTGTGGATGAGCTGCAGTCATCCTCCAAGTTAGAGATGGTGAAAGTGAACACTATGGAGAACCGGGAGGAACCAGAACCACAACCTGCTTCAGATCAGCAGATGCCAATAAACCAAGCTTCCACCACAGAGGCATCCTGCAGTAGCCAGCCAAGTCAGCTAGAGTCCCTTACTCCTGTTGCTTCAGAAATTACAACTTTTGTGGTTGGGAGTGAGCAACCAATCACTTGTTCGCTGCAGCAGGCTCCCAGTTATCTGTACACAACCCAATCAAACCAAGGTACACAGAGCACCAAAGATGGCAACTTAGCCGTTGCTGTTAGAGATCCAGTTTCAGAAGGGTCACAGCAGGTATCTGTGAAGTTGGAAAAGGAACTGACTCAAGCTTCCTCAGAGCTGGCTGTAGTTTTGGTAGAAGAGCATCTACAAGCCAATCCTCTGCAGGTAATAACTCAAAAAGGTGTTATTGAAATAAGCTTTATAAATGAAACTTCCATTATTGCCTATTTTAGTGGCTCTCTGGCGCAAGCTTCAGAGACATTTATCTGTGTATGAACTTTGAGGAAACCTTATAACTGGGTACGGTAATTTTGATGAAGGTTCCTAAGTATATGAGCACGTATGTGTTCATATCAGTATAGCACAGCTGAACAAAATATGTTTCTTCAGCAAGTTATGTTTCCATTATTTATAAGCACAGAATAATACCCTGCTTTTGGTTAACCCTCTGCCAATTTCAAATTCTGGTTCCTTTCTTAATCATTTGTTCCATCCCCATTCAACTCTATACACTTAGGATGCTGACCCTGAGAAGTATACGAGATTGGAGTGTAAAATGTGCTGGCATTAATTAAACGGAAACACGCATGAGGTGCATGTGCAGCTGCCACTATGACTCCTACTAAGGACACCTTTTATGCATGTCCCCTCCACAAATCATCTGCCCTTTTCTCCTGTGGGGACTGGACTGGAGCTCTCTCAATGGATGTGTGGGTTCACACCAAAACATTTTCTTTCTTTGAACCTCTCAATGTCTACCCATACTTTGTGGTCAATCTATTTCTGCTTCTGACCAACATACCCTTTGCCTAGAGGCTACAACATGCCTAAAAAATCTGTTTTTATGTCATGGTTTTTCTTCAAGTACCCTCCGATTGATGCTCAAAAAGTGGGTGGACATTTTTGGAAAGCATCCACTTCCTGTGCTGAGTGAGATCACCAAGTGAAAGGTAAGTTGCTTGCCCTTTTTACAGGTACCCTGGCCTGGTCACTTAGTTCCAGTGAGTCGCCTAATTGAGTTTGGTTGCATTAATGCTTTCCAAGGTACACCAAAGATAATCGGGGCTCGCCCCGAAGTATCTGTTGGGCCCATGATTGTTAGGGTTGTTGAGCAGCCTACTGGGGTTTCCACACAGGTGCCGCCCTAGTGGTTGCTAGCTGAATGGCTGGGCACCAAGCCATTCCATCTGATTTGAAACTTCCCCCAGTGCTCCAATGGAGGGCACTATTGGTCCTATAAAAAGTCCTGTGTTCAGTCTACAGTTCCTGTATGGATGTTAATGCTCACTTTAGGGGTATAAACCACCAGGTCCATTGCTGCTGCCTGATGACATTACCACATTACCACTCCTGGCGGTTACTGTGCACCACGCTCATAGCCTGCTTCATGTCAGTGTGTGCTGCAACAAGGGTACCACAAGAAGAGGCATGTGCAGTTGGAACTCTCATTGGCCCTAGACACAGCTCCTCTTGCTGCGTCAGCAGAGCATGTTCTCCTAAGTAGATCACTGTTTCCAACATACAAGGCAGGGAGTACTTTGGTACTACTACTACGTACCGCACTCTTTCCACTATTCTGATGGGATGCCCCCACATGGAGACTTTACTGGGTCATACTCTTACGTCCCGTCCCCTTTCCTCCATACTGTATGGGCGTCCCTCGCTAGGGACGGGAGATGGAAACTTTTTCACCAGAAAAATCATCTTCCCCTTTAGCTTTAGAGGCACGCGGGGCGCGGCCCTGGGAGAATGCGCTCCCCTGACTCCACCCACCGGCACCACTCCTCAGCCCTCTTTTCCACATCGACGGGAACAGATTGCTTTCACCAGAGCTCCTGGGGTAGGCCTCCGGCCTAGTAATTCCATGCGTTCTTCCACGGAGAAGTACTTTTGTCTTCTGTTTCTTATCTTCAATCAAGTACCACTCTGTCCTCTGGCTCCGCGCACCTCCCTGGCACATGTCAAAGTCAGCGGGCTTCAGCAGGTGCCCAGCCTGCGAGGGTCTCTACCCTACGTCCGACCCCCAAGCGCTCTGCCTCTGCTGCCTTCGCCCAGACCACGGCTGGGAGGGCTGTACTGCGTACGATGTACTGACACTGCGCTCTCTGAAGAACAGATTAGCCAGATTAGCCAGGAGCTCTTCGGCAAGTCGCCTCCAGTGGACCTGAAGGACTTCGTTAAGCACAAGACCAGGCCCAAGTTAGGAGCATTGTTCTCATCTGCACCCCGCAATGGTGACTCCTTCCCCAGGAAGTGCACGAGCGGGAGGGACCTGTTAGGTCCCAGAACCAGCACACGTTCCCGAGGCTGCTTCAGCTACCTGCCACCAGGCCGAGGGGTTGCAAAATCCTACCGGTGACAGCGCTGAGGGACCGCAAGGTTCTATTACTGGGTCTCCAAAGAGGGGCTACGCCCTAATACCAGAGTGATGTCTGAGGGGGCGCCTGTATGCAGCACAACCGGCGCCACAGTCGAGGGCAATCCGCCTACCAGGCTCCGGCCTGAGGTGCAGGGTAGGCCTCAACCTCCACTGCTCTGTGTCCTGTAGGAAGCCAGGCCCAGCGCGGTAAGCGCCACAGTACAGGCACATGGCATGCAGCCGGACAAAGTGGCTGCCAAGCCAGACAAGATGGCGGTTCCCCCGACAACATCCCCCTTTGGGGACCAGGTAGGGGAACGATTTTCCAGGTGGTACTCGGCATCGCCTGACACGTGGCCCACAACATATCCATCAGCGTTGCAGAGCAGATACACCTCGCCACATAAAGCAAGACAGGGTGCGCCCAGGTCTCAGTAACCTCAGACCCCCATGCCCATGACAGCTTCACCAAGCGCTCCACCATGCACTCTTCCGGCCTGTGAAGACAGGTTTTTTGAGAGATTCCTAATTCTAAAGAGGTCTCCACAGATGGGCATCATCCTGAAGGATGTTATCAGGGACATGCTCCCTCCGGTACAGCTGCTAACACCCACGACCACCCCACCATGGGGTCCAGCTCCTACGGGACCAACGCAGCCCCAGCTACCTGCACCAGTCCCTACGACACCGACTCCCATGCCTCGGCTAGTCACAGAAGTGGTGTATCCGCTACCGCAACAGCCTACAACGCCTCCTCTACACCATGTGGTGCCTCCAAGATGGTGGCTCTGTGGCTTGCTTTGCCTGATGCAGGGGCAGTCAGGTGCATCCCTCTGTTCTGGTGTGCCATTGGCTGGTGCCTGTATTTTCTTAACCAATGACCTCTTCCCCTATTGTTACTACACTACGTAGGGTGAGACTGCTTCATTTTCCAGCTGACTCTCTGCACTCTTGGTTCACTCGTGCTGAGCAGCAGCATCTGCAGCCTCTGACCTGGAGGTAGCTCCATTGAAAATAGCCACGGCACCTTCTGAGGAGTAATATTTCATTCTGCAGCGTTCATTTCATGTTTTTGGAACGTTTCATTTTTTGTTCATTTTTTAAAATTTGCCGCGCATTTTCATTGCGCTTACTCCTGAGGGCCGCTTTAACATTGTGCGGCGTGCCACATTGAATCCTTGTGTTTGCAGCCTGCCTATCCTCTACACCATGTGGTGCCTCCAAGATGGTGGTTCCATGGCTTGCTTTGCCTGATGCAGGGGCAGTGAGGTGCATCCCTCTTTCCTGGCGTGCCATTGGCTGCTGCCAGTATTTTTCTTAACCTTTAGGGACCGGCATGCTTTAGCCAGGCCCATTTCGAAGGCCCCTGTCAGCTTCCCTGTCCGCTTACAGGCTGCTAGATGAGACTTTCGGCCCCAGCCCAAACCTCCCTGTGGCTGCTAGCCCTGGACTGTTGGACTATCATGACTCTCTTACCATTTTCGGCATTAGTTCCCTCCTTCTTGATTTCCCTGTACTTCCTTTCTCAGCGGGTACTCTCAGCTCTCCCTGTTATGTACTCATTTGACGCTGTTTCTGTACACACCTTTTACCATCTGACTCCCACTTTAAATTCCTTAACTACTGGGCACTCATTTCACTTGTAATTCACACTTGGGTGTATTTTGCATTTCACTTGTAATTCAAACTTGGGTGTATTTTGCATTTCACTTGTAATTCATACTTGGGTGTATTTTGCTTTTCACTTGTAACTCAAACTTGGGTGCATTCTGCATGTAAATTGTAATTCAAACTTGGGGGCATTCTGGATTTAAATTGTAATTCAAACTTGGTTGCATTCTGCATTTAAATTGTAATTCAAACTTGGGTGTATTTTGCATTTCACTTGTAATTCAAGCTTGGGTGCATTTTGCATTTAACTTTGGCCATTGATTGTAACCTGCTAGCTTAGTGACTGTTCTATACCGCTGTACTTGCTTACTCCTCCCTCTTACTCCTCTCTTCCCACTCATGGCGCTTTCTGTTTCTCCCATCTATTCCAACTGCTGTCTATCAACTATCCTTCCCTTGTCACTAAGTCTGGAAAGAAGAAGTTTAAAAAGGATACCTTTGCCTCCAACCCTGGATTCCCTATCGCTGACACCTATACCAGCGCCTCTCTTCCTCCCTCCTGACCTCAACCTCTAAACGCCTCCTCCTTGGTGACCTCAACATCCACCTTGATTCTCCCTGTCCCTCTTCTCTGCTCATTTGCGACCTCTTTGCGATTTCCTCTCCCTCTCTACCCTCCCCGTTGGCCCGATGCACTCTGCAGGACACACACTTGATGTCTTGATATCCTCTGGCCTCCCACTCTCTATCCCTCGGACCACTTCTCTCTCCTGGAGTGACCACTGTCTTCTCTCCTCTCATCTCTCACTCTCTTCCCCCCAAGCCAAGCCCACCCCAACACTGCCACCTACCTTCTCGGACATCCAACCTATGAAGCGTGTGTCAGTTGAGGCCTTCGCTGCCACTTTCTCTCCCCCCCAACCCTTCCTCCTCTGGCTGACTCACACCCTGACACAACCCTGTCCCTGCTCTACTCTTATATTTCTGATACTCTTGATGCTCTTGACCCTGTCATGACGATCCCCTTGAAGTCCAAAGCCAAGTGCAACACCTGGTATGACTCTGACCTATCTACACTTAAACGTACGTGTAGGGCAGCTGAGAGGAAATGGAGGGCTTCTTGTTCATCTTCTCACAAAATGGCCTGTCGCCTGTTCCAAAGGCAATACCAACTCTCTGTCCGCACCAAGAAGAGAGCTCACATTCAAGCCCGTATCTCTGCGGCAACTAACAACTCGGTCAAACTCTTTAAAATCTGCAAGCAGCTCGCCAACCCTGCTGCTGTCTCTACCCCTCCTCTTGCCACCCAGGCTCTCTGCAATGCCCTTGCCTCTCACTTTATCTCAAAACCCCAGGACATCCTGTCCACCTTCTCCTCCCCTACCCCTCCCATTCCCTCTCAGTCTGTGCTCGCTGACCCCCCTTTAACCAACCGTCCACCCTCCTTCTCTTCCTTTCCTCTTTTCTCTCCTGATGAGATCGCTAGACAAGTCGGATCTATGAAAGCCTTGTCAAAACAGGTTCATCACTGTTCCTCTAAAACCATCAAAGACCACATTGACACCCTTGCTCCGGCCCTTGCCGATTTTTGTAACCACTTTTTTGCCTCAGGATCTTCCCCTCCCCTCTGAAGCACTCCCTTGTGCATCCCATTCTCAAAAAACCCACAGCTGATTCTTCCTGTCCGGCTAACTATTGCCCAATTTCCATTACTCCCTTTCTGGGCAAACTCCTGGAAAAGCTGGCCATCTCTCAGCGTAACCTTCATTCCTATTCTGTTGGCTGTCTCCATGATCACCAGTCTGGCTTTAGAGTGGCCAGTAGCACGGAAACTGCTCTCCTGAACATCCGTGAAGATCTGCTCTCCAACCTTGACTCTAAAATTCCCTCTGTCCTCATCCGACTCGATCTCTCTTCTGCCTTCGACACGGTCAACCATATCATCCTGCTCAACCACATCCGTAATAACTTGGGTATCACTGATCAAGCTCTGGCTTGGCTGACTTCTTTCCTCTCTGATCGACCCTCCCAGGTCCAGGTTGGGTCCGTCCTATCATCTATCTTCCTCTCTACCTGTGGGGTTCGCCAGGGGTCTAACCTCTCGCCCTGGCTTTTCAACCAGTACCTGGCTACTCTCGCCCACTGCATTGCCAACTTCTTCTCAAATTTCTAGTGCTATGCTGACGACACTCAACTCATTTTCAGGTTGCCCTCGGCCACCTCCTCTCCCTCTCTCGTCTCTGATGGCCTAACTGCCATTCAAGATTGGTGTGCTGCCAATGATCTTTGTCTGAATGCCAGCAAGACTGAGATCCTCCTCATCAGCACACCATCACCATCCTTTCCCCTCACTCTCTGGCCGTCCTCCCTTGGCCCTCCTCCTACCCTCACCTGCGAGGCTAAGAACCTCAGGGTCATCTTTGACCCCACACTTTCCTTCTCCGCCCACATCTCTGAGGTCTCTAAAAAGTCAAACTTCCTACTGCACCTCCTCAGTGGTACTCTGCCTTTCCTCTCCTTCCCCCAGAAGCTCACCGTCTCCCAAGCTCTGGTTCTGTCTAGATTGGACGATTGTAACAGCCTCTTTCTAAATCTACCTGCCTCTAATCTCTGCCCTCTGCAACTAATCCAGAACAAGACTGCAAGACATGTCCTTGGCCTCAAGCCCTGGGATTGTATCTCTCCAGCTCTGAAAGCTCTCCATTGGCTCCCAATGAATGCAAGGATTAAATTCAAAACCCTCTGCATTCTCCACAAGGCTTTCTCGGGCCTGGGTCCAACATACCTTCAGCTATCCCTCCGCAAATACCTCCCTTCTCGAGCTCTTTGCTCCTCTACCTCTAACTCCCTCAGGGTCAGTCATTTTTCAAAGAAACTAGCTGGGGGTAGATCTCTGTCTTTGGCTGGGGCCTCCCTCTGGAATAGCCTCCCTGCCACTCTAAAACTTGAGGACAACCGTCTCCGGTCCCGGAAGCACCTCAAGACCTTCCTCTTTTCTTCTGCCTTCGCTTCCCCTCTCCACTGCTGATCTGCACTCTCTTGGCACTGTGACCCTATCCACCCTCTGTCCATTGGGCCCAGGTACCTGCTCACCCTGCCACCCCCTGCACTGCCTCACGGCCACCCCTTACACTGGGGACTATATCTGTATCCATATAGCCCCCCACCCCCCATTTTCTTCTTTTTGTGCACTTTTCCCAGGTGAGCTGCAGGAACCCCCTGCTCCATTTTGCCATCTTGTGGCCAGCAGCCATGTCCCCATGTGCCCCCAGGCCTCCTCGTGTTGCTCCGGTCCCTATCTCTTTTGCTTCCCCCTTCCCCTCCCTCTGCCCGCCTCCCGGACCTCCCTCCACCCGTGATTGGCTACTTGGGCCTACACTGTGTTGGGTCTGCAGCTACACTGTGGGATAATGCCATTTGCAACGCGGCGATCCCAAGTGAGCTGCAGGGACCCCCTGCTCCATTTTGCCATCTTGTGGCCAGCAGCCATGTCCCCATGTGCCCCCAGGGCCCCTCGTTGCTCCCGTCCCTGTCTCCATTGCTTCCCCCTTCCCATCCCTCCGCCCGCCTCCCGGACCTCCCTCCACCCGTGATTGGCTACCTAGGCCTACACTGTGTTGGGTCTGCAGCTACACCGTGGGATAACGCCATTTGCAACGCGGCGATCCCAGGTGAACTGCAGGGACCCCCTGCTCCATTTTGCCATCTTGTGGCCAGCAGCCATGTCCCCATCTGCCCCCAGGCCCCCTCGTGTTGCTCCAATCCCCGTCTTCTTTGCTTCCCCCTTCCCCTCCCTCCGCCCGCCTTCCGGACCTCCCTCCACCCGTGATTGGCTACTTGGGCCTACACTGTGTTGGGTCTGCAGCTACACCGTGGGATAACGCCATTTGCAACGCGGCGATCCCAGGTGAGCTGCAGGGACCCCCTGCTCCATTTTGCCATCTTGTGGCCAGCAGCCATGCCCCCATGTGCCCCCAGGCCCCCTTGTGTTGCTCCGGTCCCAGTCTCCTTTGCTTCCCCCTTCCCCTCCCTCCGCCTGCCTCCCGGACCTCCCTCCACCCGTGATTGGCTACTTGGCCCTACACTGTGTTGGGTCTGCAGCTACACTGTGGGATAACGTCATTTGCAACACGGCGATCCCAGGTGAGCTGCAGGGACCCCCTGCTCCATTTTGCTATCTTGTGGCCAGCATCCATGTCCCCATGTGCCCCCCACCCCCTCATGTTGCTCCGGTCCCTGTCTCCTTTGCTTCCCCTTTCCCCTCCCTCCGCCCGCCTCCCGGACCTCCCTCCACCCGTGATTGGCTACTTAGGCCTATACTGTGTTGGATCTGCAGCTACACCGTGGGATAACGCCATTTGCAACGCAGCGATCCCAGGTGAGCTGCAGGGACCCCCTGCTCCATTTTGCCATCTTGTGGCCAGCAGCCATGTCCCCATCTGCCTCCAGGCCGCCTCGTGTTGCTCCGGTCCCGTCTTCTTTGCTTCCCCCTTCCCCTCCCTCCGCCCGCCTCCCGGACCTCCCTCCACCCGTGATTGGCTACTTGGGCCTACACTGTGTTGGGTCTGCAGCTACACTGTGGGATAACGTCATTTGCAACACGGCGATCCCAGGTGAGCTGCAGGGACCCCCTGCTCCATTTTGCTATCTTGTGGCCAGCATCCATGTCCCCATGTGCCCCCCACCCCCTCATGTTGCTCCGGTCCCTGTCTCCTTTGCTTCCCCCTTCCCCTCCCTCCGCCTGCCTCCCGGACCTCCCTCCACCCGTGATTGGCTACTTAGGCCTACACTGTGTTGGATCTGCAGCTACACCGTGGGATAACGCCATTTGCAACGCAGCGATCCCAGGTGAGCTGCAGGGACCCCCTGCTCCATTTTGCCATCTTGTGGCCAGCAGCCATGCCCCCATGCGCCCCCAGGCCCCCTCGTGTTGCTCCGGTCCCCGTCTCCTTTGCTTCCCCCTTCCCCTCCCTCCGCCCGCCTCCCGGACCTCCCTCCACCCGTGATTGGCTACTTGGGCCTACACTGTGTTGGGTCTGCAGCTACACCGTGGGATAACGCCATTTGCAATGCGGCGATCCCAGGTGAGCTGCAGGGACCCCCTGCTCCATTTTGCCATCTTGTCGCCAGCAGCCATGTCCCCATGTGCCCCCAGACCCCCTCGCGTTGCTCCGGTCCCCGTCTCCTTTGCTTCCACCTTCCCCTCCCTCCGCCCGCCTCCTGGACCTCCCTCCACCCTGTAATTGGCTGACTGTCTGGTCTTAAATGAACCGACCAAGGCAGCCCTCTGCCTGCAGCCCCTGCGGCTAAGGGCACCAAGGCCAAGGGCGCCTCCGACATTGGCGGCTCCAAGATGTGTCCGCAGGTGTCAGCAGAGGAAGCCAAGGAAGCCAAAAGACACCAACAAAACCGTGAGTGTGGCATGGGTGGGGTGTAGAGCAATTACGGTCACCTACCTTACCTTCCATAACGTAGACCGCCATAGACTTAAACAATACATACTTAGGCAGATTTGTGACCACTACAAAAGGATTGTAAATGTTGCCTAGTGATGCATATTAACTTACTAGCCAATTTAGCTAGTGCCACACATGTAGGAAACTAAACTTTAGCCTGCACAGCATCTGGATAGAAATGTGCCTATTAACATGCCCTGGTTGACTTTAGTAGTGTGCCTACAAACCCGCCTTGGTTGAATTTAGAAGTACGCCCAATATCCTCTCTGTGCAAAGTGGAATTTAGAAGTGTGCCTATTAACATGCCCTGGTTTACTTTAGAAATGTGCCTATTAACATGCCCTGGTTGACTCTAGAAATGTGCCTATTAACGTGCCCTGGTTGACTTTAGAAGTGTGCCTAATAACGTGCCCTCGTAGAATTTTGAAGTGTACCTAATATCCTCTCTGTGCAAAGTTAAATTTCGAAGTATGCTTATTAACATGCCCTGGTTGACTCTAGAAATGTGCCTATTAACGTGCCCTGGTTGACTTTAGAAGTGTGCCTAATATTGTACCCTCGTTGAATTTTGAAGTGTGCTTAATATCCTCTCTGTGCAAAGTTGAATCTAGAAGTGTGCCTATTATCCTCTCTGTGCAAAGTTGAATTTTGAAGTGTGCCTAATATCCTCTCTGTGCAAAGTTGAATCTAGAAGTGTGCCTATTATCCTCTCTGTGCAAAGTTGAATCTAGAAATGTGCCTAATAGCGTGCCCTGGTTGAATTTAGAAGTGCGCCTAATACCCTCTCTGTGCAAAGTTGAATTTAGAAGTGTGCCTATTAACATGCCTTGGTTGAATTTAGAAGTACGCCTAATATCCTCCCTGTGCAAAGTTGAATTTAGAAGTGTGCCTATTAGCATGCCTTGGTTGAATTTAGAAGTATGCATAATGTCCTCTCAGTACAAAGTTGAATTTAGTAGTGTGCCTAATAACGTGCCTTGCCTGATTTTAGAAGGGTGACAAATAACGCACCCTGGTTGAATTTAGAAGTGTGCGTGATATCTTCTCTGTGCAGAGTTGAATTAGGTTGCTTAATATCCTCTCAGCGCAAAGTTGAATTTAGGAGTGTACCTATTAGCACACCTTGGTTGAATTTAGGAGTGCACCTAATATCCTCTCTGTGCAAAGCTGGATTTTAGAAGGGTGCCTAATAGCGTGCCCTGGTTGAATTTAGAAGTGTGCCTGATAGCGTGCCCTTGGTTTACCTTAGAAGTGTGCCCATTAGCGCGCCTTAGTTGAATATCCTCACTGCAAATTTAAATTTGGTTGCCTAATATCATCCCCATTGCAAAGTTGTTTTGGTTGCCTATTATCCTCTTTCTGCAAAGCTGAATATAGAAGTGTGCCTATTATCCTCTTTGTGCAAAGTTGAAGTTAGAAGTGTGCCTAATAGCGTGCCTTTGTTGAATTTAGAAGTGTGTCTGATAGCGTGCCCTGGTTGTACTTAGAAGTGTGCCTTTTAGCGTGCCTTGGCTGATTTTAGAAGTGTGCCTAATATCCTCTCGGTACAAAGTTGATTCTAGAAGTGTATATAACACCACTCAAGCATAGCAGGATTTGACAGTGTCCCCAATAACGTCACTATGCCAAAGTCTAGAAAGTCTGCCCTATATCGGATGAGAGGGTGAAGTGGATGCCCTATATTGGGTGAAGTATGTGGATGGAACGAGTGAAATATGTGGATGGAACGGGTGAAGTATGTGGACGGGAAGGGTGAAGTATATGGACGGAAAGGGTGAAGTATTTGGATGGAACGGGTGAAATATGTGGACGGAAAGGGTGAAGTCTGCGGATGGAACAGGTGAAGTGTGCGGATGGAACGGGTGAAGTATGTGGTTGGAACGGATGAAATATTTGCATGGAAATGATGAAGTATGTCGATGGAACGGGTGAAGTATGTCGATGGAACAGATGAACTGATGTAGAATGGGTGAAGTGGGTGGAACGGGTGAAATGGTAGAACGGATGAAGTAGGTGAATGAACGGGTGATGTGCCTGGAACCGGCGAAGTGGGCTGAACTAATTGAAGTGCATGAAACGAGTGAAATGGGTGCAATTAGTTAAGTGAATGGAACGTGTGAAGATGACGTATGTGGATAGATGATGCTTGGAGTAAGGATAACATGGGTAGAACGAATGAAACGAGCAGTGTGAAGATCACATATGTGTATGGATGATGCATGGAGAAAGGATAACGTGGGTAGAACGAATGAAAGGAGTAGTGTATAAAATGGTGGAGTGCATAAAATGGTTGAAGGACATGGAATGGATGGGAGTGCATGGAACGGGTTGGAGTGCATGGAACGGATGCGAGTACATAGAACGGTTTGGAGAGCACAGAATGGCGTGACGTACATGGAATCGTTTGGTGGGCATGGAATGTCTGAAAGAGCTTTGAAAGGAACGGTCTGAGTGCTTGAAACGGTCGTAATGCACGGAACAGTCGGAGTACATGGAACGGATGAAGTTCATGGAACTATTGGAGTGGGCGCAATCTCAAGCACCTACAGTAAACCACCATATTCACATCTCCACGCTTACTCTCTTCTTTACACCACCACTCAAATAGAACACAGCGATACTATGACACCATTCGGTATAGCTGTTCTCATACCAACATCTGCCTCAAACTCCCCATCACTCTAACTAAACACTGCTGGTTACACACCCCCCAGCCAGGCATTCTCCTCAGGCCCAACGCAGCCACAATCGGTCTGGATAAATCCTGCCAGAGAGAACACATACTATTGACCTCTCAACCACCACACCTACCACTAAGAAGCAGCCATTCCACGAATGCCACACCAGCTGCACACATATCCGGTGCTCACACGCACCTTTGACTCTCTCTACTCTCTCTACTGACTTGAACTTCGGTTCCCAAGGGCGTTCAACCTACCAGCGCCTTCAGACCATACCAATGGTACATAAGGCGCTATATAAATGCAAAGTAACATAACATAACATTATCAGACTTCCCAGTCTGCAGCTGTAAACACAGCACTTCCCACTTGCTGGCTGCACTACCATTTTTTTATTGCCTCAATTATCTATTTATTTTTATTTATTTGTTCTCCTCTGCTCTTTCCACTCTCGCCCTTCCATGCACTTGCCCCCTTTCCCTTTCCCATGCACTTGTGCGTTCTAAATGTCACTGGGCCTAGTAAGATCGTTGTTGTGTTCTCCCCCCCTTTCTCCTCCCTTGCCTTGTTGCGCTCTGAAACACTTGTGTACGAGCGCAATACAAATAAAATATCATATCATATTAGTACGCCGCAGCACCCTGCGCCCAGCTCTCCTCCAGCTGCACCGGATCAACAGGACACAGTGGTGGACACGGATGAAGAGGAGGACCCCAACATGCCATCGTCTGCCAAGGTATTTCACGAACGTCTGTCGGGTCTGGCTGAGTACTTGGGGCTCCCAGAGGTGGAACAACCGGATGCGGGGGTATTGGCAGAGGTTCTGACTCTACGCCCCGCGGCTAGAACGGGGATCCCAATGCCAAAGGACGTGGTGGTGCTTGCCAAAAAAGGATTGCTCAAACCACACTCTACACAGCCTACCAACAGGCGCCTCAATGCCAAGTTTAGACAAATGGCAAACCCCCAGCTACACTCCTCTGTGATTGCCGCAGCTTCACTCCACTCCAAGCCACAGTCATCCTCATCTACATCAGCCTCTGCACTCCTGGGCAAGGAGGATAACATCCTGGAAGCATATGGAAAGAAAATCTATTCCAACGCTTTTCTCCATCTGCGCCAGTCCAACGCGGATGCTATGATGGCGGCGGTCAACAAGAAGCTCTGGCGAGAGATTGCCAATTTCCTTCCTGAACTCCCTGTGCAGAGCCTTGCGCGCTTCAAGGCTGGTCTCGCCGAGGCCAAAATAGTAGCACAGGACATTATGGAATCCATGGTGGCTGACATTGGCACCTAGGACGTGCTATATTTATTGCTACCGACATGAGAAGGACGGCCTGGCTACAGGCAACGAAGTTCAACCCTGATGTCCAGGTGCGTATTCTGGACATTCCTTCCGATAGGGGGGGATCTGTTCCATTTTACTACACATGAGGAACTCGATAAGAAGAACACTTCACAGACTGCCAAGTCCTTATCGATCCTCACTAAGTCCACCCCCAAGGCATATAGCCAGGCGCACCAGCGCTCAGACAAGGGTCGTCCTTCAGAGGCTTCAGGGGCTTCCAAGAGAGGCGGTCTAGGCATCCGGACAGATCTGCAAGCCTGCACAGGCGCAAGCAGCACAAGGTGGCTCACAAGGGCTTTTTTCACTCCCATCCTCAGCCCCAGCCTCAGAGGGCAAGAAGGCCCTCTGAGGCTAGGGCTGACCAGTAATCCGGATCCACAAGTCTCCGGTGGGGGGAAGGCTTGCCCTTCACGTTCATCGCTAGCGGAAAAGGTTCACAGACCCATGGATCCTCTTGGTAGTATCCACGGGCTTCCGGCTCCCTATCCCTCCTTCTCCTCTCTCCTCCCCTCCACTCCCACAGTTTGGGACACCAACTCTGTTGTTCGTGTTCGGAAATTTGCTCGCTTGTAGAGAGTCAAGCAATGGAGGAAGTCCCAGCCTCGCAGCGGGGTCTGGTCTTCTAGTTGCAGATTTTCACCATACACAAGAAGAACCAGGCTGGCCTAAGAGTTGCGTTGGACCTCTCCACCTTGAACCTTTCCCTCCCTCTTCAAAAGTTCAAGATGGTTACCCCAGCGCTTATAGCAGAGACATTGTGTGCGGGAGACTGTATGTGCTCCTTGGATTTGAAGGATGCCTACCTACATGTCCCGTTCTGGCAACCCCATCGGTCCTTTCTGAGGTTCAGGATCATGGATTTTCATTTCCAATACAAGGTCCTACCCTTTGGCCCCAATTCGGCCCCCAGGGTCTTTACTAGACTGATGAACATGGTGGCAGCCCTGCTCAGGGTCACCACATCTACCCATACTTACACGACTGGTTCATCAGGGCAAGGTCTCCGGAGGCAGTCCAACATACCGCCTCCGCCTTCATGTATACACTACACAAGCTGGAATTTTCCATCGATCTCAAGAAATAACAGTTGGAGCCCATGCCGAGGTTAACCTTCCTGGGTCTCATCTGGAATACGAGTTTAGAGAGGATTTTCTCCTCAGAGGACGAGATCGCAGTCATCAAGAGGGCCATGGGGCATTTACTCAGCAGAGCAGTGACCTCAGCGTGGTGGTACCAACACCTCCTGGGCATCATGGTGTCATGTCTTCTCGCAGTGCCTCATACGAGGCTCAGGATAAGGCGCTTGCAATTGCACTTCGCAGCCTCCTGGAGTCAGGCGAGGGGTTCCCCGGCAGAGCAGGTCACTATCCCATAGTATCTCCAGCAGGACCTAGTCTGGTGGAGCTCGTACAACAACCTGCAGATAGGCAGGCCCTACCGCCAACCAGCACCTCAGGTCACCATCACCATGGATTCATCCCTAGAGGGCTGGGCAGCTACCTTGGGAAGCTACAGTGTCCATGGGGTATGGTCCCGTCAGGAGCAAGTGGCCCACATCAACAGACTCGAGTTGATGGCCATATGGCTCGCTCTAAAAGCCTTCCTTCCAATCAGCATCATGGCCATACTCATTCAGACGGACAGCTCCACCAGCATGTACTACACCAACAAGCAGGGTGGCACAAGGTCTCCTCCCCTCTGCATTCTAGCAGTCAACATTTGGGAGTGGGCTCTGGTAAACAACATGCACCTGGCCACAATATCCATCCTGGATGCGGACAGGCTCAGCAGGCTGGGTGCGGACAACTATGAATGTCAGTTAAACAAACAGGGGATCTTCGCCAAGTGGAGTCATCCCCCAGTTCACCTCCTAGCAGGAACAGAGCAGGGGCTTTCTGGGCGAAGCGATGCAGATCCATTGGAATGACATGAACGTGTATGCCTTCCCTCCGAACCCCCGGTCCACAGGTTAATCTGCAAGATCCGGGAGGCTCAGCATCTCCGTATCATCCTGATAGCTCTGTGGTGGCCAGCAAGACCATGGTTCTCAGAACTACTCAGCCGTTCGGATCAGGCCTCGGTGCACCTTCCGCTGGGCCCAGCACACCTACTCTCTCAGCAGGGAGGCATGGTAATTCACCCCACCCCCCAGAAGTTAGCCCTTGCAGCGTGGTTCCTGAACAGGTCACACTGAGGCAGCTGCAGCTGTCACAGGCTAACCTAGACATTATACATACATGGGGCTAGGAGCGATGCTACCAGGAGCCAGTACAAAAGGAGGTGGACTAGGTTTTGTCACTGGGCAGATTCGAAGGGGGTTGATCCGTTGACCTGCACGTTGGACAATGTGCTATCCTTCTCTGCGCACCTCACACACTCGGGGGTGCAGGTAGACACATGCTGCACCTATCTGGCCGCTAATGAAGCCTACAGTAACTCGAAGGAGGAGGTATTTTCATCTTCTAATCAGATGGTTAAAAGACACTTGGCGGGCCTGACCTGGCTTTTTCCACCCATCAAGCTACCACGCCCAGTGTGGGATCTCAACGTGGTCTTGGGCGCCCTGGCAGATAAACCATTTGAACCTATGGCGTCCGCGTACATCAGGCTAGTCAATATTAAAATGGCCCTCCTGGTGGGCCTTACCTCGGCACGACAGATCAGTGAGATCCAGGCGCTGGTGGCTTCAGAGCCATATACTACTTTTCATAAGGATAAGGTGGTGCTTAGAACTCACCCTGCATTCTTACCTAAGGTTGTCTCCTCTTTTCACCTGAATGAGGAGATAGTGCTACCAACTTTCTTTGCGGACCCCAAGGATGATGCTCAGAGGGTATAGCACTGTCTGGATGTCAGGTGGGTGTTAAGCTACTACCTCGATAGGACCATGAGCTTCCGCAAATCAGACGCTCTCTTTGTCACCTTACAGCCGGTCAAGTGGCACAGCGAGTAGAGCGCTCGCTTTGACATCAGTGCAGAGCCTGCGAACGCAGGTTCGAATCCCGGCAGCGCCAAACTCAGCGTTTCATCCTTCCGAGGTCGATAAATGAGCACCACACACCGTGGGTAATAATAAGCAGCGCTCAGATACCTAAGGGTTCGTAGCGCTATATAAATGCCAAATTATTATTATTATTAAAGCTCGACTGTCAGGCCTCCAAAGCTTCCATAGCAAGGTGGATGGTTATGGCCATCAAAGAGGCTTACGAAGGGCAGCACAAACCTCTTCCATCAAATATACATGCCCATGCAATCAGAGCTGAAGCCACGGCGGTTGCGTTCCAGAGGCACGTGCCATGGCAAGTTATCAGCAAGGTGGCTACATGGGCTACACCCTCGGCCTTCTGTAAGCACTACTGCCTGGATGCCGGCTTGTACACGCCCATACAGTATGGAGGAAAGAGGATGGGACGTAGGCGCAATTATAAATTACTCACCGTAGTGACTAACGTACTCCTAGTCCATAGTCTCCCTTCCTCCATACGTCCCACCATCCTACCCTTTAATAATACTGGTGTCATTAGGCAATGAAATATTGTCGATGCGTGAGGTGTGGCACTGGTGGGCGGGGTCAAGAGAGCGCATGCTCCCAGGGTCACGCCCCCACGCGCATCTAAATTTAAAGAGGAAGATGATTTTTCTGGTGAAAAAGGTTCTGTCTCCCGTCCCTTGTGAAGGACACCCATACAGTATGGAGGAAAGGGGACTATGAACTAAGAGTACGTTAGTCACTACGGTGAGTGACTTTTAATTTTTTCAACACAATTTGTAGTAGCAGAATTCCTTCACATGTGCGAGGCATAGCCATGTCCTTCAAACCCCACCCACCAGCCCATTAAACCACGATTGGAGGGACTGGACGGTTCTTCATTACACATATACATTGTTTACCTAGGGTACCCCTTTGTCTCTCACTTGTCTTCCAATGGCTTTATTCCTGTAGTCACCCACTGGTCTTGGATGCCAGTCCATGCCGCGTCAGCTGGGAGTCTCATGCTACACTTTGTGTGATAGGAGCATTTAATCATCAGACCTTCCTGGTTTGTGTCTCCTATGTCTCTGACCCGACTAGCACTTCTGCTATTCCTTGTCACAGAAGGAATTGAGCTTTCATTTGGTGAGTTGGAAGAACCTGTACAAGAGACCTGCTCATAGATTCAGATAGTTTGCTAAGAGAAAGTAAAAGGCGAACATTAAGGATCGGGTGACTCCTTTGCAAGGGTTACTGGGTGCAGGAAGGCTTTCTCATGAACTTAGTTTGTGTGGCTATTAGAGTACTGACGCCTCTGAAGTTTCCCACTGTGGGGGTAATATTGGCTGTCAGTGCACAAAGGCTACAAAGGGGCAAACCCCAAAGGCAAAGCCCCTGAGGACCTTTGGCCTATTACCAGGATTCACCCCAAGGTGCCCTGTTAAGCTGAGAATCTGGTCTCCAGAAACACTGAGAACGAATCAACACAATTATTTCTACCTGTGACGTAGATTAGATTGGTTTGTCTGACAGGAGCACATCTGAGCATGCTTCCAAAGCTGGGGTTCTTTTTTTCTCTGTCGTCCTGCTCTGCCTCCTTCCAAACTGGTTGGACCGCCTGCATCCGCAAGTGGATCGGAAAAAGTGGACTCAAAAATATAGCTGCCCCTTTAAGAACTTTGACGTGATGGGAACATCTAGCATGTGTGCATCCCTCTGCGCGCCAGCCCTATCCCTCACCCCAACTGTCCACACCCAGTTCCTGTTTTTCCACCTACTGGGCGGGTCGGAATTGCTGTGCTCCGTGATATCCAACCTTTTTTGGGGCGTTACTTTTTGCTGTTCATCCCCTTTTTTCCATCCCATCAGTTGTATTTTTTCATTTTTCTCTTGCTTGGTGCCTCCCTCTGACGTATGCCGTTTACCAAGGGGTTCAAACAATGCATCCAATTTAGGAAGCAGTTCTCAGCGGCCGATTCTCCTCATGCCTGTGTCCGATGCTTGGGGATACATTACCCAGTGAGTTCCTCTATCTTCTGTCGTAGAATTCCCCCGAGGTCTCTGCGTACTCGTCTTCTTTTCATATCACAGCAGGAACCGGTGCCAGAGACGACAAGGCCTTCATTCGGACCAAGAAGGAGGCCGATATCAGTAAGAGGGAGACTATACCGACAGGTGCGGTACGTGTTTCGGCACCGGCCCTCGGAACCCAGGTGAGGGCTGCCACTCCTGTTTCAGGGCCTTCACTGGACCATTTAGGGGGAAACCCCAGGCACTTATACCTGCGACTACCTCTGGGTGGGAAAACTCTAGTGCCTCCTGGTGGGAAAGCTTTAGTACCTTCAGGTAGGAAAGTGTCTGAAAGGGGGCTGCGGGTGATTTTATGCAGCTGGAAAAATGCTGCTGCCTGACAGGGCTCATGCAAGGCAGAGACATCCTCCATGCGAATCCTGTTTCTGGTGGGTCTTTTGTCCCCAAACACAGTGCAGTCGGCAGCGGAAGGCAGCGGCACCCACCGGACTGAATTCTAAGCATGGGGGCACTTTGCACGCCAGTCTGTCTCCCCTGGCCCGTGTACCATACAGCACCATGCTGATCCTCTGGGCGGAAGGCGCTCGCCTGGACTCAGCGACAATGTGACAGCCTGGACTCCTGCGGACTGGGCCGGGCAGCGGTGAGGGACGTGTTCGCCCCTCCCACCCCCCGGCAACAACTGTGGGCTTGGCTGTGCAATATGTGCGGCAGCACC
This sequence comes from Ambystoma mexicanum, assembly GCF_040938575.1. NCBI lineage: Eukaryota > Metazoa > Chordata > Amphibia > Caudata > Ambystomatidae > Ambystoma > Ambystoma mexicanum. Next base: position 376,398,080 of record NC_090931.1, read on the forward strand.
GGCCCCGCCCGCGACCGGGTGTGCCGGCTGCGGGCCGCCATCGATCCTGGAGAGGTACGGAAGACATCTAATAGTGAGTATGGGGGGGCAGGGTGCCGGTGCCTCCCTAAGGCCTGTTACCTCAACTTGGTCACATCAGCCCCCCCCTCCTCCGCTCCCCACCATCTACACCCGGATGTGTCCTGAATACGCGACTAAGACAAGCAGGCCGTGATTGGTCCCGCTCGCCCCAGATGCATCCTATTACCGTTCCCATCACTGCTGCAATCCTGCTGCCCTGTCACTTCTCACGTCTCAGGGGTTCCCTGTGCCAGGGCACACTGTTCCCATTCTTGTTCCCGTATTTCCTAGATCTCTGGGACTGCTCCTGGTGTTACTGCTCTCTGATTTCCAAGCTCCCAACGGACACTTATATGGAGCTTATCCTGTTATAGCTGCTCTCTGAATTACCGGATATTCAAGGGTCCTTGCACCTGGGCTGATATTGTCTGCAGGGCTTGTTGACTCCTTCAATCCCAAAGAACATTTGCAATTTGGCCTGATCTTGTTCTCCTTGCTCGCTTACTCCCAGATCACCAAGGCTCCTTCTTGCACTAGGACTTGTCTTGTTCCTGGTGCTCTTTGATTTCCTGGATCAAGAGGGCAGATCTTGATTCGGCTCGGCCATCTTTATCATCATACTGGTTGTCCCCCCGCCCCCCTCCAGGGGAGTTTTACCAGGGGGCTCTGTCCCCCCAACATCAGAGACAGCACAGTGGGGCCACCTGATGCGGCCCCCTCGCGCAGTCATTGGCAAACTACAACTGGGCACTGTGTCGCCCGCAGTGATACGCTGACCAACGAGGAGCTTTGCCTGACCCTGGTAGCCTGGCCTGCCTGCTGACACCCACTGGGAAGGCACAGCATTGTCCACTCTCTGCAGAGCCTCCTAACCAGCACCCTTTGGCTCATACAGGGCATCCAAATAGCTAGCACTGTACCCACATTGGTGGACTCTCCAGTGGGGTGTGCCATGACACCAGGGAAACAAGAGCTCTATCACCTGCAACCCGCTCTTCATGGGAAACCCAAAAAAGCGAGGCAAGATGGACCAGTTTGCAAAATCCGATCACAATCCTACACCACCTGGGTTGATGCAGGAACCAACTCAGCTAGAAATCTCTGTCTTAAACCAGACACTTTTGGCTCTCGGATCCAGTACAGACAACCTGGGAGCAAAAATAGACACCCTAACAGGTGAGGTAGATGTGTCTGCCGTGCAGATTGATAAGCTCTGCGGCCGCATGACCGAGATGGAACAAAGAATAGGTGGGGGGGAAGACAAGGTTGCAGTCCTACAGTGCGAAGTCGCTATCCTTCAGCAAACGGTCAAAAAGGTAGTGACAAAAAATGACGATCTTGAAGGGATGTCCAGAAGAAATAATATTCGGAAAACAGGGGTCCCGGAGTCCACCCCTATAGACAATATGGAGACATTTGTGGAGAAATTGCTCCTGGATGTCGTAGAGAATCCCCCGGTCACAAACATGTTCATGTTGGAACGTGCACATAGATCTCTGCTGTCTAAACCTCCCCCTGGGGCACCTGAAAGGCCCATCATAGCCTGGATCTTCAGTTACCGAGATCGAGATATTCTGCTTCGAGCTGCCAGAGAGAAACAAATCCTCAGATGGGAGTCTGCCAACATATGCCTGTTCCCTGACTTCAGCCCCCAGCTCCAAGATCAGAGTAAAACATTTCAGACAGTCAAAAGCATACTCAGGAGGAGGGGGATCCACTATTCGATGCCGTTTCCTGCCAAGCTTAGGGTGGCATACAAAGGCACGGTCTCATTCTTCATGACACCAGAGACAGCGGAACAGTTTGCCATGGATATCCCAGAGTCCACCCTCCTCCCGCTTACTGCCCGATGCATTATTTTTCTGTATTTTGCCACGTCTGTTGATGTAGGCCCCCTGCTTTAGGGGCGCCTGCCGGTCCTCCCACGAAGGACCTAAAGATATGGCTTACTATCATCATTTGGACTCAAAGCAATACATATGGATAAATGCCTTCTTATACACAGAGTAAACCCAGCTGCAGGCAGCCCCCTGTGCCCAGTGGCTACAAAGAACACCACTTGGTGTCACTGTTTAGTTGAATTAAGGGGAGGGGGAGGGTTATCTGGCCGCTATGCTATGGTTTCTGGCGTGGGGGGATGGGACATATGAGTCTGTTGGGGTTAATGGTGCCCGAAATTTTGTTCGGGTTCAGGGGTCTAGGTTACATCAAGACACGATAGGCTCAGAATTCACACACCAAGGCCTTTTAGAGGGGCCTTTCTGTCTCACACAGGTTACCACATGGTCATCAAGGATACCACAAGTACTTCCTCTAGAAATTATTTCTGCAGTACAAAATGGACACACAGGGGAGGGCGAGTGATCCGGGCGGTGGCATAACACTGTTAACTTGGAACATACAGGGGTTCCCAAATGTTAAAAGGCACGCCTGATCTCGAACTATGCTAGGAATCATAAGGTATATGTTCTGTGTCTGCAGGAAACACACTTGGACAAGGGCGGCAAGCTCCCCAACCTCGGAGGGTATTGCTACTCCCATTCCACACACTCCCGTGGGGTGCCGACGTATATTCATCGCTCCTTGGAGTTCAAGCTCCATGATCAGACTGGGGATGATGAGCGGTGCTACCTCTTGGTGGCAGGGGAAATAGCGAATTGGCGGGTTCTTTTTGTCAATATGTATGCTCCTAATTTTGATCATCCAGACTTCTTCCAGCGCTGTGCTAACCACCTGCGCAGCTTCCCGAATGATGAGGTAGTGTGGGCTGGGGACTTACACATGGCTCTCTCTTTCGATCTGGATAGATCTCCTCCACTCAGCTTGCTCTCGAGAGTGGCCCTTAAATGTGCAGCCATAGCAGAGTATCACAATCTCATCGATACCTGTCGTTTCTTACATCCCTCTAGCAGGGAATACACCTTTTATTCCGTAGTACATGGCAGCTCCTCCAGAATAGATTATGTCATGTTGTACCCTCAGCTGGCCCGCGTCACCCTGCACACCCAGATCCTCTCTAGGACCTTATCCGATCACTCCCCAGTCTTAGTACACTTTAGAGGCCGAACCGACCAGCTAGGCAGTTGCGTTGGCGATTTAGAGCCCGTGCCCTAAAGGACATGGTCGTTCGGGAAAATATTTGACAAGACATTTCAACTTTCTTCCAAATTAATGTGGGATCAGTCCCCGACTCCAGGGTTGTGTGGTAGACATTTAAGGTTTACATTCGAGGCTGTTGTATGGCTAAAGAGGGTGGGGTCTTGAAATGCATCCCTAGGTCCAGCTCTACCCTAGAACGTAACATCAAGAAGTTGGAGGTCCAACAAGGCCTCCAAGACTCCCGTGGAAGTGCAGGCCCTACTGTGTGAAAAACGGGAGGAAATGGGCATTCTAACCGCAAGGAAGGGGCGATTTCTGGGGGACACAAAAGCGACAGCCCCATACGGAGAGGGGGATCACCCAAGCCAGGCACTGGCCTGGGCTATTAAATAAGAACAACAATTAGACACTATAGTGGAGGTCAAAGATGAGAGGGGGGACCCCACCAGGGATAGCGAAAGGATCAACACGATCTTTTGTGAATTGTATGCCCGGCTATACACCACCCAGTCAACTGCAGGCCATCACTCAATAACACAGTACCTGGACAGGATAGCCCTGGGATGGCTGGCCCCGGCCCAGTGTGCATCCCTGAATGACCCTCCCACCCCCCGCCCACTTCCGATGAGGAGTTCCGGAGAGCAATCCTTTCCCTTCCCAAAGATAGGGCCCTGGTACCTATGGGATCACGGTCGAACTATACAAAGCGTACCCTGATCTCCTAATTCCCAATCTACGAGACAGGTATGAGGCGGCTAGGACCTCTGGAATACTCCTGAAATCCATTAGGACTGCCCTAGTGACAGTACTGTTGAAACGCGACATGGAACCTCATAAATGTTCTTCATATAGGCCCCTATCTTAAATTAACAATGATAACAAGATCCTAGCTAAAATCCAAGCAGATAGTCTTCTCCCTTATATGCCCAGCCTGGTCCTTCTTGATTAGACAGAGATTAGCCCTTGTGGCTTATACAACTTCCAATAACAGAACCTTTGGAATTAATACACCCATAGCACAAACTTCATACAGTACAGACCCCCGTCCTGATGAAGGCCGTATACCAGATGTGGCATACTAAGCCCACCTAGAAACGGCTGAAACACCGTGGTGTAGACACACTATCCCCAACTGCAGTACATCCATGCTGCTGTACACAATGAAAATGACTTGTTTTTGTCGAAATGTTCAAGTGATGTTGTAAATGTCCAATTGTTTATATGTTTGCCATTTTCATGCGAACTCCTTGAAAAATGAAATTTGAATTTGATTTTGTCTTGCACACACAAAATGGTTGTCCTACCGAAAAACTTTTGACTCTGTGTGATGTAAATATTTTCTGTACTTTAGGTCAATGACCTCCCTTTTTCTCTTGTTGCTAACTCTGAAACGTCCATTTTATTTTGAACTGTACTAACTTTAGATAAAAAATAAGATTGATTCTACAACAGAGTTTGGATATATTTATTCTTCTTTGATGCAGAGGGTGACAAAAAACAGGAGTATTCTGATAGCACCTATTTCTCTTGAACCTATTCAATTGTAATCATTGTTCCCTACTAACCCTCCTGGGTAGAATAGGCTCCCAACCAGGAGCCCTAACTTTTGAATCTATGATTTTTGCCTCCTACTCCCTCTGGGTATCTCAGGTGCTAAGTGTGTTTTTGCCCCGGTGGCATTTCTTGTCACGGATACGTGTTTATTTAGTAGACCGAACTGTCAAAAAGTGATCGCAATCGTATTCATGGTAACGTGTCTAGTTTCATAACACCGGTCCATTCAAACACAAGGTACTTACCTTGAGTCATACTGTACAAAGTGAATTGGTTAGTTGTAGTATATTTTATGTGTGGTTTTGCATTTAATAGAAGTGTTGTGTTTATAACAAATGGTTTAAAAATAAATGTACTTATATTTTTCTACCTGAAACCTTGAGACAGTGTTTGCTCGAGTCACGGTAATTGTGGTCCCTTTGTGTAATCTCTACTACTGCTCATATACTCTTGAGATAAGCCTGGCTGCTCCGCTACTGCTACCACTTTAACATAGTAGTACAGGCTCGTACCAAAGGTAAAACTTGTATTGCCACCTGTAGTCTTAATTGTGTGTAGTGGTCCCTAAGGGCACTGCACAGGATTCTGCCTAACAGGCGGGTCCTATTGAGTCTACTCTGTTACCAACGCCAGTTTCAACTGAAGTAGAGGGTGGTGCCCCCCCCAGTAAGAAACAGAAGGTGACCAAAGACATAGACACAGACGCTGAGGATTTGTCGGTATCACCTTTTCTTTCTGGTTCTCAGAAGGTAGAGAGGCTGCTATACAGCAACTGCAGGTCAGTAAAGACTTGACTGATACTACTCCTATGACAGGAGCGGTGTGCATGAATAGACATGATTAGTTATCAGTTACGTCCTTGCATCAGGACATTCAGGACAAGGTAATAGACCACCATTTGATGGGAAAACTTTGATCCATCAACGAACAAGGTGCTTCAGAAATGCAAGGCGAGTGTTACTGCGACAAAGTCTCTGAGTTCCATCTCAGTCAAGGAACCATACCATCAAAATGTTAGGTCTTTTAAGCCACAGTCTATGGCAAATAACAATACATCATCTGTTAATAAACCTTATTATTCCTCAATCAGGAAGAGGAGGTACAGTTCAGGGGTAAGGTCAGGGTCCGTCCTTCAACTTCTACCACTCAGGATCAAAAGAAGTCTGTTTGACTTCCATCCGGGGGTGTACAAACCACCTGTTCTGATGTATGTCAAACAGCATACATCCCCGGTAGCAGGAAGAATTTCAAAATGTCCTCATCAATGGGAAAACATTACGAAAGAGGATTGAATTTTAAACATAGTTGTCAAGGTTACTCGCTGGCCCTTCCTGCTATACCTCCTTCTTCGCAACCAAAGTTCCAAAAATCATCTACGGAGCTTCTCAAAGAGATTTAAAAACCTCTTGCTCTAGGAGCGATAGAATTGGTTCCAGAGGAAGAAATAGGTAGGGGTTTCTACTTTTCACATGATAACTATGCCTCAGGTTCTAGCAGCATGCCAGCACAATGAGTGGATCGCATCTTTAGATCTCCAAGATAGATATTTTCACATTCCCATTTTGAAGAAACACCGTCAATACCTATGTGGACAAAGGCCTAGGCGGTGTTGAGCGCCACATTTGTGTTTTCCCTGCTGAGAGCCCTTTGTTCTTCCCCGCCTTCAGTCTGCTTTCATTCAAAAGGCACAAGCAGCACCTGGAGTAGCAAAGCCCTGTGCGGACAAGGGCTGGGCGGTGTTGCGCACCGCAGGTATTTGGCACTGCAGGGAGGTGGCTTGGACTAAGCGCATCAATGTGGAGTGGACTTTCATCAAACTTAGCGACTCTCGCAAATCTTCGCATTCAAACTCGCATTACAAGCAGGGTCATCTCTGATGGGGGAGTCTGATTGCACAGGGGTGTCAGCCTTTGGAGCTGTCAGAAGTTTAGGTGGAGCCCAGGAGAGGGACTGTTGCTCCATTAAGGCCTGCCCCTTCCTACTCTTTTGTCGCTTGCCTTCACTCGCAGCAGCAAAGTCTGCATGACACAGGGGTGCTGGCAGTTGGGCCTGTTTGGGGGCTTGTCTCTGAGCGATCTAATTACCAATTTTTCTGTATGTGCTATTATATTAGATACTGGATACTGGATATTGGATATTGGACATACCAAGGCAGGCGTCCCAGTATTCCTAAATGGATTGGTGCTGTGAACATTGCTTTTACTTGCACTGGCACTTTGGGGGGGAGATGGACTCGAGCAAGTCCCTCAGGCCGTTTGGGCGGGCCCTGAGTGCTTAGTGCTGGTATTTGAATTGTCTTACGATTCCATAATTCAATTGTGATAATATATCTACATTTATTTTAGGGATATGCCTAAAAGAAATATTCCATCAAATCTTTCTCCTAATTTACATAGCAAGAAACCTGCTTATATTAACAAATTGATATCTGAATGCAATGTTATTTTCTATGAGATAGAGGTTTTCTGAAAGGATATTCCCTCTCCCATCCCAAATCCAGCCCCTATATTTCTGAAACACCCCTCCAAGGCTAGAAATCCTGCAGTTTTTTTGGATGGGCCTGGTGCAGTTTCTATTTTTTCAGCTCCTATAATTTCCAGATCTGATACCCTTTTATCTGGAATCCTTTGTGGGTGGGGGGTTCTGATTCAAACATTCCTGGGCCTATTCCATCTAAGTCCCCAGTGCACATGGTATGATAAAAATAGGTAAGGGGGCTGATAAGCAGGAAGGTCGTAAATATGAGTTGACAGTCCCACAATGTTTTTCAATACCAAATTCCCACGATACTGCTTCCTTGGTGTTTCTTGGTCAGAGTTATGGCCCACATATTTCCAAGGGTGCTGTGTCTGTTTTTGTTCTTGAGACTCTTGAGGATGCTGAACCTATGCTTGCTTTCTTTTACTTCTCCCCCTTCCCCTGTTTGTACCTCTGTTTTATCTTCACCAAAGGTGCAAGAAGTTCACTATGGGGAAGATTCTTTTACACCTATCCAGCATTTCAGTACAGCTGGGGGAGATAAAAGTAGCAGTTGAGGCAGCGACTAAACAGGATAATTGTACTCCATTATTAATTGCACCGCCTTCTGACTCATGTTTACCTATTTCTCACCCTCCTCCTATAGGGCTCTGGGACCATCAGTGTGGGGTCACTGATTTGCTGGATATGAATGCGAAGCAACCAAGGAATGTCAGGCCCAATACTTCTATTTTGACAACTAATAGAAATAATGGTTACTATGGGATTGGAACTAGCAATGGGCCAGTGTCTGGCCCTTTTTGTGATCCCATGCTTCCCTTATTGAAAAGACCAATTTGAATGGATTGTGTTCTCCCATGTATTCCTCATCTTTGACATATGTTGTCCAGCTTCAGCTGCTTCCGAAATTTCTTTTCGGCAGAGGGCGCTGTGTGTCGGTGGCGTTGGTCCCTCGAAGGCCTCCATCGAGAATGATGTCATTGAAGGCATATATAGCATGCGCCACGTCCTTTGGGCTCAGTTCCCTTTTTCCGTGACAGCGATAGCTTTGAAGAAATTCAGCGTGCCTCTTATCTTGTGACGTCTTTGTTAATCTTCGACATCGAAGTGTCTTCATCATCGACACCGACGACTCCGAAGTCCGGATTTAAAAAGTGTTGGGATTGCGGATCAAAACTTTTCCTGACTGATCCGCTCTGGATCTGTTTGTGGTGCCTCGGAGTGGACCATTGTTAGGCAGAAACCTGTGCAGTTCCCTCTGGGACCACTGCAAAAGATTTAAGACTACAGGTGTTTGGCAGTAAACCCACTTGGTAGCAGTCTGTGCCACACAGATTCACTTGGTAGCTGTGGCTGAGCAGTCAGACTTCCCTCAAGAAGAGTTAGGCAGTATACAGAGTATTCACAATAGGTCAAGAGAACACAATAGAACAGGTAAACACTGACCAGGGCTTGGTGTAAAAGAGATATAATTATTTATTTAAAACCACATCTAGAAAAACACACAGGCACTAATAGTAAGCAATTCAAAAACACGGTCACTAAAAGATATACACTCCCTTAAAAGAATATTAGACAAGTCTTAAGTAAAGCCCCACTTATTTTCAGACAGCGGTGAGCGCTTAACGTAGATGGCACTCTAATAGTTCGTTTTAAAAAGGGAGAGAAAAGCAGAGAACAAATTGAAACAGATCCCAACACTTTTACAAGAACATAACAAGAGAGGAGGGCAAAGTAAAATCGTGAATTCAGAGTCAGTAGGCCGGATCCGCTTTAAGAGGATCGAAACGAAATGTGTCCAAGGTCACACGGTTGCAGTGCACAAAAGTCTTGAAAAGGTTCAAAAAGGAGTTGGACCAAAGAAAGGGACCAGTTAGAGGGTCAAGGCGGCCAGTCCAGTCCAGAAGGTTAAGGAGTTATTATTACCTTGTAGCAATCTTTAGAAAGGGAGGCCTGCTGGACACGGTACCTTAAAGTGGTGAGAAGACTCCAGCGGAGGCAGTTGTTCCTGGCAGCGGATGCAAGTCGGTGCTTCGTCCGGGGGAAGAGAGGATCTCGTCGTGGAGGAAGACAGGAGTCTGTTGCACTGCCAGGGAAGAAACCAGCCGCGGAGTTTCTCAGGTACAAGGAGCGGTCCGTTGGTTCGCGGTTCAGTGGTGAGTGGCTACCCGGCCGCCGGGGTGCTATGCACGGGCCGTTCGACCACAAACCGGTCTGGGGTGCGAAGAAGGAAGGTAAAACTGGTTGTGCCCACCAGTCAGGGGAAGAAGCCTCTCCAGCCGGGAGATCTTCTCTGTCGTCGGGAAGTGGTGAGTCGGTTCCGCAGGGCTCCACCGGTGGTGTCGTTGTGGTAGGTCGGCTCAGCTTCTCCCTCGTCGGATTCTCAGGTCCTGTGGCGACTTCTGAAGTTCCAGTCCCCAAAGCCCAGCTTTTATGCAGCATACCCCCATTCACTCAGCCTAGCTGTCAATCAAACATGCTAAGTGGTGAGCCGGCCGGCTCACCACTTGGGCCAATCACACAAGAGTGCGACTTGAGTTACCAAGGTAACTCAGTCCAGGGTGCCTAAACCCCCTCCCTCGCCCCCTGTGGTACCCAGACAGAGTGGCACCACTTTTGGAGGCTTCTGTGGCGAAGCCCGCCAAAAAGTGGAACAAAGGGCTCGACTTGGGTTGGAGTCACAGAAGAGAACACAAACGCCATTTTAGAATCGAGTCCTGGCAATAAATATCAACCGGCGAATTAATATTAATTAAATAAACCGGCGGTATGTTCGAGGCTATGAGAATTAAATAATTAAAGTTGGTAGCCTCGAACAATGGGAAAATCCCATTGGAAAATATTCGCGGTCGAATATAAAAAGTAGTTTCCACTGCCACCAGCCAAAACTCGATCAGGGGGGACGGAGACGTGCCCCCTCGACTAACAGACCCCGGGGCAATCGAATTGCCCCGACGAGTACGTCCACAATATGATGGTTTGTACTGGTTTCTGTTCATAATTTGGGACTAGCAAAGCCAATGGTGATTTTACATGCCCTGGGAGACAGTAGTCAGTCCCAGGGTATGGAGTCTATGGTGGGGGGTCACTATGACACCCCTGTGTTACTGCACGGAGGGTGCTGTGTAACACACATAATAAAAACACATGAGACCCTATGGAGTAAAGGTCCCCATAGCCCATAAAACACATTAACAGTCAAAGGAACACCATAAATCATGTCCAAGATTGGGAGAAAAAGAGTCTCACTCTCGGCAGGAGAAAAAAAAACAAACTCCAGAAATCCAGCAAAGCTGCTGGGGTACTCACTAGGTTAGGAAATTCAGCCTAAAGAGAGAATTCTCCCTAACACTCGCCCCCCCCACCCCAAGACTAAGGGACAGGAGGATTTAATCCACTCCTGGATGAATCTCATACCTCTAGTCGAGGACATACATCCTAGAGAGACCATCAGCATTTTGGTGGTAACACCTTGAACTATGTCCTATGGTCAAATCAAAGGTTTTCCTTTGTAAGCTATATGACCTACAAACCCTTTGAGGAACATCAGTCTTTTTAAAGTTATAGGGGATCAGGTTGACCAGTCCCTCAGAAGTTGGTACAACTTCTGAACCTGTGTTAGGGTTTTTTAAGGGGTCCTTATAGAGGATTCCCTTAGATCTAGAGGGGCCTCCAGAGGTCCTCACCACCTCTCTGTTGGGAGAAGGTTGGGTTTTAGGCCTCTTGGTTGGAGTGGATGGAGATAAGAAAGGTACATGCTTCTCCTTCCTCTTAGGTCTACCTTTACCTACTTTAGGAGTTTCCCCCTTAAGTCTAGGAATTGGGGTGGAGTATTCTGTGGAAGGTCCAACAGTCTGAAGGTTTTTGGCCTTAGACTTTTCTTTTCTGGTTTTCCACCAGCACTGAGAATTACCAGTTCTCTTAGGCCTAGTTAGGGTTCCAGTAGGTCTATCCACCTCTTCCTCAGAAGCAGGGGGGGGTCACAGACTCTATAACTGGGGGAACAATGGTGGAGCTTGGTTGGGGCTCCCATTTCCCTAACATGTTTGCCTGAAATTTGCCTGGGTCAGAGGTCAACTTACCAACACCAGGGCTTGTAGTGGGGGTCTCAGTAGAGGTTCCCAAAGGCTTAGCTTGGTCCCTTAAGGTGGCCTCTCTAGCCAATTTTGTTTTGTTCTGGGTCTCCATACTGGGAGGCCTGGGGCTACTGGATACTACTCCTAGAGTTCTTAGATCATTCCCCAACAGGACTCTCCCAGGCAGCTCAGTCTGAACACTGACAGGAATCTACACTGTCATGTCATTACACCGAACGAGGGCTGGTACAATTGGAACCATTTGGACAGGGCCTCCAGACATCTTAGTGGGACCTTTGGGCGCCTTAGCAACATCCTCAGGCCTGAAAAAGCTTTCATCCACTACTGTTCTGCTGGCCCCAGAGTCTCGCCTGGCAGGGGTATCCTGACCATTCACAAGAACACTGTCCATATAATAAACTTTAGAGTTTTTGGGTATGGAGTTGTAAACACTCCTATTCTGATCACTAACCAGACCCATGGACTCCACTGTTACACTTGCTTGAAGACACAAAGGTTCTTCAGCAAAGACTTCAAAGTGAGCACTAGCCATTTGGACTTCCTCCTCAGGAGTGAAGTCTAAGGAGACTGTGCTGATCCCTGTAGGTTTACCCTTACATCTGGGATCTCCTTTGATGTGGTCAGTTGCCCCACCGAGATAGCATGTACCAAATGCTCTCTGGAAGGGTGGCTTGGCCTGATCTCCTTCTGGTTTGTGACCAGAAGGTACACTAGCCTGTTGTGGTTTACCCTGGGGCTTACCCTGGTTATTTTGTTGTTTGGGGCCCTCTTTGGTTTGGGAGGTATTAGAAATCTCTTGGTTCCCTTTTGGTGGCTGCTTTCCCTCATCCTTTTTCTGAGTGACCCCTGAATCCTTGTGAGCAGCCCTGTTGGCAACCCAAAAGTCAGCAGCCTTAGCTAGCTTCCTGGAATCTAATTCCTTTGAATCGGCCAAGTGCTGTCTGAGCTCAGGCTAGCAGGCATCATAAATTGACTCCAACATTACAAGATTTCTCATTCCCTCATAAGTGTCCACCTTGTAACCCTTAATCCATCCCTCTAAGTTTTTCAAACACTCACTCACCCAGGTAGCCCAAGGGGTACCATCATTCTTTTTGAGGGTCCTAAACCTCTTAAGGTACTGGGAAGGGGTCGTCCCAAATCTAGCTATCAAAGCTAGTTTCACACATTCATAATCCTTCTTATCCACCTCCCCCAACTTCATTACCACATCAGTTGCAACAGGGGAAAGCCTAGAGAACAACCAGGAAAAGTATCTTATTCCCTGTGATGTCCTGGAGCCCATGATTATACTCAAACATTTTCAACCAATCCAATACATCCAATCTAGGTTCATACAAACCCACTAATTCCTTAGGCATCCAGGGTCTTTTGGGACTGGAACTCCTAGAAGAACCAGAGGAGAGAGAAGCATTTTCCACAGACAACTTTTTCATTTCTAGTTCATGATTAAGTTCTATTTCTCTGAGTCTCAACTCAGCTTGCTTCTGCTCAGCCTGGGCATTCATTCTTCTGAACTCTAGCTCTTGGTTTCTTTCAGATTGAGCAATAAAACGTTTGTACTCTAATTCAAGCTTCATTTTTTCAAGTTCAAAATAAGCAGGGTTACATGTGGGACCTGGTATAGGCCCAGTAGGTACAGTAGGTAAGGCAGACAGAGGTTCAGAGTGGCTAACTTCATTAGGTTCACTTTCCTCTTCTGACTCATTATCAAGACTTTGATTCAGATCAATACCATCACTGTTTTCTACATTTGCTGGCGGGGGGTAGGTTCCTCTGTACCACCCAGACTTTGGTTTTTTAACAATCTTTCTATAAGTTCCATTTTCTTGCCCTTCTCAGAGAGATTCTTATGTCTACACAATACTTTTAAGCAATCAGCAGTTTTGGCAGATAATGATTCTAGGGTATAACTCTGCATAGCAAACATAGTTAGAAAATCAGCTTCTTAGTGCTAAGCTCTGTGGTTAGTTGTCCTAAAGTGTTCAACAAGCACCATAAAGTGTATACTCAATACAAATCCCACCCCTGTACACCAGTGTTAGGCAGAAACCTGTGCAGTTCCCTCTGGGACCACTGCAAAAGATTTAAGACTACAGGTGTTTGGCAGTAAACCCACTTGGTAGCAGTCTGTACCACACAGATTCACTTGGTAGCTGTGGCTGAGCAGTCAGACTTCCCTCAAGAAGAGTTAGGCAGTATACAGAGTATTCACAATAGGTCAAGAGAACGTAAATGGCACTCCAATAGTTCGTTTTAAAAAGGGAGAGAAAAGCAGTGAACAAATTGAAACAGATCCCAACACTTTTACAAGAACATAACAAGAGAGGAGGGCAAAGTAAAACCGTGAATTCAGAGTCAGTAGGCCGGACCCGCTTTAAGAGGATCGAAACGAAATGTGTCCAAGGTCACACGGTTGCAGTGCACAAAAGTCTTGAAAAGGTTCAAAAAGGAGTTGGACCAAAGAAAGGGACCAGTTAGAGGGTCAAGGCGGCCAGCCCAGTCCAGAAGGTTAAGGAGTTATTATTACCTTGTAGCAATCTTTACAAAGGGAGGCCTGGCGGACACGGTACCTTAAAGTGGTGAGAAGACTCCAGCGGAGGCAGTTGTTCCTGGCAGCGGATGCAAGTCGGTGCTTCGTCCGGGGGAAGAGAGGATCTCGTCGTGGAGGAAGACAGGAGTCCGTTGCACTGCCAGGGAAGAAACCAGCCGCAGAGTTTCTCAGGTACAAGGAGCGGTCCGTTGATATGCGGTTCAGTGGTGAGTGGCTATCCGGCCGCCGGGGTGCTTGGCACGGGCAGTTCGACCACAAACCGGTCTGGGGTGCGAAGAAGGAAGGTAAAACTTGTGCCCACCAGTCAGGGGAAGAAGCCTCTCCAGCCGGGAGATCTTCTCTGTCGTCGGGAAGTGGTGAGTCGGTTCCGCAGTGCTCCACTGGTGGTGTCGTCATGGTAGGTCGGCTCAGCTTCTCCCTCGTTGGATTCTCAGGTCCTGTGGCGACTTCTGAAGTTCCAGTCCCCAAAGCCCTGCTTTTATGCAGCATACCCCCATTCACTCAGCCTAGCTGTCAATCAAACATGCTAAGTGGTGAGCCGGCCGGCTCACCACTTGGGCCAATCACACAAGAGTGCGACTTGAGTTACCAAGGTAACTCAGTCCAGGGTGCCTAAACCCCCTCCAACACCCCCTGTGGTACCCAGACAGAGTGGCACCACTTTTGGAGGCTTCTGTGGAGAAGCCCGCCAAAAAGTGGAACAAAGGGCTCGACTTGGGTCTTTCGGAAATTCAGCCTAAAGAGAGAATTCTCCCTAACAACCATGATACCTCTGACTACTCGAAGTGCCAGTCTATGACTGGAAAGGCCTTGAGGGAACTAAATGGGAAGCTGCAGGTAGGCAAAATCCCTTACAAATCCCCTACTCGATCCGTGAAACCTTCGACTGACGAGTCGAGAGACGACTCTCCTCGGATAAAGAAAGCTAATCGGTCCAGGTTGAGGAGTGGCTCACACCACTCTTCTTCATCCTCAAAGAAGTCAAAGAGAAGGCACCATAGGTCGACTTTGTCATCGGACACTTCCCCCAAAAGGGTTGCTTGTCCAACCAAGAAATCCACTCCAGCCGAGTGGGAAGCCTTCAGGGCTGAAATGCTTAAAATTTTCAAAAATCAAAAACGTAGCCGTGTTCCTACCAAGCCTTCGAAAGAAGAAAAAGAAAGGCCTTGACCGAAATCTTGCTCGCCCTCGAGCCTGGGAAAAAAGGCCTGATCCTCATCCTGAGCCCTCAAGGCTTCGATCCGATGTTTCATCGAAGGATATGATATGATATGATATGGCATTTATAACACGCCTATACACAAGTGTTTCAATGCAAGGGAGGGGAACAAAGGGAGGACGGACAGCAATCCTAATAGGCCAGGTATCATTCAGATTGCGCGAGTGCGTGGGATGGGGGCAGGAACAGTGCAGTACATGGAAAAGATGATAACAATAAGTAAGTAAACGGCCAGCAAGTGGCAAGTGCATGGGTAAGTGCAGGCATCAGGTGTCAAGGGCTGGTAGAGGGACTGTAGGGATACAGAAACAGTCCCCAAGTGCGGGGGTTGCCAAGTCGGCAGTGCAGGTGTGTGACGCCGGCGGGGGAAGGACCTAGGCCCGAGATCAGAGAGTGTCCAGGTAGTCAGTGCAGTTCCGGTTGCAGTCAGTCAGTCGAGACATAACCACAAGTCGATGTCGTTGACGCCAATCGACACTTTAGACACCAGCGGTGCCTTCGACACCTGCCAAACCATCAACATTGATGCCGAAGACCTTTACGCCAGCTGCGTCATCTTTACCAGCTGTGCCATCATGGTTTTGTCGACACCAGTGTCGAGGGCCTCATCGACAATAGTCTTGAAGGTTTCGTCAACACCTTTCTAGGCTTCTTCGACGACTTTGTCGAAGCCAGCGTCGAAAACATCGACGTCATCGATGCATCTGTTGAAGACAACGTCCATTCCGGTTGCACCATCAACGCCATTACCAAAACCCATTACATTTAGGGTCTCAACCTAAGGGTAAAGTTTATATCCGTTTACCAAGGAGATACTTTTTCAAGTCTATGACTTCTATTTATGAGGAGGAGCTATGCTCTGAAGAAAATACTTCCCCATTTGGTGTGAAATATGGGACAAAAGATGTTCCTGAGGAACTGGCCGACCCAGAATCGAAGATGTCTGACCTTTATGACTGTTTACAGACAGCTAGTGGCATTGACACTTCCCCTGAATTGAAATTTAACCAACCTGACCCAACAGATCATGCTGATTCAGCATACAGGAATATTATGAATAGGGTTGTGGAGTTCATGGGTTGGAGCACGAACTCTCCTACCTACGAACAAGATGACATGACAGATATTCTGAGCAAGGGCCCTCAGAGCGATCCAATACTACCTTTCCATACAGCCCTTCAAAGGAAAGTTATGTCCAACTGGGAAACGCCAGAATCTGGATCAGCCGTATATAAGAATTTCACCAGAAAGTATAGACCTTCATCCACCGATTCAGACTATTTAACTAAGCACCCTACACCTGAAAGCTTAGTGGTACAGGCAGCTACATCCACCAGACAGTCTGTGTACCCGTGTATTCCCCCAGATAGGGATGACAAGAAAGTTGATGCCTGGACTTGCAAGATTTTTTCTTCGAGCAGCATGGCTTTAAAATCTACCAATGTCACTTGTACCCTTTCGAGGTTTACCTAAACCCTGTGGGACTGTGTCAGCATGGTGGCTCAGCACATTCCGGAAGGTGAGGAAAGAGACGGCTTCCTGGCTATTGTGAAGGATGGAAAGGAGGCAATGGAGGAGTGTCTCCAGTCAGGAATGGACACTGCTGATAGCAGCAGCAGGTCCAGGGCGTCTAGCACAGTGCTATGCAGGTTTGCGTGGCTGAGGAAGTCGGGGTTTGCACCAGATGTGCAGGCCAGGTTACTCAATATGCCCTTTGACGGCTTGAGGTTGTGCGGCAGCAAGGCAGATGAGAGTCTAGAGAAGCTGCAGACCTCCAAGGCGGCAGCTAAGTTGCTTAGCGCCTCCATACGTCAACCTCAGCAACACTCCTTCTCAGGCTCCTCTTCCTGGAGGGGTCATCCTTTTTCTTTTTTTTCCTCATTTGGAAGAAGAAGAGGACATGCTAGTCAAAGAGGACAAAAAAGATTCCCTCATGGTACCCTCAGCCACTGCTGCAGACGAACAAGACCCAGGTGGGAGGCAGGATCTCTCAGCATCTGAACGAATGGCGGGGCATTACTTCAGATGCTTGGGCACTGGAAACAGTAGCCCAAGGTTACTGCCTTCCTTTTCAGAAAATACCTCAGGGCCATCCGCCGGGAGCCAACTCTGTCAAAGTTCCGGATCCACTCCTTGTGCAGGAAATTTTGACCCTACTAGAGTAGCAGAGAGGAACAAGGGTTGGTACTCCCCTTATTTCCTCATTCCCAAAAAAGACAGAGGATTGAGACCCATCTTGGACTTAAGACACTTGAACAAGTTCCTCGGGAAGGACAAGTTCAAGATGGTAACCCTTTCTCAGATCCTTCAGGCTTTCCAACTCCAAGACCAGTTGGTATCATTGGACCTTCAGGATCCTTACTTTCGTGTGCCTATCCATCTCAAGCACAGAAAGTACGTGAGGTTCGTGATTGGCAATTCTCATTTTCAATTTCGAGTTCTGCCATTCGGGCTGACGCTCCGCCCGAGGATCTTCACCAAACTGATGGCGGTAGTGGCAGCAAGCCACAGAAGAGGGGGGATTCAAGCCTACCCCTACCTGGACGATTGGTTAAACAGGGATCGTTCACCCGAACAGGCCAAGGAACATCTGAGGATCACCTGCCACTTCCTTCACAAACTGGCCTTCTTCCACAATTACAAGAAGTCCCATATGATACCATTCCAAAGACTCCAGTTCATCGGAGCGATTTTGGATACCCTTCCTCGCGGAAAGCCTCGCCTCCCGAGGTGAGAGCCCAACACATTCTGCAGATGGTAACAAAATTCCAAGATGCTCAGTGTCTACCGGCCTACGATTTTCTGAGGTTGCTCGGCCTCATAGCATCCTGCATTTTTCTGGTACCAGAGGCCCGATTGAGAATGAGGTCTCTTCAATGGGCCCTCAGAACTCAGTGGCCCCAGTTTTCAGTGAATATTTCAGATCTTGTGCAAGTTCCGAGTAGAGTGGCTCCAGGCCTTCTATGGTAGGCTTGCAAGGACAATATTCTCAAGTGAGAATCTTTTTGGCAACCCTGGCCGCAGATAACAGTAGCGATGGATGCCTCACTCACAGGTTGGGGAGCCCACACCAACGAACTGACAATCATCATCAGAATCTAAACTACACATCAACCTTTTGGAGCTGAGGGCAATCAGACTACCGCTGAAATCCTTTCTGCCCACTGTACGGGGAAAGAATGTCCTGACAATGGCGGACAACATAGTGGCTATGTAGTACCTCAACAAGAGAGGAGGTGTAGGGTCACTACCACTTTGCAGAGAAGCAATGCAGCTCTGGTTCTGGGCAATACAAGAAGGAATCTCTCTATCAGCAGTTCACCTAGCCGGAGAGAAGAACATGACGGCGGATGCTCTGAGCAGGCAGAACTAGCTCAGGAAGTCCTTCAAGAGATCTTCACCCTTTGGTGAACCGCTCAAGTGGTTCTGTTTGCGATCGAGGTGAATCGGAAGTGCGAACAGTATTGCTCAAGGGAATTCCCCCGAGAGGAGCTCTAGGGGACGCGTTCGTAGTGGACTGGGATTTTTCGCTCCTCTATGCGTTTCCTCCATTCCCCGTCATTCCTCACGTGATCAGGAGGTTGAGAAAGTTCGGGAAATCCATCTTCCTAATTGCTCTGGATTGGGCCAGGAGGAAGTGTTACCCAGACCTTCTGGACATGCCCATCTGCCCTCCAATACGTCTTCCAAAAAGAGAAGATCTTCTCTAGCAAGAAGGAGGTCACGTTCTCCATCCAGAGGTCAAGACACTCAGCCTTCACGCATGGTTTCTGAGAGGCTGAGATATAAGGATTGGGACCTCCTGGACGAAGTAATGCAGATTTTGCTTTCGGCCAGAAGGCCAGCGACAAAATACTTGTATCAGTGTCGTTGGAATAAGTTCAGTAACTGGTGCAAGGATAAGTGTGGATCCATTTTTATGTGGCACTCCTATGGTGCTTTCTTTCCTACTACATTTAGCCAATCTGGGACTTCAGATTGGTACAATAAAAGGATACCCAGCAGCGCTTTCTAGTTTTAAGCGCTCCTCTGAAGAAGTATCTTATTTCAAGATTCCATTGATTGTACAATTTTTGAAGGGTCTCACTAACGTGACCCCCTAGTCCCATTCCAGGGTCTCACTAACGTGTACCCCCTATTCCCATTCCATGTCCCTGTGTGGGATTTAAACTAAGTATTAAAATTCCTTACATGCATTCCTTTCAAACCTTTGCATTCTTGCCCTCTAAGATGTCTCACATTGAAAACAGTCCTACTAGTGACTATTACATCAGCCCGCAGGGTGAGTGAGTTGCAGGCTCTTTCTTGTAAGCCTCCTCACACCGTTTTCCATAAAGATAAAGTTACACTTAAAGTCAAAGCTTCATTCCTACCCAAGGTAGTCTCTGACTTTCATATGTCTCAACAAATCACATTGCCATTCTTCTATCCTCCCCCTCATGCAGGTAAGGAGGAAGAAAGGTTTCACAGGCTGGACCCCAAAAGGGCTCTTAGCTTTTATATTTCTAGACTGTTGGGTATGGCAGTAACAAAATAAACCTTATCCCATTAGATAATTATAGCAATTGGTGACTCTTACAAACTGGCGGGTAAAGAACCCCCAGAGGGGCTAAGAGCTCACTCTACTACGGCATGGCAACTTCGACAGCTCTTCAAAGGGGTGCCCCGGTGCAAGACACCTGTGCAGCGGCCACCTGGTTGTCTATGTATACTTTTGTGAAACACTATTGTTTAGATTCCACGTCATCCCAAGGAGGTCTGTTTGCCAATGCCGTACTTCATACGGTCCATGATTAGAGCTAATTGATACTCCCTCCTCCAAATGTTTTACTGCTTTGGGAGTCTATCAAAGATGAGGAATACGTGGGAGGACACAATCCATTCGAAGAACAAGTTACTTACCAACTGTAACCTACTTTCGACTGGATGTCCTCCCACGTATTCCTCATCGACTCTCACCGCCTACCGCACCATAAAATTTACGTGATTTACACTCTGATTTCCTTCAGAGCTTGCTGTCTGGGGTGCGCATACTCAACTATTCATATGGGGACATCGAAAAAACAGAACTGAAGCCAACAGGCGCGGCTCGAGACATTTATACCATGGATGAGGTCGATGCACTACGGCAGCCCTCGAGGGACATCGAGGCCATGACATCGAGCACAGCGCCCTCTGGTGTGGAATTATTTTTTCCGAAGCAGCAAAGCTGATGATACGAATATCAAAGATGAGGAATATGTGGGAGGAACATCCTGTTGAAAGAATGTTACAGTTGGTAAGTAACTTGTTTGTCTCTTTACATAAGCAGTCCACCCTCTGATGTTCCTGGTCAGTACAGTTACAGTCCCTGCCATTTGTTCCTACCCCCCTCAGATCTGCCAGACATCACTGCCATTACGGTAGGCTTCCCCTGCCTCTCGTGTAGGGTTCCCCTCCAGAATGCTGTGCTATTGACCTCCTTCAACATACATGCAGGCAACCCTTTCTCCCCTTTAACCTCCCCAACTAAAAACACCTGCCCAGCTATGGTACTTCTGCTCAGGCATATCCGCTTCCCGCATTTGCCCCAGGCAGTCCTGACTGGGGCTAGTGCACAACGGATGGGCACAACAACTGATGCCCTCAAATAATGAAACTTGAAGGGTGTGGCAGGCACAGCCTTGGACTCAGACTCTCCCTCCTTGTTGTGAAGCATTGACTACTAACAAACCTGCCACATATAAAACCAAACCAGTCACAAGCGTCCAGGACCAAATTTGCAGGCAAGTGGCCCCATAATAACACCATTTAGTCTTCGGATATTCGCTCAATTGCAGTTCGCGGGGAGCATTGAATTGTGCCGGTTGCACCATCCAAAGTAACCTAGTTCGCTCTTGCCTCCAGTTGCGTGGGACTCCCTTTGTGCCTTCCACGGTTGTCATCTCCCCCCCCCTTCACAGGGGCCTATCTTCTCTCTGTCCATCCATGCCTTCGCTTCCTCCGGGAGATCAATAAAACAAGTCTTATTTTTGTATATGACCTTAAGCCGTGATCGGTAGGTTAACATGTATTTCAGTCTGGCTGTCCGCAATCGAGCTTTAGCTGCCCACAATTGCGCTATATTCTTCTGCACTTGAAATGTATGATCGGGGTAGACCACCAGTTCTGAAGAGGCTCTCTTCAGTTCTCCCCCTTGCCTTGAATAAGCCATTATATTTTACGATCCTTGTAGTTCAGGACTTTAGCAATAATTGGTCTTGGGGGTGCCCCCGGGGGTAGTCTGCTAGTTAGCACCCTGTGCGCTCTCTCTATTGAAAGCCCTGCATAAGGTTCCCTGGCCCAATCTCCTGGAGCAGCATGTTTTCTATGTGCATTGTCGCGTCTGCGCTTTCTTCTCCCTCCGGAAGGACTAGCATGCAGATATTATTTCTTCGGGCCTGCCCCTCTGCGTCTTCCACTCTGCCCTCAAGAAGGCTAATCTTTTGTTGCAGCATATGGACATCTGTTCATGCGTCTCTGAGCGCGCCCAAATTCTCCTTCAACCGTGTTTCCAGCGTGGTGTGCGCTCTGCCAAGCTCTGCACATCCTGGCGCAATAATCCAACATCTCGTTGCACCGCTTCAATTTGTGTCCCCAAGGAGGCCTTTAGATCTGCTATGGCCAACATCGCTTGCTTATGCAGCTCTAGAGTGCCCTCTTCCTTCTTCTGCTTCAAGTCCATGCTTCCTCCAGCTTCCTATTGCTTGGACTTGGCAAAGCTGTCTAATGTTGGCTTGCCCGCCTTGGCTTTTGACGTCTTCGGAGGCATTCAGACTGCCTGCTCCTCACTCAGTGGGCTTCAGCAGCTTCCTGTCAAGACAACGATACCGAAAATCTCCTTGGTATGTTCTATTTGGGGAGCCAAGCTTACAGGCCCGTCCTATATCAGCATGAACCCTGGCGCTGCCTTCTGCCCAGGTTGGCCAGTTTGTGCAGTCCCCCAACGGGGGAGCGAGCGATGGATCTCTGGCCTTCGTGATGTCTCTCAGCGCTCCTTGTGCATGGGCTGCCAGTCCCACTTGTCTTCCACCTGGGCCCATCGCACAAATCCTTGCCAAGTGTGCATGTGCCAATATTAATCTTTGTAGCCTACCAACCGCTACTTCCAGCAATCCACCTGTATCAACTTTCTTCCACATGAGAAACGACAGATTTTGCTTGCTATTTTATTCTTTCACTTCAGCACAAGCTCCCCCCGGAGGGCAGCTCATCGCCATTCACCACCCAGCACAGGTTCCTTCCACCTTTCTTCCCATGGCTACAGATTGCCAAACGGCACCCTTTCTCTTAACCTGGCCGCTGCAGGTCTTATGCTCTTGATGCCACTTGCTTGTCACACCCTTTGGGCATGGTCCGTGTGCCTGATTGTCTTCCAGCCTCTGCCCCTGGCTAACACAATGTCTCATCCATTGCCACTGCAAGTAATGTGTTGCAGGGAGCCCTCTCGTTATGTGACTGCACGGCCCGGTTGCATGTACACTGCTCTCTTAGAGCTGATTATTTTCAGCAGCCTTTTGTCTCTGTTTCAGGGAGCAGCCAGCCCCATGCAGCGGGAATCTACCTCTGGAATGCACCACCCGGCCCAGGGTCCTATATGCACCTCCCGGGACCTGCCCAGTCACTGGGCCTCATTCCGAGTACGGCGCCAACCAATGGCGCTATTAACGCCTTGGTTGACGCCGTACCCGGAACGGCAGCGCCTTGGTGGATGGCGGAATCACCGCCCCATTCCAAGGTTGGCGGGGCGGTAATTCCCCATTCACCAAGGCTCTTCCCCATTCCCAAACGAGCCCTCATAGAGCTCAATGGGAATGGGGAAGATGCAAATAACGGTGACAGTTCATTACGGTCACCGTTATTGGCTTGGAGGCCCCTTTGCGCCCTCGACTTTAACATCTGCTCAAAGCAGGCGTTAAGGGCGAGGGCGCAGAGGGAACTCGGAGTATGGCGGTAAGGGATTACCGCCACCGGTCTCGTTACCGGTGGCCGCTATCCCTTACCGCCATACTCGGAATGAGGCCCACTGTCTTTGTCAGGTCACCAAGATGCAGGAAGGCAGCGTACCAAATCCCGACCTGCACCCCTGCGTACCTTAATGCTGCTATGGCAGCTCCACTGTCTCCCCTCCTTGGCTGTGCAGGCCGGCTTGCAGCAGGCTGTCTGCCCTCTGTCTCTGGAATGGACCCAAGCTCCAAGGGGGAACGCGCACAGCTCTCACCGTTCTCAGACTGCCGCAGTGCCCTCCCTCAGCATTCCACCATTGTCCATGTCTTCCAGCTGGGCTAGTCGGGACACCAACGTACTTCCCTCTCTGCTTACGCTCCACAGTCCACCTCACTGGTCTCTTTCTTCCTTCAAACACTTCTGCGTTCCCTGCACTCCTGCGGTATACCAGAGCTTCAAAGTCTTCTCCTCACCACTGCTGCTCTTCTCATAATGTGCGCGCCATCTTGTCTCCTGGCACTGGCGACGGGTCCACTTATTTCATTCCGCATAGTACACCAGCAGTTAATCCTTCAGACATTGCAGGTCTGCTGTGCACGCCCGTGATATTGATGCATGCTCTCCGTCTATCCCAGGCAATATTGGCAACAGTTTGCTTGTCATTTCGTCGAATCATGCAAGGATCAGGCGCAAGCAGTACAGGGAGCTGACCTACTCCATCGGCTACTAGCCACGCCCCCTACACCACAGATTCCAGTCGATTATTTGCTCTTAAATCTGACTATAAAAAGCTGTTGAAAACTAAGAGGATGGAACACACAGTGAAACACTGGGAAAGGTTAGAGCAAGCATTTTGAAATAATAACTATAAGCTCTTTTGGAACCTAGTTAGCAAAGGGTTTGACACTCCAAACAAGGCTGATCCCTGCTGCATCTCAGGTGATAAGTGGGTGTCCCACTACACCAATATCCTACGAGAAGTGGAAGGGGAGGGTGTTCTCCTACAGTGTGACCAGGGTGAAGACGGGAGCCTATAGTCTTGGCACAGGGGGATATCCTGGAGTGTATCGCCGATCTCAGATTGGGGAAGGCAGCAAGGCCTGATGGTCTTCAGTCATACCTCTTGAAGTTTGGTGGGCCACTAATTTAGGAAAACTCTTTAATGCTATTGCGAACTCTAACGTGGTCCCCATTTCTTGGAAGAAACCTATAATTGTCCCCATTTTTAAGAAGGGCACATCTAATGACCCCCATTGTTACCGCCCAATCTCGCTCCTGGATATTCCCAGTAAGATCATTAATAAATGTATATAGAGGAGAGTTAAAGAGTGGGCAGAGAGTCATGCAGTGCCACCTACCTCCCAAGCAGGATTCCGTAGTGGGTTTTCAACAATGGATCGCTGCCTGGTTTACATATTCTATTTGAGAAGTATTGTTCGATAAGAGGGAGTAGGCTGTACATGGCTTTTTGGACCTTAAGAAGGCGTTTGACAAAATTAACAAGGGACTTCTATGGCAGAAATATAGGGACATGAATATAACTCTAAATCTGTTGCATTTAATTCTATGCAGTTACGAAGATACTACAGCTGCTGTAAGAGTAAATAACCAAAGTCAGCTAACAGGAATTCCTTACAAACCAAGGAGTTCAACAGGGTTGCTTCCTGGCTCCGTTGCTGTTCCTCCTATTTTTAGCCAACTTCAACCCTGCAGAATCCAGTTCTAGGACCAATCCGCCCTGTTTGGGGGGCAGGTCTTTCAACTCACTGTTATTTGCTGATGACACAGCTCTGTGGGGCTACAAGCCAGAGTGGACTATGACGCTGAGTATTTTTTTTTTAAACGTTTATTTTTTCTGCTGTCCTACGCATTACATCACACATACAGTAATTTCTTTTATAAATTATGCATATTTGACCTTACAATAAGAAATACATCTTTTAAGAGCATGAGAGTTTCTGCCTGTTAGGGGTACTTTGTGCTTATCATCCCTTTGTCGTTGCCACCCCTTTCGGTTTATACTGAGTCTTCTTCGGATTCTATCTCGTCACTGTCGAGGTATCACCTGAGAGGGCCCCAGATGTCTTTAGGTCTACATGCGGGAACTATTGCCTTCATGTATGTTTCTTCACAGTTTTGCACCAAGATGAGATCCTTCAACCACTCCTATACAGTTGGAGCCGTTCTAGATTTCCATGCCTTGAGAATGTTCCTCTTGGCCACCACGTCTGATATAGCAAAAAGTCTTCGTGTTTGATAGAAATCTTTCCTATGTCTCCTAAAAGGTATTTTAGTGGGGTGGCTGGTATATATCTGTCTAGGATCTCGCTCACGATTTTGGCCACTTCCTCCCAGAATTTTGTAATGGGTGGGCATTCCCAGTACATGTGAATTGAATTTGCTGTTGGGGCGTTACATTTCGAACATTGGATCTGACTGGAGGTGTTGAATTGGACATTCTGTTGGGCATGATGTGTAGGTGATTCAGGATCTTGTATTGGATTAGTCTAAGGTTGGAGTTCATTGAGATAGATTTGGTATATTGGCAATATTTGGACCACTGTGAGTCCTCTATGTTTATTTTTAGGTCTCGCTCCCATTTCTCTTTTATAGTGTTAGTGGAAGGTGTGTATGTTTGTACTGCCTTGTATGATGTAGATATGCCTCCCAGGAATCCCTCCGGTGGCATTATTGTAGTCAGAAATGGATGTAATTGCGGCTCTTCTGGGAATTCAGGCCATGCCTTTTTA
Source organism: Ambystoma mexicanum (assembly GCF_040938575.1). Lineage (NCBI taxonomy): Eukaryota > Metazoa > Chordata > Amphibia > Caudata > Ambystomatidae > Ambystoma > Ambystoma mexicanum. The sequence goes on from NC_090931.1 coordinate 376,423,856, forward strand.
ATTGCTGCTTTAAGCCTATGATATTGTAACGTTGTCGCAAGGTCTCTTCCTATCTTTTCTTGGACCAACGCCAGTGGGGCGAACTTCCCTTCCGGGTGTAAGTCTCCCAGTTTCATTTCAAAGTTTGTGTCCCATTTTTTTTGTATTGTTGAGTCCGTGGTTGGTGCGAGTTCTGGATAGTGCCATAGTGATGTGTAGGGCCAGTATGGCTTGATGCAACCCACTCTTTGGAACAAGTATGTCCATGCTCTTACCGTGGAGTTAAGTGGATCTATTTCACCCCTGATCTTTTTACATTTGGCGAAAATCATGGATTGCAATTTGAATGGGGAGGCTGCAAATTTCTCAGCTTGTATATGCGCATACCCTTCAGTGGACTCAGTCCAGTACTTGGCGAAGTGTGCTTGTGCCGTGTAATAGCATAGTAGCAAATCTGGGGCAGTCAACCCCCCCGTCTCATACCTCTCGCACATCTTGGGCCAACTGTGTCTCACTCTACCCCCTCCCCATACAAATGTGGATGCCAGTCTTTGTAGTGTGACAAAGTACTGCCTTCCTGGCCAAATGGGTAGGTTGCTGAATAAATATAAGAGCTTTGGCACGACCATCACTTTAAGTAGAGCTATCTGGCCATATATCGATATAGGGAGTTGATCCCAAACTTTAAGTTTCTGCTCTAATATTGTTAGATATGGCTCGTAATTGTTTGAGTATAATGTTGGGCTGTCCGTCGCCATGATTATGCCCAGATAGCGTGCTGTGCTTGGGGATCAATGAAATTGAGCTGTGGCTGGAGACTGTTTAGTGGATGGAGTCAGGGGAATTATTTCGGAATTCTGTCTATTTATTTTATATCCCGAGTATTTTGCGAATTTGGATATATCTTCCAGTACTGGTGGTAGGTTAGTTTCTGGGTTGCGCACATATAACATTGTGTCGGCTGCGTATAGTGAGATGAATTGTGTAGGGCCTCTAATGCGTATCCCCCTCCAAGCGTGAATGTGACGTAGTCTAGCAGCCATTCCCTCTATTGTGAGAGCAAAGATGAGTGGGGACAGTGGGCAGCCCTGCCTTGTGCCCCTTTGGAGTGTAAATGTGGTCGACAGTATATTATTCGTTCTGACCTTGGCTGTAGGATTTTTATATAAGACTTGTATATATTTCTGGAATGCCTGCCCGAAGCCTAGCTTCTTACCTATTGAGTACATATATTTCCATGAGACAGTCAAATGCTTTTCCAGCGTCTAGGGCTACTGCCACTACCTTTGCACCCGGATCCATTTGTGAAGCTATTGCAAAGAACCTACGGAGATTTAGGAAGGTGGATCTGGTGGGGATAAACCCTGATTTGTCTGGGTGTATTAATTTATTAATATAGGCGAGTAATCGGTTAGCTATTACCTTTGAGAAAACCTTTGTATCCACATTTATCAAGGAGAGAGGGCGATATGAGTTAATGTCTTGCAGAGGTTTGTGAGGTTTCAGGAGGACTGTTATTATGGCCTCTTTCATTGTGGAAGGCAACTCTCCCTTTTCTAATAGTTCTTCCCATACGTCCATGAGTTTAGGGGTGAGTTCCTCATTGTATAGTTTGTAGGAATCTGCGGGAATGCCGTCTGATCCCGGTGCTTTGCCTGGTTGAAGCTTCTTGATAGCTTGTGTGATTTCCTCAGGGGTCATTGGTAGGTCCAGCGTTTCTTTTTCTGTCTGGCTCAGTTCGGGCATGGGAAACAAATCCATATAATTACCTAGCTCTTCTTCTGTTGCCTGGTCGGTGTTCGTTTACAGCATTGTGTAGAACTTTAGAAAATAATTGTTGATTGCTTGGGTGTTCGTGTGTACCGTGCCCTCTGTGTCCATTATGCTCGTAATATGTTTGACTCCATATTTGTTCTTGATAAGGTTGGCCAGTGTGCGACCTGCTTTGTTCCCTTCTCCATATCTCCTGGCTCTTATTGGTTGTACCATGTAGTATACTTCTTGTTCCGTTAGGGCTTTAAATTTGGCCATTTGTTCCTGCAATGGTCGTAAGTTGGGCTTTCCAGGTGACAGCGAGTGAATAATTTCTAGTCTTCGCAGTTCCCTTTCTGTTTGATTGAGATCGTTTCGTATAGCATTGAGTGTACCCATTGTCTTTGATAATGAGTGGCCTCTCAGCCACACTTTGAATGCTTCCCATAGTGTTAGCGCGGAACTAACAGATCCTGTGTTTTGGTCAAAGAATTAAAAAATCTCGGCCCTTAATGATTCTACTATTGTGTCATCTCTAAGCAATGACGGGGGCATCCTCCAGGATCGTGGGTTTTGTTGTGTGTCCCCCAGTCGCATTTCTAGTAGGAGTGGTCTGATATTGTGCGTGGGAGTGTAGTGCATTCTTGTATGAAGTGGATGAGTTCGGGAGAACAGAGCCAGAGGTCAATCCGAGAGCTGGAACCATGAACATATGAGTAGAATCGATATTCCTTTTGTCCTGGGTGCTTCTCCCTCCATGCGTCTACCAGGGATACAGTTTCCATTATCTGAAGAATCGCCAGAGCCGCTTTCGTGTGGGATCTCTGTGTGGTGGATGAGCGATCTATTGTGGGATCCAAGATCGTATTGAGATCTCCCCCCCGTATGATTTGTGCAGAGCCGATTGGAGTGATTTGCTCTAATACTTGTAGGTAGAAACTTGGGGTGTCAGTGTTTGGGCCGTATGTATTGATTATTATCATCTCCTGCCTATGTAGTGTTCCCCATATTATGACATATCTTCCCTCCATATCCGTCTCCACTCTCGACATCTGGAAACCAGTGCGTTTGTGTACCAATGTTAGTACACCCCTTGACTGTGTCGAGTTTGTTGCAAATCGTAACTGGCCCCAATTTTGAGCAAATGTTTCTGTTATCTTTCGGTTCGCATGCGTTTCTTGAAGTAGTAGAATGTCTACTTTGTGCCTGTTTGCATACATTAGTATTTTCCTTGCTTTAATGAGGTTCGCCAGGCCTCTAATGTTCCAGGTCTAGAGTTTCAGGTCCAGATTTTTGTTTCTCATAGCCATAATATCTGTGGGCTTTGTTTTTCTTTTTTATCAGAGTGACTCTTAAGCATACTGTGTGCACAGCGCATGACAGCTTTTTGTCTTGGGTAACTGAACTTTGAACTTTCCAACTTTTCTTTGGCAACAGGCCTGCCCTCTCCTCCACCCTCACCCTCACCATCCCCCCAACTGGACAGTGTAATCCCTTGAGTGAACTGCATCAGTTGCTTCTGTGGGGAGAACCGTTCCGCTTGTTGTCTCTCAATTTTGGCGGCAGTGTTTATTGCCGACTCGCTCGGCGCCACAGCCTTAAAGGGTGTCGGTGTCTTTTCAGTATATCTCTTTTCATTCTAACTTGTGTGGTATCTTGTATGAGTAACCGTATCTTGAACTTGTACAAACGCTGTTAGGTATTTCCGGAAGATGATAGGATATTTGATTCAACATATGCCAGGGCTTCCTCTGGTGTTTCAAAAAAGTGGGATCTACCTGCGTGCTGTATCTGGAGTTTTGCCGGGAACATCATTGCATAACCTGTTTTTCTGCCTCGTAGCATTTTTTTCACTGTGTTGAATGAGCGCCTGGCTGATTGCACCCCCGTCGTGAAATACGGGTATATGTGGTCTCGATTAAAGTCATATGACAGGGAGGCCTTTTCCCTTGCTAGTCTGAGGATGAGGTCTCGATCTCGGTAATTTTGTAATCGTGCGATAATTGTTCTGGCTGGGGCCCCTTGTTTTGGGGAGGGGGCAGTGTCGTGTGCGCCCTCTCCACCAGAAACTGACTGGAGAATTGGCCTTCCAGGAACAGTGTACGTAGGATCTCCTCTAGAAATTGTTCCATCTGGATATTTAGTTTGGACTCTGCTATTCCGACCACTCGTATGTTGTTGCGTCTTGAGCGGGATTCTAGATCTTCACACTTTGCTTTCAGGGATTTTATGTCTTTGTGAATGTCCTCTATTGCCTTGGTCTGTGTGGTGGATGTGTCTTCCAGGGTGCTTATTCTTTCTTCCGCCTCTGATACCCTGACTTTTACAGATCGGATGTCTGATCGTATGGATGCTATATTTTCTCCTATATCGTCCAGTTTGCTGTTGATGGCCGCAAACCCCCTTTCCATTGCTGCCATGTATGGAGCCATGTCGTGCGCAGGTGTTTCTGACTCAGTTTCCCCTTGGCATTGCGTCTGGGTAGTTTCAGGATCTTGATCGGGGACCCCTGTAAATGCATCCACTGGGCCTTTCTTTTTGCCTTTAGCTCCCCCTGCCATTATGTGCGTCTTTGCAATGGGCGTTCAGAGTTTGCGTTAAGTTGAATTTGAGTGCGGAGCTATGGACTTCTCTGCGTCTGGTGGGCGTTGTTGGATTGTGCCGTATTAGACTTCTCTGGGTTCTGCTGCTGCCAGTTGTTTACGGGACCTGGTCTCCGTGTCCTTCGTATTACATGGCCCACTGCTGGGTTTCCTCGACTTGCCTAGACAGTAATCTATATTGGGCCTGCTGAGTGGTCCACTGTGTCTGTGTATTGCCTCCTATGTTGTAGGGCGGAGGCCCTCGAGTTGCGCCCTTCCCAGTTCACCGCAGCGCCCCCACCAGATATGGGTAGCCTGCCCAGAGGCTAAGTGACTCTGGGGGAGCCTTACAGATTCAGGTATCTAGTGTCTATGTGGCGCTCCCGGTTGGGCTGCGAGCACATGCGTGGGTCGGGGGGCTCAGCACGTACCTTCGAACAGCCTTTGCTAGGGCCCGGCTCCTGACATCCGACTCCAGCGAGTGTCGTGGAGGTCTGAACAGTTCTCACGTTTCGTCGGGGAGCGGGCTGTTGTGTGCTCAAACTGTATTGGGTGTGGCCCAATTCCTAGGCACCCGCTGCCACCCGATGTCAGTTTTGATGATTCTCTGGTTGTGGCCGCAATCCAAGAAGCCCCACAGCCCGGCCCGGTATACGTTGCCATGTCTGGTTTGCTCTTCGCCTCTGTGTTGCTAATGGGGCAAGCCGCCGCACAAGCTTCCCTCACCCTCGGTGTCCACTGCACTCTGGGTCTCTATGCCGTGGCTTTCAGGGTCTTGGCTCTATCCAGCTTGTGTGTGCCGGCTCTGCATCAATGACCTGGAGTCGCTATGTTTCTGTCGTTGTAAAGTTCTGGCGCTAGGATGCAGATCTGTCTCCGTGTCCGCATATTTTGGCACGCTTTTACTCTCCGCTGCGGAGTCAGAGTACGTTTTCCCCCTGTTCCGAGGCTCGGATCTGCCTGGATCTTGCATAGGATATTCCCCAGGAGTTCCGCTCACGTTTCCTCTGTTTGTTCGTCCAAGATATTACGATTCTCTGCAGGATTTATAAGAGAAGGATTTTGTCGGCTGCGGAGGGTGCAAGTCAAGCGACCATTTTCCTCGGTGCACAACAGCGCCCCTGATGCTGAGTATTTTAAGGCTAATAAATTAACCTTGAATAAGGATAAAACAAAGACTGTAGTTTTTAGTAAAAACAGGAAGAAGGTAGATTCTCCAGCATGGATTCACATGCTCATGAATATTCCCCGTCGTCAGGCCGGGAATCCTCGGTAAAGGAAAAAACTGTTTCACTTTCACTTTGAAACTGTCTTTCTCCTTTAAAACAATCACTGAGCTCTGGGTCATACTGCTCCCAGCCAATGACTGCCCTCTCACTAAGCCCCTACTCTTGCAGCCATCTTCAGATTTTTACAGCACGTTCTAGTATTGGGAGTCCTCGCGTTTTGCTCTGAGAGCTTTTATGCATTTTCGTGCTTTTTCGTTAAAAAGTTTCTATTTTTGTCAAACAGAGCCTGCGTGCGCTTTTGCTCCTTTGACCGGCAAGTGGGGATCCATTTGTTTGCGTCTTTCATCGCCCCTCAAGAGCAAGAATCGTTGAGAGTTTCATCGAAGGTTCCAGAAGGCCATCGGGCCTACACCGTACGCCGGATCATGTCGGAGGAGAAGAAGGACGGAGGTTCCCTCTTCAAGCTCTGCTCCAGCTGTGGATCAAGAAACGTGTTTGTGGAGGACAAACACTCCCTGTGCCTCTACTGTCTCCATCCGGACCAGAAGGAAGTGGATTGCGAAATTTGCCTGGGTTTCACCAAATGCACCGTCAAGGATTGGCACAGTAGATTGGCGGCGTGGCTCAACGCCAAGGCCTCTACCACATGTGGGAAGCAGGGGCATGCCTCACCTAGGACCGGACGGTCCGAGGAGCGGGCTTCTAAGTCCTTTGAGGGCGCTCCATCTGTGGGGGTCCAAGACAAGGCCAAGCACTGCAATCCCATTTCCATCGGGGGCGCCGCGCAAGTGGGTCCAACATCAAGCAGGGCGTGCTCATCTTTACCGTCTGCCTCCATCTCAAGTCATCGCTCCAGCTTCTCCTCGAAGACAAAGTCGGCTAACCCTGTGAAGCTGCAGTAGAATCTGGAGAAGGCCAAGGCGCAGGGTAAGGTGTCCGAGCTACCCTTGAAGGCCCAGGTAGTCCAGGAAAAGTCATCCTCGACGATCGAGCTGTTGGCGGCCGCCCTCTCGATGGCTAAAGGGGCTGACCCGGCTCAGGGGACCCCTGCGGCACCCAGAGGGCCCTTCCTCCCAGGCGGGTGTCTTTGGCCAAGCCGGTGGAAAAAACGCCGGAGAAGAGGTTGCCGTCTCTGAGCCTGAGACCGACCTCTCAGGATGCAAAAAGGGGAGAGGCTTTGAGGCCTCTACCGTGCTCCAGGGGACGGGTATTTCTTCTTCGGACGAAGAGGACATGGTGTCGTTCACACGGTCCCTGAGGACGTGGAGAACGATGACAACGGAAACGCTCAGTAGGGCAACGACGGCAGAAACACTGAGGGGGACGACGACTTGGGGGCTGGGCCCAGCAAGCCTACCATCGTGCCTCCTCCCAGAGACGTATCGCTGGACATCCTTTCCACTCGCCATACGCTGGTGTCAGAGATCCAGAAGAGGATGCCGACGGCACCGGGTCCCATGGCAAAGAAGAGGAAACAGCACCCTATGCTGCTCCATTAACCGCTGCACAAGCCCCCCCCCCGCCCAGGGAGACAGGGTCGTACACGGTGACAACGGACATGGACGATGACAGCAACATTTCCCGCCATCGAGAGCTTCACCCCAGACGAAGTGAGTTTGACGCCAGAAGAGACCAAGAAGGGGGGGGCGTGGCTTGAGGCACCGACGATGCGGACGCCTCACTGAGAGCTCCCTGGGACACCCAGTATTTGCTGCCATAAATGCCCACTTAACTGTAATATCCCGGCATGGAGAAACAGTGAGGTGTGACGGAGCACCTCGGGAGTCTGCGGCCTGACTTTAAGGGTTAAATCGGAGTGGGGAAGCTCACCGGCTCAAGGAGCCCAGCCCGGGGCCTGAACTTGCCTCCCAAGATGGCGGTGCATGCAGGCCCGCAGTGAATCCCCCCGCCCAGCCGACCAAATCAGCACGGACCTTGGCGATCGGGGTCCCCAGGCATCTGGATTAAGGGAGTCGAGGCGGCCGCAGCACCCGTATCACCCCTGCATCCCGCAACCAATGACAGAGGGGGAGATCGGTGGAGGGTGGAGAGAGGCGCCGGGGCTCAGCACCAGCGCCCTGAGGCCCGACCAGTGGGACAGCAGACACCCTCCCCCGCCCGTGGACTTGAGGCCGTGGGGCGCCGCGAGGGGTCCCCCGTGCCCGCCTGCCTTACTTCGTCTGGACCCTCCGCCTGACCAGCATAGGCAGCCCGCAGCAGCACAGCCACCCTCACGGTCATAGCACCAGCAGAGTGGTGGCCCCAGCTATCGCTCCCTCCCGTGGCAGACGACTTCAGTGAGGAGCCATACTTGTGGGGGCAGAGACCGGGCCGCACCGCCGTCAAGAAGCCGGCACAACAGCTCGCACCCCCGCCGCACCCGAGCTCGCCCGCCACCTACATCAGCCTCATTAACACCCGGCTCTGGCCCACACTCCGCTCTGACTTGGTCCAGGGCTCGGCCCAACCACACAAACCATCCCGCCTGCAGGGTCAGCCCCTCCGCCAACACGGTCCCCCGCAGACCCATCATACTAGCCCTGGAACCTTGAAGAGTGACAGGAGGCCCGCATCCCACGTGCCCCCCAGTACAGGCCCAGCATCAGTCGAGGCCGCCCAGCCACCGGACCAGCACTACACCTCATGGCCTGTAACAGGCCTGCAGACCCTGTCATCGGGCCGGGGAGGCCCGGAGCAGCCCCTCCTTGGTCACCTCCTGCCTCATGCAACGACCCCCCCGGGGATCATCCACATCGGTCCCCGTGGACCCAACTGTCTATATTGGGGGCACCCCCCCTCTACACACCATCTGAGGGCTACAGCGGCATGCACCAGCCCTCCCTCACCGCACCCGGCTGCCTGGCAGAAGGGCCCCAACCACACACCTGAAGCTTGTGGGCCTTCGCCACCACATGCAACACTGAAGGATCTGCCTTGACGGTCCCTCTACATTAAAAGGAGGGAAACATAGAGAACAGCAGGTAACCAGCAAGCCAAACGAAATTGTCAAAGCAGCAGAAAACATCTCAATAATTGCAGTAAACCTCAGCAAACATCAGCCTACAGAGGCTCCGGAGAGGTCTGCTGAACTCAAGGAAGTGGCCTGGGACCTAACATTTTGCGCCAATAACTCTCTTCGGCTACCCTGCATTAGGCGCTCTGCTCCCCTGGCGGGCTGAGGCAGGCAGTGGCGTGGCCCCAGCTCTAACCCGTCGCACCAGCCTGAACCAGTCTAAGCCTGACGTGAATCCAGACGCCATCACCCACTTGGCAATCCGGCAGAGGGAAACCGGACACACACTGCAGTCAGCCCCAGGAGTCCCAAGAGACGCAGCGTTCTCCACCAGTGGTGACCTGGCAGGCGGCATTGTCAAAGTAGGACCTCCCCCAGGACACCCTACGAAGATCTGCGCACCCAGCTGAGGCGAAGAGGGGGTCTCACCCGAAATTGCCCCACTCAACAACAGCATGCGGATAACACACACCCGTGCAAATGGCGACCCAGACACCAAGATGTCCAAGCAGAAGGGCCCGAAGTCAGCAGATGTAGCCAATTTACTCCACCTGAGCGAGAAACCCAAACAGCCGCACCCCCCACCCCCGACCGAGCCTTCCTCGCCCACAAGGGCCCAAGGACAATGGGCTATAAAAGACGATATCCAGGGCCCCCTAGCCGACATCAAAATGGAATTCCACGACTGCATGGCAGAGGTTTCAACCAAGATAGATGGCCTGGAAAACCGCGTGGAGGAGGTGGAACATAGGGTCGGGGACACAGAAGACCAAGTCCTGGAACATATGGCGCAGATTGCAGAGCTGAGACAGAAAATCCAGACTTTGGAGGACAACTCGTAAAATATGCATCGCAAACAGGTGGATCTGGAAAACAGGGCCCGCAGAAAGAACATCTGTATCAAAGGAGTCCCCGCCTCGATCCCGGATCAAGCCCTCCCTGCCTACACCGGGGATCTCTTCCAAACTCTCCTCCCGGACTGTAATAAGTCACTACTTCTGTTGGATCGCACTCATAGACGGCGAGGCCGCAGGAATACCCCATCGGCGGCTAGCCCTGAAGTGATCACCAGAGTACACTTTTTCTCGACGAAACAGGAGATTATGACAGCGAGCCGCTCACAATGCGACCTTACATGTCAGGGAGCCGCCATACAGATTTTCCAAGACCTAGCCGCCTACACAGTCCAATGGCGGAGAGCCCTCCGGCCTCTAAGATCCTTCCTGCAGGATTGGAAAATCAAATATCGCTGTCTCTATCCGGCCTTGCTTCAGTTCACATTGGAGGGCTAAACAAGGGTAATTCACGCCCTTTGCAGTATCGTGGGGGGTGAGCCATCAACACCCGAGGAAGATACAATTACCTCCCCGACGGATAAATCACGCAGCTCAACTCCGAAGCCCCAGCACAGCCGCTGGATGAAAGTCCCAAAAGGGGGAAAACCTCCCGCCGCACATGATTAGTAACCGACCACCAGCGCTCCATGCCGGAACCTGCACTCTTGGCACCCGGGTGTCCCATGCAATGCTCTAGCCGAGTCGATGGACAGTCACTCCGGCCCGAGGCCCCTCAAGGCCAGTTTGGTTAACTTTTGTTTTTTCCTTTCTTCTTTTTGGGCTGGGACCTTCCTCAGCCCCCCTGGTTACTGGGCCGCGGTTGGCCCTGATTTGGACAAAGTTAAAACTTGGTTACAGCTGAGTCATGTCGACACCAGTTTACCGGTGGACTCCCCTGAGCACAGGATTTACCCTCCTCTGCCACCCACCTGATTACTAATGGCACCCCGCTGACCGCCCCTCCAGCGCACACTAAGCTACGCTACGTCTCATTGAATTTCAGGGGCCTGAACTCTCCCACGAAACGTAAGTCCATCCTTCGACGCCTACAGGACCTTCAGGCCTCGGTGGGGTACCCCCAGGAGACCCACCTCTTAGCCGAGGACTTCGCTAAATTGCAATGCTGAGCGTTCCCAACACAATACCTGGCCTCTGGCCCCAGCAAGAAAGGGGGCACGGCGATCCTGCTAGCGAAAGGCACCCCCATTTAAGGAGAAGCAGACTCTGCGTAGCCCAGGCGGCAGATTTGTAGCGATTAAGGGGGATCTCTATGGGCAACTCCACACGCTGATCGCGGTCTACGCACCAAACGACGGTCAGGAGGCCTTCTACACAATCCTGGAATCCACTCTCCTCCCCTTCCTCAAAGAGACAGGTGGTCCTGGGTGGGGACTTCAGTGGGGTGCCCAACCCCTCACTGGACAGGACAGGCGTCCCTTCCACCAGGGACTTCAGGTTAGCTTTGGGCCTCTGCCACCTGTTCAAAACACTGGGCGTGGTGGACACCTGGAGGGTCCTTCACCCGGACACACCAGACTACTAGACTACTCATTCTTCTCCCACGTACACCACTCCTCATCCCGAATAGACCTGATCCTAGCTAGCCCGCAGCTCCTGCAATTCACGGATGATGTGGAAATCGGCACGAGGGTGCTGTCGGACCATGCCCCAATTCTCCTCACCGCAAGGGTCTTCGACCCGGACCCCCCAGAAAGACGCAGATGGTCTTTATATGAACCAATGCTGCACGATATGGCGGTGCGCGATGCCATAGCCATGGCGATCAGCAATTACTTTAAGAAAAACCTCCCCAATCTCACCTCTACAGCAACGAGATGGGAAGCCATGAAGGCCGTAATCAGGGGGGGGACTGAAAGCTCAGGCTGCTGCATATACGAGGAGGCGAACCATTAACAGAAACCAGCTAGAGAAGGAAATGGCGGAGGCAGATGCGACCCTAAAAAAGAAGTGGTCACCCAAAGCGGCCAAAATGGTGAGGCTAGCTTGCACGAAACTGGAAGCTCACTATGCCGAGGACACAGCCCAGACCCTGCTCCGGACCAAGCAGAGGTACTACGTGAATGGCAATAAAGCCAATAAATATCTGGTGAGCAAAGTAGCCAAAACCCACCGACGGAACCACATTACTGCACTGAAAGACCCGAAGGTAGAACCTTGTACGGAGAAGGGGCGAAACTACAAGTAGCAGCAACCCATCTGGCCGACACCCTGACCTCAGCCCCCAGCATGCAGGCCCTCCAGGAACAATTTATAGCAGACGCCCGGCTACCACACCTCTCAGAAACGGACATATCCGCCCTATAAGTCCCAATTTCGACCGAAGATGTGGAAGAAATACTCAAAACTCTGAAACCCAGGGGCCCGGGCCCAGGCGGCTTTCCCTCAAAATTATACAAACTCTTTCGCACCCTGCTGCTGTGCCCAATGACAGAACTCTTTAACTCTTTACGGGACACGAGCACTATAGCGTCCTCTATGCAAGAGTCTACCACAATCATGCTACTGAAACACGGCAAGGACCCAAAGGAGTGCTCGTCGTATAGGCCGATATCCCTGCTCAATGTGGACGCTAATGCATACTCAAAGCTTCTGGCGAACAGGTTGGCGCGAATCCTTCCATCCATCATAGATCAGTACCAGGCAGGGTTTATCAGAGGGAGAAGCACTGTGGACAACATCCGTCGAGCGCTCAATTTCATCGAAGTCACGACCCAAGAACGACAGGGCCTGGCGGTCTTAACCCTGGATGCCACCAAAGCTTTTCACAGGGTGGACTGGAACTTCATGCGCCTCACACTTGAGGCATTCCGGTTTGTCCCGATTTTCCAGAAAATGGTGTTAGCAAACTACAAAGCCCTGAAAACATCACTGTGGATGAATCAGAAGACCTTGTCCCCGATCCAGCTCTCATGCCGGATGAGACAAGGCTGTCCGCTCTCCCCGCTGATTTTTGCTCTGGTCATGGAACCATTCACCCAAAGGACACGAGCCAACGATCACATCACTGGGCTAGAAATAAACGGCGAATGATTCAAGATATCCCTGTACGTCCACAACATGATGATCTCCATCACCAACTGTCAATCTTCCTTGCCCACTATCCTAACTGAGCTGGAGGCGTTCAAAAGAGTGGCTGGATTCCAGGTGAACTACCCCAAATCAGAGGCATTGTGCATCAACCTGGGCGCTCCTCTTATAGCCACCCTCCAGACACTCTGCCCGCTAACATGGAGCACCTCCTCAACGGCCTACCTGGGAATACGCCTCACAGCGGACCCGAAACAGCTGTACACTGCTAATTTCCCCCCGTTATTCAAGGAACTGGAGAAGGACCTCCAACGATGGGACAGTCAAGAAATGTCCCTACTGGGACGGGTCACAGCATGCAAAATGAGCCTCCTCCCTAGTATGTTGTACCTGTGCTGCGCTCTCCCTGCCCCACCCCCCAAAACAGGCCTTGGAACAATTACAGAGGAAGCTGGCAAAATTTGTGTGGAGGGGACGCAGAGCCAGAACACCTATGAGGGTCATGACTGGGGCTGCGAAATGGGGCGGCTTCGGGCTGCCCAACCTGATGAACTATTTCCTGGCTGCCCAACTAGTGAGCGCTGCAGCCTGGGCGAGGCTGGAGACCCCCCCAAAATGGTCCTGCATCGAGCAAACTAGATGCCGGCCACAACTATACTCCCTACTACATATCCCAGGGCCCCACCGGAGCCATGGACCACAGATGTTATCGTCCACCAAGGCGGCCCTCGAGGCATGGCCGTTGGCTCGGCGTAGGAGGAAGATGCCCAGGGGCCTAAGCCCGCTCTCCCCGGTCATCTGGAACCCTGACTTCAGGCTAGGAATGGAGGCAGCTCGCTTCAGCCGATGGACCGCAGGGGGCCTCCGATCCCTCTCCCAACTCTACGAGGGCAACAACCCGCTCAGCTTCGAGGAATGCAAAGATCGCTTTCAGCTGACGGAAAGAGAGAGGTTCGCATACATCCAACTTCGACACTGGATATCGCAGCCCACAGTCTGTCTGGGAGCCACCCGGGACCTCCACCACTTGAACAGGCGATGGGGGAAGGCACAGGCTGGGATCGGATCACTAAAATGTATCGCCTCCTCCAGGAGGACATGCTAAAAGTTAGACCTCCAAACATGCCCGGATGGGAGGCGGACCTTGGACACCCCATAGAAGACCAGACATGGGTGGAGATATGGTCCAGGATCAACTCCAGATCCAGATGCGTTACAAACAAGGAATGCACCCTAAAGCTCCTTCACCACTGGTACTACTCCCCAGTTCGCCTGAACCATTGCAATGCTGATATAGACCCAACCTGTTGGAGACGCTGCGGCGAGCAGGGATCCTTTTTCCACATGTGGTGGGGATGCCCGACAGTGCAATCCTTCTGGAGGGAGGTCCTGCGGATCGTTGAGGAAATCACACAGCGCAAACTACTGATGGACCCGGAGTTGATCCTTCTTGGGGTGGCGAGCCCAGACTGCTATCCCAAAACAAGGCGATCTGCCAAACTGCTTACACACTTACTGCTAGCAGCCAAGATCACAGTGGCGTGCAAGTGGAAAGCACAGGAGGGTCCTCTTTTGGCCCTCTGGTGGATAAAGGTTTGGGAGATCTTGGTGGCGGAGAAGGTCACAGCGGCTAAGGAGGGGTCTCTTCACCGCTTCACTAACTGCTGGGCCCCAGTAATGGACTATCATTCCTGATTCCCGGCGTTAACATTTCAACCCCACCTGGTATCGAACTTTCGGGGCCCCCAAAGCCCTGACGGGTCTCCAACCCATCAAAGCAATACAAACTAAAGGGGCGGCGGGGGAGGCACCACTGGGAGGGGGTACTGATCAAGCCATATGCATATTAACTGTAAAGGGAGTCACAGTAACAAATGTAATGCACAGTAAACAATGTAACCATAATAAATGGGCATCACCTCTGCCAGGAGGGTAGGTGAGATCCAGGCCCTGTCTTGCAAGCAGCCTTACCTGACTTTTCACGACACGAGGTGGTGCTGCGGACACACCCCTCCTTCATGCCAAAGGTTCTGTCGGAATTCCACCTCAACGAACCTTTGGTGTTGCCTGTGTTTTTTCCGTCTCCTTCGTCCTTTGCCCTTGCTGGATGTGGCGCGTGCTCTGAAGTTCTATGTGGCACACACAAAGAGTTTCCGGAAGACGTCTCAAATGTTGTGAACTTTGGTCCTGTGAACCATGGGAACGTTTTGTCTAAGGCTTCCATTTCCAGGCGGCCCTCCAGCTGTATCAGGCACTGTCACCGGTTGGCAACCCGACTGCTACCCGGCCGGCCGAGATCCCATTCCACCAAAGCGATTGCTGCGACTACGACATTCCTATCTGGTGTGCCTCTGCTGGCCATCTGTAGGGCTGCTATGTGGAGGTCCACCCACACTTTCACAAAATTCTTCTGTGTCGTCAGGGATTCCAGGTAGGAGTCCAGGGTCAGCCAGGCAGTGCTACGCAACCTGTTCGCTTGGAGGTGCCCCTGTTCCGGAGGTAAGAGTAATTGCTTCTGTTGAGTCTTGCCACCTCCCGTGATTGTGTATTGCTGTACTGCTATGTATTTTTTATTTATGAGCATGTGAATCCATGCCACATCCAAACTGGAGAAGGAAAAAATTACTCTGTAACTGTTGTTTTCCAGCATGGGTCTGGCATGGATTCACATGCGAACCCTCCCTCCTGCCCCTCTGCGGCTCTTCTTGGTTATTATGCCACTTTTCGTGCTACCAAATCTGAGGTGGCTTAGGAAGAGGGCAATCATTGGCTGGGGCAGTATGACCCAGAGCTCAGTGATTGGTTTATAGGAGAAAGACAGTTTGTAAGTGAAAGTGAAACTGTTTTTTCTTTTACCGAGGATTTCTGGCCTGACGACAGGGAATATTCATGAGGATGTGAATCCATGCCAGACCCATGCTGGACAACAACAGTTACAGGTAAGTAACTTGTTCCTTATTCATGGGGCCTCATTCCGAGTTTAGAGGTAAGTAACGTCCCTTACCGGCATGGCGCAAATAGCGTGTCCGTGCTGGCACCAGTCCGCTAATAAAGGACTATTACGACATTGCGGGCACGAGCTTTGCGCCATGCCGGTAAGGTACCTAGCGCCATACCGCAAAAGGCTCCCAAAAAGCCCTTACCAGCATCAAGCTAAGCGCAGATTACACTACCGACATAGTCCAATGCGTCATTAGCGGTGACTGTAAATAGCGGTGACCGTAATTAGTGGACACCGCTATTTACAGTCACCGCTAATAAGCGGAACCGGAAATAGCATCATTGCACAGGAACGGGAAGGAGCATGGCGGCCCTCTTTAAAAACACAATCCATTGCTTTCCTTAGCACACAGGACCCCTGGGACTCTGCTGATCTACTGAAAAGTACCTCCTACAAGAGAAGAATGCCGAAAGCTCTGAAGAAGGGATCTGCCCGCCTCAGAAAGGAAAGATTTAATCAGGACGAGCTCCAGATGCTTGTGGACACTTTGCACGAGCATGCAGGCACAGTCTTCAGCAGCAACATGAGGAGAGAGGCAGTGCTGCGTAAAAAAAGAGATCTGGTTACTTGTTGCCCAGAAGGTTAGTGCAGTGGGCAACACACCCCGCACAGTGAAAGACTGCCGTAAGCGGTGGGACGATCTGCGCCTAAGGGTGCGCAACATATTATCGGTCAATCGCACCCAGGCCATGGAAATCGGAGGAGGACCTAGTTCACCCATAAAGCTCACCCCGTGGGAGGGCACATGTGCAAGCATGATTGGGTCGGAATCCAAAGAAGGCGTAGGCGAGATGGAGTGTGGCGCCATGACATCTGCTGATGGAGGTGAGTGTCCAAAGTAAACACTGCTAAGCGAAATCTGATGAAAGTCAATGCCAATGTATGTCCAAAGAGTCACACCATGGTCGGCCACACACACACTCCCTGTAAAGTAGGCCAAAGCAACTGAGACACATGCTGATGCCTGCTGTAAGGCAATATCGTACATGACACATACCACACAAAGTAGGAAATTCCACGTGCATGACCAAAATAGTGAGCATGTCAGACAGCACTGTTCCTGGCCACCATGAGTGATGCCGACATATGGCTGCATCTACCACCCATGTATGAAATGACGTGCCCTTCCCAACACAAATGCCTATTACCCACAACTGTGTGGATGAGCAGTTGTACCAATGTATGTATGATGCCTATCCAAACATCACTCATGCCGTCCCTCTCTTCCACCCCCACAGGCAGAGCGCATGACAGCAAAGAGCAGGACGCCACCTCTGCACAGGCCACACCCAGTAAGAGGTCCCAGGAGGACAGCAACCATCCTTCAACCTCCAGGGGACAAGTCAGGGGGCGCTGTGTCCCTGCAACCAAGCCACCGCAGGTAAACGTTACACCTGTACCACCAAGGCCCGTGGAGGGCACAGCACCCCCACCCACTGTCCTGCCTGCAGGCACCTGTGAGACACCCCATTCGGAGGAGTCCAGTGTGGCTGGGGAGGTGGCAGCCACGGCACCCCTCACAGTGGATGACAGCAAGGAGGACATCTAGGGCACCATGGTGGATTATATAATGGATGTGGTCCATACCCCAACCCAAATAGCATCCCTTCAGGTATCTACGAGCGATACCGTGAACACCAACACCCCAGAGCAGTTTGGCCATGACCAAACCCAGGGTCATCTCAGTCCAGTATTCAGTGTTGGGGAGGATGAGCAGGCTGGGGATGCCAGCCAGATTCCCAGCACACCCATAGGTGCAGCCGCAGGGCCACAGCGGGCTGACCTGCTCACTGCACTCATCCGAGAATTTGTACAGGACAACCGTCAGGCCGGAGAGGAGTGGCGTACAGAGTTGTCAGCACTGGGCCGGTCCTTTTCGGACAAAACCAACCGCCTCTGCGAGGAGGTCTCGGCCCTCCGGCAGGTGCTAGGGCGCATCACTGATGCCTTGGAGGCAGGTCATCCCACCCCACAACCTCAGCAGGAGGCCACACTATCCTCCTGCATTTCCATCCAAACCAGCCTGCTCCGCAGGTCGGTCCGTGCACTGCGCCGACGGGACATGCCACCCCCTGGCTCTGGGAGTGCCGAGTGAATGTTATGGCAGCCTAATTTCGGCTTCGTGGACTCAATGGTACTTGTGTGGGGGAGTTGTGGGGGAAGAGGGAGGGGGATGAGGGTGTGTGGGGGAGTTGTGGGGGGAGGTGGAAGGGGGTGAGGGTGTGTGGGGGAGTTGTGGGGGGAGTAGGAGGAGGGTGAGGGTGTGTGGGGGAGTTGTGGGGGGAGGGGGAGGTGGGTGAGGGTGTGTGGGGGGGGCGAGGGTGTGTGGGGGAGGGGGGTGAGGGTGTTGAAGGCTCTTGTCACTTACGTTCATATTGTTACATTCAATACACCGGTTTGAAAAATAAGACCTGAGTGGACATTAATCAATGCGCATGTGTCATTTATTCACATACAGTGCATAGTGTACATGTAGCCCCACACCCAGTGCCCTCTGTCTAACTATCATGTCACCCTCTGCTGACATGTGTGTCAGAAATATTGTGCAATCACTGACTGGCACACAGCACGTCCCTCC
The DNA here is from genome assembly GCF_040938575.1 of Ambystoma mexicanum. Classification (NCBI taxonomy): domain Eukaryota; kingdom Metazoa; phylum Chordata; class Amphibia; order Caudata; family Ambystomatidae; genus Ambystoma; species Ambystoma mexicanum. The sequence goes on from NC_090931.1 coordinate 376,441,874, forward strand.
TGTGCATCGGCACTGTGATGTCCTGCCACATCTTCATCTACCCCTTCATCTTCATCAGGTGGTATCAGTTCAATGTCAGGGGGCAGGGGCACGTTCCGGCGGATGCACATATTGTGCAGCATTAAACATGCCATGATGATCTTAGCCACCTTCTCATGCCTGTAGAGGAGTGCCCCACCCGACCGGCTGAGGCAGCGAAATAGTGCCTTGAACAGGCCAAAGTCTGCTTGATGACCACACGGGTACTGGTATGGGAACGATTGTAGTCCTCCTTGTGCCTGTTCTGTGGGTTTCGGACAGGGGTGAGGAGCCACGGCTTCAAGGGATAGCCACTATCACCTGTATGAGAGGAAAATTAAGGTACATGTCAGGGTAATCATGAAGGACAGCTGTACTAGTCACACATGCCTGCAGGTTATCGTTGCCCACATGCACATGTTGCTGGATGCATTGCCGCCATTTTCTGTCCCTCCATGTGTCCTGTGCCATGGTCTAATGGTGTGAGTTTCATCTTCAAGATGATGGTGTGCACTGACGTCTAGTTGCACATGCATGGTGTATGCATACAGCTGTGTTAGTGCCAGAAATAATGAGGTGTTGTGTCCTGTTGGATTTGGCAGTAGTCTGTGCAATATTGGGCAATTAGCCTTGGCATTCCTATGGTGACATGCAGCACTCCTGTGATTGTGCCGGCCCTGTGCCGGACAGTGGATTTCCTAGTAGGTTCAGTATGATGCCCTCCCAGGGATGCTTGCCCTGTGTGGTGATATGCTGGAGACAGCAACATGGTGCATATGCACTGCATGGCGCAGGATGGCGTTACGGAGGGTGAGGGTCGCTGATGGGTGGTGCACGTGTCGTGGGATGTGGGGTGGTTTCCTGTTAGCCATGTCGTGATAGGTGTGGACCTTACTTCATTCGTATGGGATTTGTGTGTCTTGTACGGTATGTGATGGTTTGGGGCACAATGTTCGGTGATTTGCACATCGTGCAGTCACATCAACATTGGCAACATGGTGGTGTGTGCATCTCTCCCCCCTTTTCAATGCCATGTGCCAGTCCTGCTACTTACCAAGAAGCCAGGCACGTCGTCCAGCATGTCGCTCCATGAAGCGTGGTAGCGTGGAGTTCCGCAGGACCAAAGAGTCATGAGTTGATCCGGGATATCGGGCACAACAATGTGTGCTGATCTTGCTGGCGTCGCATACCATCTGCACATTGATGGAGTGGTATTGCTTGCGGTGGCGGTACACCACCTCCATGGCATGCGGGACCACCAATTCCACGTGGGTGCAGTCGAGGGAACCTAGACAATTTGGCATGCCTGCCAGTGCATGGAAGGCAGCTTTTGTATCAAATATCTCCTGGGGAGTCCGTGGTAGGTATATGTAGTAGGTATATGTAGTCCCTTGTGTGCTTGAGGAGGGCATCCAGCACTTGGTTCAGAATCCGGGAATATAAGGGTTGTGATATGCCATGCATGTGCCCCATTGTGTGCTGGTAGGTGCCTGTGGCAAAGAAGTGGAGCACAGACACTACCTTCAGTAGAGGGGGAATGGTGGTGCGTATTTCAATGAGACTCACTATGTTGGCGTGTATCAGGTCCACTATGGTGGTGATGGTGTCCCGTTCCAGATGGTACAGGGTATATATCTGCTCAGAGGTTAGGTTGAAGTGAGTAGTTCTGATGCGAGGGATTGGGGGCTGCTGGCGTGGTTACGGTGGCTGCACTGGTGGGGCATGCTGGGCCTGGCTCACCCTCTTTCTCCTCCTGCGTCTCCTCTGTGGTGGCAGCCGTTGTTGTTGTTGTTGTTGACATTGTGGCAATGCAAGCAAGTCCTCCAGCTCCAGTAATGCCACTTCTATTGGAATCATCTTGATGTGGGAGGGGGTGTGGTGTGTTGGTGTGCTCCTTTTGTACTGGGCCTGACTCCATTGCCTTCACCTGTGCTGATTGTGTGCACCTGTGGCAGTTGGGAACACTGTTCAGGGTTCTTTACGGCAGGTCGGTGATGCCGGTATTTACGGCATGTCGGTAGGCACTTTTTCTGCCTTCATGAGGCCGTTATTTGCATGTCCGCATCACTTGTGATCTACTCCGGTTTACTGCATGCCGTTAATGCCGGCATGGTGTGGCGCGTGCACGTGCCAAGACCGCTATTAACGGCATCGTACTTTACGGTGCCGTTATTAGCGGTCTGGTTGGTCAGATAAGCCTGTAGCGGTAACCAATGCTGGTAATCCTTTACCGCAATCGTTTTTCCCTTACCTCCAAACTCGGAATGAGGGCCATGGTGTCTTAATGGTGAGAAAATCGAGTTTGTGGATTCATTTTGTTATCTGGGGCTGACCTTTAATAGTAATGGCAAGTGGGGAAAGCATTTGGACTCGGTATGCCTAGAGGTCAGGTTAAATGGGTAAATTAGATACTACCATACATTTGGTGGGCGCATGCTGGCTAAGGCGATGGAGGTCTACAAGTGTAAGGTGGGGAATATGCTACTGTATGGCAGTGAAATTTGGGGGAGTTCTAACTGTGAAAAGTTGGAGGTTGCCCAAAATAAAATTATGAAAAGGCTGACAGGTCTCCCAATGGGAACCCCAGATAGCGCTTTGAATTTGGAGCTGGGGATAACAAGGCTAGCCACACAACCTAAACCAAGACAATGCGCCTTCTTTTGTAAGGTTCTGCAGATACCACCAAAAAGTAATAATGTTCAGTACCTGTTATCGGAGGTAGCAGGCTTGGGTTTCTGTTTGACGTTTAAGTGGTTTGGGGAGGGTTTTAACACACTTTTGACAGCAGAGATTGAGTCCCTGACCTCAGCAAGAAACCTGAGCCTCTCAGAGTTAAAATCAAGGGTTAAAGAGGGGATACTTAATAGGTACCTGATTCAAGAATGGAACGCTGTTCGGGCCTTAGGCTCTCTGGATCTTTTTCGACAAATGAGATTTAATGCTGAGCAGGGGGGCAGTGTGTGTAGTATCCCCTTGCCCAACTTTAAGCGCTCTATTTTATTAGTGCGTTTAAACATGTTACCACTAAAAGCCTGCACCAATCGGGGACTGGGAGACCCATCGCAAAATAGTATGAGTGGGCTAAGGGAGGGTTTTAGGGATTTTTTGCTAATATGTAGGTAGTGCCTACATTTGCAAATAGATTTGTTAAGGCCCTTCTTTTGGCAAAATCAGATATGGGACTATAAAGTGACACTGTATTTTATTTGGAACTGTCCGGGCCTTGACTTCATTTTTTCTTTGGGTACCTATGTGAGCAAGGCCCTGATAAGACGTTCGAGAAAGTTTTCGATTGAAACTGAAGTGGGGAGAATTCTCTTTTTAACATTGCATTTTTAACTGATTTAAAATGTTGTTTACATTTTTGATTCTGTTATGATGTGTTTAGTGATGTATGTTAATGGAGAAATCCGATCAATAAAATTTACTCTTGCTCCTTTAGCAATGGTAGTGTGGACGCATCATTGTGCTGGTGCAGCATATTTAAGTGTGCAAGTGAATACCTGATAGTCTTCATAACTATTTGTTTCGTCGCATTTAAGCATACAGCAGTCAAAATGGTTTCCATTCCCTATCTAGTTGGAGGCCTGACCTCTCGAATGAGTAATCATTTTCCATACTGTCCTTACATTAACTTACAATTACGTTCTCATCTACATTATTATTTAGATTTTTCCTACTCATTGGTAAAGAGATAACAGGTAGCATGACTAGACATTTCTCAAGGCAGCTACAGCATCTTTTCTAGCTAACACCCTGCTGAGCGACAGTTGAAGTCAGATTCCTGAAAATCTCCTGCAAGGAATACTGTCTTAAAAACGATGTCACATCTTATACCGTGGGCCAACTTCAGGCATGTCTGAAGAACATCACCTAGTCATGCCAACCTCTGGTCCCACCTCCCTGGTATTTACTGCTTGCTAGCCTGTGTACATTCAATAGCATGTGAATCTATAAAGATCCAGTGCTGTTGAAAGCACAGTTGTCTTTAGGTATCGTGCTCCAGCATTGGTGTCTTTTATAGATTAACATGCATCTATGCAACAAGCCCATCCTCCCTGGAGGTTGCCATTGTTGTTGCTCTTACATGCTTTGAATGTGAGGTGTGGGGTGAAAGGATTGGAGTGAGAAGGTCAGCAGGGCTCTGTACTGTTGGGATAAAACAATCCCTTCTGACCTCATAACAGAGACTAGTGGATTCACATTTCAATATTGGTGGATATTCAATAATTATGTAACTTCATAAAAGATACCGGTGATGATGAAATATACCTTCACATGGGTAACCTTATTTCAAAGGGATTGTGTCCTCCAACGTATTCCTTATCTTTGATAGATCATCTCCCAGCTTGCTGGCCTCGGAATTTTTTTTTCAGTGCCAACGTCATCACGCGTATAAATAGACTCGCGCAGCGTCCGTTGCTCAGTTCCGTTTTTCTGCCCTTCGTGGGGCCTCGGAATATCGTTGCTCAGTTCTTCAGTCAAATATATCATTATTCTTCGTGAATACCGACTCGTACTCAATGGCTTCCTCACACAAACCGACGACTCCACGGTCCGGCTTCAAAAAATGTCGAGACTGTGGGAAGAAAATGTCGTTGACGGATCCTCACAGGATCTGTTTATGGTGCCTGGAAATCAAGCACCATTGTTCGGAGTGCGAGGACTGCATGTCCATGACGGCGAAAACCTTGAAGGAACGGAACGGGAAGCTTGAGAGAGGTAAGGCAGTTAAAACTTCTTTGAAAGTTTCCTCGGCGGAGTCGAGACATTCGTCTCCTCGCCATCACTCTTCGAGATCTAAGCATTCAAAAAAGAGACGTCGAAGATCCCCTTCCTCATCTTCGTCTTCTTCCGTTTCCCCAAAAAGGGTCTCCTGCCCCACAAAACATAGCTCTCAGGCTGAGTGGGAGGAATTCAGGAAAAAGATGCTAAGCGTCTTCGAGAAAGTGGCCTCGACCCCCTCGAAGACTGCTGAGGGTGATACCCTGGGTGAAAGACCCAAAAAATCAAAAAGCCGTGAGTCGCAGGACCCGGCGAAAGAAGCCACTCGAGAGCGTCACAAACCCTCGAGTAAAGGCAAAGTTGCGTCTTCGACGCCGTCGACGAAGATCCCTTCGACACATAGATCGGCGTCGTCAACGTGGTTATCGAAGGGTTCTTCGACGCACAGGTCAGTCGAGTCGACACCGTCTTCGAAGCCGACGTCGACGCCGAGAAAGGATAAACCCATGGCCACCTCACAGCCAGTGGCCATACCCAGAGCCTCGAGCACGAGAATGTCGTTGATAACCTCGAGTAGAATCCGACACTCTCGAGTTCATCGAGGCCTCTACCACCTTTCTCAACGCCTTTTTCGATGGCTTTGATGGCTTCGAAGCCTTTAACGTCCGTGTCGACGACGTCAACGTTTTCTCAGCCAACCATGACAAATTTGGCTCCTTCTGCTCTGGAAATGGGATTTATACCATTTTCAAGACCTGATCACTCCAGAGTCTTATCTTCTATTTATGAAGAAGGGGAGGATTCGGATCAGGAAAGACCTTTTGAGTTGCAAGGATCTTCAACTCCTGCACCTGAGGAATTTACCTCTGGGGAATGTAGTTTGAAAGACCTCCATGAATCCCTACAGGAAGCAAGTGGGTTGGACACTTCCCCAGAAGTGGAATTTGCCACACCAGACCCATGGGAACATGCTCAAACCCCTTATAGAACCTTGATGGCAAGGATAATAGAGTTTATGGGGTGGTCCACACTCTCACCTGCTTTTCAGCAAAACAACCTCACAGATATCTTGGTCAAAGATCCACAGGAGGATCCTGTGGTGCCATTTCATGCGGCATTACAAAGGAGAATATTGGCAAACTGGGAAACACCTGAGGTAATCCCGGCGGTTAACAAGAAATTATCAGCTAAATATAGGGTGTCTTCTGCTGACCTTGAATATTTATCCAAACACCCAACACCGGAGAGTCTGGTTGTTCAGGCAGCTACTTCAGCAGGTAGTAAATCGGCTTACCCTACTGTTCCACAGGACAGGGATGATAAGAGATATGACTCTATGGACAAAAAAGTATTTTCTGCATGTAGCATGGCGTTGAAATCCATCAATGCTACTTGTACGCTCGCAAGGTTCAGCCACACATTTTGGGAGTGTGCTTCATCAGCGGCTGACTGCCTCCCGGATGGAGAAGAAAGGGAAACATCATCAAGGATGGTAAAGACGCTATGTGCTAATCCCTTAAAACTGGCATTGATTCTGCTGACAGCATCAGCAGGGCCATGGTGGCAAGTACAACGACCCGGAGATTTGTTTGGTTGCGAAAGTCTGGTTTTGCTCTAGATGTGCAAAGCAGACTCTTGAATATGCCCTTTGACGGCTCTTCTTTGTTTGGTAAGAAGGCGTATGACAGTTTAGAAAAACTACAAACATCAAAGGCAGCAGCAAAATCCCTAGGAGCTGCAATCCGTCAGACACCATATCGCCCCTCAGGAACCTCTTGGAGAGGTAAGTCCTTTCGCTTCTATTCCGCATTCGGAAAAGGCAGATGACAGCCGGGTCAAAGGGGTCAGAAAAAATTCACCCGTGGTGGACGGGGTAAAAACACAAAAGCCGCAGCAGCAGGAGGTGCCTCTTTACCCTCGGCATCTGCATCAGCCGCCTCCAAACCGCTCTGAGGACTCTCTTCACAAAACACCAGTAGGGGGCAGATTAACTCAACATCTGACGGAATGGCAGGCTATTACGTCAGATGCTTGGGCATTGGAGACAGTTGCCCAAGGTTACTGCCTGCCTTTTCTACGCCTCCCTCAGAGTCATCCACCTGGGAACAGCTCTCTGAAAGTTCCAGATCTGCTCCTCTTGCAGGAAATTGTAGACCTGCTAGAGAAAGGTGCCATAGAACCGGTACCTGTAGCAGAGAGGAACAAGGGCTGGTACTCCCCCTACTTTCTCATACCGAAGAAAGACGGAGGACTGAGACCTATCTTGGACTTACGAGAATTGAACAAGTTCCTCAGGAAGGACAAGTTCAAGATGGTAACTCTCTCTCAGATCCTTCAGGCCCTCCAGCTCCAGGACTGGCTGGTATCTCTGGACCTCCAGGATGCTTATTTCCATGTGCCAATCCATCTCAAACACAGGAAAAACCTGAGGTTCGCAATTGGCAGCTCTCATTATTAATTTCGAGTTCTGCCATTGGGGCTGACCTCCACCCCGAGGGTCTTCACCAAGCTAATGTCGGTAGAGGCTGCAAGTCTAAGGAGGGAAGGGATCCACGTCTACCCCTACCTGGACGATTGGCTGATCAGAGCTGTATCTTTGGAACAAGCTCAGATCCAGCTAGATTATGTCTGCCACTTCCTTCACAAACTGGGCTTCTCCCTCAATTTGAAGAAGTCATAGATGATACCATCACAGAGACTCCAGTTCATTGGAGCGGTCCTGGACACTTCCCTGGGAAAAGCCTCGCCACCAGAGGTGAGGGCTCAAGATATTCTGCAGATGGTCACCAAGTTTCAAAATGCCCAACGTCTCCCAGCCTTCGACTTTTTGAGGTTGCTAGGCCTCATGGCATCCTGCATCTTCCTTGTGCCAGAGGCTCGCCTGAGAATGAGATCTCTTCAGTGGGCACTGAGAACTCAGTGGTCGCAATTCTCAGGGAGAATGACAGACCTCCTTCAGATTCCGGACAAGGTGGTTCGAGACCTTCAGTGGTGGGCCTGCCAGAAAAACATCTTGAAGGGGGAACTGTTTTGGCATCCATGGCCGGAGATAACAGTAGTCACAGATGCCTCACTCATGGGGTGGGGAGCCCATACCAACGACTTGACCATCAGCGGTCGTTGGTCTCCATCGGAGTCCAGACTACATATGAACCTGTTAGAGATGAGAGCAATCAGACTAGCGCTGAAAGCTTTTCTGCCATCTGTACAGGGGAAAAATGTCCTGATAATGACGGACAACACAGTGGCCATGCACTACCTCAACAAAAGAGGAGCCGTAGGATCACTGCCACTGTGCAGAGAGGCAATGCAGCTCTGGTTTTGGGAATTCAAGAAGGAATCTCTCTATCGGCAGTTCACCTAGCCGGAGAGAAGAACTTGACGGCGGACGCTCTGAGCAGGCAGAGCACAGTATCCCACGAGTGGGAACTAGCTCAGGAAGTCTTTCAGAAGTTATTCGCCCTTTGGGGAACCCCTCAAGTGGATCTGTTTGCCACCAGTACCAACAGAAAGTGTGATCTGTTTTGTTCAAGGGAATTTCCCCCGAGAGGAGCTCTAGGGGACGCGTTTGTAGTGGACTGGGAGTTTCCACTCCTGTACGTGTTTCCACCAGTCCCTGTCATTCCTCAAATGATCAGGAGGTTGAGAAGATTCTGGAGAACCATGATCCTAATTGCCCCAGACTGGGCCAGGAGAACGTGGTACCCAGACCTTCTGGACATGTCCATCTGCCCTCCAATTCGTCTTCCACTCGAGGAGAATCTTCTCTCACAGAAGGGAGGTCAGGTTCTCCATCCAGACATCAGAACCCTCAACCTTCATGCCTGGCTTCTGAAAGGTTGAGATACAAGGATTGGGACCTCACTGATGACGTCATGGAAGTGTTGCTTTCGGCCAGATGGCCAGCAACAAAGTCTTTATACCGCCGCCATTCGAACAAATTTTGCAGCTGGTGTAGAAAAGAGAATATCGACCCCTTTTCATGTGGTACACCAACGGTGTTATCCTTTCTACTCTACTTGGCAAATTCAGGCCTTCAAGTTGGCACTATCAAGGGCTATCTCGCAGCGCTATCGATCTTCAAGCGCACTGCAGAGGAGCCTTCGTATTTCAAATTACCCTTAGTAATACAATTTCTAAAGGGATTAACTAATGTCTACCCTCCAAGACCTTTCCAGGTTCCTTTATGGGACTTAAATTTAGTCCCATAAAGAGGGGTTCCGGTTCGAGACATATGTGCGGCTGCCACATGGTCGTCCTCACATACTTTCACAAGAATCTACAACCTGGATTCCTCCGCTAGTCAAGAGACTAGGTTTGGCAAAGCCATATTACATTCGGTTCATTCCTGAAAAGAAACATGGCGTTTTACTCCCACCTCCAATTACACACCACTGCTATGGGAGTCTATCAAAGATAAGGAATACGTCGGAGGACACAATCCCTTCGAAGGATGGGAGGGGCGATAAGGAATACGTCGGAGGAACATCCCATTGAAAGAACGTTACAAGGTAAGAAGTAACTTGTTCTTCTGCAGCATTGGTATCTTTCATAAATTCACATCAGAACTGCCCAAGTCCTCCAAAGTATCAGAGTCTCTTCAAGGGATTGATTCTTTTCATCCTCTTAATCTATAGTTAGCCACTTCTTGATGGGGCAGAGCGGTTTAAGGCCTAACAACCCCACTGGTTGTAGAGCAAATGCCCCAAAATGTAGGTGGATAGTGTGATGCTGGAAATGCATCGGAGGGACAGGGCCTCCGTATCCTTGTCCTTTACTGCTTTTTATCGTGTGTTCTGTCGTGTTTTCCGTGCAGGAGTTCATGTGGGACTCCTGTCGGTGCAGCTCTCTTTCTTTTGGTTTGGTTACCGGACCCGTGGGATACCCTTATGGCACCCATGGGTGGGGGTACAACCCTGTGCCCCTAGTGTATGTTTTTGGGCACCTGTGGGTGGCCCACAGAGCAGGGTATGGGCTGGTGGCAGCTCCATGCTGAATTTGACAGGTGCGCAGAGTATCCTCCATTTTGGGATACCCTGGCCCTGCCATTGGGATCAGTTGATCCCTGATGGAAAACAAGATGGCCCCGGTGGCCTCTTGCTTTCTATTACCCATTACCTTGTTTTCCCAAAGTCCTGGGAAGCCCTGACTCTGTCCCTTCCCCCTGACTGGCTGTTGGATGGAAGGGCCATATATGGTGTTGTTGTGAAGGCCCGGCCAGACTAGCTGGAGCCTTCTCGGTGATGTATGTTGTGGGTACCTCCTGTGGGTGGGACCTGGGTGAATAGAGTATGTGACGAATATGCATTCTGTGTTGTGGGTGTCTAGTATCTGGTGGTTGACACAATGACTGAGACAACCCTGCCCGAAACCGGTATGAATGCAGCTTGGAGTGTTGAATGGCTCGGTACTTGTCCCAATACACATAACTTGTTGTGAGTGTCTGGAGAGAAGTGAATGGCCTGAATACCTATTGTGCCTGATTGGCTGCCTGCCAGCATGAATGCCCGTAGTCGTGATTGGATGCTTGAGTGTGACCCAGCGGAATGAAATGGAGATCAACAGTATATCTGGGGACCTCTCACTGCCAGGAATCGTGTTCAGAAGCTGAAGTCCACTACGACGAGTAACTAGATTAACTGACGCTTGACCTTGAAGCCCTGCTGGATGAGAAGAATTGCTTTTGCTCTCCTTCACAATCTGAAAGCTGCTGCGCCTCCAAGGACTGACCCAGAGAGGAACTGGTAAGGCGCCCTCTTCCCGAGCTACGAGGGACCATTGTGCACAGCTGATCTTTGCCAACGCTCCCTGGTAGACAGACCTGCGACAGGCTGCCGACCCGATACGGGGACTGCTGCGGAACTCCAAGGAGAAACACTCAGACTGTTGTCAGCCACTGTCGACGACCGCCGTCGACGACCGGAGCCGCCGTGCTCCCGTTTGCCTAAGAACTTCCATTGATCATCAAACGCTCTCGTCTGCATCTCCATCCGCTTGTCTCCTGCTGGAGAAAGCCCGACCGTCGACGCGCCGAGGAGCATCTACCGGTGGGTTTCCCGCCACCTACAGACCGCAGAGACGCCGACGACTCGACACCCTTGCTGGGCCACAGTTCTTCATCATCTCTTTGTGGTCCAGAACTATCGTCACCAAGGTGCCCTGCACGCCTCTTCCTTGCAGAACGCCAACGCTCTGTCGTCGACGAGCACCGCTAGGAACGAAGCTGCCACTTCCCTGCCATAGTTCACCCTGTTCACCGTCGGACGTTCGACGATCCGTGGCTCCCGCCTGAAAGGGAGGCACTCAAGAAGGATCTGTCGGTGCATCGTCGGAGAACTCTACTCCACCAGGTACATTGGGGGGGGGGGGTAAAACCTTAACAGGAAGAAATAAGACTATTGAACATTTGGACTGGGCTTGTGTTATATATCTTTATTTACAGTTTGCCCAGGTGGGGGGATCTCCACACAGAACTGTGCCTAGTGGTAGGGGTCAGCATTCTGCCTATTGTTTCAACCATCTTACGTTCCTGCCTATCTCCATTGCTGGTTTACTCGTTATTGATCTGTGTGCCATTTTAACCGTACAGTTGATGCACTTTAATGAGATTTGATAACATTAGTGGTACCACTCTAGACGTGTATATATTTATCATTATTGACTTCCAAGTACAAAGTGCGTTATTGTGATCGTGTACATACCTTTGAATATTAATTATATAAAGACTGTGTTTTCAGTAATACAGTGTGTGGACATTCCTTTGTGGGGGTTCGGGGATTACACTGTACTTAAGAACCAGCCCCCATCACCTCCTGAGAAGCTAGGCCTTGATTGCTCGTCAATTGCTACCCTATAGAGAATCATGGCTGGGGTCCGCTGTGCCTCTCCTCTACCATATAGAGAGCGGAAGTACAGACACCCCCTACCAGTCTTTACAGATAGGCTTCACATTTTGGTGCAGTTTCTTTTCACTGCTACATTAAACATATATCGAGGATTACCACCCTAACGACAGGCAATATTCAAAGGATGTGACTCTATGAAAGAAACCAATGCTGGAGAGCTATAGTTGCACTTAAGAGACCTTTTATGGAATATGGTGCTTTATAACCATATTCCAATAGGTCTGCAATTGCGTTCATTTATGTGATGTATGCAGATTGTTGCGACATGTTTCAAGTTTAAAAAGCTAATAAAAACCAGTTAAAAATGTTCAATTTAAGTGTATCTCTTTATATTCTGCGCTCCAGCTCCATCTTAGTGCAATGCCGTGTGCCCTTAATGCTCAATAATTAGTGTTTATAATGTAACATGGCATTTTCTAGGCAGATGGCAGCGCAAAACATTTGTCTGACACACCTGACACGGCCTTCCCAGCAGAGCAGATTGAATTCCTCATATATGAGGTGACCACAGGCGGCAAACAAGGAAAAGAAGCAACAGCCTCCCCTCCAGCTCGATGCAGAGAACGAAGAGGCACAACACAACAGGGCAAGTCGCCGGGTAAGATGCATCTACTCGAGCAAATGTGAACTTCCGCCTTCATTTGTGTTTAAGAACGTTTAGGGGATAACTATTACTTTATTTTATTATTGGAAATTAAACATAGAAAGTACTTAATAAAAGAGTACTCTTCTGGCCTAATCTCTTCATTACAGCATATGGACTAAATATAGTGTAGCAGGTGCATTGCACTTTAAGGAAGAAAGGAATATGAGTATGCATGGCTGCAAACACACAAACGCACAGGTGCTGCTTTCCACTATCCAATCTGCTCTTTTACACTTCAATGGGGGTCATTACGACCCAGGCGCTAATTGCGCCAACTTTACCACCATGGTGTAAACTATGTTTACACCATGGTGGATGGCGGATTTACCGCCCCATTCCAATGGTGAGTGGGGCGGTAAATCCCCATTTCCCATTTTCCCTTCCCCATTCCCATTTTTGCCCCATAGGGCATAATGGGAGTGGGGAAGGCGCTAATTACGCCACCGTAAATTACGGTGGCGTAATTAGCATCATGGCAGGTTAGCGCCATGGATTTTAACGGCTGCTAAGAGAGGCCGTTAAAATCAGAATAGGCGTTAAGGGTCAACGACGGCGTTAACCCTTAACGCCTGGGTCGTAATGAGGCCCAATACGTCTGCTGTGAGTTTATTGCTTTAGATTATTATTTTTTGCTGCAATCCAATATCATTTTATGAACTCCTTTGCATCATTTTGGGAAGCTTGCTTCTGCAGCATGTCAGTTTGGAAAACTGCTCTTTATCAATAGATTAAAAAGACAGCTGTAAAAGGATTTAGTCATGAGTGGCGTGACCTGGCTGTTGTTTTTTTGCTAACTCTTCTACTCTTCTAAAATAACGTCACATCGTCATCTTTTTGGTTGTATGGCTTTCTTCAGTACAGGAACCATATTTTCTACTGGTTTAGGTTTGTGCAGTGCTGCATATGCTCTAAAACCAAGATTTACTCTGTGCATGTTTCTTCTTCCCAAAGGTTGACTGGTTTATATAAAATCACCCAAAAAGACAAGGGTATAACCGTTGGCTCAGTCTGTGCTTATCAAGCCTAGCTCTTTCCAGGAATGCAGTGCTTCAGTACTGAACTGACGGCTTTTACTAGTCCAAGTCATAATTAACTCACAAAAGAAATTTTGGACCCTGTTTACTTCATGAACAAAATATATATCAGAGGGCAAAAATTAAAGTTTCAAGCTGCTAGCCAGCCATACAAAGTCACTGGCCAACCCAATTCTTTACATACACTCAGCATACATATATAGCAAGCGCAGTGGCCGTTGGCCTGAGTTCCTTTTTTCTGCTAACAGTGTTTGCTTCGAGTCAAATTCGGCGCCCCTCATCAAGTGACATTACGTTACAAAAACTTTCATAATTGTGTCTTCTTCTTCAACACCACCATTGCCAAAGTCTGGTTTCAAGAAATGTCGCGACTGCGGGTCAAAGATGTCCCTTACTGGCCCAAATCCTATCTGCCTGTGGTACTTCGGTGAGGGCCACAATACCTCCAATTATTCCAAGTGTCAATCCATGAAGGGAAAAGATTTGAGGGAACGGAAGAGGAAAACTAAGGTAGGAAAAATCCCTATAAAATCACGTACCTGACCTGCTAGGCCTTCGATCGACGAGTCAAGAGGCGACCCTCCTCAGAGGAAGAAGGCCAAGCGATCTAGGTCGAGGAGTGGTTCCCACCACTCTTCTTCGTCTTCGAAGAAATCCAAGAGAAGGCACCGACGGTCGCCTTCGTTAACTTATTCGACTGACGCCTCCCCCGAAAGTGTTGCTTGTCCTTCAAAAAGATCAACACAGGCTGAATCGGAATCCTTCAGAAATGTAAAAAATATTCGAAAAACAAAGTCATTCTCCTACCGAGCCTTCGAAAGAAGCCGGACAGGAAAGGTCTCATCCAAAAACCTGCACATCATCAAGCCCGGGTTACAGGTCTGATTAGCATCGGGTGCCCTCGAAGCCTCGACCTGAAAAATCTAAGGATCACACGAGACATAGGGAGAAGTCGAGGTTGTCGACACCATCGACCGCTTTGACGCCAGCGTTGCCTTCGGCGCCCGCCAGGCCCTTGACTCCCATGAAGCCATTGACTTTGACGGCGAAGACTTCAACGCCAGCTGCACCACACTTGCCAGCTAAGCCGTCGGTGCCAAGTGCCCGTCCTAAAATGGCGCCGATAAAGAAAATATGGACGACTTTGACGACGTCGAAGCCTATTGGTACAAAACCTGACAAGATGTATGCTCCTTTTCCGAAGAAAGAGTTCATTAAGTCTCTTACTTCTATTTTTGAAGAGCAAGAGCATTCTGACAATAATGAATCCCCATTAGCTTGCTTTATGATACAGCCAATGTACCAGAGAGCTTTATCTCTGAGGAAAGTAGAATGCAAGGCCTATATGAGAACTTACAAACAGCAAGAGGGGTTGGTGCCACCCAAGAACTTGAATTCGGAAAGCCAGAACCAGGGTAACATGCAGACTCTTCTTATTGACAGCTCATGTCAAAAGTGGTTGAATATTTAGGTTGGAGCAGGCCCTCTTTGCCCTATGACCAAGACGACCTCAAAGAAATTCTGGACAAGGGTCCACAAACTGATCCCATTTTGCCTTTTTATAAGGCATTGCAAAAAAGGGTGGCTAGGAATTGGGAGACTCTGGAATCTAATGACAAGAATTTGACAAATAAATACCGCCCCTCCAGTAGTGACCTCAACTACCTGTCGAAACACCCCACTCCGGAGAGTCTGGTGGTGCAGGCAGCTACAGCTACTTCTAAACAGGCAGCGCACACTACCATCCCTCCTGATAGGGATGACAAGCGTGTAGATGGATGGGCGAGGAAGGTATTTTCTGCAGGGAGCATGGCACTGAAGTCTGCCAACTCCACTTGTGCCCTTGCAAGGTTATTGTATACTCTGTGGGACTGTATCTCCATGGCGGTAGAGCACATTCCCGAAGGGGATGAAAGGGATGGCTTCTTAGCTATTGTTAAGGACGGCAAAGAAGCCATGTGCGTGTACCTTCAGTCAGGATTGGATTCTGTAGATAGCATCAGCAGATCCATGGCTACGAGCACCGTTATGCGCAGATTTGCGGGGTTGAGGAGGTCGGGATTTGCACCTGATGTGCAATCTAGACTTCTCAACATGCCTTTTGAGGGGTCTCATCTTTTTGGCAACAAGGCTAAAGAGAGCCTTGAGAAGTTGCAGACCTCAAAGGCGGCAGCCAAGTCTTTAGGCGCCGTTATTCGTCCTAGTGCACAACCTTGGAGGGGTAGATCTTTTCGCTAATACTCGTGGTGGACGAGGTAGAGGTGCGAAGCCAGCTCAAGCAGCAGCCTCCTTACCATCTGCCTCGGCAGCTGCCGCCACAAAACCACTCTGAGGTCTTGAGTCACAGTTCACCAGTGGGGGGGCAGACTGTCGCAGCATCTGCAAGAATGGCGAGACATTGGGCCTCATTACGACCCAGGCGGTAAGTTACCGCCTGGGTCGTACCTTTACCACCATGGCATAAACTATGTTTACGCCATGGTGGTTGGCGGACTTACCTCCCCATTCCGAGGTTGGCGGGGCGGTAAGTCCCCAATCCCCATTTACCCTTCCCCATTCCCATTTGTGCCCCATAGGGCATAATGGTAGTGGGGAAGGCGTTAATTACGCCACCGTAAATTACGGTGGCGTAATTAACGACATGGTCCCTTAGCGCCATGGATTTTAACACCTGCTAAAAGCAGGTGTTAAATCCGCCATGGCGCTAAGGGACCTCGGAATCAGGCGGTAAGGGTCGGCGCTGTTTACGCCGCCGTAAACCCCTTACCGCCTGGGTCCTAATGAGGCCCATTACTTCAGATGCTTGGGCTTTGGAAACCGTAGCCCACGGTTACTGCCTTCCTTTTGTTTGTTTGTTTGTTTGTTTGTTTATTAATTTATAAAACGCACCTCACCCTAGGGTATCTAGACGCATTACAAGACAGCTTTGATGCAAATGGTTACATACATATAATCATGGCAAATGTAGATAGTACAGTAACAATAAATGTGAAATCGAACAATCAGGCATTAACAGCTAATTTACAAGAAGGAAGGCAAGTACAGAGATATATACTGACGCATGGAGACAAGTGCATTACAACGGATAGGCGATTAGTTCCTCTGTGTGATTTAACCACTCAGGGTGCAGTGTCGTTCAAGGTTAGCCAATTTTTAGTGTTGGTCCTGAAGCTTTGTAATGTCTGATCCATGCGCAAATGAATGGGGAGGGCATTCCAGGCTTGGGCAGCCTGAACAGGGAAGTTGTTGCCTCCAACTCTTTTCAAGTTGAACCGTGGACCTGTGATACACAAGGAATTGGAAGACCTAGTGGGACGTCATGAGATTTATTTGGTGATTTTCTCACGTAGGTATTGTGGAGCCGCATTGTTCAGGCATTACTAAGTAATAGAAACTATTTTAAATTGAATTCTGTCCTTGATGGAAAGCCATTTATGTTTCATTCTGGTTTCTGAGATATGTTCTCTCCTTGGATATTCAAGGCTTTTCTGAGAGCATTGTTTTGTAGTATTTGGAGTTTGTTTTTTAAGATTTGTTTGTTGGCTCCTGCATAGAGGGCATTGCAGTAATCGAGTTTGGACAAGGTTAAAGCTCTCGCTAGTGTGATGCAGCTATTTGCTGATAGGTACGGTTAGCAGGCATGTATTAACTTGCAGGTGTACGAGGTTGCAGATGCCGTCGCATTAACTTGTTTGCGCAATTTTATAGAGGAATCAAGGAAGAAACCTAATGTTTTAGTCTCATTAGCAACTTTGATGATGATGCCGTCTATGTTGAACGAAGAGTATTGGGCATCAAGTTTATTTAGGTTAGTGAGAGCACCTAGGATCAGAATCTCGGTCTTATCATCATTCAGGCAGAGGCTGTGGACTGCCATCCATGTCTGGATGATAAGATAGATTTTGTTTAGTAGGGCAAGGTCTATGTCATAGTTGCTCAAGAAAGGTATAAGTGTCTGGGTGTCATCTGTGTAATTTGTGTAGATGACACCCAGATGATCCAGTTTGTCAAAAAGAGGCTTTGTGAATATATTGTACAATGTCTGAGATACGCAAGAGCTTTGCGGCACTCCGCATGTAATGGGTGATGGGTCAGCAGCAGCAGATGGAGGAAAAACTCTCATTGATCTGTTGCTGAGAAAGGATTTAATCCAGTCTGAGGCTTCTTGAGAGAAGTTAGCTGCAGATGAAAGGTGCATGCAAAGGATCTTGTCCACCAGAACAAATGCGGCTGAGAGGTCTAATAGGAGAAGTAGGGCACATTGTCTGTTGTCTTTCAATTGATCTATTTTAATTTTCAAGTCTATCAGAGCATTTTCAGTACCGTTGAGTGGTCTGAAGCCAGATTGTCTAAGTCCTAAGAGATTGTTAGTTTCTAGATATCGCTGGATATTTTTATAAGAAGACCTCAGAACAATCCACCGGGGAACCACTTTTCGAGGATTCCGGATTCGCTCCTTGTGGATTTTAACCCTGCTAGAGAAAGGTGCTATAGAACCAGTACCTGTAGCGGAGAGGAACAAGGGATAATGCTCCCAATATTTTTTTATCCCCAAAAAAGACAGAGGTCTGAGACCCATCTTGGAATTGAGATACTTGAACAAGTTCCTCAAGAAGGACAAGTTCAGGATGGTCACACTTTCTCAGATCTTTCAGGGCCTCCAACTCCAGGATTAGTTGGTGTTATTGGACCATCAGGATGCTTGTTTTCATGTGCCAATCCATCTCAAGCACAGAAAATATCTAAGGTTCACAGTTGGTGGTTCTCATTATCAATTTCGAGTTCAACTGTTGGGGCTGACCTCCTCCCGAGGGTTTTCACCAAGCTGATGGTAGTGGTGGCAGCGAATCTCAGGAGGGGGGGGATTCACGTCTACCCCTACCCGGACGATTGGCTGATCAGGGCCCGTTCTCCCGAACAAGCCCTAGATCATCTCAAAGTTACCTGTCACTCTGTTCACAGACTGGGCTTCTCCTTCAATTACAAGAAGTCCCATATGTCACCAAAGGCTCCTGTACAGCGGAGCTGTGCTAAATACATCCTTGGGAAAGAGCTTGCCACCCGAGGTGAGGGCTCAAGACATTCTTCAGATGGTTACCAAATTTCAGAGTGCCCATTTTTCTGGTGCCAGAGGCATGCCTGAGAATGGGATCCCTCCAATGGGCTCTAAAAACACAATGGTCCCAATTCTCAGGAAAGATGTCGGACTGACTTCAGATTCCAACTAGAGACTCACAGGATTGTTTGTGGTGGGCTTGCGAGGAAAATATTCTGAAGGGAGACACTTTTTGCCAACCATGGCCGGAGATTACAGTAGTGACGGACGCCTCATTCTAACGATCTGACAATCAGCTGTCGTTGGTCGCCATCGGAGTCCAAACTATACATCAATCTTTTGGAGCTGAGAGCAATCAGACTTGCCCTGAAGGCTGTTCTGCCCTCTGTACGGGGAAATAATGTCCTGATAATGATGGACAACACAGTGTCCATGCATTACCTCAACAAAAGAGGAGGTGTAGGCTCACTACCACTGTGCAGAGAGGCAATGCAGCTCTGATACTGGGCAATTCAAGAAGGAATCTCTCTAGCTGGAGAGGAGAACATGGCGGTGGATGCTCTGAGCAAGCAGAGCATTCTCCCACGAGTGGGAACTAGCTCAGGAAGTTCTTTAAGAGATCTTCACCCTTTGGGGAACCCCTCAGGTAGATCTGATTGCGACTGCCGTCAACCAGAAGTGTGAAAGATATTGCTCTAGGGAATTTCCTCCAAGAGGAGCTCTAGGAGACGTGTTTGTAGTGGACTGGGAATTTCCACTGTGTTAGGCAGAATTATATGCAGTACCCTTTGAGAACACCACATACAATTAAGACTACAAGTGACAGTACAAATTCACTTTGGTACAAGCCTGTACTACACAGTTAAAGTGGTAGTGATGGCTGAGCAGCCAGATTTATCTCAAGAGTAAGTGAGCAGTTTCAAATAGTTACAATGACAGCACTTACTATGATTCAAACAAACACTGACTCAAGGTTTCCAAGTAAAAGAATATACATTTATTTTACTTTTCAGTTGTATAATATTTCACTATTATTAGCAGTTTAAAAATCACACTCTTAATACACCACACCACTCCCAATAAGTTCCAGACAAGTTAAGCTCACAAAATGAAGTGGGAGCAAAATGGCACTCCAGCAACTTTAAAAGGTAGGAAAAGACAAAGTTAATAGAAATTGAACCACACCAACAGGTAAGTACTCAGGGCAAGCGAACAGGAGAGACTACAGTGATGGAATCAGGTAAAAAAATGCTTAGGGCCAAAGTCACTAGGACAAAAGTCTTTTGCCCAAGATCACACGGTTCAGGGTAGTTTGCGGTAAAGTTTGTGGCACGGGTTCCGGACGAGGTTGGTTGGCAGAAAAGTTAGTTCGAAGAGAAGGACAAGCCCTCGGATTGGAGAAAGATTTTAAATACTTTCATCGCGGTTGAACGAAACAAACAACTGGATTTGCACAGTACCTTAAAACGGAGAAGAAGCTGTAGCTGAGGCGGACATTCCTGGTAGTTCCTGAAGGCTCACGGTTCCTGAAGCGACTGTCAGACTGACAAGAAGTAGGAAGACTGGAGGGTCCTGCCCAGGGAAGAAACCAGAAGCAGAGTGAAACAACGAATAAAAGGTGCGCTCCTTAAAACTCAAGCAGGGTCCGATCTTCCTGGCTATCCGGCCCACTGTAGCTCTGTACAGCGAATTCGACCAGAGGAGGGGTCCTGGCTTGCAGTTTGGGCGAGGTGTTTGGTCCCACCAGCTCAAGGGAAGACGTTTCCTGGAAGATCTTCTCTGTCGTCGGATTCTGAAGATTCTGACCTGCAGCAGGGCTTCACCGGGCGGTTCAGTCATTGTAGGGGTCCTCTTCCATCAGCTCCTCATTGGTTCTTTCGTTCCAGTGGCAACTCTGCCTTTCCAGTCCCAGAGACCTGATTTGTATGCGGTTTGCCCCCAATTCATACAGCCTGGCTGTCTATCACACAACAGGGTGGCTGTCCTGGCAAGGACAGTCACCCAGCCAATCAAACAGGAGTGTGACTTGGGTTACCAAGGAAACCCATGGCAGGGGTCCTCAGACCCCTCCCTCACATCCTGCCTACCCAGATTTTCAGGCACCTTAAGGAGGGCTTCTGTGCAGAAGCCAGCGAAAATACAGCAAACAAAGGGACCAAAACTGGTTTGGCGCACAGAGTAAAACACGAGAAAGACTTTAACAAAAAGAAATGGCGAATAAATCCAGCCGAAATAAAATCTATTTGGTCAAGTGGGTTTATGTTTGAGGCTAATAAAATACCCTAAAACAATACCATTGTTATTTAAGATAACCGCGGTATGAAAAATAGGGTAGTTACCACTGCCACCAGCCAAGTCTTGATGAAAAGGGAGCGAAACAGTGCTCCAAGAGAAACAGACAAAAAGGGATAAGAATTAACCCTTTCCAATACTCCATGTAAAATGGGTTGTACTGGGTCTGTGATTTAAAGAGACTACATAAAGTTAATGGCAACTTTATATGTTTCTGGGAGACAGTAGTCAGTCCCAGAAAAATTGAGTCAGTGGGAAGTCTAAAAGACAATCCTGTGTCACTGCACTGTGCTGAGTAACACACATAAAAATGATGCTCATGGAGTAGGTGAGGCTCCAGAGCCCAAGATCACACAAATGGTAAAAAGACACACAGCAAAACACATGTAAGAGTGGGAAAAAGGCTCACACACTTACCAGGTGAAAAAAATAAACCCTAGAAATCCAGCAAAGCTGCTGAGGGACTCATTAGGTAAGGAAAATCAGCCATTTATGATAATACCCCCACCAGACGAAGGGACAGGATAATTTAATCCTCTCCTGGATGAATCTCTACCTCTAGTCAGTTAAAACATCCTAGAGAGACCCTCAGCATTTTGGTTGTGACATCCTGCTCTGTGCTCAATGGTGAAATCAAACCCTTGCAGGTAGATTGACCATCTTCGAAGTTTTGGGTTCTCCCCTTTCATTTGCATTAACCATCTCAAGGGTTGGTGGTCTGTCTGAATCACAAAGGTAGATCCATAAAAGTATGGTCTAAACCTCTTCCGAGCCCACACAATGGCAAAACATTCACGCTCTATGGCTGCCCATCTTGTTTCTGGTTCCTTCAGTTTCCTACTGATGAAGCAAATTAAGTGTTCCCTACCTTTCTCATCCAGTTGACAAAGGACTGCACCTATACCTATATTGGAGGCAGGCATCTGTCTGCACAATGAAGGGTTGGTGGTAATCAGGAGCTCTTAGGACTGGAGCTTGACAAAGGGCTTTCTTCAGGTTTTTTGAGTGCACTCCTCATCCATCTACCCTTTTTAGGGAATTTTGGAGAGGAGATCACATTCAAGGGAGAAGCTACGGACCCATAGTTCTCTATGAAATTCCTGTAGTACCCAGTGAGACCTAGGAAAGCTCTCACTTGGGTTTGAGTAGTAGGGGTGGCCCAGTTTTGCACAGCTTGTGCTTTGCTGGGCAATGGCTTTATCTCACCTCTCCCTACCTCATTACCAAGGTAGACCAATTTACTCTGACCAATTTGACAATTGCTTGCCGTTATGGTCAGAAGGGCCTGCTCAAGAGCCTGCAAAACATATCGCATGTGATCAATATGTTCTTTCCATGTAGGGCTGAACACTGCAATGTCATTCAAGTATGCCATGCAGAAGTTCTCCATCCCATTCAGAACCTGATTAACCATCCTTTGAAATGTTGCAGGTGTATTCTTTAGTCCAAAAGGCATAACCTTAAACTGCTGGAGGCGTGCTGGGGTGGAGAATGCAGTTTTCTCCTTGGCATGGTCTGTCAGTGATATTTGCCAAAAGTCTGAGGTTAGATCAAATGTACTGAGGTGCTTGGCTAAACCAAGTCTATCCACCAGTTCATCTGTCCTTGGCGAAGGATGGGCATCAGTCTTAGTGACTGCATTTAAAGCTCTATAGTCCACACAGAATCTTAATTCCTTGGATCCTGCCTTTGGAACTAGAACAACTGGATTAGAACATGGACATGTAGATGGCTCTATAACCCTGAGATCAAGCATCTTGTTGACCTCTCCTTTGATGTGGGATCTCACATGTTCTGACATTCTGTAACCTCTGCTTTTTTACAGGTAAACCGTCACCAGTGAGAATATCATGCTGACCCCAAGGGGTCAAGGCTGGTGATAGTGAAAACAGGGAGGCAAACTGATTCAACAGGACTTTGCACTCCTCCTGTTGTTCAGAGGTCAGCTGAGAAGAGAGATGAACTCCTTCTATCTGTTCATCCAAAGGTTGGCCTTTGAGGAGGTCAGGTAGTGGTTCACTCTCCTCTTACTCTTGAGCTGAAGCTAGAAGCAAAGATCCTACGTCTGGTCTCGAGACATAAGCGTTTAAATGGTTGGTGTGAAAGACTCTGGGAGCCTCCTTAGATCTGCCTAAGTCCACCAGATAGTTCACCTCCCCAAGTGTGCCCACAAACATGAAGGGTCGTATCCATTTGTCATGCAAGGCCCTCTGTCTTGTTGGCACCATAACTTATGCAAGCTGGTCTTGAGACAACTCAACCGTGCTGGCCTTCTGGTCTTGCCAATGTTTGACCAGAGCCTGACCTGCTTTTAAGTAATCACTTGCTTCTGTCATCATGTGTGACATTCTCCTCCGGAGACCTATCACATAGTCAGTCACTCTGACTGGCTTGGGGGAAGGAACACTCTCCAACCCCTCCTTGATTCGGGCCAATGGACCTCTGACTAGATGGCCATAGACAAGTTCAAAGGGGCTGTAACCAACTCCCTCCTGAGGGACTTCTCTATATGCAAAGAGAAGGCATGGCAGTAGAAGGTCCCACTTTTTCTTAAGGGGTTCCTCTAAAGCACCTATCATGCTATGCATAGTATGATTAAACCTCTCTACCAGTCCATTTGTCTGTGGATGGTAGGCTGTAGAGAACTTTTAAGTGACACCACAGTTCTTCCACATGGCTTGCATGTAGTGGGACATAAAATTGTATCACCTGTTGGATATCACTTCCTTAGGAAGCCCTACTCTGGTAAAAATACCAAGTAGAGCCTTAGCCACAGCCAGAGCCATAACAGTTCTCATAGGTATGTCTACTGGGTATCTTGTAACATGGTCTACTACAACCAGGATAAACCTGTTCCCTGAATATGTGGGAGGGTCAAGGGGACCGACAATGTCTATTCCCACCCTCTCAAAAGGAACTCCCACCATTGGGAGAGGCACCAGGGGTGCAACATTCTTGGCTCCACTCTTGCCAGAGGTGACAGCTCCTACAGAATTTGTCCACTTCTGAACCCAACTTAGGCCAGTAGAAGTAGAGAGAGAGCCTTTCCTGGGTCTTCTTGAATCTCAAGTGACCAGCCAAAGGTATCTCGTGTACTAACTGGAGTCTTTTGCAGTCCCCAGGGGTAGACTCAGTTGGTTCACTGTGGAAGAGGCCATTTTCCCAGCTTAATCTGTGCTTCCCAACTTCTTGACCATCAAGTTGGTTAGCAGCCTGCTGTCGAAGACTTTCAAGAGTAGGACACTCTCTCTGTCCTTTGCTAAAGTCTGCCCTGTTGGGTCCACCTTCTGCCAGTAAAGACTGCAGCTCAGGATGTTCAACAGGGTCAAGATCTCCAACTAAGACAGTGTCTTCTTCCATATCTGACTCTTCAGATGCTGGCTCAACCATACAAGGTTGCACTTCACACTCTGCCTCAGCAGGTGGAGAGATCACGGGTGTGATCTTGGACAATCTCGGTGATGTCCTTGTTGGTAGCACAGGGGTGCTGTCTGTCTTTTTCCTGGAGGTCTTTGGTTTCCCCTTTGCCTCATTCTTTCAAGAAATAGCAGGCGCAACTCCTGTGGAGTGGGAGTGATAGTTTCCTCTATCAACTCCTCTGGAGAGCCTCTCAACGTTCTCTCCCTTGCAGACCTAGTGAGCTCCTGTCTCCTTTTACTGGGAGGCCTGGGGGTGCTGGACACAACTCCAAGAGTTTTCAGGTCGTTACCCAACAGGACTCTCCCAGGTACTTCGCTCTGCACACTAACAGGTATTTTGACAATCATATCATTACACTGGATGAGAGCTGGTAACTGGGGAAGCATTTGCACAGGGCCTCCAGCTAACTTGGTGAGGTGTTTGGGTGCCTTAGCAACATCCTCCACCTTGAAAAATGATTCATCCACCACAGTTATGCTGACTCCAGTGTCTCTGATGGCAGGGGTTTCCTGACCATTCACAAGAACACTATCTTTGATACTACTCTTCAGTATTATCTGGGATGGAATTGTAGACATCTAAATTCTGTTGTTCCCACAACCCCAGGACACTAGAAAAACACTAGCTGAGACTCTCATGGGTTCTTCAGCCAGTAGGTGAAGGTTTCCACTTGCATAGGGACTTCTTCCTCTGGGGAGAAGGCTAAGGAGACAGTGTGGACCCCTGAAGGTTTACCCTTGCATCTGGGATCCCCTTTCACATGGTCAGTTGACCCACAACCATAACATTTCCCAAATATCTTAATGAATGGGGGTTTGTTCTAACCTCCTTCTGGTTTGGGTCCAGATGGTACACTAGCCTGATTTGGTTTCCCTTGCGGTTTACCCTTATGTTGTTGTTTGTGGCCCTCTTTTGGATTCGAGGTATTAGAATTCTCTTTGTTGTCTTTCTTTGGTTGTTTCCCTTCATCCTTTTTCTGAGTAGCCCCAGAATCCTTGTGAGTAGCCCTGTTGGCAACCGACAAGTTGGCACACGCAACAGAGATCTCAGATATCATTCACACAGCGAACCTCGATTTCCTGGCTATCTCTGAATCGTGGCTGCATGACGCGGCTGGCCCTGCCCTTTCATTAGCAGTTCCCGATAATTACACCATCTTACGAGCAAACAGACTCACCTCTCGAGGCGGGGGTCTAGCAATCATAGCTAAAATCAGTCTAGACATGAGAATTATCTCAGGACTGCGCATGCGCGAGCAACGCATGCGGACCTAAACTCTCCGGCTCCCGGCAGCCGCTGCATTTATCCTGTAAAATATACCCTTTTTTCCTGCTATCAAGAACCCCATCGCCCTAAGACCGTTGGTAAACGCACCTGGGCAACGATCGACGTACTGCTGAGGCAAATCGGACCCTTGGGACCCCAACGCCGACTCGAAAACCATCGGCCGGCTGGCGGGTGCGCAGCGGCCAGCGCATCGTGAGTGGAGGCGGCTCCTCCCCCCTCCCCCGCGGGGCACGCCAATGCTTCGCAGCCTTGATACGCGCTGGAGGGGCGTCCACGAGACAACAAAACACTCCCTGGGGAGCGCCGCTGAGATCACCGGAGTGCCGCCGGAGGATTACGCGGGAAGCGCTCCGACGCCTCCTCACCTGGACCAGCCACAAGCCTCTCATCGGCGGTCTCTCCCCTCTTCCCCCCCCCATCAGCGAGACTGCACCACCCAGGGTTGAGCTGCGGCACACCGGGGAGGATCTAGTGCCGTGCACCCCATCCGGAAGACATCACGGCGGCGGGGACCTGAACACGGCCAGGTGGGGGTGTGAGTGAGCCCCAGGTGCCAACCCTGCTTCTCCCCCCCCCTGCTCCCCACACGACCCCTTATAATCCTGGTCCGGCGACAGGGCCCGGGCAGCCTGTGACCAGAACTCTCGTGGACCGCAACAGCAGCGTGAGTGGAGGCGGCTCCTCACCCCTCCCCCCAGGGGCACGCCAACTCTTTGCAGCCGTGATACGCGCTGGAGGGCGCCCACGAGACAACAAAACACTCCCTGGGGAGTGCCGCTGAGGTCACCGGAGTGCCGCCGGAGGATTACGTGGGAAGAGCTCCGACGCCTCCTCGCCTGGACCCGCCACAAGCCTCTCATCGGCGGTCTCTCCCCTCTTCCCCCCCCCCATCAGCGAGACTGCACCACCCAGGGTTGAGCTGCGGCACACCGGGGAAGATCTAGTGCCGCGCTCCCCATCCGGAAGACATCCCGACGGCGGGGACCTGAACACGGCCAGGTAGGGGGGTGAGTGAGCCCAAGGTGCCAGCCCTGTTTCTTCCCCCCTTGTTCCCCACACGACCCCTTATAATCCAGGCCCGACGACAGGGCCCGGGCAGCCTGTGACCAGAACTCTCGTGGACCGCAATAGGCAATAACCACCCTGGGAACTCTATAGGGGCACGACCCCGCACTCCCTCCAAGACATCTCCCTTGGATCAGGGTCTTACCACACCGGATCTGCGGTGGGGGCACGGATGTGAGGGTCGATCTGCGAGACAGCTCCCCCAGGACACCGCAATTACGGGGTGAGCTCCCCCCCACCGGCCTGGCCCACCAGTCGGTACGAGAGACCCACACCCCGGAGACATACACTCCGCTGTCCTTGTGGCCTGGATGCACCAGGGTCCCCTCGTGTCACTCCTGGCCCAACTCCGTATTATACTCGTGCCGGCTGCCATACTGGGTGTGCCACCTACGACATGGGGAAAGAAAAATCCAAACGCCAAACTCTCCAAAGTAAGATGGACTTTTACACAACAGGGCCCCGCCAGGGAGCGCAGACTCCGGAAGAGGATATTGCCAGCGAGGAGACTCAGGATCCCCCAATTTCTCTCTCCGATCTCATGCAGGCGATTGGGGACTCGAGTACGTCGCTGGAACTCAAAATTGGCGGCCTGTCCTCAGAGGTCTCCCTTATCCGGCAGGATCTACGCAACCTCTCAGCTAGGGTGGGCGAGGCGGAACAAAGGGTGTCTGCCACAGAAGACACCGTCCATCGCCTGGAACAGCATCTCGCCGCAATTGCTCAGAAAGTCTCCCAACTGGATTACCGTGCTGAGGACAATGAGGGGAGAACGCGGCGCAATAACCTGAGGATCCTCGGAATACCGGAGAAAGAGGAGGGCCCCTGTGCCGAACTGTTCCTGGAGGACTGGCTGACCCACGTCTTTGCTCCTAAAAAGCTATCCAAATTTTTCTCCATAGAAAGAGCACACAGGGTGCCCACTGGCCGACCTACCCCTGGAGCCCCACCTAGAACAATGATCGCTAGGCTGCTCAATTACCGGGACCGCGATACGATCCTGCAAATGGCCAGGGCCTCTGGCCCAATCACCTACAATGGATATAAGGTTGTGTTCTATCCCGATTACACCAAGGAAGTTCAAAAGGCCCGCCAGTCATTCGACTCGGTTAAGAAGAAACTCCAGTCATTATCAGTCAAATACGACCTGTTCTTCCTGGCACTACTCAAAGTCTACTACGAGGGCACCACCTACCTCTTCCACAACCCCAAGGAGGCAAGGGACTGGCTTGAGACTCAAATCCTCTCGGGCCCTGGAGCGGGGCGCACACCACTGTGCCCGCCCATACAGAAGCCCTGGTCCGAGCGGCCCTCGCCCCCTTGATCTCCGACTAATGCAAGCGACAGCACGGCTGGGAACCCTACAGAGAAGGGATAAACTCTACGCAATGTGGGGACGATTCTGCAACACATTAATATGGGAACGCTCACTTAGCGGCTGCCACACCTAGTGCGTTGCAAGCGTTATCGCAGTCCGGGCGACCCCGAGGAAGTTCAATAAGTTATAAGTTTGATGTTTGGGCGACAGGTGCTCCCAGTTGGGGGGGAAGTACAGGGAGGGGGGCGTTTTAGGTATATAAGGAATCCGAATTATGGATCGAGAAGGCATGACACCAACAGGCACTGGCGAGGGGGGCACGCATGGCCTCCGGGCGAAACGGCTAATAACACTACTGTTCTCCAAGCGTCTGGCGGGTCGTCACGGAGCAACCCACTGGCGTTTCCTCTGCGGGAGCACCCCTGCGCTCCCTTGAACACTATGCAACTGCCATTGATCCGTCCAGATGACGAGCTACAGCACCCACGCAGATAGGATGACCTCCAACAAGATAACCTTACTGTCCTGGAATGTTAATGGACTGGGCTCCAGCATAAAGCGAAGGCTGGTGCTCCAATATCTTAATCGCTACTCGCCGGACATAGCTCTTTTAAACGAAACACACCTGATCGGTACGAACTCCAATTTTTTCAAAAGGTCCAACTACCCACACACCTACCAGGCCGGATTCACGAAAGGCGCCAGGGGCACGATGATCCTCGTCCACAAACGCGTCCCCCTACAGGTTAGGAAGGTCAGAGCTGACCCCCGGGGCCGATATGTGTTGCTGCTCGCCGATGTCTGGGGCGAAAAATGGGGCCTCGCAGCAATTTATGCCCCCCCCACGCTCACGAAGGAACTAGTGTCTGAACTGCGGCATGTCCTCCTGGAGGAAGAGGCCGATCTGTGGGTGATAGGAGGGGACTTTAACGAGGTCATGGACACTGATCGCGATAGGTCTCATAGGAGATCCGGATGCCGCCCCGCCTCTACGCCACTTGCCATGTTCGCCGAAGCCTTGGGAATGACGGACACATGGCGGTCACTCCATGACGACGAAGCCGGTTTTTCATTCTTCTCTGGCGCGCACAAATCGTTCTCCAGGATTGATTATGCCTTCATCCCCAGTAGCATAAACCACAGACTCCTGGCTGCTGAGTTCCTCGCAAGGGGCGTTTCGGACCACTCTCCACTCCTCTTAACCCTGAAGAGCGCCTGCCCAGGTCCGGATCGCAACTGGCGTCTGAACACATACCATCTGCGGTTCCCCGAGATAGCGGAGGAACTGGAAAAAAAGACAACAGAGTTTTTCGAGCTCAATGAGGGCTCAGTGGACTGCCCGATCGCGATCTGGGAGGCATATAAGACAGTTCTTCGGGTAGAAGCTATCTCGGCGGTTTCTGCCCACCAAAGAAGATAAGCCCAGAAGATCAGAGAGGCAGAGGCATATGTCCTGGAGTGTGAAAGGCAGACCCTGGAACGCAGCGACCGGGAGACGAAAGATGCCCTGACCACGGCACAAGATGCCCTCAGTAACCTAGCTCTGGACACAGCACAAACTGCCAACCAGCTCGTCCGGAGTCAAATTTATGAACGCGGCGACAAAGCAAATAAGACACTGGCCTGGCTGGAGAGGCGGCAACAAAACAGGGGACATGTGCGTGCCATCAAGTCACCGGATGGCACACTACTTACGGACGACTCTGACATTGTCGAAGCATTTGCCACCTACTATGAGAAGCTCTATACCCCACCCGCCGAGAGCTCGCCGGCTGCACCCTCCCATTACCTCGACCGGATTGAGATCCCGAAACTCTCACGACGCCAGTCGGAACTCCTGAACGCGGAACTCACAGAGACTGAGGTGCAAGAGGCGCTAACACAGCTCCAACCCGGGAAAACCCCGAGCCCCAACGGCTTCCCCACAGAAACATGGAAATACCTCAGAGGTAGGCTATCGACCCATATGCACTGCATGTTCCTACGTAGCAAAGAACTCGGGGCGCTCCCCCCGGACCTCAGGAAGGCATGCATCGTAGTCATACATAAACCTGGGAAACCTCCGGAGGAATGTGCCTCCTATCGCCCCATCTCATTAATTAATGGAGAAGCCAAGGTCCTCGCCAGAGCACTCGCCAACAGGCTTCTGAAAGTAATAGAGACCCTTATTCATCCGGACCAGTGTGGATTTATGCCCAACAAGTCCACTCGTATGAACCTACGCAGGGTCCAACTGGCGCTGTGCAGAGCCAAAGAGATACCGGTCCCACTAGCCCTCCTGGCGGTGGACTTTGAAAAGGCATTTCACTCGGTGGGGTGGGACGCTCTGTGGGCAATCATGGACTGGATGAACCTGGGACAAGCATTCATATCATGGGTCAGGCTGCTCTATGCATTCCCGGAGGCCACGGTAAGAGTAAACTCCTCTAAACCATTCCCACTGGGTAGTGGTACGAGACAGGGGTGCCCACTGTCTCCGCTTCTCTTCCTCCTGGCTATCGAACAACTTGCTATTGAGCTCAGAGCTAACACCAACTGGACCGGGTTCGCCTGGCCGGGGGGGGTGAAGACCGCCTTTCGCTATATGCGGACAGCCTCCTCGTCTATCTCAGTAACCCATGCATCTCATGCCCTATTGTTTCCCTCATCCTTAGGGAATATCAGAACTTTGCGGGTCTGAAAGTGAATGAAACCAAAACTATTTACTTTCCAATCCAGGGTGGTGATTCCGCGATTCCTGAGTCCTGCCCATACCACATCTCTATCAGGGAATTTACATATTTAGGCATACAACTCGACCCGACACTTGAAAGGTTCCCCCAATTGAACCTACAACCTGTGCTTGAGCGGTTCAACAGAGACACTTCCCACTGGCAATCACTCCCCCTGTCGCTGTTGGGTAGAGCCGCACTATTTAAGATGATGACCCTCCCCAGACTCCTCCACGTCCTCCAAAACGCCCCATTCACCATCTCCAAGGAAATCTTCGCACATATCGATAGGAATCTCCGCAACTATTATGGGGAGGGAAGCAATCCAGAATTGCCCTTGATAAGCTCCAAAGATCGGTCTGGGCGGGGGGTATCGGCTTGCCCTGCATACGTACATGTAACCTTGCAACACAGATCGGAGTGGTAAACAATTGGATGCATGCAGACCCCACACTACCGCACATCCGTATCGAGCTGGAGACCATGACCCCGTTATCCCCACTCCAGACACTGTATGCCACCCACAACCGTCTCCCGAGGCTTCCCAAGACGATTCACCATGTCCGCCGAGCTTGGCGGGAGGCACACAAACTGGTCGGCTGGAAAGGAATTCCAACACTGTCCCAACCTATATGGCACAACGCACTCCTCCCAGAAGTAGTGAAAATGGGTGCTTTCGATCACTGGCACGCAAAAGGGATACACACACTGGCACATGTGATACAGGGGGGGCGCCTCCTAGACTTCGAGACTATGCAAGTGCAGTTTGATCTGACGCCCAGGGACCGGTTTCGACATGCGCAGTTGGCCCACGCCATCCACACCCAATTCCCAGACACGACAGACATACCCTCATTCTCTCCCATTGAGACCAATATCCTCCCCCAAGGCATCCCTTCAAAGGTCACCTCCACTCTCTATCAGGCCCTCAATTCTTTTGGGACTACGCAGCTTGACGGGCTCAAAGCAAAGTGGGAAAGGGATGTGGGTCAACTGGAGCCGGAGGACTGGGTCGATGCGTTGATGTCCGCCAGGGAAATTGGGATAGAAAATAAACTCAGACTAATACAATTGAGAATTCTCCACCGCTCTTATCACTCACGGGCTGCAATGGCCAGATGGGGGGGGACTAGATGATGGGACATGTATCAGATGCAAAACTGAGTCCGCCACCTTCTACCATATGATATGGGAATGCCCAGTGTTACAGCTCTTCTGGGGGGACTGTATTAATATGATTTCTGCCGCCATGGGAACACCAATCCCTAGGGACCCCAAAATGGTACTCCTGGGCATCTGGGGGGAAGTAGACCTGACAAAACATGGGAAAATGTTCCTGTCAATAGCGTTAGGGGCTGGCAAGAGACTTATTGCGGCTAAATGGGGTTCCGCAGACCCACTGTGCCTGAACCGATGGAGGAATGACCTGAACAGGTGTGCGGCTTCGGAAAGCCGGATCTACAACGCACGGGGTTGCCCCCACAAATTCAGGAAAATATGGGACAAATGGCTTGATGCGCAGTAAACCCCACCGGTCAATACAGCTCAACATCTTGATTAACTTTATCTGCCTGCCTTGACCTGCAACTGTCCTTGGCCCTTGGCCCTGCGATGCCCCTCTTGCCTTTGATATTGTCTTTGATGCTGCTATGCTATGCCTTTCTCATTTGTTGTATGCCGATGATTCATGTTTCTTGTTATGTTGTTATGCTTTAAAACTCAATAAACAGAGTTATAAAAAATAAAAAAAATTATCTCAACCCCAACTATGAAATCCTGCGAATGTCTCACGGTCAAACTTGCCACCGCCAGCTCCCAAACATTAAACCTCTTCCTCATCTATAGGCCCCCAAGCTCCATTGGAACCTTCACTGAGGATATCTCAACTACCCTATCCAATAACTTAAAAAATACTTCCCAAACAATAGTGCTAGGTGACTTCAACCTAGGATATAATGACATCAAGGATACACAGTCTACAGGTACTGCCTTGATCTTAAAAGAGCTGGGATTTTCCAAGAAATGTATCCTTCCTACTCATAACAAAGCTCGAATCCTTGACTGGATAGCGGAACACAACTGTGAAGTTAGCATCACAGATAGTGTACCCCAGATCTGGATTGACCACCATCTGATACTATTCACAGCAGCAACAAACTCTGCCACGGCCCAGTCCTCACTTGTCCCACCTATGCCCATGAGGAATAAAAAACTTATGACAGCGGAAAAACTGTTACCCATTATATACCGCATCTAAACCTGATCCCAGACAATATGGATCCCAACGTGTTAGTCGAACAATTTAATGAAACTATCAATACAGCCCTCGACCACATAGCTCCGCTCAAACTTCGGAACACCGATTGTTCCCCAAGAAAATTGCACCAAAGATAAAAAAATGGTGCTCTAGCATACAGTCTGCCCTCACAAACAAAGTAGCTAACCTGCAAACTAAACTTGCCCTCAAAAAGCCATCCCTAACGCCTCACATCCCGCTGACTATAACACCACCACCAAATCCCAAACAAGAATCGAGCTTCTGCTTCTCTAAAGTATCGATCATTGAGGTAGAAAAAGTTATTCTGGGACTTAAACCCTCCAACTGTAAAGGCGATCAATACCCTGCCCAACTGATTAAGGATGCGGCAAGAGAATTATCGCCATTCATAACTAAACTCATCAATTCATCCTTTACCACAGGTACTGTACCGAACAACTTAAAAGAGTCCTGGGTACTGCCACTTTTAAAGAAGCAAACCCTCGACCCGGCCATTCCCACTAACTTCAGGCCCATTACTACAGTGCCCTTTCTTCTAAAAATCCTAGACAAAGTGGCATACATGCAAATACAAAACTTCCTTGAATCTAACCATCTACTCGGAACCCGCCAATCCGGTTTCCGCCCGCTACATGGGACCGAGACAGCCTTAATCGATCTTAAGGCCCAAATAGATCAGTGCAGAGACAATGGCCAAGCAGCGCTACTCCTCCTGTTAGACCTCTCTGCTGCATTTGATTTAGTTGACCACACAGTCCTATGTAGCCATCTAGACTCGGCAGCCCACTTCTCTAAAGAGGCCATAATCTGGATCAAGTCATTCCTGAGTAACCGAACCATGAGAGTCTTCTCTCCATCAGCCTCGGCTGACCCGATCCCTATAACTTGTGGTGTGCCACAAGGTTCTTGTGTGTCACCTACCCTCTACAACGTATTCACAAAGCCCCTCTTTGATGAAATGGATCATCTGGGTATCGCCTACACAAATTACGCAGAAGATACCCAGATCCTCCTTCCGCTTTCAGGAGATTACGCCAAGGATCTGGCCCTAGCGAACAGAATATACAGCATCGTTCAGGCATGGATGGCCACACATGGTCTATGCCTGAACGATGACAAAACAGAGCTCATTATCCTAGGCACCCCAGCATACATAGCTAAACTCAGCCTGGACTATGGCAATTTCATTATCGATGGGAATAACATAAAAGTAGCTAAGGAAGTAAAGACCCTAGGTTTTTACTTAGATGCCACCTTGAACTTTGCTAAACAAGTCAACTCTCTAGCCTCAGCTTCTGCATACACATGCAAACTTATCAGAGCTAGCAAACAATTCCTCTCTATAGACAGTTGCATATAAAAACCTCGACCAGACCCATAAGAACAATTAACGCAAACTGCCTACAAGTCCCGCGGTTCAAACTTGCTACTATAGGAGGACACAGCTTCCCAGTCAAGGCTGCGCAGCTGTGGAACTCCCTACCCCATGGCATTAGAGAACCACAGCCCTTTGTGAATTTCAGACAGAACCTGACCGACTGGTTGAGAACAAATGACACCTAACCACTCTGATATGATGGTATCCGCTGACGCACTAACCTGAAGTCTTACGTGCACCCTATTACTAGCCTCTTCCTGCAATGCAATGTTCCTGATGTATGTATAATATTATTGTGTCTTTTATTATTGTGTATCTGATATCGCTGCCTTGTATATTTGATTTCACTGCCTTGTATATATCTGCCTTTACTGTAACCTTGCGTACCTGATATCACTGCCTGTATATTTCTGCCTTTACTGCAATTTGTCTGATGCCCCTGCACTATCCTATTTAACTTGTACCTGAAACTAAGCTGTGCATATTCTTGTTTTCTGCGCCCTGATGCCCCAGGGTCTGGCGCGCTCTATAAATAATAAACTAAACTAAACTAAACAGGTCAGCAGCCATAGCTAGCTTCTTTTGATCTATCTCCTTAGAATCAGCCAAGTGCTGTCTGAGCTCAGGAGAGCAGACATCAAAAATAGGCTCCAACATTACAAGATTTCTCATTCCTTCATAAGTGTTTACTCTGTAACCCTTACTCCAACCATCTATGTTTTTCGAACAGTCACATACCCAGGTAGCCCAAGGGGTAACATAATGCTTTTTGAGGGTCCTAAACCTCTTAAGGTACTGGGAAGGGGTCTTCCCAAATCTAGCAATTAAGGCTAGCTTCACACACTCATAATCCATTCTATCCACCTCTCACAACTCCATCACAACATCAGATGCAACAGTGGGTAGCCTAGCCTAGATTCCCTGTGAGACCTTAAATGCCATGGTTATACTCAAACATTGCCAATCAATCCAAAATATCAAGCTTAACCTCATACATACCCACAATTTCTTTAGGCATATGGGGTCTCTTAGGACTGGAAGACCTAGACGACTCTGGGTGAGAAGCATTTTCAAGAGACAATCTTTTTCATTTCTAGTTCATGATTCAACTCCATTTCTCTGAGTTTCAGTTCTTGATTTTTCTGTTCAGTTTGAGCACTTAAACGTTTGAATTCCAGATCAAGCCTCATTTTCTCTAGAGCAATGAATTCAGGACTGAGTGTAGGACCTGTGAGGGTCCCAGTGGATAAGGGTTGAGGTTGCTGAGCAGGCAAGGAAACAGAGAGACCTATTTTAGGAGACACATCTACTTCTTCCAATTCATCCGTAACAGATACATTATCATCCTCAATACGTTCCACATTTGCTATGGAGTCAGGCATTTCAGACCCATCTCCTAGACTTGGACTCTTTAACACTTTTTCAATCAATTCAGACTTTTTGCTTTTGGCAGCGAGTTTTCTTTCTTTACACATGTTTCTTAAATAATCATACTGTGGCTTTCCATATCAGACATGATTAATATTACTTTTTAGTGATGTTAGCCTTGTGGTTAGTTGATCCAAGGTAATAGCAGCACTCTAAGTATAATTTTGAGTGGATTGTGTCCTCCAACTTATTCCTCATCTTAGATGTATTCCATCCAGCTTTGCTGCTCTTCGGAAATCATTTCGACAGAGGGCGCTGTGCATCGATGTCGTCGAGTCGATAGTCCCTCGAAGGCCTTTGTCGAGGGTGACGTCATCGGGTGTATAAGTAGCACGTGCGGCGCCCGTTGGCCTCGGTTCCGTTTATACGCAGTACGTTGCTTCGGACATTCGGCGCGCCTCGAGTTCTGTCAGGCAATATAATGTTACGAGAAGAAATAATGTCCTCGTCATCGACGCCGACCACGACCCCGAGATCGGGTTTTAAGAAATGCAAGTCATGCGGTTCAAAAATGTCGAACACCGCAAGTGTTTGTGGTGTCTCGGGGAAGGCCACGACATGGAGGCCTGTTCGAAGTGTCAGGCGATGACGGGAAAGGCCTTGCGAGAAGGGAGAGGAAAGCTACAGATAGGGCGGAAGGATCGGAAATCCTCTAGCGTTGAGTCGAGACCCCATGGGGAAAAATCTCCACGACGTGAAAGGCATAGATCCAGATCTCGAAGTGATTCTCATCGCTCGTCGTCTTCGACAAAAAAGTCGAAGAAACGACGCCATAGATTTCCCTCCACCTCGTCGTCAGACGAGTCTCCGAAAATGAGATGCCCCACAAAACATTCATCTTCCGAAGAGTGGGAAGCATTTGGGGTCAAAATGATGGAGGTGTTTGAGAAAGCGAAGCCTCGGTCCGCGCCTTCTTCGGAAGCCAGCCGGGAGCGTCATCGCTCCGACACTCGCGCGCCCTCAAGCCCGGGTGACCGTAAAAGGAAGGATAGAGAACCTTCCAGGACGCCGAGCGAAAAACGCTCGAGTCGAGTCGACCGCTCAATGTCACAGACGCCGTCCGAGACCTTCCACACCTCGAAGGGGAAACTGTCGAAGGCCGCCTCGACGCCCTCGAAGCAGACCCTGTCGATGATCACGATGTCATTGACGCTGTCGACGCCTTTATTGACGTCGACGCCAAAACCTTTGGCGCCAAAGGCTCCAACCAAGCCAGGGCAGCTAGAAAAGGAGAAGGAGAAAACTGCAAGACATGTATCTTCTTCAAAATCTAGTATTACACCTCCTCCCTCCTCCTCCTCCTCCTCCTCCTCCTCCTCTCCCAGAGAAGGTTTTAAAGCCTCTCCCTAGGAAGGAGTTTTTCAAATCCTTGACCTCAATTTTTGAGGATCAGGAGAGATCCGAAGAGGAAGATGTACCTTTTGGGTTGGAATATGGCACCCAAAATGTCCCAGAATGCTTAATATCGGAAGAAAGCAGGATGAAAGATTTGGTGGAGTCCTTACATAATGCAAGTGGCATTGATACCTCTTGTCATGATGCATACTCCCGGAGAGCCAGTCCAAGACCGGCAGCCCCAGAAGCACACATCAGGTACCCAAGGGAAGGTCCAGCAACCCCAAATAGGGGCCCTTTGGACACAGTCCTGGCGCCTTTGGCGCAAGGCTCATTTTGGACATCAGTCCTGGCGCCATAGGCGCCAGGCTCATAAAGGGAGTGCTTTTGGTGGACTTACCTGATGCAGACCATGCTGCCAGATCCAGACCTCTTTGAGGCCTGAAAGGCACTACTTTACCTGTGGGACTATTTTGCCACTCGGGCGTGGTCAGGGAAGGATACATACCTGGTTGGGGAAGGATACATACCTGGGACTTCTTTGGAGGCTATTTAAGCCACGCCCAGACAGCAGCTCACGCTTCGCGTTGCTCTGCTCCTAGCAGCTGGACGCTCACCGTGTCTGCTCCTGCATCCTGACTCCAGCCACGCCCGCTTCAGTTCTGTAACACCTAAAAGGAAGAAGAGAGGAAGAGAAGGTGAATAAAGGACATTACCTGATATTGCATGGGATCCGGAGCCAACACGCCGACGATCCTAAAGGGAAAGACATTATTTTAAGATTCCTCGCGTTGCTCGTTGCAGCGCTGCGCTCAGCTCACCTGTCCACAAGGAATTCCGTACTCCTGCAACCATCCGCACGTTCCGCTGCATTCCAGCACCTAGGAAGGAAAAGAGAAGAACAAAAGGTGAGCCAGAGAAGACATTGGGAAAAGACTGATTTGCCCGAAAGCTTACATGGCGATTGGTGGGGCAGAATCCTTCCTCATCTCGGGTCGGCACGCCTTTTGGCAGCACCGCGCCCCGGCACCTATGGGGTAAAAAGAACACGCGCATTAGTGGGTGAACATACAGACATTAGAAAAACCACCCCAACATAAACTCACCTGAATTGTCTTCTCTACGTGGAATCTTCGCTCAGCACCTGCGCTAAAAAGACTAAAAGCAGTCCATTGAAAA
Source organism: Ambystoma mexicanum (assembly GCF_040938575.1). NCBI lineage: Eukaryota > Metazoa > Chordata > Amphibia > Caudata > Ambystomatidae > Ambystoma > Ambystoma mexicanum. The sequence goes on from NC_090931.1 coordinate 376,479,949, forward strand.
TAAAGGCCAAACAGGAAGGGAGAACAACCCTTGGACTTGATAAGTCATATACTTACGAAAGCGCCTTATTCATCCAAAAAACCAGTGAAGCAACTGGACCTGAATGCCCGTCCGATAACCAGTGAAGTAACTGGATTCTACCGCACCCCTGCACCAGAAGCAGGATGGAGAGCTTGTCATTTCAAATCTTAAGGTGAGACTTAACGGGAAGGTTCAGAGGTGGTTTGAAGAGAGAGTAAAAGGGGAAAGGAGGGGTTCGACTCGTCACTCCGCAGGTGATTAAAATCCTTTTCCCCATCTACAGAAAGATCTTCCTACGCATCAGACAGGCGAGGTTTGGGGGTCCGGCTCAGTCGGTGTTCCGAGTCCTGCACATCACCTTAGAAGAGGCCGCAGCAGCCCAGACCTGGTCAGCGTCTCCGTGGGAGTCAGGTGAGCGTTACAGACTGCGAAGCCTTCCTACAATTTCCCACCCGGACGCTATGGAGACTTCCGAAACCGATCAGCTGGCCCACCTATTGGGGGAATTACGGGCCGAAGTGCATTCCGCACGTCAGGAGACAAATGTTCTCAGGAGAGAACTAATTGTATCTAAGGAACGAACTGATGACCTTGCCAGGCAGTTGTTGCAAGGTCAAGCTGGACAAACTCCTCTACCAGGTTCGGGGGGTATTCCCGCCCCAATGGTTTCAAGCAACCCTGTGCAAATTAATCTACCGGGAAATATGCCATTGGCCCCACCTGAACGTTTTGCGGGGGACCCCAGAAGATTTGCTGTATTCATGACTCAATGCCGATTACACTTCCTTTGCAGACCGGGGGCCTTTCCTAACGACCAAACCAAAGTAGCCTTTGTATTATCATATCTCAGCGGCTGCGCTGCAGATTGGTCGGTTCCACTGGTCACTCAAGACGACCCAATACTCTGAGACTTTCAAGGTTTTCAGACACGCGTGGAAAGATTATTTGCTCGGCACTCTCAGGGACAGGCCCTGGACAACGAACTTCTGTCCTTACGACAAGGTAACCAGGATCTATTAGCCTATATCGCAATCTTCAATAGGTTGATAGTGGAGACTGGGTGACCAGAGGATAAGAGAATCACGTTATTTCATCGAGGTCTACGTGGGGAACTTAAAGATGTTCTAGCCCAAGTTGTAAATCCACCCCAAGACTGTATGGAATATATAGACTTAGTGGTCCAATTAGACCATAGGCTTCAAAATAGAAAAGCAGATCGGTCCAAGTTTGAGACTCGCGTGTTAGTCAAGACCCACGTTAACTCCAAGAATGCCGATGTTACCGAACCTATGCAAATTGGAGGGGTTAAAGGACCTTTATCTCAAAAGGAACGTGAAAGAAGACGACAGATGCAATTGTGTCTTTATTGTGGGGCTTCTGGACATTTTTTACGAGATTGCCCGGTGAAACCACCCAAGAAAAAGGTAGGAGCCGCGGATAAGAATCATATGGAACCGGATTCGGGAAAAGACAACGCCCGACAAGCGTAGAGGTCCACTTGTCGAGCCTGAAAACTGAATCTCAGACCTCGCACTTCATCATGCCAATGATCCTTGTGAATCCGGAACAGCCTGGACAGTTGCATGCTATAAAGGCATACATCGACAGTGGAGCTATTGGGAACTATGTGGATCATGAATTGGCTTCTAGGATCAACCTCCCTCTTCGTCCAAAAACCACTAAAGAAGTCATCACCACAGTCGATGGATCCGAAATTGCCTCTGGGCCAGTAACACATTCCACTGCAGAGGTGACACTAGTAGGTCAGGACGGGCATCGGGAGGCTGTTGTGTTTGACGTAATCAAGGCCCCGCAGTTTCAAGTAATTCTAGGAATCCCTTGGTTAGAAACACACAATCCTCGAATTGATTGGCGAGCGAAGAGGATAACCTTTCCTGATTGCGCACAAACCTGTTATCCAAAGATAGGCCTGGCTACAGCAACCCCTGTCACTTTACAGCTACCGCCGGAGTACATGGAGTTTCAAGACGTCTTCCAGAAGGAACAGGCCAACACGCTATCCCCTCACAGGTCATACGATTGCCAAATCGATCTGATGCCGGGTGCGCAACCCCCGTGTAGCAGAATTTATGCTCTTACGGAACCTGAAAATCTTCATTAGCGACAATATTTAGATCAGTACCTAGCCAATGGTTTCATTCGCCCGTCAAAGTCTCCTGCATCCTCGGCCCTGTTCTTCGTGCCAAAAAAAGAAGGCAACCTCAGAACTTGTATCGACTATCGCGCATTGAACCAGATAACTGTTAAAAACTGTTACCCTCTGCCCCTAATCCCCGAACTTCTTGACCAAGTAAAGGAGGCCTGCATATATACCAAGTTAGATCTCCGGGGAGCTTACCATCTGGTGCGAATAAAAGAAGGCGACGAATGGAAGACCGCCTTCCGTACCAAATATGGACTATTCGAGTACCAAGTAATGCCTTTCGGATTGTGCAACGCCCCTGCTGCCTTCCAAAACTTCATGAACGATGTCCTTCGAGAACTCCTAGATGTTTGTGTCGTCGTATATATCGATGACATTCTGATATACTCCTCTTTGGAATGTGAACATATAAGGCATGTTAAGGCAGTTCTCGAGACACTGCGCCAACACAAACTATTTGCGAAAATTGAAAAGTGTGTTTTCCATATCACAGAAGTCGAGTTTCTTGGTTTCATCCTGACACCTAAAGGAGTCCGAATGGATTCACGAAAAGTGGATGCCATCCTCCAATGGCCATCGCCTAGCTCTGTGAAAGGCGTACAAAGCATGCTTGGCTTTGCCAACTTTTACCGAAGATTTATCCCAGAATTTTCGTGGATTGTTCAACCCATCACTGCACTCTTGAAGAAAAATAAACACTTCAAATGGTCTGGGGAAGCCGAACAGGCTTTTCAGGAGCTGAAAGCCAAATTTACCTCCGCACCAGTACTGAAACACCCGCGCCCGGATCTTCCATACATACTTGAGACCGACGCATCCAGTTTAGCCATGGGAGCTGTTCTGTCTCAAAGAGATCCCGAATCTAATCAACTACACCCCGTAGCCTTTTGGTCCAGAAAATTCTCGGCACCTGAAGTTAACTATGCAATCACCGATAAGGAGTTATTGGCCATTAAATCCGCTTTTAAGGCTTGGAGGCACTATCTTCTTGGCGCTAGACATACCATCACGGTGATCACAGACCACCGGAACTTGCAATATTTGAAAACTGCCAAAGCTCAGTCATCATGTCAGCTCCGATGGGCTTTGTTCTTTGCTGAATTCGATTTTGTAATCACCTATCGTTCTGGCAGCAAGAACGATAAAGCTGATGCCCTTTCCCGAATAGGAATGGGTGAAATAGATACAAGCGCAGAGCCAGTACCAATAATTCCCGAACAAAAAATTCTGGGTATGATTACCTTACAAACTCTGGAAGACATTCAAACTAGAGTTAAGCAACTCCTGGACCCTACAGCCTTGCAAGATTGGATTTTAAAGGGATCTAACTTTACTGTTAAGGATGACCTACCTTACTTCCAAGGGCGCCTATTTTTGCCACACAGAGAACTACAAGAACTAGTTATTTCTCGTTATCATGATACCCTGATAGAAGGACACCCAGGGATTGCCAAAACGGAAGAAAAGGTAAAACGACAATTCTGGTGGCCCTCTTGGCAAAAGGACATTAAATCTTTTGTGATGTCATGTGGTATTTGCGCCCAAAACAAAGGACAAAAGAGGAGACCAGCTGGTCTTCTTCAACCCTTAGACATTCCACCAGCACCTTGGCACACCTTGTCACTGGATTTTATTACGGACCTGGCCCCTTGCTGTGGGTATAACTCTATCCTTGTTATAGTGGATTTATTTTCTAAAATGGCCCACTTCATTCCATTAAAAGGCTTGCCTTCAGCTTCAGTCCTAGCTAAGGAATTTCTGGAAAACATTGTTCGTTTACATGGATTCCCATCCATACTAGTCTCTGACCGAGGAAGCCAATTAATTTCCAATTTTTGGAGAAAGTACTGTCAGCTGGCGCAAATTGACGTAAGATTGTCGACCAGTCACCATCCTCAGACCGATGGTCAAACTGAGAGAACAAATCAGACCCTTGAACCATATCTACGGTGTATGTTGCATCAATCCGAAAGTAATTGGAAAGATATCCTTTGGATTGCTGAATACGCATACAATAATTTGATACACTCGGGAACTGGACAAAGCCCTTTTTATTCCATATATGGACATCATCCTCGGACCTCAGACCTGGATTCACCTCAAAGCCTCGAAATGCCCGCCGTAAACCATCCACATTCTACAATAACTCAAGCCTTCATGGAAGCAACTGCGCATTTACGTGTGTCGGAAGCGGCCTCTCACAGCGCAGTATTGGTTACGCTGAGCTCGATACGAGGTGCGGCTTGACACGACTTCCTTGCTTAGGTATGCACGTTCCCTCCACGCCGCAGGGTCCTTTCCTCTAATCGTAACGAGGAGCGGCGGTGGAGCGACGGAGGTGCGGCTGGTTTGACACGGAGGCTCCCGAAGCCCCTGGCAGTAGACAAGTGACTGCATGACGAGTCACTGCGTGGTCCTCGGTCCCCCTACGCCCACGGGAGCCGCTGTTTAGGCGGTAGAGGCGGAGAGGCAAAAGGACGGGGACGGTGACCACGAATCCGGTGAGGGGAGTCCCGGAGCTGATTAAGGAGGCGGGGTACCGTGCTCTCTCTTGCCGACTCCCATATACATGGAATATGGTGATACAGCATCATGAGGGCTTTGCTGTGATTATTGGAGGTGAGTGGTGAGCTGTGAGGCATATCCCTGGGGCAACACCTTACGCTCTCCGCATTTGATCCTCATATAGTCACCATTGAGGCTCATTGGGTGCTATGCTTGCGCTTGTCAGCACAGTAAAACCAGAGGGCCAGCTGTGAGAATATAATAATCTGGAGTAGAGTTTCTGCGCCCTATTTAACCTCTAGCTGAGCGCAAACTCCCACCTACCTTGATCAGTGGGGCTTTCGTGGGAGTTTTGTTGGATCCCATACTCATACCTTGTGACCATTATTTGTTAATTTTGAGTATTGGGGCCAGTGTTCCCCAACATACGTAATCGGGCCTCAAGGCTATACGCTCAGGAGACTGCGGGCCTAGGCCTTTGATCCTGGGCGTGTTGTGCTACTGTGAGTGCTGAGCATTTTCTCTGGCCCCAGGCGAGAGGGACTGTCTGGATAACGGTGGCCAACTCCTCCCCATTTTTTCTGGGGTCAAGGGGCTGATAATCCTTCTCCAGCAGTCACTATACCTTTTTCTTGATATTGTCCCTTGTGACATCTAAGTGCGGAGGGCGCTAAGTTGTGAAAATCCGTATGCCTCCGAAGAAGAGAACTACAAAGTCAAAGTATAATCTTAGAGGATCCAAGGGAATGGAGACTGCTAAGAGTCCCTCGAACAATCCTATCATGCGGGCAAAACCCAGAAAGAAAGCTAAGAACGAAATACCTGCAGACCAGGGAAGGATCACTGAGTTTTTTCCACAAAACCCACTTCCTGAAACGAATTCTACCACGATTGAGGAAGCCTTGGTTCTTGTGCCCTCTAATGAAGGATCCCTATGTGCCTCTAATTATGATGACATTGACAATAATTAATTATTGGAACTATGTCTCAATATCCAAAGGAAAATGACTCCTGCCCCAGGATTGAGACCTGCCAACATGGACGGCGCCAATGCTAATAAGCAGAGAAATACTCCATTAGTATCCCCTACTCCAGTTGAATGCATGGGCAGACTATCAGCATCCCCAAATTTGGCGATGGCTTCTATGGAAGATAGCCCCATAGTTGAAAGTGAATGCCTGGCTGATACCTATCCGGGAGCGACAGAGATTGCTGAGATCCAGTCCTCAATTGCATCACTGCAATTTGCCCTTAAGGTTTTACTGAAAATGACGGGGAGAATTCTGGATAATTCAAATGCCCTAACCTTAGAGATAGCCACGAGAGAGAAAGTAGAGGGTACTGCTGAAGTTGATCAATCAGCAGAGTCCAATCTATCGGAAGCCATAAAACTAGCGGACATAAGTGAAGAACATCATTCTGAAGAGCTACAAAGCCCGGGGATGGTGACAGACAAAGAAAACGAAGAACCATTCCTCTCGCGTAAGCAACGCAGAATGGCCAGGAGGGCAGCGGGGATTAAAAGAGCTCAAGAAATGGCTACCTCCAAGCCTGTTAAGGAATCCGCCGGACAACCCTCAAAGAAAGCCAAAAAACGGGCAGCTAGAGCAAAGAAAAGGAAGAATAGTGGCGAGGGCTGCTTGACTAGTTGGCTAATATCTGACAGAGAAAAAACGATTGAGCCTAAGGAGGTGGAGGTTATACGTGAAGAGGAGAATCCGAGGGAAGGGCCGGAGATGGTGGACAAGGACAATCTCGGGAGTCCATTAGAGTTATCAGCAACACCTATCATAACTCGTCCCACCGAATCTACATCTACCATGGAAGGAAATCGTATATGTCTTATAAAGAATTTATATCTAAGTGAAAACTCAAAATGGCTCTCTCGCTCAGAATTGTTAATTAGACTGAGCCATGTGCCACAACTGAGGGTCCTCAAGTCAGACGATTTCCAATTCGTGGAACCACTAAAAAGCCCTAATCCTCAGGTCTCAGCATTGCATTGCAAGTTCCTATCCACCGCGACATTGTTAAGGAACTATAAGACCAAACTGAAAGCGGTTGATGTGGAGGTTGACGCTGATCTCAACGAACCAGATCTAAGACAACTGCCCGCTAAGTTAGATCTGACAGCTGAAACCAACCCCCGCCCCAATTTCTCTGAAGGAAAAAAAGTGGACATCTCAGACATACAACAAGCATTAAAATGGATTGCGGATTCACTACCTGAAGTGCTGCTAAAGCAATGAGATATGTCTATTCTGTCCTGGAGCTGTAGGGGTTTTGCTCACTTGTTGACAACTGAGGGCTCTATTAAGATTCTAGACAAGCATAGTTTGTTTTTGCCTTCAAGAAACTTGGGCTATGGAGCCATTGATTCTGGATGGCTTTGTCATTTATCAAAGGGCAGCTAATAAAGGTACAAAGGGAAGACCCTATGGTGGACTTATCATAGGGGTGGCTAACATGTTTGGTTCTAAATTAGTGAAAACTGACTGTCCCAGTAATTTGATGGCAGTTGAGGTCGACTATAATAACCAGACAGGAATGGATCGCTTGCTACTAGTTAGTATATACAATCCCCCGGGAGCACTAATAAGAGAACAACTCCAGGAGGCCTTACAAAATCTATTGGCTACCTGGCTGCTAAAACCTGGGAACACTGGGGTAATAGTGGTTGGAGACTTCAACTGCCACATGAGCGGTAACATAGGGAAGTCCTATAACCCTAAGTTAAAAGCTACCAATTATATGCAACACACCAAAATAAATGATCTCGAAGGCCAAGGATGGAAACATTTGTTTGACCTATGGGACATTGAAATGCTTAATGGTAAAACTGTGAGCGACTCTCCAGGCAATTATACCTGGTCCAATGGCATTTCAAGAAGTACCATAGACTACATTTTTGTTTCCCCTAGTCTGTATGAGATTGTGGAGGATATGCAAATAACCCCTAATAAGTGGAGTGATCATGCTACACTCATATGCAAATTGAACATTGGGACAAAAGCCCCTCCTAGCATCAACATGGGTAACATCGTGCCAAATAAAGCTGGCACTAGGATCAGCTGGTCAGATAAAAATGTCGCTCTTGCGGTGGCAGGTTTGGTTAACATTGATCTGAACTTGCTATTGAACTTCCAGGAGATGTCGAGCGACGCCATTGAGCACTGGATCTGTACCTTTGCTAAGAAACATGCGGTCTGTCGCATGGGGTCTATGATTAGCTGTGGTAGGGAAAAGCCACCCTTTGACATAGCTATAAGAAACCTGAAGAGAAAGCGTAGAGCGGAACTCCGGCTGGCCAAGAGACAAGCCTACCCTTCAGACATATATTTTATTAAGGTTAGGAGCGTTAAAAACAAATATAGAGCTATGATCAAGGCTAAACGGAAATTAGACAAAATCACGGCCTGGCAAAGATTAGTAAACACGATCTGTACAGGTAAAACGCGTAATATCTGGGCTCTGCTGGGTGATGCACGAGGCACTGTACAAGGCAAATTATCTAACCCTATTAATGCTGAAACATGGATAGCTTTCCTTGAAAATAGGAATTCCAAGGCAGACATAGAGGAACCCCATACACTGATCAATAGGCCGTTAAACCCTCCATTTAATGTGACATATCAAATGGTGCTGAATACAATCTGAGATTTAAAATTCTCCCGAGCCCCGGGCCCAAATGGCCTAGCAAATATTGTGATGAAGGCGCATCCTGAATTCTGGGCATCCCTGTTAGCTATAATGTTCAAAAAGATCCTAAAAGAAGGGAGAATACCCCGATCCTGGCAAACAGCGGTGCTCATACCAGTCTTCAAAAAGGGTAATCGAGTGGATCCTAGCAATTATAGACTGCTCTCAATGCTGGATGTCACAGGCAAAATATTTGCCTCTCTCCTTTTAAAGGAGCTGCAGCCCTGGGTAGAGAAATCTGATATACTCTGCAAATTCCAGAGTGGCTTTAGGCAAGGGTATTCTACGGCACACAACATTATGGTTCTGGACCTTCTAAGAACACGAGCCAGATCAGGAGGGCAACCACCACTATATGCCCTCTATGTAGACTTTTCGGCGGCATTTGACTCTATCCCCAGAGAGGCCCTCTGGCGGAAGTTAAAAGCAATGGGTTGTCCGGAGGGTCTGACCTATTATCTCAGACTACTCCATCAGAACACATCTGCTAAAATAAAATTAGATCAGGAAGGTCACACTACTAGAAGTGTGCTCCAAAATAGGGGGGTCAAACAAGGTTGTGTCACGGCCCCGCTGATCTATAATATGTATGTATATGACATCCCGGAGGCCATTAGGGCAGCGACAAATTGCCCACCAAAAATAGGAGACTCCATCTGCCCGGTCCTGGCCTATGCGGACGGCCTGGTTATACTGGACCACACTGTTAGTGGGCTTCGAAGGCCGGCCACCGCTCTGTGGGAATACGCCGAGAGGAACGGCCTCAAAATTAATTTGGAAAAAACAAAGGCAATGAGATTTTCCAACAAGAATACCACTCGTGTACAGCTCAGAGTTGGTTCAGATACCATTGCCTATACTCCTCATTACCGCTATCTAGGTATAGAATTTAAGAGTATCGGCGACTATGAACTCTGCAAGCAGTCACGCTTTGTAAAGGCATCCCAACTGACTGCACTGTTCTATAGATTTACACTAAATCAGGGGGGATTCACCATATGGGGCACGAGACAACTGTACATGCAGGTATTATCCCCTATGATCACCTATGGTCTTGAAGCCCTCCTCAACTCTGACCTGAAATGGCTCCAGGTGATTGAGGGGAAATTTTGGCGCGCTATTTTGGGCCTACCACCGGGAATCCGTATGGCAATATTAAGACTGGAATTGGGGCTGACCTCATTGAAAGCGATAGTATTAAAAAAGCGAGCCCTACTCTATTTGAGAATGAGGAATGAGACTAAAAATGGGCTACTCAAGGCGGTTTATCTAGAGACCTCGAAGGATAAATCCCCGTGCCCTTTGAAGGAGCAAATGTCTAAATTCCTGACCACCATTGGGTGGCAAATAAGGGAGGGCAATGTAACTGTAGAAATGCAAAGGGATCTGGTCAAACAAATAGAGCTCTGGGACTGGCTGGAGAATTACGCTCATCTCCAGAAGCTGAAAAGCTATCAGTTTGTCCAGTATAGACTGTATAACTATAAAAATCTGCAGAGCTATCTCAATTTATGCCCGGATAGGAGACTTAGACGATTCATATTACTTCTAAGGCTAGAACAACTACCTAATTTAATGATAACAGGCAGAAGAGACATGATCCTCCCAGAATTACGGCTTTGCCGGTTATGTAAAGGAGTGAATCAACTAGAAACGGCCAGACATGTATTTCACCGAATGTCACAAAATGTTAAGTACCATAAACCTTGGCTTGAGTCAGCTTGTGCATAACCAAGATTACATTAAAGAGGAGCTATTTTGGCATCACTGTATTAACTCCAACAGTATAAGACTCATGATGGCACTGTACAATGTTTGGCTGAAGGTGGAAACGAGACTTAATATAACCATATAGGAGGATATAAAGAGGAGATGATGTATAGCCATCACTGAAATCCATGAGGGGCTGCTGGCTAATACAGGCCCCTATTTTATACAGGAATTGTAACAACACTGAAATTAGATTGATATTCCATCTGAAATTTTATTTATTTATTTTGTGAACTTAAAATGAAGATGTTTTATATGGTTTTTAGGAAATGTATATTTAGAGAATTTAATGTATTGTCTTTTGTGGTAATTTCTTATGCAATGTTTTGGCTAATTACTGATGGTTTTCTCATTATAATTTTGTTCCTATTTAGGTATATTTTATGTGTAAAGTTTCATTGTAAACTAAGTCACAATAAATTATATTATTACTGCGCATTTACTGCAAGCCAAGAGAAAGTACAAGCAGAATGCTGATCTACATCGAAGTGAAGCACCTCAATACCAAGTAGGAGACGAAGTATGGTTAGCTACCAAACACTTATCGCTCAAGGGACCTCGAACTTTTAACCCAAGATATGTGGGGCCCTACTCAGTTACGGCCATCATCAACCCGGTGGCCGTCAAACTCGACCTACCAGCTAATATGCATATTCATCCTGTTTTTCATGTATCACTTTTGAAACCGGTGCAACCTGGAACCCGACTAATCAAGCCACCAGAACCTATCCAAATAAATGGAGAACCTGAGTTCGAGGTGAAGAACATTTTGGATTCCAAGGTGTCAAAGTCCAAATTGTACTATTTAATAGATTGGAAAGGATACGGGCCTCAAGAAAGATCCTGGGAGCCTAGTGATCATGTACACGCACCTCGGTTAGTCAAAAGGTTCCACCGGAATTTCCCAAACAAACCGAGACCCCCGGAGAGAACGATCTTGGGAGGGGCCCTGGGGGGGAGTGCTGTCATGATGCATACTCCCTGAGAGCCAGTCCAAGACCGGCAGCCCCGGAAGCACACATCAGGTACCCAAGGGAAGGTCCAGCAACCCCAAATAGGGGCCCTTTGGACACAGTCCTGGCGCCTTTGGCACCAGGCTCATTTTGGACATCAGTCCTGGCGCCGTAGGCCGTAGGCGCCAGGCTCATAAAGGGAGTGCTTTTGGTGGACTTACCTGATGCAGGCCATGCTGCCAGATCCAGACCTCTTTGAGGCCTGAAAGGAACTACTTTACCTGTGGGACTATTTTGCCACTCGAGCGTGGTCAGGGAAGGATATATACCTGGTTGGGGAAGGATACATACCTGGGACTTCTTTGGGGGCTATTTAAGCCATGCCCAGACAGCAGCTCACGCTTCGCGTTGCTCTGCTCCTAGCAGCTGGACGCTCACCATGTCTGCTCCTGCATCCTGACTCCAGCCACGCCCGCTTCAGTTCTGGAACACCTAAAAGGAAGAAGAGGGGAAGAGAAGGTGAATAAAGGACATTACCTGATATTGCATGGGATCCGGAGCCAACACGCTGACGATCCTAAAGGGAAAGACATTATTTTAAGATTCCTCGCGTTGCTCGTTGCAGCGCTGCGTTCAACTCACCTGTCCACAAGGAATTCCGTACTCCTGCGACCATCCGCACGTTCCGCTGCATTCCAGCACCTAGGAAGTAAAAGAGAAGAACAAAAGGTGAGCCAGAGAAGACATTGGGAAAAGACTGATTTGCCCGAAGGCTTACCTGGCGATTGGTGGGGGAGAATCCTTCCTCATCTCGGGTCGGCACGCCTTTTGGCAGTACCGCGCCCCGGCCCCTATGGGGAAAAAAGAACACGCGCATTAGTGGGTGAACATACAGACATTAGAAAAACCACCCCAACATAAGCTCACCTGAAATATCCACAGCGAATTGTCTTCTCTACGTGGAATCTTCACTCAGCACCTGCGCTAAAAGACTAAAAGCAGTCCATTGAAAATAAAGGCCAAACAGGAAGGGAGAACAACCCTTGGACTTGATAAGCCATATACTTACAAAAGCGCCTTATTCATCCAAAAAACCAGTGAAGCAACTGGACCTGAATGCCCGTCCGATAACCAGTGAAGTAACTGGATTCTACCGCACCCCTGCACCAGAAGCAGGATGGAGAGCTTGTCATTTCAAATCTTAAGGTGAGAATTAACGGGAAGGTTCAGAGGTGGTTTGAAGAGAGAGTAAAAGGGGAAAGGAGGGGTTCGACTCGTCACTCCACAGGTGATTAAAATCCTTTTCCCCATCTACAGAAAGATCTTCCTACGCATCAGACAGGCGAGGTTTGGGGGTCCGGCCCAGTCGGTGTTCCAAGTCCTGCACATCACCTTAGAAGAGGCCGCAGCAGCCCAGACCTGGTCAGCGTCTCCGTGGGAGTCAGGTGAGCGTTACACCTCTCCTGTGAATGATTTTGGTAGACCAGATCTGGGAGAGCATGCCAGCCCATCTTATCGTCAATTAATGACAAAGGTGGTAGACTACTTGAGATGGGCTAAGCCAACAGCCCAATTCGTCCAGGACGATTTGACAGACATATTGGATCATGGTCCCACTGAAGACCCAGTTTTACCTTTTCATGTAGCCTTACAAAACTGGGTTGCCAAGAATTGGGAAACTCTGAATTCTATTCCTCCGGTGAATAAATCCCTAACATCAAAATACCGCCCAGCCAGTAGCGACCCCGGCTATCTGTCAAAACATCCAACTCCCGAGAGTTTGGTCATACAGGCAGCCACAGCTTCCAACAAACTTGCGTACCAGTCTATCCCTCCAGACAGCGATGATAAGCGTGTGGATGGTTGGGCACGGAAGGTATTTTCAGCCGGGAGCATGGCATTAAAATCTGCCAACTCCACATGTGCCTGGGCAAAATTTTCATACACTCTGTGGGAGTGCATCGCAATGGCGGCGGAGCACATACCAGAAGGGGAAGAAAGGGAAGATTTCCTAGCCATCCTTAGAGATGGAAAGGAGGCCATGCAGGAATCCCTTCAATCTGGATTGGACACTGCGGATAGTGTAAGCAGGTCCATAGGCACTAGCACGGTAATGCGCAGGTTTGCGTGGTTACGGAAGTCGGGTTTTGCATCGGACGTACAGAACTGCCTCCTGAACATGCCTTTTGACGGGTCTCACCTTTTTGGCAACAAGGCTGACGAGAGCCTTGAGAGGTTGCAGACCTCAAATGCAGCAGCCAAATCTTTAGGAGCTGCTATTAGGCAACCTCAGCCTTTTCATACGCAAGGACAATCATGGAGGGGACGATCCTATCTTTATTATACATCATATGGGAAGACGAGAGGAATGGCCAGTCAAAGGGGCCAAAGAAAAGCCACTCGTGGTGGACAAGAGAAACATGCTAAGCCAGCTCCAGCTGCAGCCTCTTTGCCATCAGCGACAAAACCACTTTGAGGACTTGCACCACAAAACACCTATAGGAGGCAGGCTGTCGCAGCATCTGCAAGAATGGCGAACCATTACTTCAGATGTTTGGGTTCTAGAAATAATAGCCCAAGGCTATTGCCTTCCTTTTCTAAAGCAACCTCAAAGCAATCCACCAGGGAGACACCCGTTGAAGTTTCCAAATCCGCTCCTACAGCAGGAAGTTCTAACCCTGCTGGAGAAAGGTGCCATAGAACCAGTACCGGCAGCGGAGAGGAACAAGGGTTGGTACTCCCCGTATTTTTTGATCCCCAAAAAGGACGGAAGACTGAGACCCATCTTGGACTTAAGAAGCTTGAACAAGTTCCTCAGGAAGGCCAAGTTCAAGATGGTTACTCTTTCTCAGATCCTTCAGGCCCTTCAACTCCAGGACTGGTTGGTGTCATTGGACCTCCAGGATGCTTATTTTCATCTGCCGATTCATCTCAAGCACAGAAAATACCTGAGGTTCGTTGTTGGCGGCTCACACTATCAGTTTCGAGTCCTGCCATTCGGGTTGACCTCCGCCTTGAGGGTCTACACCAAGTTAATGGAAGTGGTGGCAGCGCACCTCAGTAGAGGGGGGATTCATGTCTACCCCTACCTGGACGACTGGCTGATCAGAGCGCGCTCTGCCGAGCAAGCTCTGGATCATCTGAAAGTCACCTGCCAATTCCTCCACAAACTTGGCTTCTTCCTCAACTTAAAGAAGTCGCAAATGACACCTTCCCAGCAGCTTCAATACATAGGGGCTGTATTAGACACATCCTTGGGAAAGAGCTCGCCTCCCAAGACGAGGGCTCAAGACATTCTTCAGATGGTTTAAAAATTCCAAAATGCCCAAAATCTCCAGGCTTACGACTTTCTACGGTTGCTCGGCCTCATGGCATCCTGCATTTTTCTGGTGCCAGAGGCACGCTTGAGGATGAGATCCCTTCAATGGGCCCTAAAGACTCAGTGGTCCCAGTTCTCGGGTCAAATGACGGATCTTCTTCAGATTCCGAACAAGGTCAGACAAGACCTTCTATGGTGGACCTGTGCAGAGAACATCTTAAAGGGAGAACCCTTTTGGCAACCATAGCCGGAGGTCACAGTAGTGACGGACACCTCACTCCTGGGGTGGGGAGCACATGCCAACGATTTGACAATAAACGGTCGCTGGTCTCCATCGGAGTCCAAACTACATATCAACCTTTTGGAGCTGAGGGCAATCAGACTAGCGCTGAAGGCCTTCCTGCCATCCGTCAGGGGAAAGAATGTCCTGATAATGACGGACACCACAGTGGCCATGCATTACCTAAACAAAAGAGGAGGTGTGGGGTCACTACCCCTATGCAGAGAGGCAATGCAGCTCTGGTGTTGGGCGATTCAAGAGGGAATCTCTTTAACAGCAATTCATTTAGCCGGGGAAGAGAATATGATGGCAGATGCTCTGAGCAGGCAGAGCACAGTGTCCCACGAATGGGAATTGGCTCAGGAAGTCATTCAAGTGATCTTCGCCCTTTGGGGAACCCCTCAGGTAGACCTATTCGCAACCGGTACCAACCGAAAATGCGAAAGCTATTGCTCAAGGGAATTTCCCCTGAGAGGAGCCCTGGGGGACGCGTTCGTGGTGGAGTGGAATTTCCCACCATTGTATGCGTTCCCTCCGATTCCCGTCATTCCTCAAGTCATTAGGAGGCTGAGACCCTTTGGGAACCGCATGATCCTAATTGCCCCGGATTGGGCCAGGAGAACGTGGTATCGGGACCTTCTAGACATGTCCATCTGTCCTCCAGTACGTCTTCCTCAGAGAGAGAACCTTCTCTCTCAAATGGAGGTCAGAACACTCAACCTTCATGCTTGGTATCTGAAAGGCTGAGATACAGGGATTGGAACCTTCCAGATGATGTTATGGAGGTGTTGCTTTCGGCAAGAAGGCCAGCAACAAAGTCTCTGTACAGTTGCCGTTGGAAAAAGTTTTGCAACTGGTGCAGGGAAAAGAATGTCGATCCTTTTCTATGTTATTTTCCGGAAGTACTATCTTTCCTTCTGACCCTAGCACATAGAGGTCTGAATATCGGAACAATAAAAGGTTACCTTGCGGCGCTTTCCATCTTCAAGCGCTCATCGGAAGAATGCTCCTACTTCAAAATTCCTTTGATAACACAATTCATAAAAGGTCTCACTAATGTGTTTCCTCCTCACTCATTTCAAGTACCGATTTGGGATCTAAATTTGGTATTAAAATTCTTAATGTGTGCCCCTTTTGAGCCTATGCACACGTGTCCATTAATATTATTAACATGGAAAACAGCATTTTTAGTTGCTCTAACATCAGCAAGAAGAGTGAGCGAATTGCAGGCACTATCTTCTGGGCCACCCTATACTGTGTTCCATAAGGACAGGGTTGTGTTGAGGGCTAAACCATCATTTTTACCGAAGGTAATATCTGATTTTCATTTAAATCAGAAAATTGTTTTACCCTCATTCTATCCTCCACCTCTTCCTTCTAAGGAGGAAGAAAGACTACACAGACTGGACCCAAAAAGAGATTTAAGCTTCTACATCTCTAGGCTTTCTAGACTTAGAGTGGACAACCAGTTGTTTATAGGCTACACTGGAAGAAAGCTGGGTCAATCAGTAACAAAACAAACAATTTCGCGCTGGATCATGCTTTGCATTTCAGAATGCTACAGACTAGCACAAAAAGACCCACCTGAAGGGTTAAAAGCTCATTCCACCAGAAGCATCGCCTCTTCCACAGCCCTTCAAAGAGGTGTCCTTATAAGGTCCATTTGCGAAGCAGCAACTTGGTCTGCGCTTCACACCTTCTCAAAATTCTATAACCTGGATGCTTCCCAGTGTAGGGAGCTAACTTTTGGAAAAGCAGTGCTTTATGCTGCCATCTAAGGGCAGTTTAAAAAAATAAAAAATCTGACCTCTCCTCCAGAGGAACTATGCAAAATACTGCTTTGGGAGCCTATCTAAGATGAGGAATACGTTGGAGGACACAATCCACTCGAAGAACAAGTTAATTCTTACCTGGTAACGTTCTTTCGATTGGATGTTCCTCCAACGTATTCCTCATCACCCTCCCAACCTACCCCTCTGTAGATTTTTTCCGGGTTATTGCCATCTCAAATCTCGCAAGGCTGATACCTGTCTGCCGGCACAATCTACACAGTACAAGATCACAGATACAAAAGAGGGGAAAAAACAGAACTGAGGCCAACGGGCGCCGCGCGTGCTACTTATACACCCGATGACGTCACCCTCGACGGAGCGCCTGGAGGGACTATCGACTAGACGACATCGACGCACGGCGCCATCTGCCGGAAAAATTTCCAAAGAGCAGCAAAGCTGGATGGAATACATCTAAGATGAGGAATACGTTGGAGGAACATCCAATTGAAAGAACGTTACCAGGTAAGAAGTAACTTGTTCTACTATATTTTGATCCTCACCGCTGTACACCAGTGTTAGGCAGAATTATACGCAGTAGCCTTTGCGAACACCACACACAATTAAGGCTACAAGTGACAGTACAATTTCACCTTTGGTGCAAGCCTGTACTACACAGTTAAAGTGGTAGCAGTAGCAGAGCATCCAGACTTATCTCAAGAGTAAGTGAGCAGTATCAAATAGTTACACAAAGGACAGCAATTACTATGATTCAGGCAAACACTGACTCAAGGTTTTCAGGTAAAATAATATACATTTATTTCACTCTTCAGTTGTATAACATTACACTGTTATAAGCAGTCTAAAACTAACACTCTTAATAGAACACACCACTTCGCTTAAATTCCAGACAAGTTAAGCTCACAAAATGAAGTGGGAGCAAAATGGCACGCCAGCAATTTAAAAGGGCGGGAAAGACAAAAGTTAACAGAAATGAATCCACACAAAAGGTAAGTACTCAGAGCAAGCGAACAAGAGAGACTACAGTGATAAAATCAGATAGAAAAGGCTTAGGGCCAAAGTCAATGGTTCAAAAGTCTTTTGCTCAAGATAATACAGTTCAGGGTAGTTCGCACTAAACTTCATGGCCCGGTCCCCGGACGAGGTTGGTCAGTAGAAAAGTTAGTTCAAAGAGAAGAGAAGGACAAGGCCTCTGATTGGAGAAAGATTTCAAACACTTTCACCACGGCTGAACGAAACGCACAACCAGATTTGCACAGTACCTTAAAATGGAGAGGGGGCTGTAGCTGAGGCAGACGTTCCTGGTAGTTCCTGCAGGCTCACGGTTCCTGAAGCGACTGTCGGACTGATCAGAAGTAGGAAGACTGGAGGGCCCTGCACTACCCAGGGAATAAACCAGCAGCAGCGCCAAACAACAAATAAAAGGTGCGCTCCATAAAACCCAAGCAGGGTCCGACCTTCCTGGCTATCCGGCCCACTGTAGCTCTGTACCAGAGGAGGGGTCCTGGCTTGCAGTTTGGGTGAACTGGTTTGTCCCAGCAGCTCAAGGGAATAAGTTTCCTCGAGAATCTTCTCTGTCGTCGGATTCTGGAGATTCGGACCTGCAGCAGGGATTCACCGGGCGGTTCAGTCGTTGTAGGGGTCCTCTTCTTCCAGTTCCTCGTTGGTCCTTTTGTTGCAGTGGCAAAGACCTGCTTTTTATGCAGTTTCCCACCATTCATACAGCCTGGCTGTCAATCACACAGCAGGGTGGCTGGCCTGGCAAGGCCAGTCCCCTTAGCCAATCAGACAAGAGTACGACTTGGGTTACCAAGGGAACCCATGGCAGGGGTCCTAAAACCCCTCCCTCACATCCTGCCTACCCAGACTCTCAGGCGCCTAAAGGAGGGCTTCTGTGTGGAAGCCCGCGAAAAGGTGATGAACAAAGGGACCAAACCTGGTTTGGCACGCAGAGTAAAACACGAGAAAGACTTGTGGCGAATAAACTTGGCCCGAGCCAAAATAAAATGTATTTGGTTAAGCGGGTTTATGTTTAAGGCTAATATAATAGCCTAAAACGTTACCACGTTTATATAAGAAAATTGCGGTAGAAAAGTTAGGGTAGATACCACTGCCACCAGCCAAGTCTTAATGTAAAGAGAGCAGAACAATGCCCCAAGAGGCACAGACTAAAAGGGATAAGAATTAACCCTTTCCAATACTCCATGTAAGATGGGGTGTACTGGGTCTGTGGTTTAAAGTGACTATTGTAAAGTTAATGACAACTTTACCCTTTTCTGGGGGACTGTAGTCAGCCCCAGAAAATGGAGTCGGTGGGAAGTCTAAAAGACAACCCTGTGTCACTGCACTGAGGGTGCTGTGTAACACACATGAAAAATATGGTGCCCTGGAGTAGGTGAGGTTCCAGTGCCCAAGATCACACAAAATGTAGAAACACACATAGCAAAACACATGGAAAAGTGGGACAAAACGCTCACACTCTTACCAGGTAAAAAAATAAATCCTAGAAATCAACCATTTATGAGAATTCTCCCTAACAGTTACCACTGCCACCAGCCAACTCTTAATGAAAAGGCATTGAAACAGTGCTCCAAGAGAAACAGACAAAAAGGGATGAGAATTAACCCTTTCCAATACTCCATGTAAGATGGGTTATACTGGGTCTGTGATTTAAAGCGACTACATAAAGTTAATGGCAACTTTACATGTTTCTGGGAAACAGTAGTCAGTCCCAGAAAAATGGAGTCAGTGGGAAGTCTAAGAGACAACCCTGTGTCACTGCACTGAAGGTGCTGTGTAACACACATAAAAATGATGCTCATGGAGTAGCTGAGGCTCCAGAGCCCAAGATCACACAAATGGTAAAAACACACACAGCAAAACAGATGTAAGAGTGGGAAA
Organism: Ambystoma mexicanum; assembly: GCF_040938575.1. Taxonomy (NCBI): domain Eukaryota; kingdom Metazoa; phylum Chordata; class Amphibia; order Caudata; family Ambystomatidae; genus Ambystoma; species Ambystoma mexicanum. The sequence goes on from NC_090931.1 coordinate 376,499,351, forward strand.
AAGCCTCACACTCTCACCAGGTGAAACAAATAAACCATAGAAATCCAGCAAAGCTGCTGAGGGACCCATAAGGTAAGGGAAACCAGCCATTTATGAGAATTCTCCCTAACACACTGCTGTACACGCTTCCTCCAGTTCCCGTCACTCCTCATGTAATCCGGAGGTTGAGAAGGTTCGGGAAACACATGATCCTAATTGCTCCGGATTGGTCCAGTAGGGCGTGGGACCCGGACCTTCTGGATATGTCCATTTGTCCTCCGATGCGCCTTCCACAAAGAGAGGACCTTCTCTCGTGAGAGGAGGGTCGGGTTCCCCATCCGGAGGTCAAGACTCTCAACTTCACTCTTGCTTTCGGAAAGGCTGAGATATAAGGATTGGCACCTCCCGGATTACGTAATGGAGGTGTTGCTTTCGGCCAAAAGACCAGGAACAAAGTCTTTGTACCGTTGCCGTTGGAATAGGGTTTGCAACTGGTGCAGGGAAAAGAATGTGGATCCTTTTCTATATAAGACTCTGGATGTTTTATCCTTTATTCTATCCCTGGCTAATTTGGGCCTTCAGATAGGTACCATTAAAGGCTACTTAGCAGCGCTATCCATCTTTAAGCGCTTGTCAGAGGAATTCTCCTATTTCACAATACTACTGGTGACTCAATTCCTAAGGGGGCTCACTTATCTGTTCCCTCCATCTCCTTTCCAGGTTCCAGTTTGGGACCTTAATCTGGTTTTAAAATTGCTCATGTGTGCTCCATTTGAACCTATGTACTCATTTCCGTTAAGGTTATTAACCTTTAAACCAATTCTATTGGTAGCTCTGACATCAGCCAGTAGAGTGAGCGAGTTGCAGGCACGTTCATCCAAGCCACCCTTTACCACCTTCTACAAGGACAGGGCTGTTTTAAGGGTCAAACCCTCCTTTTTGCCCAAGATCATTTCAGACTTTCATTTAAATCAGAAAATCATCCTTCCTTCCTTCTATCCTCCTCCTCATCCTGTTGAGGAAGAGGAAAAACTCCATAGGTTAGACCCTCGGAGAGCATTAAGGTTTTACATCTCCAGAATGTCTAAATTGAGAGTTGATGACCAACTTTGTATCAGATATACAGGACATAAGCTAGGTCAGGCTGTTTCCAAACAGACCTTGTCTAGGTGAATAATTCTCACTATATCAGAAAATTACAGGCTTGCAGGTAAAGACCCTCCTGAAGGTTTAAGAGCTCAATCCACCAGGGGCATGGCTACATCTACAGCCCTTCAGAGGGGTGTATCTATAAAAATCAATTTATGAAGCGGGAACATGGTCTTCCATACACATGTTTACTAAACATTATTCCATGGATTACTCCCTTGGCTAGGATGATTCTTTTGGCAAAGCAGTCCTTCATTCTAGTCATGAAAATGTATGAAATCCAATTCTACTCCCTCCCCCAAAACATAATACTGCTTTGGGAGGCTGTCAAAGATGAGCAATACGTTGGAGGACACAATCCATTCGAAGATCAAGCTACTTACCCCTGGTAACATTCTTTTGACTGGATGTTCCTCCCACGTATTCCTCATCGCCCTTCCAACCTACCCCGCAGTAGAATTTCTTGTGCTATTACAGCTTCCGTTCCATAAAGGCGGAGTACGGTCACTCCCAGGTTTTACGGGTATCTCTGCTACAAGAGGAGGAAAAGAAAACTGAGGCCAACAGGCGGTGCACATGCTATATATGCCCTTCAATGACATTACCCTCGACGGAGGCCTTCGAGGGACATCGACTCGATGCCATCGATGCACAGCGCCCTCTGCCAAAAAATGTTTCCGTAGCAGCTGAAGCTGGAAAACATGTGTCAAAGATGAGGAATACATGGAAGGAACATCCAGGCGAAAGAATGTTACCAGTTGCAAGTTACTTGTTCTTCTAAGCAGCAGAAAATGAACTATAATTCCAAGAGTACTCGTAGCACTGGCACGTGTCAACATCTTCCTCCCGTGGGGGTAGGAGAGTTCAATATAGAAGGTTTGACATGGATCTTGCCACTTACTGGAACTCCTAAATAGTTTTGTCACCAAAGAGAATGCTTCATGTCCTTGCTTCGCTCTATTGATAGGGAAAGCCATGGAGAGACATATCTCTTCTGGATAGGTCGGCATGGCTCTTTATGCCTTCCCTATACCTTAAGTGATTCACAGGACTTTACAGAGATTTGGGTGCACCCAGAATACTACACAGATTCTCATTGCTCCAGATTCCGGATTGGCACTATCAGCTTTCTGATTTTCTCCTCTATCAAACAGAATGTTTTTTAAGATTTCTTTATGAGAAATGTTTTCGAGATGAATAGGTTGATTTTTCATCCACCCCTACCATTACTCAACTTTAAGAGCCTGGTTCCTGTGGAGCTAGTTTATGCACATCAGGAATTTTCTGCAAACATTATTATTGTTCTATGTGAAGCCAGAAAGCAGCATGTAGGTAAATTGTTACTTTAAATGTTAGATTTCCTTAATATGATCTTGATCATCATTCTTCAACATTAAATATCTCTGCAAGATTTTGCAGCACATCTTACATTTAATAAAACCAAACATTTTTTAAAACAAAATATACAAGACTCTTTACGCCTTATAGACTTTAGAGAAATGTAGGCACAGCAAAAATGTGGCATAGATTCTTATCGCTCCAGATGTGGCATTATCAGTTGTCTGATGTTCTGCTGTATCAAACAGGATGTCTCTAACACATCCTTTAAGATACATCTTCTAATAGAGATGAATAGGTTATTCTTTTACCTCTCCCTACCATTGTTCAACTTTAATAGCCTAGTTCACGAGGAGCTAGTTTATGCTCATAAGTGAATTTCTGTGACAAACATTAAAGTTATATGTGCAGCCAGAAAGCAACATGAATGTAAATTGTTACTTAAAATTTCGTTTTCCTTAATAGGATGTTGCCAATCATTGACAAACATTATATATATACACAGAAAGGAAACAGCTTCCCATCTGAAATAAAGACAGTACTCACATGAAAGTTGAAAATAATTCGGGCACACAACCAGGGTACCAGGGTACAGTGCAAATCATGACATAATTATTTAGCCCATATTAAAACCATGGCAGACAAGGCTTCCCAAGAACTGCCAAATCGCGATGCACCCCTCCCCCACACAGGGCTTCGACAGGCTTTGTATACATCAATCACATAAGAGTTTCGACCTATGCGAGTAAAGAGACTTTGACCTGAAGTGTTTGTAATACTATCCCTGTGTGATGTGTATTGTACACATGATGCTGCACGCAAAGTCCCACAGATTTCTTTTTTTTGCCATTGTGGTTGGTTGCATAATGCAGAGTTGGTAGCTTTCCTACTAAATATAGGTTGCAGTTCGACAGCCGTCTCAACAAACGATTCTTCAACATTCGGCGACTACCTTCTGATGCTTCAGCAGATGCCGTCTTCTCACGGCTGGCTGTGGCCTTCACTGGGCTTTGCCCTTTTGCAGTATAGAGAGCGGGGGGGGGGGGGCTTTTTCTACATCTATATTCTTCTTGTAGAATGCCTCTTTTAGCTTTCCTTTCAACCGGCGATGACCGCCGGATTTCCCGCCGGCGGTCATCGTGCCGAAAATTGGCAAGTTTGCCGCGGATTTTCCCCCAGCTCAGAGCTGGGGGGAAATCCGCCAAAGCCATGATCTGGCCGACCCTTAAATGCGGCGGTAATAGCGCTATCGCCGCATTTAAGGGTTATCACCAAACTCGTGATGAGGCCCTAAGTGTGTAATTATTTCCTTCCATGTGATCACGTCGAACAGCGTTGCAAGTCCTGCATGACTTTAATCGTAAAATGCTTAGAAGAAAGTTCCACTAAGCAGTGGCTGCCCACGCAATGTAGGCCGAATCCCATTCTCCCATCGCCGCTATTGTCTCGGACGAGGAAGAGCTTGGCAGCTATGGCTCCTTTCCAGAAGCCAAAGACACACAAAAGGAGTCTGTAGACTCCCGGGTGTCTATCCCCAGCCTCACCAGGCAAGCGGAAAAGCTCTGCTACGGGGAAGTCCTCTTGTGAAAAAGACACACGTGCATGTACATTAACACACAACCCCAATCCATCCTTTGACAGGATCGCCAAAAGGGGCTTCCACAGCAACTACACTTTCGTTGAAGGTTCTGTTGAAAGTTGTTGAACCTTCGCATTTAAAGCCTTCTGTGCTTCCGCACTTGCATGTAGCACATGGCTCTAAAACAAAAGAAACACATGTTGCCGTTCATAAACACCCGTCGACTACCGATTCACATACATCAAAACATCATTCAAGGTATCTTCCGAAGCATAAACATGGGGAAAATGCACAAAGGCAACACTAGCCTTCTAGCTTTTCTGTTGCTATACCAGTAACCTCCTCTAGTTATACCAAGGCTATCCCTGCATGTAAGATAACTGCAGATCCTAAAGATATTATGTTTTCCATTCCTGAAGCCCCAAACACAGGTACATGGACAAAGGAGAGATTTGAGAACACAATGGAAAGTGTGTTTAAGTTTGTCAGCTTTATGGGTAAATGTCCTATTAAACTGAAGACTCTATTTCTATTTCTCCAGACTCACTCAATCAGGATTCTCGTTAGGTTCCTCTCTGTGGTACTCGTCCCAGGGTACACACGCTAATTACCAATCCTCACAACACCTAGGTTTCAGACGAGGTAAAGGTGGAGGTAGGAGTGCAGCCTTTAGAAGCTCGCCTACAACGGCCTGTAAATGACTTACTCATCAAGGTTCCTCCCATGCATCTCCAGTAGGAGGTCAAATTATATCATTCACCCACGCATGGGAGGAAATAAGCTCGGAACAATGGGTGGTGACTACCATAGCAAACAAATACACAATAGAATTTCTTATAAAACATTGTTACCATCCGCCAAAGAACAGAAGGATGTCTCCGGAACATCAGTTCATCCTATAAGCAGAGTTAGAGACATTACCTCAGAAAGGAGCCATAGAGCTCATCCCTTTTTAGAGGTAGACAAAGTTATTTATTCAGTGTACTTTCTTGTACCCAAAAAGGACTTAACCATGCATCTTTATTAGATCTGCATACTGCAAACAAGTATGTCAAGCCACACAAATTCAGGATGACAACACTGCAGGAGGTAATCCGTCTTCTCTAGCAGGGGTATTACATGCCAACATTGGACATGAAAGATTCATATCTCATATTTCAATGTTGGAAGCACCCACTACTCACTATCAATTCAAAGTACTTTCCTTTCGGCATAGCTTCAGCGCCAAGAGTATTTACCAATGTTCTACAAGGTGTGGAAGCCCACCTTCGCAGAACATCCATTCCAATGTATACTTATCTAGATGACTGGCTAATTAGAGGAGACACACCCAAGTGTGACTACAGAATACACAAAATACAATCAACCTACTTTTCCAATTGGGGTTCTCTAAAAAAGAGACAAAATCAAGTTTAGTTCTCAATCAAGTAAAACTATTTCGAATGGATTGTCTCCTCCCATGTAGTCCTCATCTTAGATATATCCTCACCTTCAGCTTGCTGCTTTGGAATTTTTTTTTCTTCTCTTCAACAGAGGGAACTCCCTTCGAGGACGGGGCGTTGATGTCCCTCGGCGGCATCCGTCGAGCATTGATGTCATCCACTGTATAAGAGCCTCGAGAATGCCCGTTGGCTTTAGTTCCGTTTTTCCGTTAGCTTCGCTTCAGATCGTTTTCAAACAGCGCTTCAATCTTTCGTGAAAAAGAAAGCTATGCCTTCTTCTTCGAACCCTTGCACACCGAAGACAGGATTTAAAAAATGCCTGAAATGTGGAAAGAAAATTTCTTTGACCGATCCACACAAGAATTGTCTTTGGTGCCTCGGTTCCGACAATGAAATTGAAGACTGTGGTTCGTGCCATTCGATGACCCATAAGGCCTTAAAAGAACATGGAGGTAAACTGGCGGTGGGGGAGGGTTCATCGAAGTCTACTTCGAAGGGGAAAGACTCGGCGAGTCTCGAAAAAATATCGTAAAAAACATAAGTCGAGGAGTAGATCGAGAGTCTTCTTTGTCATCCAAGAAGACAAAGAAAAGACGGCATTGATCTCCCTCATCCTCCTCGACGTCTTCGGAGGAGGTGATAGCATGCCCATCAAAGCATGACTCCCTGAGTAAATGGGAAGCCTTTCGAGTTTCCATGCAAAAAATGTTTGAGAACGCGGCCCAGACCCCCTCAAAAAAGGCTAAAGAAGACCATGCCCCCGCTCACAAAAAACGTGACAGAGGAAGGTCCAAAACAAGAAAAGCTTATAAAAAGTCATCAAGGGACTCTTCCCGAACACCTTCGAAACATCATACGCCATCGAAGTCGACATCGACGCCATCGAAGACTTCGAAGGATCTTGAGTCGACAACTCCTTCGAAGGAAGTTATGTCGGGTTCAGGATCGATAACTTCGAAAGCTCCTTTGACAGTTTCCACAACTCCCTCGATGATTACATCGAAGTCATCGAAGGTTCCCTCGACGACATCGAAGGCTGTGGTTATGGCATCGGCGCCATCGACGTTTACGTCGACGCCCAAGCCTTTAATAAGGGAAAAACCCACATTACCAGAAAAGGTTTTTCAACCTGAGAGTAGACGTGATTTTTTCAGGACCATGTCATCCATCTATGAGAGAGAATCATCAGAAGAGGAAGAAGTCACCTCTGCTGGTGTTAAATTTGGCACAAGATCTGTTCCAAAGGAATCAATTAATCCTCAATCAAAAATTCAAGATTTACAAGAATTCCTACAAACATCAAGTGATCTGGACACTTCTCCAGAGTACGAATTTGACAAGCCAGACCCATCAGAGCAGGCTGATGCGTGTTACAGAAAACTCATGAATAGAGTTACAGAATTTATGGGGTGGGGTAGAAGCTCACCAGTCTGTCAGGATGATGACATGACTGATATTCTATCAGGAACACCTCAACAAGACCCCATTCTCCCTTTTCACATTGCCTTGCAGAGAAGGGTTAATTCTGCATGGGAACACCTTGAAGCCATACCGGCAGTAAATACAAAATTTGTGTCAAAATATAGACCCTGCAATTCTGATCCAGAATACCTGAGCAAACACCCAACTCCAGAAAGTCTGGTAGTACAAGCAGCCACTTCCACAAGAAATGCTGCATATCCTACAATCCCTCCACATAGGGACGATAAAAAGGTGGATGCATGGTCTAGGAAGATTTTTACATCAGGGAGTATGGCTTTGAAGTCTACTAATGTAACATGTACCTTGGCAAGGTTCACATATACCCTGTGGGACTGCATGTCAGCGGCAGCTGAACACATCCCAGAAGGTGAGGAGCGTGATGGCTTTCTAGCCATTATAAGGGATGGAAAGGAGGCTTCGGGAGAATGCCTTCAATCAGGTTTGGACACAGCTGACAGAATCAGTAGGTCCATGGCAACTAGCACGGTGCTACATAGATTTGCGTGGCTAAGAGAGTCTGGTTTTGCCACGGATGTGCAATCCAGGCTTCTTAATATGCCCTTTTTCGGCTCAAGGTTGTTTGGCAGCAAGGCAGAGGAAAGTTTGGAGAAGCTGCAGACCTCCAAAGCGGCGGCAAAATCTCTCAGTGCCGCTATAAGACAACCTCAGCAACGCCCCTACACAGGCTCATCTTCCTGGAGGGGTCGTCCTTTTCGTTATTATTCCTCAATTGGAAGAGGAAGAGGGCAGGCCAATCAGAGAGATCAAAGACAATTTCCCCGGGGGCGAGGAAAATGTGCTAGATCTGCCCCAGCAGCGGCATCTGTCCCTTCAGCCGCTGCTGCCGCAAAACCACTCTGAGGTTTTGACCCACAAGGCCCCGGTGGGAGGCAGAATCTCGCAACATCTAGAAGAATGGCAGGGCATGACTTCAGATGCTTGGGCACTGGAAACAGTATCCCAAGGGTTTTGCCTTCCTAAAGAAACCTCAGAATCACCCCCCGGGATACAACTCCGTCAAACATCCGGATCCGATCCTGTTGCAGGAAGTCTTAACCCTGCTACAGAAAGGTGGAATAGAACATGTACCTGTAGAGGAGAGGAACAAGGGTTGGTATTCCCCATATTTCCGCACTCCAAAGAAGGACGGAGGACTGAGACCCATTTTGGACTTGAGAAACTTGAACAAGTTCAAGATGGTCACACTTTTTCAGATCCTTCAGGCTCTCCAACTCCAGGATTGGTTGGTATCATTGGACCTTCAGGATGCTTACTTTCATGCGCCAATCCCTCTGAAGCACAGAAAGTACCTAAGGTTTGCGATTGGCAATTCACACTATCAGTTTCGAGTTCGGCCATTCGGGTTAACCTCCGCCCCAAGAGTTTTCACCAAGTTTATGGCGGTGGTGGCGGCGAGTCTCAGGAGAGGGGGGATTCATGTCTACCCCTATCTGGTCGTTTGGATGATCAGAGCACGTTCCCCAGAGCAAGCCTTTGTCCAAGACTTGTCACTTCCTTCACAAACTAGGGTTTTCTCTGAATTTAAAAAAGTCAAACATGATACCATCACAGAAACTCCAGTTTATCGGAGCAATCCTGGATACTTGCTCGGACAAAGCCTCGTCTCCCGAAGAGAGAGCTCACCACATTCTGCAGATGGTAACAAAATTCCAGGATTCCCAGTATCTTCCGACCTTCGATTTTCTCAGGTTGCTCGGTCTGATGGCATCCTGCATTTTTCTGGTGCCAGAAGCCAGATTGAGAATGATATCCCTTCAATGGGCTCTCAGAACTCAATTGTCCCAATTCCCAGGGGAAATGTCAGATCTCTTGCAGGTTCCAGCCCAAGTAGCACAGGATCTACAATGGTGGGCTTGCAGACATCATATCCTCAGAGGAGAATCTTTTTGGCAACCATGGCCGGAGATAACAGTAGTGACGGACGCCTTACTCACGGGGTGGCAAGCCCATACCAACGATCTGACAATCAGTGGTCGTTGGTCTCCATCGGAATCCAAACTACACATCAAGCTTTTGGAGTTGAGGGCAATAGAATAGCGCTGAAAGCCTTCCTGCCCTCTATTCGGGGAAAGAATGTTCTGATAATGACGGACAACACTGTGGCCATGTACTACCTCAACAAGAGAGGAGAAGTGGGGTCACTGCTGCTGTGCAGAGAGGCGATGCAACTCTGGTTCTGGGCAATACAAGAAGGGATCTCTCTTTCGGCAATTAATCTAGCCAGAGAGCAAAACACAGCAGCGGACGCTATGAGCAGTCAGAGCACAGTCTCCCATGAGTTGGAGATGGCTCAGGAAGTCATTCAAGAGATCTTCGCCCTTTAGGGAACCCCTCAAGTGGATCTGTTCATGACCAGTACCAACCGGAAGTGCAAGCCGTACTGCTTAAGGGAAGTTCCCCCGAGAGGAGCTCTAGGGGACTCGTTTGTGGTGGACTGGGGGTTTCCACTCCTGTATGCATTCCCTCCAGTCCTTGTGATCCCTCAAGTAATCAGGAGGTTGAGAAAGTTCAGGAAAACCATGATCCTAATTGCCCAGTGGATATGTCCATCTGCCCTCCAATACGTCTTCCAAGAAGAGAGAATCTTTTCTCGCGAGATGAACGCCATGTTCTCCATCCGGAGGTCAACACACTCAATCTTCACGCATAGCTTCTCAGAGGTTGAGATATGAGGATTGGGATCTTCCGGATGACGTGATGGAGATTTTGCTTTCGGCCAGAAGGCCAGCAACCAAATCTCTGTATCGGTGTTGTTGGAACAAGTTCAGTAACTGGTGTATAGAAAAGAATGTGGATCCATTTCAGTGTAAAATCCCCACAATTTTATCTTTTCTGTTACATTTAGCTAATCTGGGGCTCCAGGTTGGTACGTTATAGGGATACTTAGCAGCGCTACCCATTTTTAAGCACTCTTCAGAAGAAGAATCCTACTTCAAGATACCTTTAATAATTCAATTCTTAAAATGTTTAAATAATGTATTTCCACCAATACCTTTCCAGGTTCCAGTTTGGGATTTTAACTTAGTTCTAAAATTTCTCACATGTATTCCATTTGAGCCTTTACACACTTGTCTGCCAAAGGCTCCTTAATTTGAAAACAATACTCCTTGTAGCATTGACATCAGCCCGCAGGGTGAGTTGCAGTCGCTTTCTAGCGGTCCTCCTCACACTATCTTTTATAAGGAGAATGTAGTTCTTAGAGTTAAACCATCTTTTTTGCCAAAAATTGTTTTGGATTTTCATCTGTCACAGAAAATAACTTTACCTAATTTTTACCCTCCTCCTCATGCAAGCAAAGAAGAGGAGCGGCTACATAGACTAGATCCCAGAAGAGCTCTTAGTTCCTATATTTCAAGATTGGCAAAAGTACATCAGTGTAACGCTCACCTGGCTCCCACGGAGGCGCTGGTCTGGTCTGGGTTGCTGTGGCCTCTTCAAGCGTGATGCGCAGAATTGGGACCACCGATTGAACAGGACCCCCAAATCTTGCTTGTCTGGCCCGTAGGAATATCCTTCTGCAGATGAGAAAGGGGATTAACTGTCTGCTGAATAATGTGCTTGCTCCCCACTTTCCCCCTTCGTTCTCCTCTGACTTCCTCCAAAACCCCCCGGTTTAAGCTCACCTCATGGTTTGGAAGGATGAACTCTCCATCCTGCTTCTGGTGCAGGGGCGCGCGTTCGTCCAGTTACTTCACTGGTTTACAGAATGGCACTGGCAAATCCACTTGACTTTACTGAGCGATACGCCGTAAGTATGAAGATGCAAAAGTTCAAGTGTGAGCCTCCTTTTATGTTGTCTTTTTCTGTCCTTTATTTCAGGTGCAGAACAAAGGCGATGCGTTGAGGTGTTAAATCGCCGGGGGTAAAATCAGGTGAGTTAGTGATGAGGGCGACCCCTCTAAATGTCTTTATAATTCCCCAGTAATGTCTTTTGTCCTTTCCCCATAGGGGCCGGGGTGCGGTACCTGCCAGAGATGTGGCGCCGACCCGAGATGTGGAATGGCTCACCAAGAATAGCCGGTAAGTAATATGGCTGAAAATCCAGCTTTCCTCTTGTTTTCCCTTGCTCACCTTTTGTCTCTTCTTCTTCTCTCCCTTAGGTGCGGTGCAGAGATGTGGCGACCGGCACTGAGAGCCGCGATGGAGCCGGGCGGCATCTCGGGAACAGGTGAGTGAAGCGCGGCGCTGCAGCGAGCAACGCAGTGCTTTTAAATGGAAGTCTTCCTTCAGGAATGCTGGCGTGAAGATTCCGGATGCAGGTAAGAAGGTTGAAATAGTTCTTGGTTTTCACCTTTCTCTTCTCTTATTCCCTTACTTGTGTTCCAGGTTCGAGGTGGGCGTGGCTGGAGTCCAGGTGCAGGAGCAGACACGGTGAGCGTTCAGCTGCTGGGATGCAGAACAACACGAAGCACGTGTGGCTGTCCGGGTGTGGCTTAAATAGCCTTGGAAGAAGTTCCAGGTGAGTATTCTTCCACAGCCCCACCCAAGTAACAAAATAGTTCCTTCAGAAAAATAGTCCCTCCTAAGCCTCATTTGGATTGGTTCTTCATGCAGCATGGTCTGCATCAGGTGAGTGTGCAGCATGGTCTGCTTCAGGTAAGTGCACCAAACACTTCCCCTTATGAGCCTGGCGCCTATGGCACCAGGACTGATGTCCAACATGAGCCTGGCGCCAACGGCGCCAGGACAAAGTCCAAAGAGCCCCTATAAAGGGCCGCTGGGCTTTTACCCGGGGACGTGATGCCTGCTCCCGGGGGTGCTGGGCCTGGCCTGGTGCTCCGGGGGTAGGCATCATGACAATCAGTGTCATCAACTTTTTGTGGGGTACACTGGACGCAAACTGGGACTTGCAGTAACTAAACAAACCTATTGGAGTGAGGTCCTGTCATGGATAAGGGGAGTGGATGGGTTGGTGAGAACTCTGTCCCCCTGGCTGGTGTTGTTCGGTATTGAGGTTGCAGGTCATGCTAGTCGCGGCTAGATGCTGCTGGGCCCAGAAATGGAAATCACCCCGACCTCCGGGGGAGGGGGAGTGGGTAGCGAAAACACGAGCAATCTACAATATGGAGTATTTGACCCACCTGATCGATGAATCCAAATCTAACATCGAGGCCCTATGGCTGCCATTTTTTGATAAATACGGGAAAACAGCCTGAGGCATGAGTAACCTTCCGGACGGTTCTCCTGATGGGAACAACACGATTGGGGCAACCCCTTTGGAGTCGGAGGAGATTGATTGTTGCAAGACATGTGACTCTTATATGTTGAACCTTATTTTTTGTGCACCGTTTCTCTCTCGGAAGCAACCATATGCTCGCACTATATCCTCAGACGATGTGCTGGACTCTGTTGTTGTTATCTACCATTAAACCATGGCGTGGGATAAGGGGGGGTGGGTGTGGGAGGTGGGTGCTTGAGGGGAAAGTTGTGACCTCACTTTGATATATATGGATGTTTGCATTATTTTTTGAATTATGTCATAACTGTAAAATTCCAATAAAACCAAATTTTCAACAAAAAAAATATACTTGTTAGTGTGCAAAGTGTAGTGCCTGGGAGAGTCCTGTTGGGTAATGACCTGAAAACTCTTGTGGTTGTGTCAAGCACCCCCAGGCCTCCCAGTAAGAGAAAGCAGGAGCTCACTAGGTCTGCAAGGGAGAGAACCTTGAGAGGCTCTCCAGAAGAGTTGATAGAGGAAACTATCACTCCTACTCCACAGGAAATGCTCACTGGTATTTCTAAGAAAACAGAGGCAAGGCGGGAAACCCAAGACCTCCAGGAAAAAGTCAGACAGCACCCCTGTGCTACCAACAAGGACACCCCCAAGATTGTCCAAAGTCACACCCGTGACTCCTACACCTGCTGAGGCAGAGTGTGAGGTGCAACCTTGTGTGGTTGAGCCAGTATCTGAAGAATCAGATCTGGATGGAGACACTGTCTTAGTTGAAGATCTTGACCCTGTTGACCATCCTGAGCTGCAGTCTTTACTGGCAGAAGGTGGACCAACAGGGCAGACTTCAGCAACTGACAGAGAGAGTGTCCTACTCGTGAAGGTCTTCGACAACAGGCTGCTAACCAACTTGATGGGCAAGAAGTTGGGAAGCACAGGTTGAGCTGGAAAGTGTCCTCTTCTACAATGAACCGACTAAGTCTATCCCTGGGGACTGCAAAAGAATTGTAGTACCCCTTGCCAACAGACTCCAGTTCCTACAGTTAGCCCATGAGATACCTTTGGCTGGTCACTTGAGTTTCAAGAAGACCAAGGAAAGGCTCTCTCTCTACTTCTACTGGCCTAAAATGGGTTCAGAAGTTGACAAATTCTGTAGGAGCTGTCACACTTGCCAAACCTCTGACAAGAGTGGAGCCAAGAATGTAGCACCCCTGGTGCCTCTACCAGTGGTGGGAGTTCCTTTTGAGAGGGTGGGCATTGACATTGTCGGTCCCCTTGACCCTCCCACATCTTCAGGGAACAGGTTTATCCTGGTTGTAGTAGACCATGCTACAAGATACCCAGAAGCCGTACCTATGAGAACTGTTACGGCTCAGGCTGTGGCTAAGGCTCTACTTGGTATTTTTACCAGAGGAGGGTTTCCTAAGAAAGTGAAATCCGACATGGGATCCAATTTTATGTCCCACTACATGCAGGCCATGTGGTAAAACTATGGTGTCACTTACAAGTTCTCTACAACCTACCATCCACAGACAAATGGACTGGTAGAGAGGTTTAATCATACTATGAAGAGCATGATAGGTGCTTTAGAAGAACCCCTTAAGAAAAAGTGGGACCTTCTACTGCCATGCCTTCTCTTTGCATATAGAGAAGTCCCTCAGGAGGGAGTTGGTTACAGTCCCTCTGAACTTTTCTATGACCATCCAGTCAGAGGTGCATTGGCCCTCATCAAGGAGGGGTTGGAGAGTGCTCCTTCCCCCAAGCCAGTCAGAGTGACTAACTATGTGATAGGTCTCCGGAGGAGAATGTCACACATGATGGCAGAAGCAAGTGATAACTTGAAAGCAGGTCAGGCTCTGGTCAAACATTGGCATGACCAGAAGGCCAGCAGGGTTGAGTTTACTCAAGACAAGCTTGTACTAGTTATGGTGCCAACATGACAGAGGGCCTTGCAGGACAAATGGATAGGACTCTCAAAGTTGTGGGCAAACTTGGAGAGGTGAACTATTTTGTGGATTTAGGCAGACCTAAGGAGGCTCACAGAGTCTTTCACACCAACCGTTTAAAGGCTTATGTCTCAAGACCAGAAGTAGGAGCTTTGCTTCTAGCTTCAGCTCAAGAGGAAGAGGAGAGTGAACCTCTACCTGACCTCCTCAGAGGCCAGCCTTTAGATGAAAAGATAGAAGGCGTTAATCTCTCTTCTCAGCTGACTTCTGAACAACAGGAGGAGTGCAACATTATGTTGAATCAGTTTGCCTCCCTGTTTTCACTATCACCAGGCTTGACCCCTTGGGGCCGCATGATATTCTCACTGGTGACTGTTTACCTGTAAAAAGCAGAGGTTACAGAATGTCAGAACATGTGAGATCCCACATCAAAGGAGAGGTCAACAAGATGCTTATAGAGCCATCTACAAATCCATGGTCTAGTCCAGTTGTTCTAGTACCAAAGGCAGGATCCAAGGAGTTGAGATTCTGTGTGGACTACAGAGCTCTAAATGCAGTCACTAAGACTGATGTCCATCCTTTGCCAAGGACAGATGAACTGGTGGATAGAGTTGGTTCAGCCAATTACCTCAGTACTTTTGATCTAACCTCTGTCATGACCCGGCGAAATTGCCCCTTCTGGACCTCATGGTCATTGTCACGAAGGGCTTGTACTCCTTGTTCCTCCCAACATGGCCGCACCAAGTGCTGTGCTACGCACTAGCTTTCACGTCGTAGCACGTACTATAAATTGGTCACGCCCCTGCGGGTCCGCGCGTCTCAACGCTATCTTCGATAGTGACCCGACATGTGTTTGCTCTCTACATTTGCTTCCTTGATCCTCATACTTCCTTCCTTGCCTTTTTTCCTGTTCCTGGACTTCCCCCCTACATTGCTTGTTATCGCTAATCCTGGACACCCTGGAACCACGAACTTCCCGGAACTCTGAACACGCTCTGCAACCTGACGAGGCTGGGGCGAGCCTATTCAAGACCCGAACCACCACAGGAAGAGTCCTGCGGCCGAACAAGGGAGATCCCTATCATAGGTGAGACGGGGGGAGATTTATGACAGTTTGAGACGCCGAACGATCAATACGGATTCTACCATGGAGAATGCTATTCAGGACCTGATGCGCGGAATGCAAGAACTTTCCACAGAGATGCAGAATATAATGCGAGAATGCGGCGCTAAGACAGCTCGTCTTGTCACGCGACTCCGCGAACAAGGACAGCTTATTATTGGGAGGAGTGGTTGATAAATACGACGGTTCAACAAAGACCTTACGTGGATTCCTGGATTCTTGTTTGGTACATTTTACCTTTAAGCCCTACTATTTCACAACTCCTAGGGCTAAGGTGGGCTTCATAATATCGCATTTTTCCGGTAATGCCCTTACATGGGCTACTCCATTACTCAATTCAGGGGATGCTCTCCTGGATGATTATGAAGGGTTCATCGCGGAACTCAAGACCATGTTCGAACAACCAGAGCTGGTTCACAGTGCTCAAGAAAAGCTACTTGACTTCCAACAAGGATCCCAAGACATGTTGACCTATGTTACCAGATTCAAACAGCTAGCCAAAGAGGCGGACTGGCCCCTGGAAGCCAGTTTTACTTTGTTTCGCAGAGGTCTAAATGAAGAGATTAAGGACGAGCTAGCCAGGGTGGCACGTCCTAGTTCATTCCAGGCCCTCCTGGACTTGTCTATGCAAATAGACTTTAGAATCCAAGAAAGAAAGGCCGAAAAGAAAAAGAATAAAGTATCAATTCAAAGATACTCCCTAGAGAATACTACAAGGACAGAATCTGCCAAGAGTCCGAGCACTGATTCTGAACCCATGCAACTTGGAGCCTTTCGTGGACCAATTTCCCCACAGGAAAGGTTAAGATGAATACACACAGGCTTATGCATGTATTGTGCCTCGGATAAACATCTAGTTAAAGAATGTCCTCTGGCTTCTCCCCGACGCTCGGGAAACTCCAGCTCCCGATCCTAAATGGAGCAAGGTTTCGGGAGAGCGATGTTTGCTCCACATCAATTCCATCCTTGAACTCTCCTGGACAAAACAAATTGGTGATATTACAGGCCTTTTTATCGCCATCCAAGGACAAGGTCTACCCCATACTGGCCTTGGTGGATTGCGGAGCAATGGGAGTCTTCATTGATCAAGATTGGGTCAGAAGTCATAACATTCCGTATGAAGCAAGAAGTTTTTCACAGCCAGTGGAAGCGATCGACGGAAGACCTCTTTCCTCAGGACCCATAAGTCCGCAAACAAGGGAGATCCATCTTTCCATAAATCATCATCAAGAAAGAATTGTGTTTGACATTATAAAATTAGCCCATTACCCCTTGGTTTTGGGCATGCCTTGGTTACAAAGGCACAATCCATATATCAACTAGACGGCCGGATCCTTATTCCTGGGCTCGGAGTTCTGTATGAACCATTGTTTAAACCTGGATACCTCAGTCACAGCCCCTAAAGGTCCACCAAGGTGCCCGGAGACACCACTCATGGTTTCCAATATTGTACAAGTTCCAGAGATCTATCAAGGGCATGCTGATGTATTCTCTACTGCCATCGTTCAAGCCTTACCTCCACATAGACCCGAAGACTGTGCCATAGATACTGAACCCTCAGCAGTGATTCCCTTTGGCAGGATGTTTATCCTTTCAGAACCAGAAAAGAGAGCCCTCCAGGAATACCTAGACACTAATCTTGAGAATGGCACCATAAGACCTTCAAACTCACCAGCTGGTGCTTCATTGTTCTTCGTTCCTAAAAAGGATACCAAAGAACTCAGACCTTGCCTGGACTATCGGGGCCTAAATCAACACACCCTGAAAGACAGATACCCACTACCCCTGATCTCGGATATCCTTGAAAATGTGAGAAGTGCAGTGATATTCACGAAACTGGATCTCCGAGGTGCTTACCATTTGATCCGTATCCGGGAAGGAGACGAATGGAAAACAGCCTTTAGAACACCCTTTGGTCACTTTGAATACCTAGTCATGCCCTTTGGTCTGACTAATGCTCCCGCAGTCTTCCAGCGTTTTATGGATAGGGTGTTCTCTGATATGTTATTTCTCAATGTTATCGCCTACCTGGATGACATATTGATCTTCTCAAAGGATTCCTTGAAACATGAAGAACATGTAAAGGCAGTACTTCAATGTCTCCGTGAAAATCAACTCTTAGCCAAACCAGAAAAATGTTTGTTTCATGCTACATCAGTTCACTATCTGGGGTTTGTCCTTAGTTCAGAAGGAATTAGTATGGATCCTTCAAAGGTGAAGGCCATACTGGCTTGGCCCGCCCCAACATCTGTAAAGCAAATACAATCCTTCCTGGGGCTTGCCAACTTCTACCGGAAATTCATTCCCACCTTTTCCGAGATTGTTCAACCCATTGTTAATCTCCTGAAGAAAGACGTTCCATTCAACTGGTCTATACCACAAGACAAGGCATTCCAACGCTTGAAAAAAGAATTCACTCAGGCCCCCATCCTGGCCCAACCTGACATAAATCGTCCTTTTCTAGTGGAAACAGATGCCTCCAATTATGCCATAGTAACAGTTTTAAAACAAGAATCCGATGATAAGTTGGAACATCCCATTGCTTACCTTTCACGTACCCTGACTACCAGTGAGACTCACTACTCAGTTCTGGAGAAGGAGTTATTGGCCATTCGTCATGCCTTCACTGAATGGAGATATCTACTCCTGGGTGCTAAATATCCAGTTCAAGTCCGTACTGATCATCGAAATCTTCAGGTCCTACAATCCATGGAGTGCAGGAACAGTAGACAAGCTAGATGGGCCTACTTCTTTGCTCAATATCAATTTCAAATCTCACATGTTCCTGGACCGCAAAACATGATCGCCGATGCCCTTTCTCGGCGTCACGACTACGTTCCCTTGGAGGATAAGATCTATCCTAAAATGTTTCCACCTGCAATCTTTGTAGCTGAAGCGATCAATCTCCTGGAAGAAATCAGCGTACAGACTCAATCATCTGAACTCTGGAAGGACATATCCGAGAAAAATCCCTGGCGTTTGACAATCAAGGAAGGATATTTATTCAAGAACAATTCAGTGGTCATTCCGACAAAAGAACTTCAACAGAAGGTAATGAATCTATGCCATGATACTCTTCACTCCGGCCATCGAGGGGCAACCAACACCTTCCGTCTTATACAAAGACAGTTCTGGTGGCCAGGGATGAAGTCCAGTGTAGTTCAATACATGAAGACCTGTGCAATTTGTAGTCAGAACAAATACGATAATCAGAGGCCGGCGGGTCTGCTTCTACAACCTACGTTGCCTACCAGACCCTGGGAAGTTATTGCCACTGACTTCATTGTTGAATTACGACCTTCCCGAGGATATACAACCATCATGGTAACCATTGACTTGTTCACTCATCTAGCTCATTTTACACCATTGTATAAACTACCATCTTCCTCAGAACTTGCTGGAATTTTCCTGGAACATATTTTTCGTCTTCATGGCCTCCCTTCTAAGATTATTTCGGATCGGGGACCTCAATATATTTCACAATTCTGGAAACATCTCTGTCGTGTTCTAGGAATCCAACGTGCCCTTTCTTCAGGCTATCATCCACAAACCAATGGGGCAACGAAACGAGTAAATCAAACCCTGGAACAATATCTCTGTTGTTTTGCCACCAAGGTTCAAGACGATTGGTCTCTCCTTATACCTTTAGCCAAATTCTCCTACAATAACTCAGATCATTCAGCTCTCAAGATCAGCCCATTCTATTGCAGTCAAGGTTATCATCCGTCTGTTTTACCATCAGTTCTTCCAGAATCTACTCCGGTACCTACCCTTGACTCTTGTATTCAGACGCTGATCGACTTACAAAGAGAGGCCAAGGATCAGTTAGAACAGGCCCAGACTCGAACCAAAAGATATGCGGACTCTAAGAGAAGACCACAACCTTCCTATTCAGTTGGCGATCAAGTCTGGCTAGCCTCGAAACTGTTACCTCGACATCTACGACCAAACAAATTGGCTCCTCACTATTATGGTCCATTTTCTATAAAGGAGATCATCAATCCTGTCTCCTTCCGAATTAAGCTCCCAGATTCCTGGAAGAAGATACATCCAGTCTTCCATACTTCCCTGTTGAAACCCTACATTAGATCTACTCGAAAACCCTTCAAACCCACACCTGTTGTTGTGGACGACCAGTTGGAATATGAGGTGTCCAGGATATGTGATTCCAGGTATAGAAGGGGTCGATTACAATATCTGGTCGAGTGGATAGGCTACCCCCCTAGCGAGAGAACATGGGAACCAGTTTCTAATTTAAAGACCCCTCGTTTGCTCAGAAGATTCCATCTTATTCACCCAGGCAAGCCTGGAGGAACCAGTCTTCAGAGGGGGCATGCTGTCATGACCCGGCGAAATTGCCCCTTCTGGACCTCATGGTCATTGTCACGAAGGGCTTGTACTCCTTGTTCCTCCCAACATGGCCGTACCAAGCTCCGTGCTACGCACTAGCTTTCACGTCGTAGCATGTACTATAAATTGGTCAGGCCCCTGCGGGTCCGCGCCTCTCAACGCTATCTTCGATAGTGACCCGGCGTGTGTTTGCTCTCTACATTTGCTTCCTTGATCCTCATACTTCCTTCCTTGCCTTTTTTCCTGTTCCTGGACTTCCCCCCTACATTGCTTGTTATCGCTAATCTTGGACACCCTGGAACCACGAACTTCCCGGAACTCTGAACGCGCTCTGCAACCTGACGAGGTTTGGGCGAGCCTATTCAAGACCCGAACCACCACAGGAAGAGTCCTGCGGCCGAACAAGGGAGTTCCCGATCACAGGTGAGACGGGGGGAGATTTATGACAACCTCAGGCTATTGGCAAATAGCACTGACAGACCATGCCAAGGAGAAAACTGCATTCTCCACCCCAGCAGGCCTCTACCAGTTTAAGGTTATGCCTTTTGGACTATAAAAAGGCACCTGCTACATTTCAAAGGATGGTTAATCAAGTTCTGAATGGGATGGAGGACTTCTGCATGGCATACTTGGATGACATTGCAGTGTTCAGCCCTACATAGAAAGAACATATTGATAACCTGGGATATGTTTTGCAGGCTCTTGAGCAGGCCCATCTGACCTTAAAGGCAAGCAAATGTCAAATTGGTCAGAGCAAAGTGGTCTACCTTGGTCATGAGGTAGGTGGACGTGAAATAAGGCCATTGCCTAGCAATGTACAAGCTGTGCAAAACTGGGCCCCCCCCTACTACTCAAACCCAAGTGAGAGCTTTCCTAGGCCTAACTGGCTACTACAGGAATTTCATAGAGAACTATGGGCCCATAGCTTCTCCCTTGAATGTGATCTCCTCTCCAAAATTCCCTAAAAAGGTTAGATGGAATGAGGAGTGCACTCAAGCCTTTGAAAACCTGAAGAAAGCCCTTTGTCAAGCTCCAGTCCTAAGAGCTCCTGATTATCACCAACCCTTCATTGTGCAGACAGATGCCTCCAATATAGGTATAGGTGCCGTCCTTAGTCACCTGGATGAGAAAGGTAGGGAGCACCGCATTTACTTCATGAGTAGGAAACTGAAGGAACCAGAAACAAGGTGGGCAACCATAGAGCGTGAATGTTTTGCCATTGTGTGGAGTCTGAAGAGGTTTAGACCATACTTGTATGGATCTACTTTTGTGATTCAAACGACCACCAACCGTTGAGATGGTTAATGCAAATGAAAGGGGAGAATCCAAAACTTCTAAGATGGTCAATCTGCCTGCAAGGGTTTGATTTCACCATTGAGCACAGAGCAGGATGTCACCACCAAAATGCTGATGGTGTCTCTAGGATGTTTTTAATCGAATAGTTGTAGAGATTCATCCAGGAGTGGATTAAATCCTCATGTCCCTTAGTCTAGGTGTGGGGGGCGAGTGTTAGGGAGATAAATGGCTGATTTCCCTTACCTAATGAGTCCCTCAGCAGCTTTGCTGGATTTCTAGGGTTTATTTTGCTCCCACTTCATTTTGTGAGCTTAACTTGTCTGGAACTTATTGTGAGTGGTGTGGTGTATTAAGAGTGTGATTTTTAAACTGATTATAATAGTGTAATGCTATACAACTGAAAAGTGAAATAAATGTATATTAATTTACTTGAAAACCTTGAGTCCATGTTTGCCTGAATCATGGTAATTGCTGTCCTTTGTGTAACTATTTGATACTGCTCACTTACTCTTGAGATAAGTCTGGCTGCTCAGCCATCCCTACCAGCCATCCCTACCACTTTAACTGTGTAGTATAGGCTTGTACTAAAAGGTGAATTTGTACTGTCACTTGTAGTCTTAATTGTGTGTGGTGTTCCCAAAGGGTACTGCATATCATTCTGCCTAACAGTGCATCACCCTTTCTCATGGTAGCCCTGAATCATGCTCTTCCCATCTTTATCTGGTATCCAGGCTTGCAACATTATGTGTTACTACTGACTTCTGCAATTGTATTCACTCTCCCCTCTTGTTTCTCCACTCTTTTTGACTGCTTACTCTCTCTCTCTGTTCTATCCTCCTCTCTCTTTCTCCCTTTTCCTATCTCCTCCCCTCCTCCCATTACTTTCTTCTATGCACTTACTCTATCAGAATTGTCCCTGGACTTAGTATGATAGCAACCTCGTCTGTCTTCTCCCCCTTCCCCTTCCATGTTTTTTTCATCCCCCACTCCCCTCCAGCACTATCTGGAATGTTGTCAGGCCTAGTACGATAGTTGCTTGTTTTGTTCCTCCCCTCCCTTTCTGCACCCCTCTCCCTCACCTTTTGTTTTTTCCAGCTCTACCAGAAATTTCATCAGGCCTAGTACGGTAGTCACCTGTTTGTTTCCATTTCCTTCCACTCTCCCCCTCCGTTCCTTATCTATGTCTTAGCTCTTGCAATATCTGAAATGCCGTCAGGCCGAGTACGATAGTTAATTTCACATCCTTACTGTTCATGGCCTGGAAGAATGTCACTGTATTTTCACTTGTTCCCTCCCTTGCCTTGAAGCGCTTTGAAACACATTGGGCCTCATTACGAGTTTGGTGGTAGCCATGCCGTTTTTAGCGGCATGGCTACCCCCAAACTCGGGTCCGGGTCCCGAAAAATGGGAATTACCGGGCCATTCCGACCTTTGCGGGTCCGGTAATTCCCATTCGCGGGACCCGGACCCGGTACGTCCCCATTCCGATTTCAGCCCCCATAGGGCTCAATGGGAATGGGGAGAATGCTAACGTTAATGACAGGACCATTGTTAGCATCCTGCTCTGCTAGCGGGTGCCGCTCTGCACATCTGGTCTGACCAGGTATACAGGGCGGCCCCGCGAGCAGAACTCGTAATGAGGCGGTGAGCAAACAACAACGCCGGTAGCACTACCGGCGCCGTTGTTGCCTTACCGCCAGGGTCATAATGAGGCCCATTGTGTATAGGTGCTACATAAATAAACTATCATATCTTATCACCCCACAACGTCCTGGAGCTCCGGGCCGTGCTCAGAGCCCTCAGGTCTTTCCTTCCGTCCCTCAAGGGCAAGGTGGTACGGGTCTTCACCGACAATACCACCACGATGTTCTACATCCGAAAGCAGGGGGGTACCAGATTTCCAGCCCTATCCAGGGAAGAGCAGGATCTGTGGCACTGGGCCGTCACCCAGGGGATATTCCTGGTACCTTTTCATCTGACAGGAGTGAAAAACACTGTCGCCGACTCATTCAGCAGGGAGCTGTGCTCCTGCCACGAGTGGGAGCTTTGGCAGGATCAAGTGGATCTCCTATTCCGACAGTGGGGCAGTCCCCAGATTGATCTGTTCGCGACGGCGATGAACACCGAGTGCCGGTGGTTCGCCAGCAGGTTTCCCCAGCCGGGGAGCATGGGCGATGCATTCTCCTTCGCCTGGGACGGCCTGTTCCTGTATGCTTTCCCACCGTTGCCGTTGCTTCTGCGACTCATCAGTCAACTCAGACTGTCCCGGTGCAGGATGATCCTCGTCGTACATCGGTGTGGCCGAGGCAGATATGGTTCCCGGACCTTCTGGACATGTCAGTGCCCCCCCCAGTCAAACTGCCGATGGACGCAGATCTTCTCGCCAGGGAAGGAGGCACCATCCTACATCACGACCTTGGATCGCTGAACCTGCATGCTTGGCTCCTGCAGCAGTAGAGTTCGGATGCTACGACATCCCAGCAGACTGCAAGGAAGTCCTTGCAAAGGCCAGGGCATCCTCGACTCTTAAGTGCTATGGACATAAATGGAAGAGGTTCTCTTTCTGGTGCCGCGCACAGAAGATCAACCCCCTACGGTTCACGGCTCCTCAAGTGCTGCCGTACTTGCTGTTGCTGGCCAAGGCGGGGCAGGCACATGCCTCCATCAAAATCCATCTAGCGGCTATCTCCCACTACACCAGAACTCAGGGGCGGTCGTCGCTGTGGTCGCATCGCCTGGTGAAGGAGTTCATGAAAGGACTGTTCAGCTTGTTCCCGCCAGTGAAGGATCCGGCCCCAGCGTGGGAGCTCAATGTGGTGCTGACCAGGCTCATGGGTCTGCCATTTGAGCCTCTGCACTCGGCACCACTGAAGTTCCTATTGTGGAAGACAGCTTCTCTTGTGGCCATCACCTCCACACGACGAATGGGAGAGATCCAGGCCCTCTCCTGTAAGCCTCCATATCTGACATTCCACGAGACGAGGGTAGTGCTGAGGACGCACTCTTCTTTCATGCCCAAGGTGCCGTCGGACTTCCATCTCAACAAGCCCTTGGTGTTACCTATTTTCTTCCCGTCGCCTTTGTTGCCGGCTGAGAGGACTTTGCACTCGCTGGATGTGGCTAGAGCGCTGAAGTTCCACATGGACCGCACAAAGTGTTTTCAGAAGACATCACAGCTGTTTGTGAACTTTAGACCTGTGAACCAAGGGAAGGCCCTCTCGAAGGCTTCCATTTCCAGGTGGCTCTCCGGCTGCAACATGCACTGTCACCGGTTGGCAAACCGACCTTTGCTCGGCCGTCCGAGTGCCCATTCAACCAGAGCGATCGCTGCTACTACGGCGTTCCTGTCTTGTGTGCCCCTGCTGGACATCTGCAGAGCTGCTACGTGGAGGTCGACGCACACCTTCACGAGATTCTACCGCGTCGACCGGGATTCTAGGGAGGAGTCCAGAGTCGGTCAGGCAGTGCTGCGCAACCTGTTCGCTTGAAGGTGAGCCTGGGGAGGAGGTAAGAGATGCTTAATGTTGAGTTGTTGAAATGCTTAATGTTGAGACTTGCCACCTCCCGTGGTTGTGCATGTGTGTACTGCTATGTATTCTTGTATTCATGAGCATGTGAATCCATGCCAGACCTCATGCTGGAGACGGAACAAGTCACTTATCTCTCGCCTACCCCTCTGTGGCTCTTCTCTTGGTCCTACTGTCACTTTACATGCTACCAAATCTGAACATGGCTGCCAGAGGAAGGGCTTAGGTAGATGGCAGTCATTGGCTGGGGGCAGTACGATGCAGAGACCAGTGATTGGGTTAATAGTAGAAAGACAGTTCAGAAACAAAACTGAAACTGATTTTTTCCTTACCGAGGATTCCCAGCCTGACGATGGGGAATATTCTTGATCATGTGAATCCATGCCAGACCCATGCTGGAGAACAGTTACAGGTAAGTAACTTGTTCCTTACTCACTTCCTCACCCGAGAAGTGACATCGGCCTGATGGTAACCGCATTTATTGGGTATCATGGCAGCTGTCCTTCTGGCCGTACCCCTCACAAGACTCAAGCTGAGGAGATTACAGTTGCACTTCGCAGCATCGTGGAATCAGGAGTGGGGCTCCCAAGCGGTGCTTGTCAACATTCCTCATTCCCTCCACGCGGACCTCACATGGTGGTCCAGGGACTGCAAACAGCAGACGGGCAAGCCATTACGACAGCCGGCCCTGCAGGTCACCATCTCTATGGACTCCTCCCTAGAGGGCTGGGGGGCCACTCTGGACAACCACAGTGTCCATGAAGTCTGGACCCGGCAGTAGCAGGAGTCTCATATTAACTGGCTGGAGCTGAAAGCCAACTGGCTAGCTCTCAAGGCTTTCCTTCCGCTCATTGGGGGCAAGGTCATCCTTATTCAGAACGACAACTCCACCAGCATGTACTATGTCAACAAGCAGGGGAGTACCAGGACCCCTCCACTGTGCAGCCAAGCGGTCAGCATGTATGAATGGGCCCTGGAGAAGAACATCTACCTCAAGGCCGTCCACCTTCCGGGGGAGTCCACCTTGGTGTAGGACAGGCTCAGCAGACGGGGAGTGGACAATTTACGAGTGGCAATTGAACGATCAGTTGCTGCTGGAGTTCTTCAGCAGATGGGGGCATCCTCAGGTGGATCTTTTTGCCTCCTGGGAAAACAGGAAGTGCCAGCAGTTCGAGTCCTGGCAGGGGCAGTGCCCCGTCTCCCTGGGCAGCGCTTTCCAGATACAGTGGAATGGCATGACAGCATGTGCCTTCCCTCCCACACCCGTGATCCACAGAGTGATCTGCAAGATAAAGGAATCTTGTCACCTCAGCATCATTCTGATAGCTCTGTGATGGCCGGGGAGACCGTGGTTCTTGGAGCTTCTCCGCCTCTTGGACAGACAACCCATTCACCTTCCGATGGGCCCAGCTCATCTTCTGGTGCAGCAGGGGGGCAGGGTCATCCAACCAGCCCCACAGAAATTAGCCCTTGCGACATGGTTCCTGAGCAGGTCACGCTGAAGCACCTGAGCCTATCACAGGCCAACCTAGAAATCATTCAGGGCGCTAGGAGCAAGGCTATCAGGAGCCAGCACAAGAGTAAATGGACTAGGTTCTGTCACTGGGCGGACTCTAAAGAGATCGACCCCCTTACATGCATGCTGGATGATGTGCTGTCCTTCTCTGCACACCTTGCTCACACGGGCGTGCAGGTGGACATATGCTGCACCTGTTTGGCAGCCATAGGGGCCTACAAGAATTCGGAGGAGGAGGTCTTCTCCGCTTCCAACCCGATAGTCAAGAGACATTTGGCGGGCCTCTACAGGCTGTACCCGCCCATCAAAAAACCACACCCTTTGTGGGACCTCAATGTAGTGCTGGGCGCCTTGGCGCACAAGCCCTTCGAGCCAATGGCATCCACGGACATCAGCCTGGTCGCCATTAAGACAGCGTTGTTAGTGGGCCTCACCTCTGCTTGCAGAATCAGCGAGGTCCAGGCTCTGGTGGCCTCAGAACCCTATACGACTTTACACAAGGATAAAGTGGTCTTGCGGACACACCCCACGTTCCCACCTAAGGTACCCTCCGCTTTCCAGCTAAACGAGGAAATAGTCTTACCTATGTTTTTTGCTGTCCCTAAGGACGAGGCTCAGAGGGTCTTGCACTGTCTGGATTTCAGACGCGTTCTGAAATTCTATCTGGACTAGACCAAGGACTTCCGCAAGTCGGACACACTGTTTGTCACCTGCGGGGGGTCATGGCCCTGGTATCAGGTATCCAAGGCCTCAATAGCACAGTGGAGGATTTTGGCCATCAAGGAGGCCTACGAGGGCCCGCACAAGCCACTGCCAGCTAACATGCAATGCCATGTTGTCAGGGCCAATGCCACGGCCATTGCATTCCAACGGCTGGTTCCGTGGCAGGTAATAAGCAGGGCGGCCACCTGGGCCAGCCCTTCAGCTTTCTGTAAGGATTACTGTTTGGACGCCGGCTCTAAGTCAGACGTGGCTTTCGGACAGGCGGTTATAAGGAATCTGTTTTCTTAAGCAGGGTCTCCTCTCCACTCTAGGGCTAAATTCAGTTGTAATTGTCCATGCAGTATGGAGGAAAGGGTACGGCATGTAATAGTAATTAATAGTTACTCACCGTAGTGACTAACGTACTCTTAGTCACTAGTCCCCTTTCCTCCATAAGTCCCACCGTCTTCCCCCCTAATAATACTGTTGTCATAAACAATGTTAAATATTGTCGACGCGTCAATGGGGTCTGAGGAGTGGCGCCAGTGGGTGGAGTCAGGGGAGCACATGCTCCCAGGGCCGCACCCCGCTTGCCTCTAAATTTAAAGGGGAAAAAGCTTTTTTCTGGTGAAAAAGGTTGCGTCTCCCGTCCCTAGCGAGGGACGGCCATGTAGTATGGAGGAAAGGGGACTATGGACTAAGAGTACGTTAGTGACTACGGTCAGTAACTATTAATTTCCTCACATGATCAGGAGGTTGAGAACGTTTGGGAAATCTATGATCCTAAATGCTCCGGATTGGGCCAGAAGGACGTGGTACCAGGACCTTCTGGACATGTCCATCTGCCCTCCAATTAATCTTCCACAAAGAGAGGACCTTCTCTTGCAAGAGGAGGGTTGGGTTCTTCATCCAGAGGTCAAAACACTCAACCTTCATGCATGGTTTCTGAGAGGCTGAGGTACAAAGATTGGGCCCTCCCGGATGACGTAATGGAGCTCTTGCTTTCATCTGAAGGCCAGCAACAAAATCTTTGTACCACTGCCATTGAAATAAATTCTGCAGTTGGTGCAGGGATAATAATATGGACCCTTTTCTATGCAAAACACTGCAGGTGTTCTCTTTTCTGCTGCATTTGGCCAATCTGGGGCTCCAGGTTGGGACCATTAAAGGTTATTTGGCAGCGCTTTCCATCTTCAAGCACTTGTCTGAGGAAACGTCATATTTTAAAATTCCTTTGGTGATACAGTTTCTAAAGGGACTCACCAATGTGTTCCCTCCATCTCCTTTTCAGGTTCCGGTTTGGGACCTTAATCTTGTTTTAAAGTTTCTCATGTGTGCACCATTTGAACCACTCCATTCATGTCCCTTAAGACTAATAACATTCAAAACCATCCTGTTAGTAGCATTAACATCAGCCCATAGGGTCAGTGAGTTGCAGGCACTATCTTCTAAACCACCTTTTACAGTCTTTCATAAGGACAAGGTTGTCTTTTTGTACAAACCTTCATTCCTACCTAAGATTGTATCTGATTTTCATGTGGGACAAAAGATAGTATTACCTACTTTTTACCCATCACCTCATCCTGGCAAGGAATACGAGAGGCTACACAGACTTGACCCACGAATGGCTCTGAGTTTCTACATTTCAAGGATATTAAAGTTTCATTTAAATGATCAACTGTTTATAGGATACACAGGTCAAAGACTAGGACAGGCTGTAACTAAGCAAACATTGTCCAGATGGATTATTTTGGCTATTACTGAATACTATAGGCTGACCAGGAAAGACTCCCCAAAAGGCTTGAGAGCCAATTCCACATGGGGCATAGCTACTTCTTCTGCTCTGCAAAGAAGTGTTCCAATAAAAAAATGTGTGAGGCAGCCACTTGGTCTACAATTCACACTTTTACAAAGCGTTACTGCCTTGATTCCACTTTAAGTCAGGATGGAAGGTTTGGGAAAGCAGTGCTTCATTCGGTTCACAACAACCCTTGATTACAAATTCTTACTGCCACGTCCAAAAGAAACACTGTTTTGGGAGTCTATCAAAAGATGAGGAATACGCGGGAGGACATAATCCATTTGAAGAACAAGTTACTTATCCCTGGTAACGTTCTTTTGACTCATCGCCCCTCCCAGCCAACCCGCAGTAGAATTATCATGTTATTGCAGTTTACACTCCTTCAGAGTCTAGTATGGTCTAATACGCTTTAATGTGAGTAGTTCTACTATAAGAATGACACCGAAAAACAAAACTGAAGTCAATGGGTGCTGCGCGTACTATATACACCTTCGATGAAATCATCCTCGAGACGAAGGCCCTTGAAGGACATTGAGTCGACCGCATCGACGCACAGCACCCTCTGCCGAAAAGATTTTTTCCAAAGCAGCTGAAGCTGGATATTGGAATTATCAAAAGAGATGAGGAATACGTGGGAGGAACATCCAGTCGAAAGATCGTTACAAGGGGTAAGTAACTTGTTCATCTGTGTCATCAGACACTGAATTTAGCTGCATGTCTCCGTAAGTCATAGAGTTTGGACATTTAAATCTGCCTCAAAGGTGTATGAACATTGTTAAGGAGGAACAATAAACCTATCACAAGACACTGCTATTTCAAAAATGGAAACGCGTTGTCATTTGGTGTAGATCACGTAACATTAATGCTGCTGACTATACACCATCTCACATTGTTCTATATCTAATTTACCTCTTGGATTCAGGGCTAGACTTTAATTTTCTCAGAGTGCATCTAGCTGCTCTTTCTGCTTACTCCACCTCTAAAAGAAAGGTTTTTTGGTGGAAAGTACCTGTCATTAAAGCCTTTATGGAAGGGGTCAAAAGATATATTTATTTATTTATTGTTTACTTTTTAGGCTCTTAAAAAATACAGTTTCAAAGCACCCGCAGGGCAAAGGGGGTGGGGTTCAAGGGAGTGAAATACATTACATAACACAATAATTAATAAGAGCACTTGGAGGGAAAAGGAGGAAGGACAAACCTACTATGCCTTGTGAGTATTCAGAACGTGCAAGTGCAGCAAGGAAAAGGGCAGAGGGAGTAAGTGCTGGGGTGTCCGGGCTCATGGGTAAGCCACCGATGAAGTTCAGTGCTTGGGTTGTTGAGTGCTACATGGCCAAGGGCCACGTTAGGAGTAGGTGCGATCCTCCAGGGCGGAGGGTGTGCCAAGGCAAGTGCTAAGAGAAGAGAAGAGCTGGGCCGATTGGGTGTGGGAGGTCAGAGGCCCAGAGGATGCATAATGGCCCCCCAGACACCAATCACAACAACTGTGGGATTAGCAGGAAAGAGAAGGAGGAGGTGAAGAGGAAGGTCTTGATGAGCTTCTAGAATTTAAGAAAGTCCTGCTCAAGGCGCAGAGACAGGGGGAGGCTGGTCCATAGGGGGGTGCCAGCCGAGGAAAGCGATTGTCCACCTACCCTCTGTTTAGCAAAACGCTTTACACACAAAGAGTTGGTGCCATAGGAACGAAGTGGTCTACAGGGAGAGTATTTAGTAAGATAAAGTTGAAGATAGTGTAGTCCCTGGGCCCAGAGAGTTTTGTGGATGATGCAGAGGGACTTTAATTTAATCCATGCAGCAACCGGTAGCCAATGAAGACTTTTTAGGGTACGAGAGATGCAGTCCCTGGGCTTAAGGCCAGGATAAGTCTTGCTACCCTATTCTGGATTAGCTGGAGGGGTCACAGAGTGGAAAAGGGTAGATTCAAGAGGAGACTGTTGCAATAGTCAAGCCTAGAGCGAACCAGGACTCGGGTAACATCGAGCCTCTGGGGGAAAGTGAGAAAAGGTAGAATTTCTTTGAGAAGGAAGAGCTAAAAGTGGGACTTCTTGGCAATATCCTAAGTATGAGAGCAGAAGGAGAGCGAGAGGAGTCAAAGATGACTCCAAGGTTTCTGGCTACAGAAGAAGCAGCAGCAAGGGGAGGAAGGCCAGAGTGAAGGGAAGAAGGTGGGAGCAATGGTTCCAATGGGAAGTACCTCAGTTTTACAGGCGTTGAGGCAGAGATCGTTGGAGGTGCGCCAGGACTTGATGGCAGATAGGCAGTCAGGGATGATGGAGGATGCAAGTGGGTCAGCAGGAAGTTTGAAAAAGAGCTGTGTGTCATCTGCATAACACTGGAAGTTGGAGGAGAAGGAGGAGATGAAGCGTGCAAGCAGAGCAAGGTAGATGTTAAGGAGCCAAGGTGAGAGGATAGAACCCTGGGGGACACCACAGGTGGAGAAGGAAGTAGGAGAGGAGAAGGTGCCCAATATGACTTGGGAAGAGCGGTCAGTAAGGAAGGATGTCAGCTAGTCCAGTGCCCATTCCGAGATACCAAAGGTATCGTGGAGCCTTTATATGAGGATGGAATGGTCGACTGTGTCAAAGGCAGAGGAGAGATTGAGAAGGATGAGGACAGCAGGGGAGTTGGAGTCCAGAGATGCGAGAAGTTCTTCACAGGTTTTCACAAGAGCAGTCTATGTGCCTCTGGATGCTTGGAATCCAGATTGATAGCCGTGGAGACCATTATCAAGTTTGGTGTCTGAGTTGAGTTGGGGCAATGGCATTTGCTCATCAGCTTCCCCAGGAAGAGGGTAATGGAGATAGGGTGATAGTTGGCGGGGCAGGTAGGGTCCACTGAAAGGCTTTTCAGGAGTTTGTGCACAAAGGAGTGCTTAAGGGAGGAGGGGAAAGATCCAGTGTCAAAGAGTGATTGCAGAAATCAGCGAGTGCAGGGACAAGGGAGCCAATGTTATCCGTGATGGTTCTGGATTAGAAGAGACCTTCATGGAGCAGACAACGCTGGTAACTTCTTAAATTGTGACAGGGGATAAGAAGGAGAAGGAGGAGCAATGGTCAGGGTGGAGATGGGAAAGATGACCAACTTGCAAACCAGGCTTTCAATGGAAGGGTAGTGCTGGGTGGGTAAGATGGAAGCAGGAACCACCTCAGGGAAGATTAAGGCAACCCCCCCCCCACCAGTGCGGTGAGATAGAGGCTTGGAGATGATTTTGAAGCCGCCAGGGAGAACGGAGTCAAAAGCAATGACTAAGCTGGTATTGAACCATGTCTCGGTAAGAGAGAGAATGTCGAGGTCAATGTCTTCAAGAAGGAGGCAGAATGTCAGCAGAGTGTTTGTTGGCTAAGCGGGCATTAAGAGCCGCCAGATGGAGGAGGTCTCTGCCTTTGAACGTATTCGGAGGTGGTGTACAGGGGTGTGGTACACCAGCCAGAGGAGGGAGAGGGAGAATTGTAAGGGGGAGATGCAGGAGAAAGAAGGAAGTTAATGAGAGAAGGGAGAATCCGGTCTAAGAGGAGGAGGATGGGCTGTGGACCCTGAACCAGGATAGTGCCTGTGTGATAGACATTAACGAAGCAACGTGAGGATGAGAAGCCAGCCAATAGAACTTCCCACTTTGTGCCACCATTAATGGTAGAGGATGTGGAAGGAAAGAGAGAGAGTGGAGATGAGATCGGGGGTCCATAGATCAGGAGAAGGGACATAGAAGAGGATATTAGTAAAGACCTCTAAGAAAGAAGCGCTGACGTGGGTGTCTGCGATGGGAAGTCCAGGGTTTTCACTTAAGATGTCTTTTTTTGTGCTTTTTCTGCTGAACTTCGTGAGAGAGGGGGAATAGGTGATAGTGTAACAGTTAGAGAAGATAGGAGAGATGGAGAGAGCCATAGGGGTGGCAGGGGATAGTTGTGGAATGCAAGAAGAGTGGCTGCACAGCACAGTTCTAGCTAAAATCACCAGGTGGCCTAGTGGAAGTAGTCACAAAGGCAAAAATGCAATCCAGGAAGGAATAGAGTATCAAGAGATAAGAGGTGCGCAGATGTAAAAGCTACACACAGCCTAAAATCGAATTGTTTTTAAAAAAAGCGGCAAAGATGTAATGCGAGAGGCGCACAGATGTAAAAGCTACACACATCCTAAAATTGAATCGTTTTTTTTAAAAAAAGGCACAGATGCAATACAAGAGAGGTGCACAGATGTGAAAGCTACACACCGCCTAAAAATCAAATTGTTTTTAAAAAGGCACAGATGCATTGCAAGACAGGTGCACAGATGTTAAAGCTACACACAGCCTAAACATAGAATTGTTTTTTAAAAAGGCACAGATGCAGTGCAAGAGAGGTGCACATATGTTAAAGCTACACACTGCCTAAAATCAAATTGTTTTATAAAAAGGCATGATGCAATGAAAGAGAGGCACACAGATGTAAAAGGCACACACAGCCTAAATGCAGTGATAGGAGATGAGAATTATTGGTGGCAAAGAAGCCAAAGTGCAAATGCAGAGTCGAAGGGTTCAGTAGGATTGGTGGAAGTGGCAATGAAAGAGTACAGCCTTCACTCACTTCAAGTAATGCAGCAAGCGTAGATGTCCATGGATCGAATCTGGAGGCCGAGGCATAGTTTGTGGGGTGCCCTCCAGGCCCTCCTCAGACCAGACTAGCACAGACAGGGCCTTAGTTGTACCTTAGGGTATTAATTGCGGGCCTACTTCATGAAGTATGCTGCATTGCAGGACCACCGCTGCATCCTCCGTGACTTCCGGGTAATGTCTCAAGGAGGAGAATGCCCAAGAGCTCTCTCCCAGCAGGGCCTGCCTCCTGCACTGTCTGGCCAGCGAGATGTACTGTATCAGCACCCCCAGTATGGCCTGGCACCACAATAATGTGCCTCACTGTATGCCGTATTAATGGTTCCTTCTCCTCACATGCCACTGCAGCAGGTAGATGATATTTCTCCAATCAGCACCACTAATATGGCTTGGTACTGCAATAATGTGCCACACTGTATTGCGCATTTACGGTTCCTTCTCCCCACTGACCACTACAGCAGGGAAGCAAATGTTTCTCTGAGGTAGCTGATCGGCCTAGGCTGCGCAGGCAATGATAGCAGGCCACGCAGTGGGCGCCTCGCCTGCCTGCCTCCACTGCATCTCCCCTGACACGCAGGCCCTCACTTGCAACTCCGCTTGCCACAAATGTTCAGGCGCCTTAGACACACCACTTCAACCAGCCCGCGCCACCTGTTGATCCTGGCAGCCTCACAGCCGCGCATTACCCTATATATAGGGCTGTCTTCATTCCGTCGAGTTCTGGCGCTGTCACAGAGGGGAGATCGCCCATTCAGGTTGAATGTTGCAATTTAGCTAGTGTGCTGCGATCTGCGCGGTCTGCATATTCTTGCGACCCATCCCCCTGTAGGTCGCACTCCACCGTGGTCTGTGGTTACAGCGCCCCCAGGCACAAAGGTGTGTTCTCCGGGCTCAGTCTGCTCCTGTTCCCTGTGGCTGTTGTGGGAGCTCTCGCTGCTCTTCCTGGGGTCAGATCTGCACAGGGCTCGGCTACTATATGCTGTGCACCTTCCACGTCCTTCTTGCACCCTTCAGCACCTCGAATCTGGCACCTAGAAGGATTTGAACAAAGACAGGATTTGGATAGGGCGGGAGCTCACGCTCACCCTGCCAACTTCATTCCTGGTCGCTTCATGCACCCTCCAATTTCAAATCCAACTCACAGATGGGACTTGAATGTGGTCCCTACTTAATTTATGGGCCCTCCTTTAGGGCCAATGAATAAAACCAGTCTTAACTGTCCCACTCATAAAACTGCTTTTCTCGTGGCCATAACGTCTATAAGGAGGGTAAGTGAACTGCAGGCTCTCACAGTTCAAGACCCATTTGTCACCATCTATAAGGACACATTTGTTTTGTGCACACATCCATGCTTCTCTCCTAAATTCATCTCAAAATTCCATGTCAATCAGTCTATAGAACTTCCATTCTTTTTCCAAAATCCCACAAATTCAGCAGAGAGAAGCCTCCATTCACCAGATGTAAGAAGAGCTGTAATGTATTACCGAAATGAAACAAAACCACTACCGAAAACAGTTCAATTCTTTGTTTCCATTGCCACTGGAAGAGAAGGAGATCCTGTCTCTAAGTCTGCCATTTCAAAATGGATTGTTAAATGCATTCAAATGTATTATTCTCTTCCAAAGAGAATCTTACCCTTTTCGCCTAGAGCATACTCCACTTGGGGCACAGGGGTATTTTAGCTTTCATTGCAAATGTACCTTTGCAAGGCCTGGAGCTCCATTCACACCTTTACACAACATTACTGTTTAGGTACACATTCCAAGAGTGATTCACAGGTGGTCCAAATACATCTACTTTCCACTGTAACTTCAAACAATCCACCACCGTCTCCTGGTACTGCTCGCTAGTCTTTGCACACACAGCATGTGATTCAAGCAGATCCACAAGCCTCAGACGACATACACTACTTACCTTAATCTTATTTGTGATGTTGTATCTTCTTATAGTCACATGCACCCGCCCCTCCTCCCCGCTTGGAGTTGAAGGTACATAGAGGCGTTACACCTTTCTTTACTTTCTGTACTCACGCATTCACTTCATGCTCCCTCTTGTCAGAAATAAAACAATCAGAGGGAACTTGACGCGTGAAGGATCATGGGTACAACGCACGCAGATAGTATTACAAACACGCCCAGGCGACTTCCCTTTTTGAAGGTCAAAAACAAGATGTAGTACTCTGCACCTACCACTAGCTATTGGCCTATGCACAGAATCTGAATCTAAGCAGATACAATACAATTACAGTAAGTGATGTATGTCAAATATGTAAAGAGAGTGAGAATATGATATTCTCCAGCATTGGATTTTTCATGGATTCACATGCTTAGAATATTCCCCGTCGGTTCCCAGCCTGACGACGGGGAATATTCTAAGCATGTGAATCCATGAAAGATACTAACGCTGGAGAAATGGAGGTACAGGTAAGAAACTACTCCCTTCTCCAGCATTGGATCTTTTATGGATTCACATGCTAAGAATATTCCCCGTCGTCAGGCTGGGAACCGACGGGGAATATTCTAAGCATGTGAATCCATGAAAGATACCAACGCTGGAGAAATGGAGTTACAGGTAAGAAACTACTCCCTTATAGGGTGGCGAGCACCTCCCTATTTAAGATATGATCAATTTGCATTTGTTTTTGACTTTGGCTCCCTGACAAATTTGGTTGAAATTTTCAATAGAAGTGGCTGGCATTAGCCACGCCAAACTACTGGCAAAAATGTGTTCAATCTTTAAAAATATATTTAAAAAACTAAAAAGCTGTTTTTGACCTTTGCCCATTCATTTTCCTATGGAGAAAAGAGTGCTTGAAAGTACAATTGGATGAATTGTTGAAAAAATTGACAGGTGTTGTCTTCTAGATGAAAGTTAAGTTTCTACTTCCAGAATTCATTGTGATGCCCAATATGTGCTTGTTTATTATCTTCTTCTAAAGATCCACAAAACAACCTCCAAGCCTCCGTTACAACCTATGGTGACATTGAATAGCTCCCTGTTGGAAAATATGGCAAAATATAGTGTTGAAGTGCTCTTACCATTTGTTTCAGTCTTGCTTTCCAATTTACAAGACACTAAGGTCCTGATTCACAGAACATTTTCCAATGGGATTGCGCCATTATAAAATGCTTCTGTGAATCAGTCCCTAAGTACTTTCTACAAGAAAACAATACAAATTGCTTGGGAGGAGGGATACTTGTTACCCATTTTGGATGTGATCTCTCTTTATACCTTTATACAACATAATAGAATGCTAGAAGCATGTAAACATTTCTTGCAAACCCGGTCTTTGAATTACCTTAGACATACTGATATGATCTTAGAAATGATTACTTTTTGCTTCAATAACAATGTATTTTTGTTTGTCAATATGTACTATAGACAACCCTGAGAAACGGCTATCGGGACCACTTTATGCCTCACCTATGCTAATTTGACCATGGGATTGTAGGAGGAGAAAATAGTTTAGACAGCTGAGAATTTAGAGTATTCAGAGAAGATAGTCCTATAGCTATCTTTTATTGATGATCTGTTCAACATTTGGAATGGCAGGAGCCATGAATGGAGAAAGTGTGTGCCCACCTTAAATCAGAACAATCTTAATCTCCAATTTACAGAATCCCATAACTATGACACCATTGTTTTCCTACATGTGAGAGTGAAACAGGAAAATAGCATCCTCAATGCAGAGTTGTTCAGTAATGTTGGTAAGGGGGCAGCCCCAGCCCCCCAGGCGCTTTAAAGTAATGCGAGATTCATTCGAGGCACTATGGTAAGTCAGGTGAGAGGGGGGACAGTGAGAGGGACACCTTCTCGTCCAGCAGGACCCCATGGTAATATAACCAATGATAGTTTACCCATATGTTATGGTCCAAGGCGTGAGTAGCATCGCTATTTTTGCATAGATTTTAATAATCATAGGTAAATGAGTAGGTTTGCACGGTAAATGCGGAGGTACATGCACTGGGCCCAAATCCACAAGGCCACAGAAATGTTGTCATGTCCGAGCTCCCATGAGGACAGTTTGCACCCCCACCCGCCACACTGTTTATTCATTGTTCTTGAAAGTGTTGCAAATATGTGTCTTTCACCCAAGATGAATGTGCCCTACAAGGCCGCGATCAGAGGCCGTTGCTTGGTGTGCATGTTATCTCACTTTGGCCAAATCATGACCCGGCCCATTCCCGAGTGACCACAGGTTATAGCTCATATAGGTGACTGAACCCTAAGATCCCCGGATTCCATGACACCAGGTGACGTATGACCACCTGCTCTAAAGTAACTAGTCCTGAAATGTTCAAAGAAGATGGAAAGGGTGTATCATTGAAACAACAATCATGTGATTGTATTGAGAGGTGCTGAGAAGGATACATTCGAAACAAGGGCATAGGCCGTGGAGCCGAGTGGCGCGGAGTGTGTGAGTGAAATGTGTGTGTGAAGGTTAGAGTGCCCCAGAACCTCCTGTGTGTCCGGTTTAAGGCCTGCCAAGTGCACAGTATGAGTGATAAAACAAGCTGTATAGTAGGAGTATAATTAATTTGTTTTGTGACCTTCGACATAAGAAGATGATGAGCCCTGCAGCTCCCACGTGATGGAAGACGGACGGACTGGGCTGGGACCAATGAACTGCTATCCCATATTGATAAAGGCAGTACCTGTATAGCGTCCATCCAATCAACCAGCGCAGGTTTTTACTGTATGTTGTTGAGTCACTATGACGCTGTGTACATTTAAACGTTTCTGCTTCAACCCCTCTTTGGCAGAATGTTCTTAGCAGCAGAGTTCTTTGTTTTTGCTCTCCTCTGCTTGTGAGATTAAACTTGTTATTCTTACAAGATCGACTTGGGCCTTTCTTCCCTAGCGGGTTGTATTCTCTCTGGTGTGAGTGTTCATTGGCGTGCCTTCAATTGATGAACCCGGCGTGATCCGATCGCCCCCATACCTGCAGAGGCTTCCAGGCCGCTTCTCCAGAAGGAGCCACGCCCACCTATAGCGACCGGCCCTGAAAAAAGTGTGTTCTGAGTGGCTTGGCAGGAGCCATTTTAAGAAAAGTCCTCTGTGCTCTTTGAAGCGGGCGTGGCTCTGAGGAGAGTGCAGGCTGGTGTTGGAACCCCATGATGGAGAAGTCAGGTGAACACGCACATGTGAGTAGATTTTTGGGAGAGATCACAAGTAGGGGACAGATGCGTGGGGAAGTGTAAAAGGTGTGAGTACGTGGGAAATGAGGTCATTGATGTGACATGCATGAGGGTAGGGTTATTGTTGGTAAAATTTGTATTAGTGGTTGAATGGTTCTGTAAAGTATTAAGAGGTAAGGAATTATAACGTAAGCCATCATATTTGTATTTGTATTTATTTTATTTGCATAGCGCACCCAATCCGTAGGTATCTGGGTGCTTTTCTTATGGTTACATGTGTTACCATTGCATATAGTTAATACAATACAGTAGTTAGATATGTTACAGCAGTAGCATATGTTACAAAGTTATATACAAGGGGTAAAATACAAGAATAAATATGCTACATCAGGACAGGTGCAGAAGAAGGCAGTAATGTAGCAAGCAAAGCCAATTCTTACAGATCTTGCATTTTTACATTTCTTCTGAAATTAGGATAGGATGGTTCTGCTCTTAAGGTTACAGGCAGGAGGTTCAATTTTGTAGCTGCTAGAACCGGGAAGCTACTGCCCCCTGCTTTCTGAAGCTTAAATCTTGGTATTTTAAGGCTGTGTTGTTGGGATGATCTGGTTGGACGGTCTGAGACGTTCCATACGACTTTGTCGCTCAAATATTTAGGTGCTTGGTTAGCGAGCCATTTATGGGTGAGTGGGAGTATTTTAAGCACTATTCTTTTGTTGATAGACAGCCAATTTGCACTGTGTCTCAGCTCCGAGATATGGTCATATCTGGGGATGTTCAGCGCCGATCTGAGTGCATTGTTTGCAACTTTTTTAGATTTCGCTTGCTAGTTCCTTGAGTAGAGGGCATTAAAATAGGCTAATTTAGAAAGGACAAGCAATAGTAATGCAGTTGCTGTGGATAAGAAGGGCCTACATGCATTAATTTGTTTACAGGTGTAGGCTGTGGTCGAGGCAGTCGCATTAACTTCCCTAGTCAGTGTTCAAGAGGGGTCGAGGTATATGCCTAGCGTTTTTACCTCCTTAGACACTTTTATATTATTGCTGTTAATGTTAAAAGAGTCAAACTGTTTGTCTAACCTGTTGAGTCTAGTTTGAGATCCTGTAAGGAGTAACTCAGTCTTGTCGTCGTTGAGGCACAGTCCATGTTTTGCCATCCAAGTTTGTATAGTCAGGTAAATGTAATTCAGAAGTTTTGTGTCAGTGTTATAGTCGCCAGTGATAGGTGTGAGAATTTGGGTGTCATCCACATTATTAGTATAGGAGACACAGAGCTGGTCTAGATCATTGAAAGGGGGCTTAGTAAAAATATTGTAGAGCGTGGGGGAAACGCACAAGCCTTGAGGACTCCACATGTAACTGATGTAGGTTCTGCTGATGCAGTAGGTGAGAACACTCTTGTAGTTCTGTTATCCAAGAATGACTGGATTCAGGTTTTGACTTGGTCCGAGAAGTGCGCTGCAGTCGTAAGGTGGTTACATAGGACTTTATGATCTACTAAGTCGAAAGCAGCCAATAGATCAAGTAACAGGAGGAGGGCTAGGTTGCCCTTATCTTTTAAGTTATCCATTTGTGTTTTCAGATCTATCAAGGCTGTTTCTGTACCATGTCTATATCTAAAACCAGATGGATGGAGTTTTAAGAGGTTATTACTTTCCAGATGTTCCTGAATCTGCAAGTAGGCAGCCCAATCGAGGATTTTCAGCAGAAACGCCTTTAACTCATAAAGTAAGGCAAAGGTACGGCAGGGATCCCCTCCTCGGAAGGGGACGGAAGGTGGTACCACAAGGCAGAATGGTATTTTAAGGAGGTATATACCAATAAAAATTGGTCTTGTATAAGCAGTAGGCCTGGAACAAGTAGTGGTTGTTAGTGTAGTGTGTCAGTCTAGTTTATGGTAATTGGTTTCTTGGATGAAAAAGCAGGCCCTAGAAAGGGCGGTAATTGTGGGCGTCACGGTGTGGTGCTGCCCGATTTTCTGGAGCGGTGTGTGTGCTTATGGAAGGGTGAGAGAGAAGGGTGGGGGTTGATTCTCTTGTTTTTTGTTGTTACAAGCAAGCAGCAGCGTGTCCGACGCATTATAGGGATTTTGCGGGGTCAGTAAGAAATAGACATCACTAGCATGGGGGGAGGATCACCAATAGAGCACATGTCTAAGGCCCTGCCACTGTATCATGACAGGGTGGAGAAATATCATAAACAGTGGATCGCAGAGATAGGAGGAGGGTGGATGCCCTGCCCATAGCCAGGCAGAGTACGCACAACAAGAGCATTTTGGAACAGATGTCCACATTTTTGTAGCAAAATGCAAGGGGAAGCAGCTACAGAAGACAAAAGAGATTCTCGACCTCTGGCGCATGTCCGAAGACACAGAGGATCAAGGAAATGGAGTGGAGGTGCAGAGACAAAGAGATGGGAAGTGCAGAAAGGGAGAAGGAGAAGAGGGGGCATCAGTAGGGAGTAAGGGAATATATCCCTTGCCAACATATCCCACAGAAGGATACACTAATCCAAGTTATGTAACCGCTATGATTGGGGCCCCTTTTTGTGCGGTAAGGTCCCCATGCAGTGTCAGTAACACTACAGGCTACCGCCCCCCCACCTCCATATACCCACCCACCTGAAGTACCGGCATCGATGGGTTGCAGGTCTAGGGAGTTCGAAGATAGAGAGGATTACTAGTGGAACTAAAAAGGCTACAGACATCCCCAGGAACAGGAAAGGATATAAGTGTATTGAGAGAAGGATCAGGAGAGTGGAAGTCAGGGAAAGTATTGCTTAAGATGGATACTGAAGGTACAAGATGTGTGGGTGTCGAGAATGAAAGGAGTCCAGATAGGTGTATTATCCTGGGAGAGGAGAATACGGTGTTGGGAGAGAATGTTAGAGGAAGGCGATGCTGGTTTGTTCACAGAGGATCTGAGTGAAGAAGAAGGTAGAGGTGGAGAGATGATTGAAAATACCCCTCCCAAGCAGAAGGTCAATGGGCAGGGGCCAGGTTGAGAAACTGGGCTGGCCGGATGGCATTGGTAAAAAGAGGAGGAGTTGTAACGAAGGGTGTGGGAATTGGAGCAACAATGCAGATGCCCCTCATACACAAGGGGGAAGGGAGGACATAGAATGTGCCTTGTCCCCAAATGGATAAGAATAATTTAATTAAGGCCCACCCACAGCTCACTGCAGGGGGAAGCAAGTGGATATACGAATTTGAAAAACAAACCGCAAGGGTGCCCCTGGCAATAGGGGATCTTAAGAGCCTGTTGCTTGCCGTAATTGAGGATCAGGCTGGGGATATGTTGGTTAAGGCCGGATACCCGGGAGTAACATTGGGGGCAGATGTGCATGATGGCGCATCATTTATTGGAGTCAGAGCATTGGTCTGAGACGAGTTACGTAGGGCCTTTCTGGATACTTCTGATTTACAGTCTCTGATGTAGTATACCATGGGTGATGATGAGGACCGAGCGAGATTTATTTTTAAAATGCGGATGGCCGGAAATACAAAGTATAATAGTGCATGATTGTAAAAGGATTAAGGAGCGGGAGAGGGAGACAGCGCAAAGGCGTCATGGGGATAAAACGAATTTGGTGGAAAAAAAATTGGCAAAAGTGGCATTTCAGGTACCTGTGCCAATGCCAGTCAAGGTGGAAGGAACAGAGAGTACCCAGCAAGTTGTGAGTGCCACTATTGCGCCACTCTGGGCAGATGAAGGACAAGGACAATGGGGAGGGTGGCAACAGTACCCCGGCCCACAGTGGCAGCAAGCAGTGCCCCAGCGAGTAAGAGGGGGATTTAGAGGAGGAGGGCTTGGATCCAGGGGTGGTGTGTTCGGACAGTCTCAATGTTGGAATTGTTTAAGGTGGGGACATTTCACAAGGGAGTGCAGGAGCAGGTCCGTGGTGGGGTATACTTATGGGCCTCAGCAACAGGGCCCAAGGACCCCAAGGACTGGGGTACCAGCAACAGGGTCAAGAGTAC
Source organism: Ambystoma mexicanum (assembly GCF_040938575.1). Lineage (NCBI taxonomy): Eukaryota > Metazoa > Chordata > Amphibia > Caudata > Ambystomatidae > Ambystoma > Ambystoma mexicanum. The sequence continues at coordinate 376,541,475 of NC_090931.1, forward strand.
CAGAACCCGGAGTACCCACTGGGGCAATACCAAAGTTATAATCAGCAGCCCCAAGCACCGGACACACAAGCGTGGCAACCACTGCAGCAACAGCAGCGCAATGCCTCGGTAATCAGGGTACCAGGTGGGACTGCTGCTCCCTTTGGGTGAGCAGCAGTAGTAGGAGGTAACCCCTTCTCGTTCCCCCAAACGAGCACGTATTAGGACAGCCCACAGAGAGCACTTGCGTGTCCGGTCCTGTCGACGACTATCCACCCGGAAGAGGAGCCATTGATGGGTCGGAGATAGGAAATAAGCAATTCATATTCATGGTGGACTCTGGTGCATCTAAATCATGTATCATGGAAGGAAACTTTCCACTATCAAGAAAATATCTTGATGCACAGAATTCTCTGGGGCTATTTCCAAGGTTCCATACACTAAGGAGTTGGATGGAAAGGTGGGAGGGAAGGTAGTGCGGGCGCCCTTACTATATTCCGAGAGTTCCCCTGTCAATTTACTGGGTAAGGACCTGCTCAGTAAGTTAAACATGACTATGGGCCTCATTACGACCCTGGCGGTAAGTGAAAAACGATGGCGGTAAATGGTTATCGCCATCGTTTTCCGCCAGGTCCGATCATGACTCCTGACCGTAAACTACGATGCCAATAGCGGCATCGTAGTTAACGCTGCCGCTAACTGCGCTAAGGGTGCGCGCACGCGACCGCCCACACCGTACTTAGCGCCATGGCGGAAAGGTACGCAAATGCCGACCCAAGCGGACATGCACCTAACGCCATCACCGAGGCCGCTAAGTACCTTACCGCCATGGTGCAAATAACGCCATCGCGAACCAACCGTAAAGGGCCAATTCAAGTGAATGCAGCTGCCACAGGTGCACAGAAACAGCACAGGTGAAGGCAATACAGACTCAGGGGAGTACAAAAAGAGCACACCCCACCCCTACCCACACCCAGTCACACTCCACAATGATGCCAATACGACTAGCAATGTTGGGGCTGGAGGACCTGATAGCAATGCATGTGCTACTACAACAGCAACAACAACAACAACAGGCAGCACAGAGGAGACGCAGGAGGAGAAGGAGGGCAAGGCAGGCCCAGCAAGCCCCACCAGCACAGCCAGTGCCACCACGCAGGCAGCCCCCAATCCCACGCATCAGAGCCAATCCAAACAACCTCACTGCTGAGCAGATCCACACCCTGTACCGTTTGGACCGGGACACCATCACCGCCATCGTAGACATGACACACAACAACATCGTCAGCATGATAGAAAGTCCAACCGCCATCCCCCCCCTACTGAAGGTAGTGGCTGTACTCCACTTCCTGGCCACAGGCACCTACCAGCACACAGTGGGGCACCTGCATGGCATTTCACAACCATTATTCTCACGAACACTCATCCAAGTGCTCGATGCCCTCCTCAAGCACACAGACGACCACATCTCATTACCACGGACTGCCCAGGAGATTGCAAACACCAAAGTGGGTTTCCATGCACTAGCCAGCATACCCGGTTGCATTGGTGCCATCGACTGCACCCATGTGGAATTGGTGGTTCCACGTGCCATGGAGGTACCGTACCGCAACCGGAAACAGTTCCACTCTATCAACGTGCAAATGGTCTGTGACTCCAACAAGATCATCACACATTGTTGTGCCCGATTCCCCGGATCAACCCATGATTCACTGGTCCTGAGGAACTCCACAATACCACGCTACATGGAGCGACATGCAGGCCCAAGATCCTGGCTACTCGGTGAGTGCAATGTCATGGAAGTGGGCATGGGAATGACGTACCAGTGCATACTCCACCTGGCAGAAAGGGGGGGGGGATGATGCATACTCCACCTGGCAGAAAGGGGGGGGGGAAGATGCATACTCCACCTGGCAGAAAGGGGGGGGGTGATGCATACTCCACCTGGCAGAAAGCGGGGGGGATGATGCATACTCCACCTGGCTGTGAGTAACACAGAGAACGGATACAGAGGAAGGGCACTCACAATGCACAAAACCCCTCTGCATACATAGGGTGATGGCATGCAAAACAGGCCATGGCAGCAATGAGCATATACTGGTTGCATAGTGTGAATCAATTAGTGCATGTAGAAGTGAGCCAAGGTAACAGTTCCATGCCAGCCATGGTGGAACATCATGTTCCTGATCAGACAACATGACTGACACATACATTCTCGCCTACATACAGGTGATGCAGCCTATCCCCTGAAGAGGTGGCTCCTCACGCCAGTCCGGAACCCGCAGAACCAGCACGAGGAGGACTTCAACCGTGCACATACACGTACTCGTGTGGTCATAGAGCAGACATTCGGCCTCCTGAAGGCACGGTTCCGAAGCCTCAGCAGGTCTGGTGGGGCACTCCTGTATGGCCATGAGAAGGTGGCAAAGATCGTCATGGCATGTGTCATGCTGCACAATATGTGCGTCAGACGGAATGTGCCCCTGCCCCCTGACGCAGAACTGCAACCACCTGACGATGAGGATGAGGAGGGTGCAGATGGGGCGCCACCACATGGAGGAGGCGATGCACAGGAGGGGCGTGCCATGCGCCAAAGTATCATCGACCACTGCTTCTAGCACACACGGCTGGTGTTTATCGCATGGAGACTGCACTTGGGGCACTGTGTGTCTCTGGGACATGCACACTGTGGACTGTACACCAATAAAGCACACATACGCAATGAAAATGTCCACACATTTCTTTTTTTGAAAGAAAAAAGTGTATTGGAACTATGAACTGTCGTGTCACACCCCCTCCCACCTCCCCCCTGCACACCCCAATACACCCCCTCCCACCTCCCCCCTGCATACCCCAACACACCCCCTCCCACCTCCCACCTCCCCCCTGCACACCCCAACACACCCCCTCCCACCTCCCCCCTGCACACCCCAACACACCCCCTCCCACCTCCCCCCTGCACACCCCAACACACCCCCTCCCACCTCCCACCTCCCCCCTGCACACCCCAACACACCCCCTCCCACCTCCCACCTCCCCCCTGCACACCCCAACACACCCCATGTAGCTGTCAACAGATGCCTGTGACAGTGTCCACAGGCCGTCACAAGCCCCCTCTCCCGGCCCCCGGGGCACCCTTGGCTGTGGAGCGCAGGTTGCGTCCGGAACGGCGCACGGGGCTGCTCTGCGCAGAACTGGCAGTGGAGGATGTCCCTGGCTGCCCCTGTGCATGCAGCTCCTGTACTGTGTGGGTGAGGTCAGTGACCGCACGACGCAAGCCCGCAAGTTCGGCACAGATGTCCCTGGACATGGCCTGCATGGCATCCCTCAGGGTGGCAGTGCTCTGCGCCACTTCCGCCCTTAGTGTCTCCGTGGCCTGTTCAATGCTAAACCTAGCCCCCACACATTCCGCGGCATGCTCATCCAGCATTGCGGACAGTTGATGCTGCCGTTGAGTGATGTCCTCGAGGGACGGCTGGCCGTGCTGGCCCATGGCCAGTGCAGGTGGAGTGATGGAGGGGCTGGTCCCCTCCTGTGGAGTGTGGACAGGGCATGGGGTGGAAGGCCACTCCTCTGCCTCAGTGTGCCCCTGTGTGTCGCCCTCATGGGGGCTGGCGTCTGAGAAACAGGGGGAATGTAGTTGGTCAGTGGGGCTTCTGACCTCCTGCTCCATGTCCGAGTCAGAACATGCAGCTGTTGCAGCTGTCTCCCCGATGTTGCTGCTGGCCGCTGACCCCCTGCCTTCTGTGGCAGGCAATGTCGGTGGAGGTGGAGCAGCTGCTGCTGGCCTGCTGCCAACAGGGGTGCTTGCCGGTGGGACCTCCGGTATGCCTGCAGTGGGACCTGCTTGTCGTGGGGTCTGCCTCACTGCAGCTGAGGTTGAGGGTGCAGGGAGGTTGTTGTTGGACTTCGCTCTCTTCGGCGCAGGGGTGTCCTGGTCCTCTGGGTGTGATTCTGTGCCTGTGGTGGAGCAAAGGTGGGAGGGCGTTATTGATGGGTCTACGGACTTTTGAATGACAATGGTTGACATTATTTTGGCCAGTGGATGAGGCAGATTTCAGGCAGTGCCATGCAGGTTGTTTCCTTTTAGTGTGGTATGTGGATGCAGGTATGCGGGTGCCAGCAGTGTATGCAGGGTGGTGCTCGCATGTGGCTATGGGTAGTATTGATTTGTGTTGCATTTACACTCTAGGGCAACCTTGTGCTACACATGATTGGACTGCTGTGACTATGGCATGTCTTGTATGAGGCACCTACCTTCATCGCCTGATGTCGGGGCTCCCCTTTCCATCCCTCCAACGCCTTCGATGGATTCCATGCCGATGGTGGTAGCACAGATCTCCTCCCACGGTTGGAGTTTCAGGGGGGATTCCGACCCTCCACCGGTTCCCTGGGCAAGGTTGCGGTTTGCCGAGATGACGGCTCTGACCCGTATGCGCAGGTCATCCCAGCGCTTCCGGCACTGCTGTGGGGTGCGGGGTACGGTCCCCACCGCGCTGACGCGCTCAGCCACCAGGGCCCAGATGGCCTTCTTCTTCCCGATTGCTGTCCTGGTCATTTCAGGGGAGAAAACAACACCTGCGTTGTCCTGCAGGGTCTCCGCTAGCATGCAGAGTTCCTCCCGGCTGAATCGCTCCTGGCTCTGGCGGTCACATGCCTTTTTCACGGATTTTGGCATTTTCGGGAACTTGGATGGGTGGGTGTTTGGTTGGGACAGGTGTCAGGGTTGGGTCTGGTGTTGTTTGGTAGGATGGCGATGGATTGTGTTTTTAAAGATGGCCGACGGGCTGCTTCCCGTTCCGGCACGATGACGCTATTTCCGGTTTGGCCTTTTACGGCCGCCGCTAATTACGGTGGCCGTAAATTACGGTGGCCGCTACTTACGCTGGCGGAAGGGCACCTTGCTCGCTTAGCGATGCTGGTAGGGGCCTTTTCCGCCATGGCGTTAATTGCATTACCGCCATGGCGTAATGCTCGTGCGCGATGGGTCGTGATGTGGCGCTCTTTACGCCATCGTCCCACGGCGTAAACGCTCATTACGCCATGGCGGTAATGACGGGCGATTACCGCCAGGGTCGTAATGAGGCCCTATATCCTTTAGATCATAGAGTAGTGTGTTCCACGCCTGGGATGTGTGCTGTAATGGCGATGTTGATAATCCACACAATGACAAGGGAGGTGGTAGTCTGCAGGATTACCATAGACCCTGACATGTTTATCTATGATATTACGGTGCTTGTGAAGGTGGTGCCCCAGATTGCCAAGCAATGCTGGCGGGTGCTCACTTATTTTATTTTTCGCCCAGCTGTGTCGCCCGAGGTGGTGGAAGGCACAATATTATCGCTAGACCTGCAGGGTTTGTTGGTTTCGGACAGAAGGATTGTCCTATTAGGAATGGATAGGGACGGGTATGAGTGGCCCACAGTGCTCTGTGTAGACCCAATACAACAGTTAAAGGGGGTGACGGGTGACGAGCTGTTTGAGAATAACGGCAAAGAGGGGGAAATAATACTGGAGATTTGCATTCCAGGTGACATAATGATAAAGTATCGCAGAGTGCAGTGTTCTTTAATGGCAGCAGTAACTCCATCCCCGTTTTTCAATGAAGATTTACAGCATGTGCCTTCACAGTTGTGGGCTACAAATGCACATGATGTAGGGTTATTGAAAGATGTAACACCTGTGCGTATAACCGTGAAAGCCACTGCAGTGCTGCCAAGGGTATGACGAAATCCACTGTCATGAGAGGCAGAGGAGGGCATTTGAAAAACAATACAGGCCCTTCTGGTCCAGGGGATTATCGTGCCATCTACGTCCCTGTTTAACACAGCAAGATATCCTGTTAAAATATCAATGTGGGTAATTGGAGAATGATCCAGGACTTGCGCCCCCTAAATGATGTGGTGCAGAAAGAATTTCCGGTAGTTCCGAATCCTGTGACAAATTTATGTAGCATTCCTAAAGAAACCACATATTTTACTGTAGTGGATTTGAAAAATGCATTCTTCTCGATTCCACTCCATCCGGAGTTGAGGTACCTTACGTCACTTACTCAGGGCCAAATGCGGTTCGAACACACTAGATTACCTCAGGGGTACTGTGAGAGCCCAAGCATATTTAACAGAATACTGCATGCCGATCTTGTGAACATTCAGGTGCCTAGCACAATTATCCAGTACGTGGACGATCTGTTAGTGTGTAGTGACAGTGAACAGCATTGCCGAAGGGAGTCCACTGCACTCCTGCCACTGTTGGCCTGTACGGGGTATATGGTCGATAAGGCTAAATTACAATATTGCCAGCACAAATTAATCTATTTGGGGCAGTTCATATCGGCGAATGGAAAAAGATACTACCCAACAGAACAGCGTCAGTACGTGCCACCCCGAGACCCACCTCAATTAAATAAATGCAGATGTTTCAGGGCCTGTGTAACTACTGCATGGCCTGGATTCTAGATTACGCGGCATAGACAAGGCTACTTTTACAGGCCCTGAAGGAGGTAGAAAAAACAAAGAACCACAAGTTATAGTGGACGGCAGAAATGATCAAACAGTTTGACGACTTAAAAGACGTCATTAGTTCAGCACCGTACTGGCCACCCCGGATTCTCACATTCGGATGGTCCAATTAAGATCGCAGTGTTGAACTCTTGGTGCTCATCGAAGCACTGAGACTGTCACGAGGGTGCCATGTCACAATTTATTCTGACTCGGGATACTTTACGACAACGGTACACACTGGTTTCTCCCATTGGAAGACGAGGGATTTTGCAGGGTGAATGGAACCCCAGTGCAGCATGCAGTGCTGTTAGAGATGCTGATAGAAGCGTTATCACAGCCATCTGTTGTGGCAGTCGTCAAGTGTGCCGCCCATACTTACGGGACAGAGGAAATCTCAAGGGGGAATTCAGCTGTCGATTCGGCAGGCAAAATGGTGGTGTATCTGTCAAATGAAATATCCATTGAGTACGTTGTGACTGCCCCACCGACAGACAAGCGTTCAGTGCCTTACATCGCATTGCCCATCTCCCAAATTATCGAACTACATGGAAGGGCGCTTGAGAGGGAGAAGGATTTGTGGTTGCGGAGAGGGTCTAAGCAATCTCTGACAGATATGTTATGGAGGCAAGAGAACTCTGGGAAGACAGTGATGCCCCAGGAACCTTTAGCAGTAGCATTTGAACAATTGCACTGCCCTTCTCACAGTTCGAAACAACACTTAGCTGCAGACATACAGGAGGATTGGTTCATACCAAACATCCGAAAGAGCATTACAGACATGGTCATCCATTGCACCACATGTCAAAGCTTTAGTACAGGATGACGCTATGAACGTTGCCGGGCACCTTGCCACGCCCTACTGGGCCATTCTGTGAATTACACATAGACTATGCGGATATGGGTGAGCATTGTAATGGATCTAGGTACCTCATTGTGGTGGTCTGTCCTTTCTCAAGGAGGGTGGAAGCATGGCTGTGTGCACATCCGTACACCAAGTGTGCTGCAAGGTTTCTATTGCAGGAGGTTTTCCCGCGCTGGGGTGTGTACGAGGTTTTTAGATCAGACAATGGCACACATTTCTTTAATGCATTATTCTAAAACGTTACAGCACTTCTTGGCATCAAACATCGGATGTGTTCAATTTATCACCCACAGGCCAACGGTATTGTGGAGAGAATAAATGGCCCCATCAAGAGCAAGTTATTTAAATTGTGCACCACATTGAAGAAAAACTGGGTGTACTGTCTGCCCCTGTCAATTTTTATTTTATGCATGCAACCAAGTAAAGGCCATCATCCGTCACCTCACAAGGTGGCTACTGGCCGGCGTATGCATACCCTCATATCCCCTGTGAGAAGGGTTTCTGATGCACACAGGATTGCAGCAGTGTTAGGAGAGGAATTCAGGGAATATTTGACAACACTAAATCGGGACATTAAATGTGTCTCACAGCAGATTGCACCTCCCAGGATCGTGACTTCAGAGACGCCCGATGCTGCACAGACAACGGGGACAGATCCTGAGTATATAACGACCCGACCACTGCTGCCAAGGGATTATATATATGTTTGCAATTATGTGCGCCGGTGGAACAATCCTCAGTTCCAAGGAGTGTACGAGGTGGTGTTTTGTACCCCGCTCGCAGTCAAAGTGAAAGAGTTGCGCTACTGGGTCCACCTCTCTGACGTTTGTAGGTAGTGCATCGATTGTCTTAAAACAAAGGGTAACAGCACTTGTACCCCGATTATCTCACTAGCCTGTCCAGAGGAGGTACGGGTGCAATGGCACATCTGAGTGGCAGGCCAAAGCTCAGCTGCTAGCTCTGCAATTTTCTTTTTCTGGGAGCGCTTTTTTTTCTCTCTCTTTCTCCCGTTCCCTCTCTCTCTCTTCTCTCTCTCTCTCTCTCTCTCTCTCTCTCTCTCTCTCTCTCTCTCTCTCTCTCTCTCGCTCTCTCTCTCTCTTTCTATCTCTTGCCCCCTCTCATCTCATTTTCCTTTATATACAGTGTATGTCGTGTACGTTTTCCCCTTTTTCTTTGTCTTGTGTGTCTGTGCTTCTATTTCAGGAAAGAAAAAGATGGACGTGACTAATGTACATAGTGTGTTAAGTAGGAACCTGAGGTGCCGAGACACGAAAGAGAGATTGTGGGCATGTATCTATTATGGTGGGTCACTACTTGCTGGAGTATTGTGTGTGATATTGCTAGTACTACTGGGAGTGTATTGTGGAGGGTTTTATAGGGGGAGGTCCTATAAAGGGGGGAATGAGGAAAATAGGATTGTATATTATCCAAATGGAACGATACATATAAATGTTAATAGAACGAGTGGAGTTACATGTATTAGTACTAATGTGAACACTAATAACAAGAACAGAAATTGATTTAATGACTCCAATATGCTGGTTATGTCTCTGAAGGAACCAGAGAACAGGTTGTTTACAATAGGTAGGTGATTGTCTGCCACTATGGAAAGGTATAAAGGGTAATTCGAATGGATTGTGTCCTCCAACGTATTCCTCATCTTAGATATTCTGATCGTCCAGCTTTGCTGCCTGGAAAAAAAAAATCACCAGAGGGCGATGTGCTCGAGGTCGCGCGTCGATGTCCCTCGAGGGCTGCCGTCGAGAGTCAACATCATCCGTAGTAATAAGGGCTCGAGCCGCGCCCGTTGGCTTCAGTTCTGTTTTTCCGATAGCTAACTGATTCGTGTAACGAAAACAGTGCTTTGGTTTGTGCGAAATGTCTTCCTCGTCGAATCCTTCCACGCACAAAACTGGCTTTAAGAAATGTCAGAAGTGCGGGAAGAAGATGTGGATCACTGACCCCCATCGAAATTGCCTTTGGTGTTTGGCCCCGGACCATCCGGTCGACGAGTGTGGTTCCTGTCAGGCTATGACCAACAAGGCTCGTAAGGAAGGTAGAGGTAAACTGGCGGTGGGGGAGGAATCTTCGAAGTCTTCTTCAAGAAAGGTAAAAGATTTGAGAGAATCGAGTGAAAAATCTCGTCGTAGGTCGAGGAAATCGAGATCAAGAAGTCGTTCAAGGAAATCTTCCTCTTCTCTGTCGAAAAAAAAATCGAAGAAAAGACGACACCGATCTCCTTCGTCCTCTCCCTCGTCGGCTGATGCTAGGGTCATCCCATACCCTTCAAAACATGATTCCCCAAAAAATGGGATGCCTTTAGGGCTTTGTTAGGGAGAATTCTCATTTTATGGCTAATTTCCCTCACCTAGTGAGTCCCCCAGCAGCTTTGCTGGATTTCTGGAGTTTATTTGTTTAACTTGGTAAGAGAGCTTCCCCCACTCTTACCCATGTTTTGCCATGTGTCTTCTACCTGTTTTTGTGATTGTGGACTCTGGAGTACACCACTTCAGTAGTCCCCTTCTTTTGTGTGTTACACAGCACCTTCAGTGCAGTGACACAGGGTTGTCTTTTAGACTTCCCACCGACTCCATTTCTGAGGCTGACTACAGTCCCCCAGAAAAGGGTAAAGTTGCCATTAACTTTACTTAGTCATTTAACCACAGATCCAGTACACCCCATCTTACATGGAGTACTGGAAAGGGTAACTCTGTATCCCTTTTTATCTGTACCTCCTAGAGCATTGTTTCGCTCTTTTAACATTTAGACTTGGCTGGTGGCAGTGGTATCTATCATAACTTTTCTACCGCAATCATATTATATGAACGTGGTATTGTTTTAGGCTATTATATTAGCCTCGAACATAAACCCGCTTCACCAAATACTTTTTCTTTTGGCTCCGGTCGGGTTTATTCGCCATTTCTTTTTGTTAAAGTCCTTCTTGTGTTTTACTTTGCGCGGCAAACCAGCTTTGCCTCCTTTGTTCACTGTCTTTTGGCAGGCTTCTGCCAAGAAGCCCTCCTCCAGGCGCCTGGGTGTCTAGGTGGGCTGAATGTGAGGGAGGGGCGTAGTCACCCCCTGCACAGGGTATCCTAGGAAACCCAAGTTGCACTTTGCCATGGTTGGCTGAGGTGGTTGTCCGGGCTGGACAACCCCCCTGCTGCGTTATTGACAGCCAGGCTTTGTGAATGAGGGATTTTCACATAAAAGTCTGGTCTCTTTGGGCTAGAAGTCAGAGTCACCACTGGAACTACAAGGAACCGAAGAGAAGCGGAGAAGAAGACGGCTGCTGCAACTACCCCGTCCAGGTGAAGCCCTGCTGCAGTCCTGAGCTATCTACCCTTCGACGACCAGAGAAGATCCAGTCCGGAGTCTTCTTCCCTTGAGCCTGGTGGGGATAACCAGCTCATCTTCCACAGCCAGAGGATCCTGTTTGTGGTCGAAATCGCTGCACACTGCTGTAGTGGTCCGGGTAGCCATCAGAAGAGCCTCTCCTGTTTTTTTAAGGAGCGCACCTTTTATTCACTGTCGCTGCTGCCAGCTTCATCCCTGTGTGGTGTAGACCACTCCAGACGTCCTCCTTCGCACCGAAGCTCCAGGAACCGTGGGTCTGCAGGAAACCAACAGGAACAAATGCCGTGGCACCAGCTTCTTCATTGAATAAGGTACTGTGTTCTGCTTGAGGAATTAGGGTGAATCCCTTTTCTTCGCCTCCAAGGCTTGCCCTTGTTTTCCCTCCTTCTTATAACTTTTTCTTCCTCTGTTGACAATATCTAAGTACTCTTGGCAACGTTAAATCTTGAACTGTCCGACTGTGTGATCCTCGACAACAGGAACCCGGTTCCACTTGACACTTGCTCCGGCCTATTGACTCTTGAATTCCGTCAGATAGTGTTTGCTGATTCTGTCTGCCTTGACAAAAGTATTGCCTATGATTTTTGCCCCCAACTCTCTCTGGTGAACTCAGGTGCTTAGTGTGTTTTTGCCCCGATAACATTTCTTGCCGCATATCCGCGTTTCTTTAGCAAGACCAAACTGTCATTACTGTCAAAAAGTGATCGCAAGTTTATTCCCGGTAACGTCTTTTGTTTCGCAACACCGGTCCGTTAAAGCACAGGGTACTTACCTTGAGTTAGAGTGTACCAAAGTGAATTGGTTGGTTGTAGTATATTTTACGTGTGGTTTTGAATTAATAGAAGTGTTGTGTTAATAACAAATGGTTTAAAAATAAATGTACTTATATTTTTTACCTGAAACCTTGAGTCAGTGTTTGCTTGAGTCACAGTAATTGTGGTCCCTTTGTGTAATCTCTGCTACTGCTCATATACTCTTGAGATAAGCCTGGCTGCTCCGCTACTGCTACCACTTTAACATAGTAGTACAGGCTTGTACCAAAGGTAAAACTTGTATTGCCACATGTGGTCTTAATTGTGTGTAGTGGTCCCTAAGGGCACTGCACAGGATTCTGCCTAACAGGCTTCAATGATGAACATTTTCGAGAATGTGGCCCAGACCCCCTTGTAAAAGCCGTGTGGAGACCATGCCCCATCTTACTCCAAAAGTGACACGGGGAGGTCAAAGACCAGATGCGCGAAATCCGACAACAAGTCGTCGAGGGTGTCGTCGGAAGACATTTCCCTGACACCTCGTAAAGAAAGACCAAACCTTCAGGTGCATAAATCGGAGGTGTCCACTAACAAGATGGCCCCGGGAATCCGACCTCCATCGAAGTGGATGTCGAAGGATACTTCAACGCATCTATTGAAAGCGCTCTCGAAGCCGACTTCGAAGATGGCGCTGACACCTTCCGCAACAGTATCGAAGGCTCCTTCGACATTGTCGAAGCCAGCAACGATGACGTTGACACCTTCTACGCCATTGTCGAGGCCATCTTTAATTCCGGCGCCAAAATTGACACCTTTGTCGAAGCCGAGGCCGATGCCTATTGAGTCACCCAGAAAAATATACCAGCTATAAACTAGACAAGTCTTTTTCAGGTCTATGTCGTCCATTTTTGAGGAGCATTCCTCTGAAAAGGACATTACTCCAGCTGGAGTGAAATTTGGGACTATAGCTGTCCCTGAAGAATTAATAGTTCCTAGATCTAAGATGGCTGACCTGTATGAATGCCTACAAACAGCCAGTGGCCTGGATACTTCTCCTGAAGTAGATGTTGATAACCCAGACCATGCAGACCATGCAGACTCTCAGTACAGAAATTTGATGAACAGAGTCATTGAGTTTATGGGATTGAAATCTAGTTCCCCTAATTTTGATCAAGATGACATGAAGAACATCTTTAATGAGGGTCCTCAAAAGGACCCTGTCCACCCTTTCATAAAGCTTTACAAAAACGGGTCATGGTCACATGGGAAGCCCCAGATTCTGGCCCAGCTGTAAATAAAAAATGTGTAGGGAAGTACAGGCCTTCCTCTTCTGACCCAGAATACCTAGCAAAACATCACTTGCCTGAGAGCTTTGTGGTGCAGGCAGCCACATCTAGTAGGCATTCGGCCTACCCTTCGATCCCCCCGGGATAGGGACGACAAAGGGGTTGATATCTTGGCCCGGAAGGTTTTTTCTTCGGGCAGTATGGCCTTCAAATCGATGAATGTGACTTGCACCCTTGCAAGGTTCACTCACACCCTGTGGGATTGTATGACGGCAGCGGCTGAACACATTCCTGAAGGCGAGTAACGGGAAGGTTTCCTTGCAATTGTAAAAGATGGAAAGGAGGCTATGGGGAATGCCTCCAATCAGGATTGGACACTGCTGACAGCATAAGCAGGTTCATGGCGTCTAGCACAGTCCTGTGCAGATTTGCAAGGCTGAGGAAGTCGGGTTTTGCACCGGATGTGCAATCCAGATTACTCAATATGCCATTTGATGCTTTGAGGTTGTTTGGCAGCAAGGCGGACGAAAGTTTAGAAAAGCAGCAGACGTCAAAAGCGACGGCTCAATCACTTAGTGCCTCAATAAGACAGCCTCAACAACAGTCCTACTCAGGGTCATCTTCCTGGAGGAACCGTCGTTTTTGGTTTTACTTCTCATTTGGGAGAGGGAACGGGCAGGCCAATCAAAAGGGACAACAAAGAAAATGTCCTTGTGGTGGAAGAGGAAAGAGTGTTAGTTCAGCCCCAGCAGCGGCAACTGTCCCCTCAGCCACTGCTGCAGCTGCTGCAAAGCCACTCTGAGGCCTTGATCCACAAGACCCCAGAGACCCCAGTGAGAGGCATGATCATTCGGTATCTGAACGAATGGCGGGGCATTACTTCAGCTGCCTGGGCACTAGAAACAGTGGCCCATGGTTACTGCCTTCCTTTTCAACAAAGGCCTCCAGACCATCCACCTGGAGCAAGCTGTATCAAAATTCCAGACCCACTGCTTGTGCAGGAGATTGTAACCCTGCTAGAGAAAGCTGCACTAGAACATGTACCTGTAACGGAGAGGAACAAGGGTTGGCACTCCCCTTATTTTCTCATTCCCAAGGAGGACGGAGGATTGAGACCCATCTTGGACTTAAGAAATTTGAACAAATTCCTCAGGAAGGACAAGTTCAAGATGGTGACCCTTTCTCAGATCCTTCAGGCTCTCCAACTCCAAGACTGGTTGGTTTCATTGGACCTTCAGGGTGCTTACTTTCATGTGCCGATCCATCTCAAGCACAGAAAGTACCTGAGGTTCGCGATTTGCAGTTCGCTGTTTCCAGTTCTGCCATTTGGGCTGAACTCCGCCCGAGGGTTGTCTCCAAGCTGATGGCTGTGATGGCAGCGAGTCTCAGGAGAGGGGGGATTGGCTAATCATGCCAAGTTCACCCGAACGAGCCTGGTAACATCTGACCATGACCTGCTACTTCTTGCACAGACTGGGCTTCTCCCTCAATTACAAGAAGTCACAAATGATTCCACTCCAAAAGCTCCAATTCATCGGAGCAGTCCTGGATACTTCCTCGGGCAAAGCCTTGACTCCCGAGGAGAGAGCTCACCACATTCTGCAGATGGTAACAAAGTTCCAGAATGCCCAGCATCTACCGGCCTTTGATTATCTGAGGTTGCTCGGCCTCACGGCATCCTACATTTTTCTGGTGCCAGAGGCCAGATTGAGAATGAGATCCCTTCAATGGGCCCTCAGGACTCAATGGTCCCAATGTTCGGGGAAAATGTCAGATCTCCTGCAAGTCCCGGCCAGAGTGGCTCAGGATCTTCTATGGTGTGCTTGCAAGGAAAATATCCTCAAGGCAGAATCTTTTTGGCAACCATGGCCGGAGATAACAGTAGTGACGGACGCCTCACTCACAGGGTGGGGAGCTGATACCAATGATCTGACAATCAGCGGTCGTTGGTCTCCATCTGAGTCCAAACTACACATCAACCTTTTGGAGCTGAGGGCAATCAGACTGGCGCTGAAGGCCTTTCTGCCCTCTGTACGTAGAAAGAATGTCCTGATAATGACGGACAACACAGTGGCCATGTACTACCTCAACAAGAGAGGGGGCATAGGGTCTCTATCTCTGTGCAGAGAGGCAATGGAGCTCTGGTTCTGGGCAATGCAAGAAGGAATCAGCAATTCACCTAGCCGGAGAGCAGAACATGGCAGCGGACGCTCTGAGTAGGCAGAGCACAGTTTCTTATGAATGGGAACTAGCTAAGGAAGTCCTTCAAGATATCTTTGCCCTTTGGGGAACCCCTCAAGTGGATCCGTTCGCGACCAGTGTCAACAGGAAGTGCAAATGGTACTGCTCAAGGGAATTTCCTCCGAGAGGAGCTCTAGGGGACGCGTTTGTGGTGGGCTGGGAATGTCCACTCCTATACGCGTTTCCTCCAGTCCCCGTGATTTCTCATGTAATCAGGAGGTTGAGAAAATTCAGGGAATCCATGATCCTGATTGCCCCGGATTGGGCCAGGAGGACATGGTACCCGGACCTTCTGGACATGTCGATCTGCCCTCCAATACGTCTTCCCCAAAGAGAGGATCTTCTCTCGCAAGAGGAAGGTCGGGTTCTCCATCCAGAGATCAAGACACTCGGCCTTCACGCGTGGTTTCTGAGGGGCTAAAATATAAGGATTGGGACCTCCCGGATGACGTAATGGAGATTTTGCTTTCGGTCAGAAGGCCAGGAACAAAATCCTTGTACCGGTGTCGTCGGAACAAGTTCAATAACTGGTATAAGGATAATAATGTGGATCCATTCTTATGTAATACTCCTACAGTACTTTCCTTCCTTTTACACTTGGCCAATTTGCGGCTCCAAGTTGGTACAATAAAAGGATATTTAGAAGCGCTACCTATTTTTAAGAGCTCCTTAGAAGATGCGTCTTACTTCAAAATGCCCTTGGTTATTCAGTTCCTAAAACGACTCACAAATGTGTACCCTCCAACCCCTTTTCAGGTAACCATCAGGGATTTAAATTTAGTTTTAAAATTCCTTACATGTATTCCATTTAAGCCCTTACATTCTTTCCCGTTAAGGCTCCTTACTTTGAAAAGAATTCTGCTAGCGGAAATTACATCATCCTGCAGGGTGAGTGAGTTGCAGGTGCTCTCCTGGAAGCATCCTCACACCATTTTCCATAGGGACAAAGTTATTCTTAGGGTCAAACCTTCTTTTTTTACCAAAAATAATCTCTGACTTCCACCTGTCACAGAAAAGTACCTTACCTTCTTTCTATCCTCCTCCGCATGCACGTAAGGAGGAAGAAAGGCTACACAGACTGGACCTGAAAAGGGCTCTCAGTTTATATATCTCCAGATTGGCTAAATTTAGACAAAGTGACACTTTGTCGGATATACTGGACTCAAATTGGGTCTAGCAGTATCAAAATAGACGCTGTCCAGATGGATAATTTTGGCAATTAATGAATGCTATAAATTGGCAGGTAAAGAGCCTCCAGATTGGCTAAGGGCCCATTCAACTAGGGGCATGGCAACTTCAACTGTGCAAGATATTTGTGCAGCAGCCACGTGGTCGTCAATGCACACCTTCATGAAGCACTATTGCTTGGACTCAACATTATCTCAAGGTGGCCTTTTTGCAAAAGCCGCCCTTCACACGGTTCATGAATAATATTTCTGGTACTCCCTCCTCGAATTTATACTGCTTTGAGAGCGTATCTAACATGAGGAATACGTGGGAGGACACAATCCATTCGAAGAACAAGTTACTTACCAACTGTAACGTTCTTTCGATTAGATGTTCCTCCCACATATTCCTCATCGACCCTCCCAGCCTACCCCACCGTACAGTTTACGCTAGTTGCTCTCTAAATTCCTTAACAGTTGGAGGTTAATGAATGCCTGGTCACTTGATGCATTCAAATATTGTAAAAACAGAACTGAAGCCAACGGGCGCGGCTCAATCCCTTTATACTATGGATGACATTGACGCTGAACAGCAGCCCTCGAGGGACATCGACGCAGTGACCTCGAGCACAGCACCCTCTGGTGAAAAAAAATTCCCGAAGCAGCAAAGCTGGAAGATATGAATATCTAAGATGAGGAATACGTGGGAGGAACATCCAATCGAAAGAATGTTACAGTTGGTAAGTAACTTGTTCTTCCGACAAGTACTACTAAAGCGGCCATCCTTGAGAATGTTTATGGAAGAATGAAAAGAGAAGTACGACGAAAGTATGACACCTATCGAGGGTTGGGTTTTGATGTGAACGAGGATATTCATCACCCTGAGTTCACTAATTCATGGTACTCTGATATGAGTGGTGTGGAGAGAAATGCTGTGAATGGGAGCTGTTATGTGTGTTTACTCACTCTCCACATGTCAGGGGCTCCCAAGGTGTTAGTGCCACAAGCAGTCCCAATTATAGATGCACAGGGGGCCTCATTACGAGTCCGGCAGTAACCGTGCCGGAAAAAACGGCAGGCTACCGTCGGACTCGTATTACCATTCCGCCTCTGTGATTTCCGGAATCACCGGGGCATTACAACCCCGGTGACCCGGTAATTCCGAAGGCGGAATTCTGTAAGCCCCATTCCCATGGAGTCCACTAGGACTCCATGGGGATGGGGACAATGGAAACACTGGTTTCCATGTCTCGCCTACAGGACTCTGAATCAGCCGGTCCGGAAAGAACGGTGGTGGTGGTTTTACCGCCACCATTCTATCCGGACCGGCAGGGTCGTAATGAGGCCCAATGTCTGGTTCATCTTGCGCTATGCAGAATAAAAGGAACGTTCCAGGCAAATAGGGCCTCATCACGAGATGGGCAGTAACCCTTAAATCTGGCGGTAATGCTATCAGCGCCGGATTTAAGGGTCCGTTGGATCACGAGTACAAACACCACTGGCGCCATTACAGCCGGCGCAAGTACAGCCGGCTGTAAAAGAGTCTGCTGTAAAAGCGCCAGTATCCATTTGCGCTATTACAAAGCAATCACGATTCTGGCGTAGGCGCCAGAAAAGCGGCGGATAATCTACCGAAAATACCCCTAGCCATATGCTGGAGGTAAAAGAGCAAAGGACACAGCAATAAGGGCCCAGGTGAAACCAATGCAAGTCAGAGGTCTACAAAAGACCTACCCATACCCAACACACACTTTCAAACACCATTCTGCCATTTGGAGCCGGGAGCCTTGATGTGGACATCTACCTGCTGCGCCTGGAGCTACAGAGGCCAGCCAACCAGGCCAGGGCCCTGGGAGCGCAGGGGGTGGTGGGGATGAGGAGAAGGAGGAGAAGAGCAGCACCAGCAAGGCAGCTAGCCATCCCCAGGGTCAGGCCAACACCATGGGCCCTGACTGATGGCCAGTTGGTGACCGAATATTGGCTGGACAGGGCAACCATCACCCAGTGGCTGGACACAATCCAGGCTTTCATCGGCAGCCGTATAGCTATCAGCACTGCAGTGCCCCCGCTCGTGAAGCTTGTGTCCGTGCTACAATTCCTCCGGACTGGCATCTACCAACACACTTTTGCCATGATGCATGGCATGGCCCAGTCCACCTTCAGTGCCATGTTGGGACAGGTGCTGGATGCACTGCTTCTCCATGTGAATGAGCACATTGCATTGCCAGCCACACAGGCACAGGTGAACCAGCTGAAGGGTCAATTCCATGACATTGCCCAAGTTCCGAATGTCATAGCAGCCCTGGACTGCACACATGCAGCACTAGTACCACCCCAGGCACATGAGGCAGCCTACAGAAACCGGAAAAATTACCATTCCATGAATGTGCAGATGACATGTAGCCCTGACCTCACCTTCAGGCACTGTTGTGCCCGCTATCCAGGATCCACCCACGACTCCATGGTCCTGCACAACAGTACCCTGCCAGCGTACATGGAAAGGCACAGAGGCCAAAACACATGGATGCTGGGTGAGTACAAATGTAGTCCGTAATGCATGTTAAATGACATCTGATGGGGCTGGATATATACAGTGAAATCCCTGCATGCCAATAGGCAGCACCAGCACTGCAACATTCCCATGCATGTACCTCGCATGAGAACCCTTGGACATGTCCAACACAGCAGAACACACCCAGTCTGGATGGCAAAGACATGTGGCAGCACAGTCACATATGGAAGCCCAACTACCACAAAGCCTCCTGTGTGTGTTGCAGTATTGCTTCTCACCCTGACACAGCAGAGACATCCCACCCTGGCCACCCGACAGTCATGCCAATGTTACCCGGAAGTAGGCACATCCACAAAAGCACTACACAAAACTAGTTTGAATCACCACAATGTACATCCCTGAAACACTGACCCCTGACTGGCCAATCACATGCCTGGAGAACTGTACATAATAGTGCCAATCAGCAAACGCAACAGCAGCCAAAGGGAATGCCAATGACACATGGGCTAACAACATGTCGCATGCACAAGCAGATAGAAGGGTCCCCTCCTCCAGTGACAAGGGACAGAGTACTGTTACATTTAGTAACAGAGGCGTTGCAAGTTGTAAGTACTCTATTGAATCAATGCTGCCCCTACCACAGCACACAGCACACACCACAATGTAAGTGACCAAATGATAACTACCCCACATGTAATACATGAGTGTGTTGCACATAACAACTCACACATACATAGATACACAGCTGCATGGCAACCTCACACCATACATGTCCCGGAAGGCAAAGGGTGGATGCCAACATTGCAATGAGATAGCATGACCTCTTCAGCACAAACTTGATCCTGCTGCCAATGTCACTGATGACTGAGCCTTGTGCACCCACTGAACCTACCATGTCCTCATACCTGCATTCTCTCCCCTGCAGGTGATTCAGGATATCCCCAGTACACATGGCTCATGACCCCTGTAGGTCATCCACACACTGCAGCTGAGCAGGCATACAACATTGCCAATGGACGTACACACAGCTGCGTGGAGAGAGCATTTGGACTGCTGAAGGCACGCTTCCGGTGCCTAGATCGTACGGGAGGGGCATTGATGTATGCACCTGAAAAAGTTGGCAACATTGTACTTACATGTGCTATGCTGCAAAACATTTGCTGTTACAGGAATGTGCCACTGCCCCCTGATGCTCATGCGCACCCACCCAAGGATGGGAGTAAAGATGATGATGTGCCAGAAGGTGTTGCACGTGTACACAGGAATGGGGTGAGGGAGGGGAGGTTGGTCAGACAGGACTTGATTGAGAATTATTTTTGATACGGGTGATGGCTACATTTTGCACATATCACTTGAACATTAAAGAGCACTTAATCACAATCTTGACTGTCCATGCTTTGTATGAATTTTGAACGTTATTTATTTAATGAATGTCAATCCCCTCTCCCCCTAGTGAACACCCAGCACACAATCCCCGCCCCCCCAGTTAACTCCCAGCACACAATCCCCCCTCCCCCAGTGAACACCCAGCACACAATCTCCCATCCCCCCAGTTAACTACCCACAACAGTGCAGGTAGGTGCATGTTCTCAGGGCACCAACAACAATGCCATGTCCATCTATGATGGTCGCGGGCGCTTTCCATGTCCTGGCCCCTCTGGTGTGTGGGATCTCAGGTGGCGCAATGAACAGCGCCTAGGTGAAGGCTCAAGAGATCCCTATGTGGGTGTAGTGGAAGTTGATTGGACTGACCCGGTGACCTGCAGATTCTGGCGGAGAAGGTTGTTTGATTCCCTTGTCTGCTCAGCTAGTGCAGATACTGCCTCACACAACTCCTGTACCCTTTGGCCAAAACCTGTCAGGGCTGAGGTGAATTGCTCCACCACTCTCCGGATGTACGCGTTGTCTCGGGCCATGTACTTGCAGCCATGCCGTATGGATCCGCTGATGGCCTTGATGTGCCGGCGGTGCACTTTGGCCATGGACTCCACTTTTGCCTGTTTGGCCTCAATTATGTCTAGACGTCCCATCACAGCTGCTCCTGTGATGAAAGGTACCCCGGGCGCGGCGGGTACCGGCCTGGCAGCTGTGCGCTGCTGGGGGGGGGGCTGCATGGGGACATGTTGGCAGCTTGGATGGGGCTGCTGTGGTTTGAGTGCCGGTCTTTTGGGGTGCGATATGATGGTGTGTCTACATCAGGCTCTGGCGTGCGGACACGACACACATGCACACATGGGGTTTGTGCTCCCTGTGTGACTGGCCCTGGGCTCATCTGTGGTGTGGCCATCCCTTCGGTGTCGCTGCATCTGGAGGAATGCAAGAGTCCTGCCTGAGGCGCAGCTGGAGGTGTCTGTCCCTCATCAGGCTCTGACCCACAGGTGACTCCCTCTGCATCGAGAGTCTGCATGATGGGTTGGGGTGAGGTAGGCGCTGACACCCTGCGGCCATGTGGGTGCTGCAGCCGTCTAGTTGGGCTGCGGTGTGGTGATGTGGGATGGGCCCGGCATCGGTTTGCTTCCGGGCGGCACCTTTGCGGGGTGGTGGTGCTGGTCGAGGTGCGCTGCCTCGGGCACTGTGATGAAGTGGCCTCCTCACCGTCATCGTCATCCCGTGATGATCGCTGTGTGTCTTTGGGGTACATGGGGTGTGGATTGAGTTCAGGGCAGCCTACATTAGTATCATGCAGTTCATGGCATCAAGTGGGATTGTAGGCAGTAGCGATTATGCATGGCACTTGAATTGTGTTCAATCCCCATGTAGTGATTGGTGGAATGTGTCAGTGTGGAGGACCACTGCACAGAAATGTTTGTGTGCCATCATCACATGCGTGATGGGGATGCACATGGTCCTGGGGGTTTATTCATGCACACTCACACTATACGTAGCTGTGCCATGGCAATGGATGTCTGTCCCCTGGCCCTTGTATTGATGCAGTGGACATACAGGGAACTCCAGGGGGCACTACAATTCAGTGGTTCAAAGGCTCAGTTATGGGTGTCTGCAGTGCCTCACACACATTTCATGCACATTCATTCACTCAGCGTCTACATGTGTGGTCCTTTCAGATGCATGCATTTGGGATGGGACTCACCTGCAGCCGGCTGGATACCAGTGCCGGCCTCCACTGCACCAACTCCCTCTATGGTGCCCATGTCGATTAGCAAAGTCATCTTCTCCTCCCAGGGTGTGAGCTCGGGTCGTGGTGGCTGTCCTCCAGTGCCCCTGTTTGCACTCCTGTGCTGTGAGAGTATGCCGCATACTCTGACATGCAAGTAATTGAGGCGCTTGCGACAGTCCTCCCCATCCCGGGGCACGCGCTCCACTGCAGACACCCTCTGTGCTGCTGTAATTCATCATGGTGGATCTCTGCATCCTCCACAAGTACGGCCAGCTCCTGGTCACTGAATCTGGGTTTCCTGACCCTGTCCAGGGCTGACTTGCCCCTAGTGCGCTCCTGTGACATATTTCACTCTTCCCAGGGGTGGATGGCTTGCAGGGGCTGTGATATCCGACGGATTGTTATTTCCAAAATGGCCACCATTTTGTTTCCCGTTCCGGCATTGACGCGTTTCCTGCGTGCTAATAGCGCGTGCTTATGGCCCGAGCTATTAGCGCAGTATGGCGGAAGCGCACGGTGCGCTGGATTTACGTGTTCTTGGGGCATTTTTACATCGAGCGCTATTTGCGCTAATGCCATGTCCCTATGCGCGTGCACGCAAACTCGTGATCTAGCGGACTATCCGCCTGGGGGCTTGGCGTTAGCACTAATACCGCTCGACGGGAAAACCGCCGGATTACTGCCCAACTCGTGATGAGGCCCATAGCGTGGAACTACAAATGGTGGGCGCAGATTTTGTAAAAGGCACCGACTCAAGAAATATCAAGTGTGTGGAGTTACCTTATTTGATGGTGAAGGGGCGGAAATATATCAATAATAATTGGCAGGACAGCACACTACCTAGCTTGGCAGAAGGACTGGTAACATATAGCAAGGAAAGGATAGCACAAGTGGTCAACTTCTGCGTGCAAATATGGACAGAACATATCACAAAGCGATTTGGATTGCAACAATGGAAAAACCGGTACAAGTGCACAAGGAAAAGGAATATAGACTCTGTTTACACAGCAAGGGTACAGTCTTTGTCAGCACAAACAAACATTGTAATAAAAATCTCCTGATCACAGACATGAAGAATGGAACGGCCGCACTGTGGGTCTGTGGCCAACAAGCTTACTTGCACCTCCCAGTGTCGTGCAGGTGCTGTTCTTCGCTGGCCACATTGCATTCAGCGCTATTGGTAATCCCAGAAGAACACCTGAAGGGGGGAGTACTGCCTGCAGAGGGGCTAACGAGTTTCCCCACAGTGCAAACGGAAGATAATAGCTTGGTGCCCACGCAAGAGCCCCACATCCGGCAAGGAAAAGGACAGTTTCAGCAACCAAAGAGGATTAAACTATTGAATTACATTTCTAAAGACTCTTCCACATTGCTTGCTGAAATACCAGAAGTATACAGGCTTTTCAGTTTCGGTAGACTCTTTTTTTGCCTCCTTACTGTTGCTGGAAGTGCAGACTGCAGCTAATGCCAAATGGCTGCAATTAGTGAGGTGGGAACTCGGTCAACTCACGAACGACACAGATAAAGGGTTCAATGTGATCAAGGTCGAGTTGCGGGCGTTAAGCCTTATGACAATGCAAAATTTCTACGTGCTGGACATGTTAACAGCAATGGAGGGGAGGGTTTGCAAAAAATCTGGC
The DNA here is from genome assembly GCF_040938575.1 of Ambystoma mexicanum. Lineage (NCBI taxonomy): Eukaryota > Metazoa > Chordata > Amphibia > Caudata > Ambystomatidae > Ambystoma > Ambystoma mexicanum. The sequence continues at coordinate 376,564,888 of NC_090931.1, forward strand.
GATTCCTGTTATACATTCATACCTCCACAAGACGCAGAAAATGCATCATTATCCCACATCATAGCAGCTGTCCGTGGCCTTGGTGCTCGTATGAAGGAGGGAGGAATCCAGGACATTGATTGGCTGAATATGGCATTTAACTGGCCCCCATCGTTGCTAGGAGCAATGGTGAAGATGTTAATACCCATCATTATGTTCATCCTGGTAATTTTCTGCACTTGCCAGCTGGTTCTCCGATGCTGTGCCACTGTGGCACCTGACAGCGCAAGAATGATTGTATCAATTGGAGGTTCAAAAGCACCTCACGAGACAAAAAACATTGAGCTTCAAACCGATGTCTCACAGGGTGGGCCGAAGTATGAAATGTTGCCCATCCTGTATGGAGATGAAGTTGATCCTCTATATCACACAATCATTTCCCCAACCCCATTCCAGAAAATTACACAGAGGTTTGGGTGGGCCTGGCGGGGAGGGGGGGTGCATTGACATGACTTGTTCACCTGAAGAGTACGCGCGTAGGGGGGCGAATTTCCGATCAGTATGCAGGGTGTTGGTTAAAGTAAAAAGGAATAAGAGATATGTGGATGTAGAAACCGGGGAGTGAGAGCGCAGAACTATTCCAGAATTAGTTACTGTAAGTAACGAAAGGAGGATGTTGGGCAGGGGGAAGCCCCGCCCCTCTAGGTGCTTTAAAGTAAGGCGAGATTAATTTGAGGCACTGTGATGAGCCAGGGGGAGGAGGAGGAGGAGGGACAGTGAGAGGGACCCCATGCTAATATAACCAATTATAGTGTAACCATATGGTATGATCCCGGCATCGCTATTTTTGCATAGATATTAATAATCATAGGTAGATGAGTACGTTTGCACGGTAAATTCGCCAGTACATGCACTAGGCCCAAATCCACGAGGCCACAGAAATCTGCAGTTTGCAACCCCACCCGCAACGCTATTTATTCATTGTTCTTGAAAGTTCTGCAAAGATGTGTCTTTATCCCAAGAGGAATGTGCCCTACAAGGCCGTGATTAGAGGACAGCACCTGGTTTGCATGTTATCCCACTTTGGCCAAAGCATGACCGGCCCATTCCCGAGTGACCACTGACTGAACCATAAGATCCCTGAATTCCATGACACCAGGTGCCCTTTGACCACCAATGTTCAAAGAAGATGGACAGGGTGTATCGTTGAAGCGACAATCATGTGATTTGTATTGCGAGCTTCTGGGAGGGATAAATTATAGTTCAAAACAAGGGCAGAGGCATTGGAGCCGGATGGCTTGGTGGGAGTGAGTGAAATGTATGTGTGAAGTTTAGAGAACCCTGGAGAACCCTGGAACCTCCTGTGTGTCCGTCTTAAGGCCTGCCAAGTGCACAGTATGAGTGATAAAACAAGCTGTATATAATACATTTGTTTCCTGACCTTCGACGTAAGAAGAAGTTGAGCTCCGCAGCACCTATGTGATGGAAGAGGGACGGACTGGGTTGGGACCAATAAACTGCGATCCCATATGGAAAAGGCATTACCTGTATAGAGTCCATCCCATCAGCTGTGCTGGTTTTTACTGTATGTTGTTGCGTCACTATGACGCTGTGTACTTTTAAAGGTTTCGGCTTGTAACCCTCTTTGGAAGAATGTTCTTAGCAGCATAGTTTTTGATGTTGATCTCATCTGCGTGTGAGATTAAACTTGTTATGCTTACAAGATCAACTTGGGCCTTTCTTACCTAGCGGGTTGTATTCTTTCTGGTGTGAGCGTTCATGGGAGTGCCTTCAGTAATAACTCTAATCCTGACTGTCTATCCGCGATTAAGGATTGCTCCGCCTTCAGCGATCTCTGCCTTAATGGCTTAATGCCAGCAAGACAGAGATCCTTCTCATTGGGACACCTGCTCCCGCTTTCCTCTCTCGCCGCCCTCCTTGGGCTTTCTTCCTTCACCTTCCTGTGAGGAGAAAAACCTTGGAGTCATCTTCAATTCCACTCTCTCCTTCTCTCCTCACATCACGGACCTTGCCAAGAAGGCCCACTACCAGCTGCAACTCCTCAGAGGTATTCTTCCTTTTCTTATTTTCACCCAGAAGCTCAGTGTCTCCAGAGCCCTGGTTCTTTCTAGACTTGATTGCTGCAACAGCCTCTTTCTCAATCTGCCTTCCTATACTCTGTGCCCTCTGCAACTAATCCAGAACAGGACTGCAAGACGTATCCTTGGCCTCTAGCCCAGGGTCTGTATCTTTCCAGCCCTGAACTCTCTCCACTGGCTCCCGGTGGCTTCAAGGATCAAGTTCAAGACCCTCTGCATCGTCTTTCTGGGGCCAGGGCCTGCACTACGTCCAACTCTCTCTTCCAAAATACCTTCCTGCTTCGCTCAGCCATCCAACTCCCTGAGGGTCAGACGCTTCTCCAGGCAGAGAGCGGGGTGGGGGTTAGATCTGTCTCCCCTGCAGGTACCTCCTTCTGGAATGGCCTCCCTGCCCCTCTCAAACTTGAGCCAGACATCCTGAAGTTCCGGAAGCTGCTCAAGACCTTCCTTTTCTATTTCTCTCTCTCTTTCTCTCTCTCTCTCTCTCTCTCTCTCTCTCTCTGTCTCTCTGTCTCTCTCTCTCTCTCACCCCCGCCTGCTTATTTACTTGTCTAATGTACCAGCTGGCTGCTTGGCTACCCCAGAGTCTCCCTGGGTACCAGGCTACTCCATCATCACTCTCCCTGTACTGTTTCCGGGCCTACCATGTACTTAGGGATTGTAACTATAAACTCTACAGCCCCCTGCCACCTTGCACTTATCCAGAGCCTCATGGCCTGGCTGCACTCACTCAGAGCAATGCTGCCCTGATTGCACTTCTCCTTTCCCCCCTCTCTCTTTCTTCCCCCTGCACTTTTACGCTGTCACACTTGCACGATCTGAATGACACAAGGCCTAGTAAGATCGTTTGTCTTGTCCTCCCTCTGCCCCCCCTTTTCTCGTCGCGCCTATAAGCACTTGTGTAAACGTGCATTATAAATGACATATATCATAACATGTCAGAGCTGTCAAGAATGCTGATTTTAAGTATTCTATGACCAAACATTTGCATGAGATCCAGGTTCAAAGCCTTAAAGATTTTCGGTTCTATGGAATATACAAAGTAGTGAATTCACTGAGAGGAGGTCACAGGGAATTGAAAGTAAGGCAGCTGAAAACTAAATGCAGTTTGCATTGCGATACAAAATCCCAGATGGGACATAATATAGAAGTAAGAATTATATACATTCTTGGGCACATGAGAGTATTCATATGCAATCGTTTGTTGTCTCCCCATATTTGCTTTCTGGATCTTATTAATGAATCATGCATCTTCAGGGTTGGATGTAATTTGTAGCATACATTTTTTGAATAATCAAGTAATTAATTATTGAATATTTTGAAAATCAGATTTATAAATAATGTATCCCAAGGGTTGAATGCAACTTTTAATGTGAATCTGATGAGTAATGGAGCAATTTATTGCATTGTTTCCCTTTTTTCCTCTTACACCCTTTTTTGCTTTTTTTGTTTTGTTTCCCTTTTGACGTCTGACTTTGAGATCCAAATATTTGGCTGCATGATTATACAATTGGACAAGATTATATTTCAGATGTATATTACACATAGCACTTTCTAAGAGCATATAATAGATTTAAGGAATATAATGGAAATCATGGCAAGTTAGATTTTCTTGTGCTGTTTATTTGTTTAACTCATTTGTCTTGCTCTGCACATAAATATTCTGGGAATGTATTACAATGAAATTCGAATAAGGTGTAACACGTGCTATAACCTTTTAAGTTATCCAATTATTATTATTATTGTGTTTATTGGATTTGGTTTTACATTAAAAACGTTCACAAATGCATTGCATAAAACATTAAGGGGCCGATTCATGGAACAAATGTGCGCCGAAGTTCGTGACGCAAGCTGGCGCAAGTGTGAAAAAGCATTCGCGCGTATGCGATTCATGGAAGGCCCTGCGTCTGTTTTCCCCGGGATGTGCGCCAAATCCACGCGTGGCGCACACGGACGCACATGTCACTGCAACATCCCGAACGGCGTGCGCGACGCGCACAGCGAAAATGCACAACGTTAGCGCACACACCAAAAAGGGGGCGGAACACACGGAATGGGGAACAACGCGTGAAAATAAGGGCGTAACTGGGGAAGTACTGCTGGGAAGTACACGGAACGCCCACATGCATGTGAACTACACAAATTCAGGGAATCGAATAGGAGAAACCCATGCACGGCAAAAGACACGCACAGGCCTAAACACGTCTGCCACAGGAAGGCAGGCGGTAGCGTCCCCGCGCATTATATAAGTGCGCTCAAACAACAAACATGTATATACAGCTACGATGAATGTCCCATTTCTCGCAGCACTGATCATGGGACACTGCAGGATGAGGAGAATAGCCAGGCCCGCATTTTTTTTTGTCCAGGACCAGCCTTATTGGGATGCCTGATGACCAGGTCTAAAGCAGGTATAGTTTTCCACCTCATATCATCCTAGACCTGGTCCAGGAGTGGGAGGATGACCTCACATCACCCACCTTGTGCTCCCAAGCACTGAGCCCCTTGGAAAGGGTGCTCAATGAACTGCATTCCTTGGCCACTGGGTTATTTCAGCGGGCCACTGCCATAGTGGGATAGGGGGGTCTAACAGCCCACACAGTCACGCTGCCTACACCAGGTGTTGGCAATCATGACTGGGCGACCCTCAGTCCGCAGGCACATATACATGCCCAGAACAACCGCAGAAAGGCAGGCCTTGGTCCATGACTTTTACAGAGTGCCACACTTCCCCAAAGTGCTCAATGCCCTAGATTGCACCCATGTGGCCCTGCGTCCACCTAGGGCCACAGAGAATATCCACCGCAACCGCAAGCACTGGCATTCCATCAATGTGCAGTTTGAATGCGATCCACAGGGGATCATCACCTCTGTCTATGCTAACTATCCTCAGTCCACCCATGACAGTTTCATATACAGAATGTCCGCCCTGAGCTGGGACCTGGAAGCTGTGAAGCAAGGCGGCACATGGCTCATTGGTGAGTACAAATGCCCGTGCACATTTATGCATGTCATACACAGACAAATACACAAACTAAACTAATGACAACCATTATCACCTCCTCAGGGGACAGTGCCTACCCTCTGAGCACCCACATGATGACGCCAATACGGAACACCACCACCCCACCCCTGGTAAGATACAACGCAGCCCATATTGCAACCTGGCCCATAGTGGAGGGCCCTTTTGGAGTGCTCAAGTCACGCTTCCGGTCCCTTGACCACTCTGGCGGGCAGCTACTGTATGCACCCCAAGTAGTGTGCAGGATCATAGTGGCAGCATGTGTCCTGCACAATGTTGCAAGACGGCGGGGCGTACCGGTGGACATGGTGGTGCCCCCAAATCCCCAACCACACGCACAGGTGCTGCGCCCGTGAGGGGAAAGGGCACGTGGAGACCGCCCAACTGAGGTGCCCCTCACCTTTTGTGGCCTCCCAACCATGGCACAGATGTACTAGTACCAATGGGAGGTGCACACAACAATTGTCCCGGGCAACTTGGGTGGGGGGGCAAGGAACTTGATGCAAACAGCACCCCTGTGCTCCTGCAGGGCTGCCTGTGGCCCGTCAGGAAAAATGACGGGTCACCCAATGCTCATGCATCCCAAAATAGCAAGAAAAAGAGATACGCGACCCGTGTAGCCCACGTGCGTGTAAAAAAACATACGCAGCACGCTGTGGCAGCCCGCAACACAAATAATGCATACGTGGACAACACGGGGGCTAGTATGACCGAAAAAAAGGGGTACGTGACAAACAGGGACACCCGCAGTGGGAAAAATAGCGTGTGCGACTCACCGTCTGCCTTGCGTGTAGAAGAAGAATGCGTAGACAACACCCCTGCCAAAAGAAGAAGTACGCACTGTTGCCGCTGTGAAGTAATCGCGTGTGAACCCCAACGTCTGGAAAACACACGCACCGCTCTCCACGAAAAGCACGTACAGAGCAATGGAAACCCACGTGGGACCTTTAACCCGTGGCGATGGAAACGTCCACGCGTGTTACGTCACATATGCGCTTACGCGCTAAGGGATTTTCCTCGAATTACACGCTGACGTGCTGTTTTTTCATGTGCCAAATCACTCCGTACCAATCTGGCCACACAACAACACACAGAAGACCACGGTCCTGCCCAGAAGGCCAATTTACTGCCCCCCAGAACCCCGAGCAGCCTTCTACAAGCCATCTGCTGCTGCCTGCCTGCTACCAACGGTGCCCTGCCATTTGGTGCCCCCTTGTGACTGTCTTTTTTTAATATAATGGTTTTGTAACCATGTGCAGGGGTCCAGTTGCTGTGACCACCCCTGCTGGAACAGAAGACTCCCGAGTGCAGTTCCATCGCTCCACAGCCCAGTCCCAGGACCCAGTCGCCCACCCACACCTGCCTTGGGGGTTGCCATGTCCGACCCAACACCATCCGGGACCATTGGCAACCCCCCAGCACAGAGGCAGAGGGCTGCCAGCTTCATTGATAAGGAAGTTGGCATCCTGGTGGAGCAAGTCCAGGGGCATTATGATGCCCTCTTCACACCATCGCGTGCGACCAGGAAGGACGATAGAGGATCTGGAAGGACATAGTGGGTGCCCTCAATGCGTAGGGGGTGGCACCCCGTGACATCAAACATGGCCAGAAGCGCTGGGAGGACTACAAGTCCAGGACCCTCAAGAAGGCCCAGCGCCTCTTGGACGCAGTGGAGCCAGTGGGGCGCCGGGTTCATCTTACCACCCAGCAGATGAGGGTCCTGGAGGGCATTCGCCCAGTGCTTCATCACCAGATCGTCAGGATGCAGACCCGCCTGGAGTCGAGCGGTAAGTGAGTGCCCATGCATTCCCGTTTTAAACAGTGCATGTTGCAGTGTGCTGGTAGTTAGCTACATGGCTGTATGTGTGACATGGGTCATGGATGGATGTGTATGTGCAGGGACATGATGGTGCTGCATGTGAGTCCAGTCAGGCATGACCCACATGGATGGTGTATGTGTTACAATGCATCATGCAGAGCTGCATGCGGAATGCACACATGTATGCATGCCTGTGTCTATGCTTGGACATGTTTGGGGTGTGAGAGATGGGTGCTGCTGTCATGGACATGCATGGTGTACATGTCCGTGTGTCTGAGTAGTGTGTGAGTGACTGGTCAACGCCATGGATGCATGACACATGTCCGTGATGATGTGTTGATTCAATGATACAGCCTAGTCATCCTTGTATCCACTGTGTCTGGGAGTATACGGGGCCAGATGCATGACCCTCCGGTGATGTGTGTGCATGGGACCAGCATGTCCCATGATGCATGTGAGTTTCAGACCACCATTGGATGTATCTACAGTGCCTTGGACATGGATGCAAATGTTCATTGCATGTGCCATGCCTGTTTCTGCATGTGTGTTGCCTGCACTGACCTATGTGTTGTGGAGGGACATGATGGAAGTGACGTTTGACAGTGCCACTCTTCTGCTATTGCTTCCTGTCTAGGGGACTATTGTACAGTACCCTGATGCTTGTGTTCAATGTCTCCCTTTACACAGTGGCGAGTAAAGAAGAGGGCGGAGACGGTGCTGTGGAGGAAAGCGGCAGGGATGCCTCCACTGGCCGGCGACGCAAGGCCCATTCACGCTCCCAGGAAATTCCAACATCTGGGAGCGAGCGGACTGGTGCCGCGTACGCCACTACGGCTGCAGCGGAAGGGGAAGGGTGAGCCCCCACAGGGGCTTGCAACGGCGGAAGACGGTGCAGAGCCATCCAGGTTGGTGGTGTGTACGGAGGAGGAGGAGGCCGCAGATAGGGGTGAGTGCCATGTCTTCTGGCACTCCTCTACCTGCGGACAAGGGGACCTGTGACAGGATTAAGTCCATCTTGATTGGGGTCACGTTGCGCACACGTGACAGTTGTGATGACGTACGTGGTTCCTGGGGGGACCACGCATGTCATCATGAAGAGCTGTGTGGCAACGTGTCCCAGTTGGGAGGGATGATGGTCGGGGGTTTCCTCCATGTGTCGGCCATTCCTGCGGCCCACTCCTCCTCTGTGCACACTATATGCCAGTCATTCTCCGTGCTGTCTTCCGGCCCAGATGCCACCAGGGCCCCCTGTGGACCTGCCCCATACAACGCAGCCAGCCTGGTGGAGATCCCATCCCTGCCACAGTCGGGAGTCGGTGGTCCAGCAGGGGTGGCCACACCACCAACTGGACCCCAGCAGATGGAGGATGTGCCGGCATCATCGGGCAGGGCACGTGCACGACGGCGCCAGGGGATTCCATCAGCCCGGAGGCCGTTGTGGTGGCAGAGGCAGTTGCGTCGGAGGCAGCAGCAGGCTCAGCGTGGGAGGCATCATGGCTCGGGCCATCAACACCCCGGGGGCAGGCATCGGCCGAGGGGCAGGAGGACCCCGGACTGGGAGTGTCTTCCGTGTGGCAGCGGTTGGGCCAGCAGATAGATGCAGAGAGGCTGTGGGCGGAGAGAGCACGGCTCAGGATGGTCAGGGTGGATAACTCTATGAGGGAGTTGAGGGATTCCATGGCTGCATCCCTGCGAGACCTCGAGGCCAGGGAACAGGCCCGCCTCCGGAACATCGACGTGGAGTTCGATGATGCCCTGGCCCGGAACATCAACAAGTGAGCCATAGGACTTGCTCGCCGCCTTTCTACATAATTCTTTAGGGTTAGGTTTCCTTTGTTTTATCTTTTTTTTGGAGTTCATGGACATTGCTCCACTTTATGTATAGGACTTTTTTGTAGGTTTCCTTTTGTTTGAGGATCATGGACCCTTTGGACTTCCATTGTATATAGTTCCATACTTGTACAACTTGCAAGTTTGAATTTTCATTATGTTTTTTCATTACGTTTTTGAATACATTTCATATATCTTCATTATTGGTGTTGTATACTCTCATTGGTTTTGCGCATGTCTCTATGAGCATTGCCTCAGTCATGTGTTGCCACTGTGTGGCTCTGTTGTACATTTATGCATGGCCATGGCATGGGTAATTTGTGAGTGGGTGCAGTGGATGGTTGCATGCTTGTACTGGGGGACATGGGGGATTTGGGTTGGTATTAGGGCCATGGGTCTGTTTTGTTAGGACATGTTGTTTGGTGGGCCATGTGTCGGGGCCTGCTGGCAGGTGCCCGTCAATGGGGGTGGGGTGGGGGACATGAGGCGGGCCTGCTGGCAGGTGCCCGTCAATGCGGGTGGGGTGGAGGACATGAGTCAGGGCTCCCAAGTGCATGGTGCCATGTGGCCTGCCTGCGGGGCATGGTATAGGGTAATGGGCTGCCTGCGGGGTATGGCCAGGGGTGTGGGGTGGTCCCCTGTGGTGTGGGCTGCCTGCGGGGCACGCATATTTCGGGGGTGCGCGGGGACTTTTACACGTGATTTGGCAGTGTGTGCCCTCCCGGGTGTGACCCCCCCTCCCATGCCCCACAGGCAGCATACACCCCAGGGGACCACCCCACACCCCTGGCCAGGCCCAGCAGGTAGTCCATCACCCCATACCAAGCCCCGCAGGCAGCCCATCACCCCAGCTCATGCCCGGCAGGCAGCCCATCACCCCTGGGCATGCCCCGCAGGCAACCCATCACCCCAGTCCATGCCCCGAAGTCAGCCCATCGCCCCAGTCCATGACTCGCAGGCAGCCCATCCACCCTCCCCATTCCCCCCAGGCAGCCCACACCACAGGGGGGACTTTTTCCACGCAATTTACCTGGCGCGAGTGGGGTACACGTATTCGGAGGGATGCGTGGGGAGTTTTACATGGAATTTCGCTGGCACGAGCGGGGTACACGTATTCCGAGGGGTGTGCCGGGACTTTTACACGCGATTTTTCTGGCGCGAGCGGGGTACGTGTATTCCGAGGGTTGCGCGGGGACTTTTACATGCGATTTCGCTGGCGCGAGCAGGGTACGCATATTCCGAGGGGTGTCCAGGGACTTTTACACGCGATTTAGCTGGCGCGAGCGGGGTATGCATATTCCGAGAGGTGCGCAGGGAATTTTACACACGATTTCGCTGGCACGACCGGGGTACGCATATTCCGAGGGGTGCACAGGGACTTTACACACAATTTCACTAGCGTGATGGCTGTGTTGAAAGGGGCCCCTAGGTGTCCCTCGTGATATGGAAACAAGGCAATAACCATACACGAAAAGATGCGCCAGACACGAGGTTCAAATTCCCAAATGCTAGGGTTTATTGCAAGCAAAAATAGTCCCAATTGGCCAATTCGGGTCTCACGCCCCGCGACGTGAGTTTCCTAGACCTCGAGGGACGCAAGAGAGCGAATTACGTACATCAGTTACATATATACAAAATGCATATCATACAATCAGCTATGTCATGTTTAACACCCTCCGTTATTAAGTTTCTTTGAACTCGGGATGACGATGGTCATTTCCGACGGGTATGACAATTATGACACTTTCGATGTCTATTCTAGTAACAATGTGCAATTTAGAAAGTGCAGAGGCATCTTTTAGTTGTTGAACAGAACGCCGTGGTTCTGTTCTTGGAAACAAACTGCACACGGGGAAAGAGCCACATTCCATGCTTTGCTATCTATGAGGTGCTATTTGTGTTCTGGGAGCCGACACACTCTACAGGGTTTTGCGAAGGGGTGCCGTAGGAAGAGCATAATTCAAGCCTTTAGCTGTTTTATTCTAACATATTCTACCATCGTTCGAGACTGGCTGGCAGCTGTGAAGTGATTAAATGCCCTGCAGCTCTCCCTCAAGGCTACAGAGAGGGAGCGTGGGCATTCCTTTCTGGGCTACTCATGAGGAGTTTTCAACGAACTCCTCAGTCCCACGACCTTGCCCTTTCATATTCAGACAACAATGTTAACAGTTGAGCAGAGTAAGCAGAATCCGCAAGAATTGCAAGCTGCAAAGCAGTTTTAGACAGAAAGCAATGAGCAATGGTTAACAAGCAAAATGGCGATTCTTGCTACGTTTAAAATGGCCGCTTGTTGGTCAAGCATAGCAGTCTATATTTCTATAATTCGGTGCATAAGACGGTTGACCTACGGCCATCAAGTTACGTCTGTCATTGAAATGAAGGGTATTCACTTTTCCAAATTGACAAACCCTCCTTTTGGCCGTATGCCAAATGTCTTATTCATTCATTGTATCCTCCTCCGATGAGGATAAGTCTGGGGTATCTATGTCTGAATCTTTCATGCTATCATGAGCATCATCTTCATCATTAATGTCTATAGCCATGAATTGTTTTACTGTTTTTGTTTCATCAGTGTCTCTGTTATTCCGGCCATCCGTTTGTTTTCCTCTCGACACCATGTGCATACATCCCTTAGTACATCCATCAGTTATTTCAGTGCAAACTATTGGTAAGCATTGTATGCAACAGCAACATGTTATGAATATACCAATTTACCACCATTAGTATCGAAATTAACTTCCATCCCCAAGACCGCAATAATCCCCAAAACCAGGATCCTATCCCCCAACCCCCTTCTTCAGTAGAGAGTGTGGAACTTAGGACATGTAATTTCCGGATTGCTTTAAATATCGTAGGGGAGTAATCATCTATATACACACAGCATGCAGTTTTTACGAGTTTGCAAACTCCCCCACGATCAACTAATATTGTATCGAGAACCATCCTGTTTTGGAGTGCCATTAGTCTTATTCCTTTTTCTTCTAAAGTCATATTCAATAAAATATCCGTTGTTGAATCTATTGTATTTTTTAATATTCTAGACAGTTTTCTTATATTGTAGGAATTTTCTATTTGGGACAAGAATGGTATAAATGATTTGGCTATATCTATTGCTATCATTCCATCCTCGCTACTCCTTTGAGTTCTACCTTCTGTTCGTCTGGCTACTTCAGCTGTCTCCAAGGGGAACACTCCTGGAAACAGTAGACCTAGGTAGCATGTACCTCCCCAGTTCCTAAGTAACCATGCATATGCTTTTTTTCCACCTATAAAGTAAACAGGGTCCCCTACGTACACGGGTTCTATTTCGTGCTTTAAAACCACTGTGTTCAGGCAGTTGCTACACGTTCCTACTTTATAGGAACCCTTTTTCTGTAAACATAGGGGAGCAGTTTCGGGGCTGTGATCCACTGTATAGGCAGGGGGCACAGCATCTTTATTCCACTCATCCCTCATTTGAAATGTCATTACTGATGTTTCTTCTGCTGGCGGGGTTGGTCTATTCTGCCCATGTAATCTATCTAGTCTTGTTGTCTTTCGTGTATTCTTCCTCATGGGATCTGGTGAAAACACGTGAGCTTTGTGGAATATGGAACAACCCACAGGTCTCATGATCACTTCCTCAAATTGATTCATATTGGTCTCATCTAGCTGACCCGTATTACTCTTGTTCCATTTCCCAAAGAACATTGCACTCAATGATACTTCACATGAATAAACCAATGGTAACGGTTGTACATACCAGCCTATCCCTTTCCCACCGTGCTGTGGTAAATGGGCACAAACCCAGCAATCTTTTTTCTTTAAAACCGCATGGGTCATGTTCATGATGAGCAACAATGTATTGTTGCCGTATCCTTCTCTATGTCTTTCTTCCATTGGGGGAAAAGTACCAGTGATTACATGAACTGGGCTTTCAGTAGCTGCTTTTGGCAAAAGTGTTTCTAATGGGTGCACGGTATGCAGGAACCATAGTGTAATAGCTGTTAATGTTAGTTCTACCATACTTAAGAAACACAGGACTAATGTCCAAATCAGTACCTTATTCCTTTTACCATGCTTTTTCCCTAAATTTACAGTCTCTAAATCTATCATCTTTTCAGCAGGGGTGCAGGAGGAGGCTGAAACCGGTCTTGATTTGTTCTTCATCGTCCTTCTTCTTGCTGGCAAAGTTCATCGCAAAAATGTCTCTCGTTCTTGATGCCAGAAAAGTTCAACGAAAATGTCACAGTTCAATTCTGCCAGCCCTTTCACAGCCTAGATCACCTATCCACTCCGAGCAAGATTAGTTGTGTTTTCTTTTTCTCCCACTGCTCAGACGATTTCTGAACAGTTCTTTATTGATAGAGTACTATGTGCATCCAGCTTGTCCTGCTCTGGCTTAGGACACATGCACTCTATCAGCCTTAGTACTTATGTGCGTCCAGCTTGTCCTGCTCTGGCTCCTGACACATGTACTTTTATAAGCGCACCGAGGAGCCGTAAGTCTTGAATTGTCCGACTTGCACAACTCTCACACTTCTCTCCTCTACGCCCCTGGCTCCTACTCCATCCGTGAGTGGAACCAAAGGCAAAAGAAAAGCACCAAAGATCTGTGGATTACTTTGCCTGTCGAGGCCGCAAAATATACCGTTTCAATCCTGGTATTGTATGATCCGTGCATAGTGCCGTTGCACTTCCTGTATCAGGCTCAGTGTCAGCCTGTGGCACAATGATGGGTAGCGATGAGCGCTGTGGCAATGATGTAGTTTCTTTCTTTGGCTTTGGTGCGTTTGCAGAAACTGGTTCGCGCCAAAGGGGGTACACGCGTTGTTTCCGCTCGTGTTTGCAATGCAGGGTTTGTGTCGCTCGGCAGTGATGTTGTTTCTGCTGAGCAACGTTGGGGCACTTTTCGCCCTTTCCCTTTACTGGCAGCCTCCTCAGGCTCTGTTTCGAGTTTCACTTCTCGCTTGGACTTTGTTTCAACTTTCACTTCTCGCTCAGGCTGATGCTGTGGTAGTGGACTGGCAACAGTTTCTTTTGTTTCCGAGTCCGTTTCCTTTCTCTGGTCGTCGGAAGTTGTCAGCAGTCCTGGGAATCTTTTGGCATGTGTCGCATGGATCCATGCCTTCCGTCCGTCCACTCGAATGGCCGTTTGCGTCACTAAAAGTACTTGGTAGGGGCCGCGCCACCTGGGTGCTAATGCTGTCTTCCTCTCAAAGTTCTTTATTAAGACCCAGCTTCCAGGCTCCAGCGAGTGCCCCGGTCCGGTGTATCGCACTGGTAACGCCTCCTGCACCTGCTGATGAATTAACGCAACTTCTGCATTAAAAGGCCGCAGTACGTGCTTAACATAGGATGCTCGACCTCACATAAACTTTTGGGCTGCGGTGCGCACCATACATTTGCCGGTCTCCCCATTATAATTTCATAGGGGGAGAGCCCAGTTTTAGCCTGCCACAATAGTGCTAGGGGTAATGCATCCACCCAACTCAACTTGCTCCCAGCACAGATTTTAGCTATCTTTGACTTTAAGATACCGTTATGTCTCTCAACAAGCCCGGCAGAACTGGGATGCCTGGAACTGTGGAATCATGTCTCTATCTGCAGACCTGCACAGATCTGTAGTACTACTGCGCCCACAAAGTGTGGGCCGTTATCTGACCACAGGACACGGGGCAACCCAAACCGGGAGAAATACTCCTTCAACATTACTTTTGCCGTTGACATGGCAGTACAGTCTTTTAAAGGATATGCCTCCATCCACTTGCTGAATGCACAAATCACCACTAACACATATTTGTAGTTCTGGCACCTTTCCATTTCTATGAAATCAAAATGGATCACCTCAAATGGCATAGAGGGTGGGCCAAAACTACCTACTGGAGTCACGGTTCCTTTCCCTACATTGTGTTGCAGGCACGTAATACAATTCTGCACTAGCCTTTCTGCATTCTTTTTTATGTGCTAATTTTTCCATACTGTGGATGCTGTACCATCTTCTTCGCGCAAATGTGGGTAGGGCTATGCGCCATTGTAACCATTGCGGTTACGTAACAATTTGGCAACATCCAGTTCTTGGTCTCTTTGTCCACCCAACATCCCTCCAAATCTAACTCAGCAGAGCCCTCACCCCACCCCTGAATCTCTTCGGTCGTGGCCTCAGCCTGCATTTCTTTGACTGTGGCCACTCCATTCTCTATCATACAAGATACTTCCTCAGTCTGTACTGTCATCATTTTATTTCCCAAATCTGTGGCTGTTTGCTTCGCAATCCTGTCTGCAAATGCGTTTCCTTCTCCCACTTTACATGTTACTTTTTTATGCGCCTCGCATTTCACTATAGCTAGGCGCTTTGGAAACGTGAGTGCAGACAACAATCGCACAATCAAAGGGCCATGCTGAATCCTGGCCCCATGTGATGTCAAGAAACCCCTCTCAGCCCAGAGTCGGCCAAAGTTATGAACCACGCCAAAGGCGTACTGGCTGTCAGTATAAATATTCACGTTCAAATTCTCAGAGAGTTCACAGGCTCGGGTCAGTGCTATTATTTCTGCGGCTTGTGCCGAATTGTAGGGGATTCTTCTGCTTTCTACAACACTCTCTGGGGTAGTAATTGCATATGCGGCCATTGATGTGCCATCAGGTAATTTAAAACAAGAGCCGTCACAAAATAACTCCCCATCTGACTCTTTCTGTGGGATGTCGCTCAAGTCAATTCTTCCCTTTGTTTCTTCTTCAGTGACCATTAAACAATCATGGGGTGGTGATTCGTTGTCACCAATTTCTGCTATGGGCAGTGGCATTAATTCTGCAGGATTCAATGCGCTACACCTCATAATTTGGATGTGGGGTGCAAACAAGATGAGCTCATATCTTGTTAGTCTAGCTGAGGTGAGGTGCTGCGTCTGTGTCCTATTTAATGGAACGTCTATAGCATGTGGCACCATCAGAATTAAAGTGTGCCCCAATACCATTCCTTCTGTTTGTTTCACTGACGCAGCAGCTGCTGCGACAGATCGCAAACATCGTGGTAGTGCGCGCGCTACAGGGTCCAGCGCGGAAGAATGATAGCCACACGGCCTATTTCTTCCACCTTGTTCCTGTGTCAAAACCGCCAATGCACATCCTTCACTCTCACTCACAAATAGTCTAAAGATCTTTTTATAGTTAGGAGTGCCTAAAACTGGCGCAGCACACAATGCAGCTTTCAATTGCTCAAACGCTTTCTGACATTCCTCATCCCACTGTAAAGGCATCACTGCATCCTTTTTAGTTAACTTTATCATCGGCTTCACAATCAACGCAAAATTACTGATCCACTGCCGACAATAAGAGGCCATGCCTATTACAGCGCTCACTCCCTTTTGAGTTTTTGGAATAGGCATACTAGAAGTACTTTCTATGCGTTCTGGTGTTAATCTTCTCCCTTCTTTCGAAAGTAGGTAACCCAAATAAGACACCTCCTTCTGATTATACTGGAATTTCTTCAAACTTGCCTTGTGACGATGGGTCGCTAAGTGTGTCAATATTAATATAGTACTTTCTTTGCAGATCTCTTTTGTGTCAGCAGCTAATAACAAGTCATCTATGTACTGTAAGAGTACGCAACCTTCGGGTAATTCTAGCATGTCTAGCTGCTCTTTTAGCGCTCTGCTGTAAATGCTCGGGCTTTCTGTGTATCCTTGTGGAATGCGTGTGAATGTGAATGATCGACCTCCTAGAGTGAACGCGAACAGATATCTACTGCTTTTATCCACTGGAATGCTAAAGAACGTGTTCTTCAGATCAACTACACTAAAGTATTCTGCAGTGTCCGGTATCATTGTTAGTATTGTTGTGACATCTGGGACCAAAGGGAATTGTGGGTCCACCACTTTGTTCAATGCGCGCAGATCAATTATGAAACGATAGGGTACTTCATTGCCTCCTTTCTTGTAAACTGGAAGAATCGGGCTGTTGCATGTGCTGCCTGCAATTTCTTCAACCACCCTCAATCTCACCAGGTCAGTAACAATACTTTTTAATCCCTTCTCACCTTCAACAGAAATTTTATACTGGGGAATTCGTGGTAATGTAACACCTTCTTTCAAAGTTATTTTTGCTGGCTCTATTTTCAAGCATCCTACATCGTTATCATGCATTGCCCACAGACAGGTTGGTACTCTACTTTGCTCTTCTGGTAACGCTTTTGACATAAATTCCGTCACGGTGCATCGTGAGGCCACATCGTGAGGAACACCCCATCTGCCGTACAATGTATAACTGCCCCCAATTTTCTCAACAAATTTAATCCTAGCAAGTTCTCCCCACAATTTTCTGTCAGAAGAAATGGACATTGTTCCGTAAATGGTCCTATTGTAATTGGGACAGCTTCGGACATGGGGTTAATTACTGGTGTACCTGCGAACCCTACAGAAACATTCTTTTGCCCCGACAGTGGAATCTCCGGAACCAAGTGATGGTCTATCGAACACTTCTGTGCCCCTGTATCTACAAGGAAACGGTGCTCCTTATTCCCGACTCTCTTTTCTACGTAGGGTCCTCTCTGATTCACGGGAATAGACACTGGTTCCGACCTCTGCCGTGGGCTGTCCTATCGTGAAAATAACACATCGTCCGATGTGTAGTCACCGCTGCTGCTATAATACGTGTTTGGCTGTGTAGCAAAAATATTCCCATTTCCCCCTCTGTGTCCTCCACTTCGATCATTTCTCTGTTGGCCCTGCCCGCCCTGATTTTGGTTCGAAACACTTTGGTTCAATGCCTGGTTCTGTTGCGCTTGTTTTTGACCATAGGATTGGTTTTGAGTACCTGCATTGGTAAATCCCTGCTGCTGCTGCATGCTATTTCTGCTTGGGCCATTTGACCCCTGATGTCCTCTATGAGGCCTTCTCTGACCAAACCCACCTCTATTCTGTAGGTGCGGACATTGCACTCGCCAGTGTCCTTCCTCCTTACAGTACGCACATTGATTTACTCCCAATGACACCCCGTGCATATTATTCAAATTTCCTCTGCCTTGTGCATTTCCTCTACCTCTATTGTATCCAATGACCTGCTGCAGTAACACTCCTACTATCGTTCGCATCGCTTCTTTTCTCATCTCCAATGGGTACCCATTACATATCTCACTTACTTCCTTCACTGACGTTCTTTTGTTCGACATCCATCGTATTGTTTCCCCCACCAATACCTGCAATCTTTGTTTATCACCTATTTGTCTCGGTACCGGCAAATGTTTTGCACCACCTGAAAAAACTCTCGGCCACGATTTTTGCATATACAACCTCGACGCCTCCTTCCTACCTTTCTTAATACACTCACTACTATATTCAGGTGTAGCAAACATTTCAGCATATTTGTCTTCCATTTCATTTTTCAGTTCAATGAGTTTGTACACATGTTTTCTTACATCCTCATCTCTTTGCTCACTGCATGCAAAGTTATTCAAATCTAACAATCGCTATGGCGGTAAATTCCCAAGTATCTTTTTCCATTCTCCCACCAAAATTTCCCCCATGCATTCCAACACTACCTGTAACGCTCACCTGACTCCCACGGAGGCGCTGGCCTGGTTCGCGCTGCTGTGACCTCTTCTAAGGTGATGCGCAGGGTTCGGAAGACGGACTGGACCGGGCCCCCAAATCTGGCTTGTCTGGCTCGCAGAAGTATCCTTCTTAGGGTCTGGAAGGACGAGCTCTCCATCCTGCTTCTGATGCAGGGGCGCGTTGGTATCCAGTTACTTCACTGGATTTTCAGATTGGTGAGAACCAAACTTGCTTGGCTTCCAGGTAAGTTTTTTGATAAGAGGTTCCCCTTGTGTCCATGCATTAATGTACTAATGTTAGTGTCTTTTTCCCCATAGGGGCCGGGGTACGGAATGCCGGGGAACAGGCACCGACCCGAGATGAGAGGTGAAATCCTTGTAGAAATCAAGTAAGTCTTTAATGAGCGTTTTTTGGTAATGTCTTTTCATTCGCTCATTAACGCTGATGTCTCTTTTTCCCCTTAGGGGCCGGGGTCCGGAAATGCCAGGATGCGGCGCGGACCCGAAATGAAGAGGGAATGAATCAGCAGGTAAGTCTTAACATGGAGATTTAGCTTTCCTTATTCCCTTCTCTCTCTCACCTTTTGTTCTGGTCTTTTTCTCCGTAGGCGCTGGGGCGTGACTGCGAATCTGGATGATCGCTGCTGAACATGGAGGCTCCCTGTAAAGGTGAGTGGAATGCGGCGCTGCAGCGATCGACGCAATGAGCTTTTAAATAAAAGTCTTCCTTTTCAGGAATGTCGGCGAGATGTCTCCGGGATGCGGATTTAGCAGGTAAGGACTTTTCCTTCTTCTGTTCTCTTCTTCTCTTCCTTTGCAGCTGATCCAGGATGCTGGCAGGCGTGGCAGAAGTCAGGATGCAGGAGCAGACACGGTGAGCGTCCAGCTGCTAGATGCAGAACAACGCGAAGCACGTGTGGCTGTTCGGGTGGGGTTTAAATAGCCTTGGAAGAAGTTCCAGGTATGTATCCTTCCTCCAATCAGGTATGTATCCTTCCCCGACCACGCCCGGATGGTAAATTAGTCCCACAGGTAAAGTAGTTCCTTTCAGGCCTCAAGGAGGCCGGGATCCTGCAGCATGGTCTGCATCAGGTAAGTGCACCCAAGCACTTCCATAATGAGCCTGGCGCCTGTGGCGCCAGGACTGATGTCTTTTATGAGCCTGGCGCCATAGGCGCCAGGACACTGTCCAAAGGGCCCCTATATGGGGTTGCTGGGTCCTTCCTTGGGGACTGGATGTCCGCTTTCGGGGACGCAAGGCTTGAACCGGCTCCCCGGGAGCGGGCATCATGACAGCACTCCCCCCCAAGGCCCCTCCCAAGGTTGTTCCCTCCGGGGGTTTTGGTTTGTCTGGGAAGAGTCGGTGGAATTTCCTGACTAATCAAGGTGCACGCACATGGTCGCTGGGTTCCCACGACCTCTCCTGAGGTCCGTACCCCTTCCAATCAATTAGGTAGAACAGTTTTGACCTAAACATTTTTGAGTCTAAAATGTTCTTCACTTCGAATTCGGGCTCCCCATCTATTAGAATAGGTTCTGGAGGTTTGAGTAGTCGGGTTCCGGGTACCACTGGTTTCAGAAGTGACACATGAAAAACAGGGTGAATTCGCATACTAGCTGGTAAATCAAGTTTAACAGCCACTGGGTTAATTATTGCCGTAATAGAATAAGGTCCCAGATATTTTGGGTTAAAAGTTTGAGGCCCTTTGAGTGGTAAATGTCTGGTAGCTAACCACATTTGATCCCCAATCTGATACGGAGGTGCTTCACTCCGATGTAGATCAGCATTCTCCTTGTATTTTCTCTTGGCTTGTTGTAAATGCGTAGTTGCCTCTTTGAAGGCTTGGGTAATTGTAGAATGCAGATGTTCTACTGCAGGCATTCCGAGGTTGTGAGGTGGGTCAAGGTTTGAGGTTCGAGGGTGATGCCCAACAAAGTATAAAAAGGACTTTGGCCAGTTCCAGAGTGTACCGAATTATTATATGCGTATTCGGCTATCCAAAGAATGTCTTTCCAGTTGCTTTCAGATTGCTGTAACATACACCATAAGTATTGCTCAAGGGTCTGATTTGTCCTCTCGGTCTGACCATCGGTCTGAGGGTGGTGACTGGTCGATAATCTTACGTCGATCTGCGCCATTTGACAACATTTGCGCCAGAAGTGGGAAATGAATTGGCTTCCCCGGTCAGAGATTAGTATAGATGGGAATCCATGTAGCCGAACAATATTTTCGAGGAATTCTTTGGCTAGGACAAAAGCTGAAGGTAAACCTTTCAAAGGAATAAAGTGGGCCATCTTGGAAAACAAATCCACAATTACCAGAATAGTATTGTACCCCGAACAGGGAGGCAGGTCGTAATAAAATCCATTGATAGGGTGTGCCAGGGTGCTGGCGGTATGTCTAGAGGTTGAAGGAGACCGGCTGGCCTTTTCTTTTGACTTTTATTTTGGGCGCAAACACCACAGGACATCACAAAAGATTTAACATCTTTTCGCCAAGAGGGCCACCAAAATTGTCGTTTCACCTTTTCCTCTGCCTTGGCAATACCGGGGTGTCCCTCTATTAATGCATCATGATGATCGGAAATAACTAGTTCGTGTAATTCCTTATGTGGCAGGAATAAGCGTCCTTGGAAATAAGGTAAACCATTATCTATGGTAAAGTCTGATCCCTTTTGTATCCAATCCTGTAAGGTTGTAGGGTCCAGGAGTTGTTTCACTCTGGCTTCAATGTCTTCAAGCGTCTGTAACGAAGTCATGCCTAGAATCCTCTGTTCGGGAATTATTGGTACTGGTTCTAAGTTTGTATCAGATTCTCCCATTCCAATTCGGGATAAGGCGTCTGCTTTGCCATTCTTGCAGCCATATCGATAGGTAATCACGAAATCAAATTCAGCGAAAAACAAAGCCTATCGGAGCTACCGTGATGACTGAGCCTTGGCGGTTTTCAAATACTGTAAATTCCGGTGATCAGTGATCACTGTGATGGTATGTCGAGCGCCAAGCAGATAATGCCGCCAGGCTTTAAAAGCAGACTTAATGGCTAACAGTTCTTTGTCCGTGACTGCATAATTAACCTCGGGTGCCGAGAATTTTCTGGACCAAAATGCTACGGGATGCAGTTGGTTGGTTTCGGGATCTCTTTGGGACAGGACAGCTCCCATGACTAGGCTGGATACGTCAGTCTCGACGACATAAGGGAGATCTGGACGCGGGTGTTTCAATATAGGTGCAGAGGTAAACTTAGCTTTTAAATCCTGAAAGGCCTGCTCGGCTTCTTCAGACCATTCAAAACGTTTATTTTTCCTCAAGAGTGCAGTAATGGGTTGTACCACGCGTGAAAATTCCGGGATAAACCTGCGATAGAAATTGGCAAAGCCGAGCATGCTTTGAACCCCTTTTACAGAGCTAGGTGATGGCCATTTGAGGATGGCATCCACTTTTCTTGAGTCCATTTGGACTCCTTTGGGTGTCAGGATGAAACCTAGAAACTTGACTTCTGTGGTATGGAAAACACATTTCTCCAATTTAGCAAATAGTTTGTGTTGGCGCAGTTTTTCAAGTACTGCCCTGACGTGTTTTCTGTGATCAGATTCCAAAGAGGAGTACACCAGAATGTCATCGATATATACGACAACACAAACATCGATGAGTTCCCGAAGGACATCATTCATGAAGTATTGGAAGGCAGCCGGCGCTTTACACAATCCGAAAGGCATCACCT
The DNA here is from genome assembly GCF_040938575.1 of Ambystoma mexicanum. NCBI lineage: Eukaryota > Metazoa > Chordata > Amphibia > Caudata > Ambystomatidae > Ambystoma > Ambystoma mexicanum. Next base: position 376,586,890 of record NC_090931.1, read on the forward strand.
GGTACTCGAATAATCCGTATTTAGTACGGAAGGCAGTTTTCCATTCGTCGCCTTCTTTAACTCGTACCAGATGATAAGCCCCCCGGAGATCTAACTTGGTGTATATGCAAGCGTCCTTCACCTGGTCAAGGAGTTCAGGGATCAGAGGCAGAGGATAACGGTTTTTAACCGTTATCTGGTTCAATGCGCGGCAATCGATACAAGGTCTAAGGTCGCCTTCTTTTTTGGGCACGAAGAACAAAGCCGAGGATGCCGGGGACTTTGACGGGCGAATAAAACCATTAGCTAGGTATTGATCCAAATATTGTCTCAAATGCAGATTCTCAGGTTCGGTAAGGGCATAAATCCTGCTACAAGGGGGTTGTGCACCGGGCACCAGATCGATTTGGCAATCGTACGATCTGTGAGGAGGTAACGTGTTGGCCTGTTCCTTTTGGAAGACGTCCTGAAAGTCTTGGTACTCCGGAGGTAGTTGCATGGAGGCAGAGGTTACAGATGCTAGATTAATCTTCAGGTTTTCTGAGTAGCAGGTTTGTGTACAATCCGGGAAGGTTATTCTCTTAGCTCGCCAATCAATTCGAGGATTATGTGTCTCTAACCAACGGATTCCAAGAATAACCTGAAACTGTGAAGCCTTGATTACATCAAACACAACACCCTCCTGATGGCCGTCGGGACCAATAAGAGTCACCTCAGTAGTGGAATGTGTTACCGGTCCAGAGGCAATTTAAGTTCCATCGACTGTGGTGATGACATCTTTGCTGGTTTTAGGAAGGAGAGGGAGGTTAATCCTAGAGACCAATTCACGATCCACATAGTTTCCAATAGCCCCACTATCGATGTATGCCTTTATTGCATGCAACCGCTTAGGCTGTTCTGGATCTACGAGAACCATTGGCACAATGAAATGCGAGGTCTGAGAGTTAGTTTTCAAGCTCGGCAAGTGGACCCCTACACCTGTCGGGTCGGAGTTGTTTCCCGAAACAGAGTCTTCATGGTTTTTATCAGCGGCTCCTACCGCCTTTCGGGGCGGTTTTGCAGGGCAATCTCGTAGAAAGTGTCCAGAATTCCCACAATAAAGACATAATTTTAACTGCCGCCTCCTTTCACGTTCCTTTTGAGTTAAGGGTCCTTTAACCCCTCCAATTTGCATAGGCTCAGAGACATCAACTCCCTTGGGATTAGCATGGGTCTTGACCAACACCCTGGTCTCAAACCTGGACCGATCTGCTTTTCTGTTTTGAAGTCTGTGATCCAATTGGACCACTAAGTCTATATACTCTGTGCATTCGTGGGGCGGATTTACAACTTGGGCCAAGACATCTTTAAGTTCTCCGCGTAGGCCTCGATAAAACAACGTGACTCTTTTATCCTCTGGCCATCCCGTTTCCACAATTAGTCTATTAAAGGTTGCAATATAGGATAGGTGGTCCTGATTGCCCTGTTGCAGGGATAGAAGTTCGTCATCCAGAGCCTGCCCCTGAGAGTATCGAGCAAATAACCTTTCCATGCTTGCTTGAAACCTTTGAAAATCACGGAGAATCGGGTCATCTTGAGTAACCAGTGGAACTGACCAATCGGCAGCGCAGCCGCTGAGATATGACAATACAAAGGCTACCTTGGTCTGATCATTAGGGAAGGCCCTAGGTCTGCATAGGAAGTGCAAACGACACTGATTCATGAATACGGCGAATCGTTTGGGGTCCCCAGCAAAGCGTTCGGGTGGGGCCAGCGGCATGTTTCCAGGTAGATTAATCTGCACAGGGTTACTGGAAACCACAGGGGCGGGGTTCCCTCCGGAACCGGGTAGAGGAGTTTGCCCAGCTTGACCTTGCAAAAACTGTCTGGCCAGGTCAACAGTTCTTTCCTTTGATATTATTAATTCCCTCCTGAGGGCATTAGTCTCTTGACGAGCGGCATGTACTTCGGCCCGTAATTCCCCCAGTAATTGGGCCAACTGATCAGTCTCAGAACTTTCCATAGCGCCTGGGTGGGAATTTGTAGGAAGGCTTTGCGTTCTGTAACGCTCACTTGACTCCCACGGAGGCGCTGGCCTGGTTCGCGCTGCAGTGACCTCTTCTAAGGTGATGCACAGGGTTCGGAAGACAGACTGGACCGGGCCCCCAAATCTGGCTTGTCTGGCTCGCAGAAGTATCCTTCTTAGGGTCTGGAAGGACGAGCTCTCCATCCTGCTTCTGATGCAGGGGCGCGTTGGTATCCAGTTACTTCACTGGATTTTCGGATTGGTGAGAACCAAACCTGCTTGGCTTCCAGGTAAGTTTTTTGATAAGAGGTTCCCCTTGTGTCCATGGATTAATGTACTAATGCTAGTGTCTTTTTCCCCATAGGGGCCAGGGTACGGAATGCCGGGGATCAGGCACCGCCCCGAGATGAGAGGTGAAATCCTTGTAGAAATCAGGTAAGTCTTAAATGAGCGTTTTTTGGTAATGTCTTTTCATTCGTTCATTAACGCTGATGTCTCTTTTTCTCCTTAGGGGCCGAGGTCCGGAAATGCCAGGATGCGGCGCGGACCCGAAATGAAGAGGGAATGAATCAGCAGGTAAGTCTTAACATGGAGATTTAGCTTTCCTTATTCCCTTCTCTCTCTCACCTTTTGTTCTGGTCTTTTTCTCGCCTAGGCGCTGGGGCGTGACTGCGAAACTGGATGATCGCTGCTGAATATTCCTTTTAAATAAAAGTCTTCCTTTTCAGGATTGTCGGCGAGATGTCTCCGGGATGCGGATTTAGCAGGTAAGGACTTTTCCTTCTTCTGTTCTCTTCTTCTCTTCCTTTGCAGGTGATCCAGGATGCTGGCAGGCGTGGCAGAAGTCAGGATGCAGGAGCAGACACGGTGAGCGTCCAGCTGCTAGATGCAGAACAACGCGAAGCACGTGTGGCTGTTCGGGTGGGGTTTAAATAGCCTTGGAAGAGGTTCCAGGTATGTATCCTTCCTCCAATCAGGTATGTATCCTTGCCCGACCATGCCCGGATGGTAAATTAGTCCCACAGGTAAAGTAGTTCCTTTCAGGCCTCAAGGAGGCCGGATCCTGCAGCATGGTCTGCATCAGGTAAGTGCACCCAAGCACTTCCATAATGAGCCTGGCGCCTATGGCGCCAGGACTGATGTCTTTTATGAGCCTGGCGCCATAGGCGCCAGGACACTGTCCAAAGGGCCCCTATATGGGGTTGCTGGGTCCTTCCTTGGGGACTGGATGTCCGCTTTCAGGGACGCAGGGCTTGAACCGGCTCCCCGGGAGCGGGCATCATGACACTACCTGTCTCTCGTTGCTTCTTCGGTACCCATACAATGAGGCCAATGCTGCCGTCCCATTGTTTCCTTCTATGTACCTTTCTGCCTCTTGCCGTAATTCAATCTTTCTTTCTTTGCTGATCGCGCTTCGAGTTACCTGTCCAAATCCTGTTCCTTCAGCCCTGCCTCTCCCCTCCCCGGTCTCAATTTCGACTTCGGGAGGGGCGGATGGTGCTGAATCTGTCTCTGGAGTGGGAGGTGCGGATGGGACAAGTGACACAGGTGACATCTGTGAAGGGCCTTCTTGGGTGCTGGGAAATTGTGTGTCTGCGCTTGTGGAAGGGCTCGAGCTGTGGGTGGGGCTTGGGTTAATGCTTGCGTGAGGGGAAGTGCTTGGGCTACGGGAGGGGGTACGAGAGCTACTGGTTGGGCCTGTGCAGTCACTACTGGCGTGTTTGGTTTCGATTCTGGTTTTGGGCCTCGACCCGTATTAGTTAACAAATGTTCCATTAATTCGTCTGCTATGTGTAGTTCCCGCTGCGGGTATACTCCTTCTATGTTCATTTGCTCACGTCTCCCTTCTCGTCTTAGACTTGCCGTCCACTCCTCCTCCTCCTTTTCTTCTGCTACCTCAAGCTTCGATTTGTGCCTACGCGCATGCTTCTCTCTACTCCTAAGTCAGAGCATTGCTTCCCTCCTCCAATCTTTGACAGTCTCAAAAGCTGCGGGTCGCGCTTTTTTCCTAATCAGCACCCTTTCTAGGTTACCTATCCTCGCAATCTCAAAGCTACCATTAATCGGCCACTGATGGTCGGGTTGCTTTCTAGTTTGCCTATGCCAAATTTCACAAAATATTATCGCACTCACACCATATTTTGCATACATGTCATAAGCCGGCGTTCCCCCAGGCGGTGCACTTTGGCCATATTCTAAGGACTTTCTACCGCAGCTGAAAAGCCTCGCTAAAGTGGACAGTACTCCAGGCATGTTTTTTTAACCTTCCCCTTTGGTTAGCTAACCTTTAACTGGACGTTTGAATTTGCAAAATCAACACTCTACCAAAAATCAGGTTTTTATTTGAATCGGGGAATGACTCACCTGATAAAACAAGTCGCCTGTCCTAACGCAACCTCTCCCAACGGCGTGTCTGCGCTTCTCTGGCTTCTGCCTCGTCTCGGGACCCTCGCCCCCTTTGCCCTTTGGCCCGGTACATCGATCAGGGATCAGATGTGTGCAGATCTGCGAAGGAATCTCTCCTCACTTCTACAGGGCGCCCCGTACACCTCTTGATCCCGGTTTGATCATCCCGTCCTCGCCGTTCTTCCGCCTTTACTCCGTTACAACTTATACGATGGGGCAAGTGGGGGGGGGTCCCTATTCGGGCGCCATCTTGAAAGGGGCCCCTAGGGGTCCCTCATGATATAGAAACAAAGCAATAACCATACACGAAAAGATGCGCCAGACACGAGGTTCAAATTCCCAAATGCTAGGTTTTATTGCAAGCAAAAATAGTCCCAATTGGCCAATTCTGGTCTCACGCCCCGCAACGTGAGTTTCCTAGACGTCGAGGGACGCAAGAGAGCGAATTACGTACATCAGCTACATATATACAAAATGCATATCATACAATCAGCTATGTCATATTTAACACCCTCCGTTATTAAGTTTCTTTGAACTCGGGATGACGATGGTCATTTCCGACGGGTATGACAATTATGACACTTTCGATGTCTATTCTAGTAACAATGTGCAATATAGAAAGTGCAGAGGCATCTTTTAGTTGTTGAACAGAACACAGTGGTTCTGTTCTTGGAAGCAAACTGCACACGGGGAAAGAGCCACATTCCATGCTTTGCTATCTATGAGGTGCTATTTGTGTTCTGGGAGCCGACACACTCTGCAGGGTTTTGCGAAGGGGTGCCGTAGGAAGAGCATAATTCAAGCCTTTAGCTGTTTTATTCTAACATATTCTACCATCGTACGAGAGTCGCTGGCAGCTGTGAAGTGATTAAATGCCCTGCAGCTCTCCCTCAAGGCTACAGAGAGGGAGCGTGGACATTCCTTTTTGGGCTACTCATGAGGAGTTTTCAACAAACTCCTCAGTCCCGCGACCTTGCCCTTTCATATTCAGACAACAATGTTAACAGTTGAGCAGAGTAAGCAGAATCCGCAAGAATTGCAAGCTGCAAAGCAGTTTTAGACAGAAAGCAATAAGCAATGGTTAACAAGCAAAATGGCGATTCTTGCTACGTTTAAAATGGCTGCTTGTTGGTCAAGCATAGCAGTCTATATTTCTATAATTCGGTGCATAAGACGGTTGACCTACGGCCATCAAGTTACGTCTGTCATTCAAATGAAGGGTATTCACTTTTCCAGATTGACAGTGTGGCAAACATCATTAAAAACTCCAACAAATAATTCCTCAGCATCCTCCCAATACCAATGCTCTGTAGAATCAAACCTCAAAATTAAGAGCAATTCTGTTTGTTCACAGATATCCCCTAACAATCCAAAGATGTTTTTTTTAGAAATGCAAACAAAGCAGTCAATAAAGATATATACTTGGTACACACCAACCATCTCCACAAATCTCTGAGAGAATGCAAAGGACAAGTGTATACAACGATTAAAATAGAATAAGCGTTTTGATAACAAAGCCTCACATTTTATAATTAAATACCTCAGCCCTCTTGCACAGTCTGCAAGTCCTATTGAAAGTCCTAGGCAAGGCCCTGCCACCTCCAATGAATGAGGCAGTTTAATCTGAAGCGTAAATGCCATGTCCTAAAGTCCCTTGAGGGGGACTTACATACATAGGGTTAACGTACAGGACCACTCTGACCTACAACTGCCTAATTTATATACTCCCTATAGAACTTTAGCGTATGGAGGGTGTCCAATTTCTCAATATGAACCCATTCTTTTAGTTGTTTTATTATTACTGATTCCTTCCATTCTGAGTGTATAGTTGCTTCTCTTAAAAATTCAGCACACGCCTTCATAAACTCATTTAGGAATTTGTCTGTTTCTTCTGTAAAGGTCTTCCCCAATTCAGCTTACAAGTTATAGCCTTCCCCTCCCCTAATTTTACAATATAATTGCAGTTTGTTCACTTTATGTAAGTGCCTCCAAGTCATAAGGCCTAGTTCGATACGGATTGCCCCTATGGGTCCTGACAAGGGCAAGTTTAATATAGAACGCCACATTTTCCCCTAAGAGATATTTAGCCATTTTCTAATACTATTGGGAAGCAACTCAAGAACATTCGAAATCGAGGGAGTGACTTTGGCCTGTAAAAATCGATCATAGGTAATAAGGATTACCTTCATTTGTAGAATAAAAGCCTCTATTTTCACTTCCAATTTTTCCTTCGCAATAAAAAGCTGCCTTTTGTTTGTAAAGATAAACCCCAAATAAGTTATGTTATCAATTCAATTAATATGCTTTATTGCAATGCAAAGTCATAAAAGCCACAACACATAAAACAATTCATGAGCATAAAACTTGGCAATCGCCCATTAAAATACTATATAAACGCATCAGTTCATCATATCAAGTCTCAGTGTAACAGTAAATAAAATACAGTGCTTACTTCCAACACAAGCCAAAGCCACTCAATGGCTGCGGGACAAGGCTATGGGAGATCTCTCCTTTTCTTCACACGCAGCCTCCGTACTAACTTGAGGTAGCTACTGGTTGCAAATATTACAGGAACCTCCGAAGAATCTAAACACATTTTCATAGCTTCACTGATAGTTCTGCAGCCGCGACTTACAAACAGTGGCTTCAGAAAGCGTTTCCTTAGTGGCTTAGTAACCGGGCATAAAACATTAGGTGGATAAAATCCTCATCGAATTGGCTGCATAACATGCACTTTGCAGAGACTCCCGGGTTCCATTTGTGTTGGAGAGCTGCAGTGGGTAGAATTCGTAATCAGAACTTTAAATACATGGACTTCTCTTGTTTGGGATATAATTGAAATAATCTTCACAGCCCACATGTTTTTTTATAATGAGGTAGGCACACAGGGATTCAGAGGCCCAGGATTTTAGGTCAAGGTTCCAATCACCTTTGGTCAACATAGCCCTCTTCACCACAGCCTTAGACCGAAGGTCCATGATAGTTGCATTCGACCAAAGGTCCCCGTGCCCAAATGTCCTCAACAAACATTTGACATGGGTCACCCATTTCAGAGCTGTGACAAGACGTCCATCATCGCCTCTCTGTATTTTTGGAGCTTTACACTTGTCCACAATCGGACCCAATAGAGCACTGGCCACAGTTGACAAATTGGTTCTATTCCCTGCGGGCCAGTTTCTTACAGGACTGCTGAATTTGGGGCAGTGTGTGGGATACCCAGGAGGCTTTTGAGAAACATATTCTCTGTCACCACCAAACTGCTAACATTTGTATGGCCCCACAGTTCAGCTCCATACAATGCTGCTTGCCTAGCGTGTGCTTTGTATGCCTCCAAAGATACAGAAATGGCTCCATTGCAGTGCTCTTGAGAAAATCTGGCGAGGGCACCTCCATACCTCGCCAATGTAAGCCTTGCGTTTTCCATATGGAGACCATCCGCGAGACTTCAGGACTCTTAACTAATCATATGGGGGAACGTGCTGGATAATGCCTTTGCCTAATACCAGTCTGAAGGCCTTTCACTTCCTCCTAGAAATAATGTTAAAGACCATGGACTTAGTTTTACTCACATTAAGTGACAGCCCATTCCTCTTGCAGAAGGAAACAAATATTTGAAGCTGCTAGCGGGCACCAGCGGGTGTCATGAACAAGAGTACTGCGTTGTCTGCAAAAAGCAAGACCGGTAACCTTTCGCTGGCTAGAGATGGGGCTTCTGTTTGAGCTTTCAAAAGTTCTTTGATGACTCTGTTGATAAAGATACAGAACAGTATCAGGGCCAGGAAGCACCCTTGCCATATGCCCTTCTCAATACTTATATGGCCAGTTGTGCTCCCATCTGTTCCCCACCGGACAACCGCAGTATTGACCGTATACAAGCTCTGGATAGCAAATAGTAAGGTGTCCAGGAAACCCAGGTCCCTTAGCTCCGTATCGAAGGCAGTGCATAAGTCCACGAAGACTGCATATACACAGACCTTTATGAGGACTGCCTACTTGTCACATACGAACAGGAGGCTTTGGTTGATCGTACTTAGTCCTTCACGAAACCCTGCCTGCTGGTGGTAAATTATTTTGCTGCTTGTCACCCAGACTTCTAAGAGAAACAATAGGGCCTGGGCGAATATTTTCCCCATGCAGCTAGTAATTAAATTGGTCTGAAGTTGGCAGGATTGGCCCGAGTATCTTTTTTGAAGATGGGGACGATTTCTGCCGAGGTCCAGGACCTAGGTACCAGATCCTTGCTTAGGATAGCATTTTGATATAATGTAGTTTATTTATAGCGCGCCCATACAGGCATCCAAATGGTAGGTTTGTTTCCATAGAAATCTATCGGGACCCTATCGGGTCCAGCGACCTTGCCTTCTTTTGGGACATAAGTGCCCTCCTGACCTTTGATTAGTATGTACCAAAGGGAAACAAGTTGACACACTCCCACCGCTCCCACGCTCTCTGGGGTAGCTTATTTCCACAGGAGGTGCCCCTTTGGCCTGATAAAGATTTCCAAAATGTTCAACCCAGCGCGGATACAACATTGAAGGAGGTTAGGGCCTGATTTTTTGGCTCCCCCCATCATGGCCCAAAAACCTTTCGAGTTCCCACTCTCTATTTCTTCCAATAGCTTTTCCCAGACATCTTCGTGCCAAGCATTCTTTTTGTCCTTCAGTATCTTCCAATACTCCCTTCTGGAATGCTTAACTTCGCCATCCGGTTGTGGCCGCAGACCCTTCACTGCTCCTAACAGCTGACCCTTGGCCTGCCTGCAGTACTTAACATACCAGGGAGTTGTTGTTTCTACAAGATTACGGACAGCCTTCCGTAGTTTAGAAAAACGCTGGCTAACAAGAGTCATGATTTGCTTGTGCACTGATACTAGGGTGGGAGCATCACATGGGTCTTCCCTGGCATGGCCCTCCACAGATGGGATGATGTCATCATAAACCAATGGAAGAACTACCCCTATGTCGATCCCACCCCATCTGATGTTTCTCCTGGAATGCCCCACTATTTCCAAATGGACTACACCTTCGCCTAAACCAAATGGCCTGCCGACTGGTAGCCAACAGGCTTGCTCACATAATTCCAGGGTGAGGGGATTTTGATCACTTTCCACCCTCTGCAGCACAGAGAATGCTTCACTATCTCCCAGGCCCCCCAGGACCACAAAGGTATAATCAATTTTACTGGTAGCCATTTTATTATCAAAGGTGGGGGCTGCTGGGGAGTCGGCCGGGAATCAGCCCTTGCATGCCCTCAGGTTGGCTGACATAAACAATACTGCCATGTCCTCAGCATATTTATGTTGGCGTGTGGGAAAAGCTGAAGTCAGGGGACCTAATCCCCAATGACTGTCCTCTCAGATGTAATATCAGTCAGGCCGCGGAGGGGCTCAATCTGGAGATTCAGATCCCCCATTACTAAGGACTTTGAAGGTCTGGGCATACTCAATCTCCACTCCAACACTTTGTTCAGTATCACTTCGATGAGAACCAGCCCCCTACCTGGCAGCACGCTGTTGTAAAAGCTGACCAAAAGGATTGATGAATCATCCCAAAGTTTTAAGCGAATCACCAAAGCATCTGGGGAGTCCGTGTCTGTTTTAGAAACAGATTTACATGGGTCAGTATTCACCCAAGTTACCAGTCCCCCAGTTAGGCGTTCTCTTGCCCCCTTGGTCGCTGGTTTGGAGAAGGTGACATATCCTTGAATGTGAGGGGGCTCTAGGGCCCAGGATTCCTGAAAGCAAATTACCCCAAAATCCCGGACAAAAGTCAGTCAGTCAGTATCAAATAGATATTTGTCCACCCCTGCAATATTCCATGATAGAACCCACACCCCAGATTGGACCTGAGCCGAGCTCTCTACAGATTGACAGTTCGGAATTGCTTGCAGCACCCCGGAATCCATTACCAGGGTGAGAGCAGGTGGAACAGGCTCAGTCCTTGACCAGGGTGCCTGGTTCTTCTGCTCCTAGTGACCCTCTCCATGCTTCCACTAAGCTGTAACAGCCTGTGCTGCATTCCCTCTCCCCCCGCTTGAAGGGTGTATCGCAGACTCTGCTCTGCCACCGACATTACTGACAGGGGTATTCGTTGCACCACTCCACTACGGGATTGCAAAACAGGGTAAGGGTGCATGTTTGCGTGGCCAGGCAGCTTCCCACCCCGACCATGGGTGCGCCCCCGACCATGGGTGCGCCCTGTGCTTGCTTCCCAAGGTGTACAATACAATTCAGAAGCAGTCATCTTGATTAATATCAACAGCTCAGAGGGGGGGTGATCGCTGCTCCATTTCCAGGATGCCCCATAGCAGGCTGGGTTCTTTCACGGTATGATGTATGATATGATATGATATTTTATTTATAGCGCGTCTATACACAAGTGTTTCAAGGTACGACGAGGCAAGGGAGGGGAACAAAGGCATGACACGACAACGATCTTACTCAACCAAGTGATATTGAGATCATGCAAGTGCAGGGGAGAGTGAAAGGGAAAAGTGCCAGCGGAAGGGGAGGAGGTTCAAGTGCAAGTAGTGAGGCCAGCAGATGGCAGGGTTGCCAGGGGGCAGTGCAGGTGTGCAACTGGGAAGGCAGGGACCTGGGCCCGTGGTTCAGAGGGTAGCCAGGTAACCAGGGCAGCATTAGGCAGGAGATCGGCAGGGAAGAGGAAGAAAGAAGGCAGAACCAAAGAGGAAAGTCTTGAGCTGCTTCCGGAATCATGTTTCAGAGAGGCAGGGAGGCTGTTCCAGAGGTAGGCACCAGCCGAAGAGAGAGATCTGCCCCCAACTCGTTGTTTGGAAAAATGACTGACCCTCAAGGAGTTGGAGGTGGAGGAGCAAAGAGCTCGAGTAAGAAGATACCCCTGAAGAGAAAGCTGTAGATATTTTGGTCCCAGGCCCCAGAAGGCCTTGTGTACATTGCATAGAGTCTTGAACTTGATCCTTGCAGCCACTGGGAGCCAATGGAGGAATACGATCTCTGGGCTTGAGGCCAAGGACAAGTCTTGCAGTCATTTTCTGGATGAGTTGCAGAGGATGGAAAGTAGAGGCAGGCAGATTTAAAAAGAGGCTGTTACAGTAGTCAAGCCTAGAGAGAACCAGAGCTCTGGAGACAGTGAGCTTCTGGGGGAAGGAGGGGAAAGGCAGAATACCTCTCAGGAGGTGCAGTTGGTAGTTTGACTTCTTACAGGCGTCGGAAATGTGAGAAGAGAAGGTGAGTGTGGAGTCGAAGATACCCCTGAGGGTCATAGCCTCACAGGTGGGAGCAGGAAGAGGGACAGGGGAGGCCGGGCAGAGAGTGGCGGGAAAGAGAGGTACATATGTGCCAATGAGAAATATCTCTGTATTACTGGCATTCAGGCAGAGATCATTGGCGCTGCACCACTCCTGTATTGCGGACAGACAATCCGGGATGAGAGAAGAAGCGGCAGAGGGGAGCCTGAAAGTGAGCTGGGTGTCATCCCCGTAACACTGGAAGTTGGAGCAGAGAGCAGCAATGCACTGGGCGACAGGTGCAAGGTATTGGATGAACAACGAGAGAGGAAGGTTAGACCACTGGGGAACACCACAGGTGGAGAAATAGAGGAGCAAAGCACCCAAGTTGGATTTGGGAGGGTCGGTCAGAGAGGAAAGAAGTCAGCCAGACCAGAGGCTGATCAGTGATACCCAGGTTATCACGAAGCAGGTTGAGCAGGATGGTATGGTTGACCGTGTCAAAAGCAGAAGAGAGATCAAGTAGAATGAGGACAGATGGGAGATTAGAATCAAGGTTAGAGAGCAGGTCTTCACAGATGTTCAGGAGAGCGGTTTCTGAAGCCAGACTGATGGTCATGGAGACAACCAACAGATTCAGTGTGAAGATTAAGCTATGAGATGGCCAACTTTTCCAGGGGTTTACCCAGAAAAGGGGTGATAGAGATTGGGCGATAAATTAGCCGGAAGGGAGGGGTTGGCTGATGGTCTTGAGAAGAGGGTGTACAAGAGACTGCTTCACAGGGAGGGGAAGGTTCCAGAGGCTTAGGTGTGGTTGCAGAAGTCAGCCAAAGCTGGAGCTAAAGTGTCAATGTGGTCCTTGGTGGTTTTGGAAGAACTGGGTTCTCATAAGGTTTTCATAGATCGGACTTGTCTAGAAACCTTGTCAGGGGAGAAGAGAGGAAAGGCAGGGAAGGGGGGAGCAGCAGGGGGTGTGGAGGAAGAGGAGAGAGTGGAAGGAGAAGCAGGAGGAGCCTAGTGGGAAGCCAGGGCCGTACAGAGGGCCTGGGAGGGGACAGGAGAGGTAGAGACTGCAGCAGGATTGGCCAGCTCCTTGCAGATTTTAAAGAGTTCCGTTCAGTTGTTAGATGCCGTAGAAACATGGGCTTGTATGTGAACTCTCTTCTTAGAGAGGACAGAGAGTCGATATTGCCTTTGCAGCAGGTGGCAGGTTAGTTTTTTCAGAGGATGTACAATGTGCCAACCATTTCCTCTGAGCCACCCTACACTTGCGTTTAAGGGTGACGAGGTCTGAATCGCACCAGGAGTTGCACTTGATTTTAGGCTCCATGTGGCTCCTCATGACAGGGACATGTACATCGAGAGTATCAGACATAGAAGAGTGGAGCATGAAAAGGGCTTTGTCAGGGTGTGAGTCAGCCAAAGGTGCAGGGGGGGAGAGAAAGATGCGGCAAAAGCATCAACTGACACATGCTTCATGGGTCGAATGACTAAGAAGGTGGGTGGCAGTGTGGAGGTAGGCTTGGCCTGAGGGGTAGAGAGAAAGAGATGAGAGGAGAAAGTGGTCACTGCAGAAGAGAGGAGTGGTAAGAGGGTTAGAGAGGGAAGGAGATCAGAACATCAATAATGTGCCCTGCAGAGTGATCCGGGCCAGAGAGAAGAATAGAGAGAGAGAGAGTCGTACAAGCCGCGAAAGAGTCCCGGGGCAGGACAGGAAGCATCCAGGTGGATGTTGAAGTCACCAAGGAGGAGGACTTTAGTGGTTGAGGCCAGAAGGGAGGAAGAGAAGTCCGCCCACTCAGAGAGGAAGGAGGTGATATGACCAGGTGGCCAGTAGATAGTAGCCACTGTGAGAGAGTGGCCAGGAGAGAGAGAAAACCTACAGACCAGGCATTCAAAGGAGGGTAGGCCTGCATGGGAATGATAAAGGCAGAAATCCACTCCGGGAAGATCAAGGCTACACCTTCACCGGAATGTTTGGATCTGGTCGTGGAGAGGATCTTGTAGCCATCAGGAAGGAGAGTGTCAAAGCATGTGATAGAGCTGATCGTGGACCATGTCTCGGTGAAAATAAGGACATCAAGGTCAAGTTCTTCCAAGAGACAGCAGATGTCAGAGGAGTGTTTGACAGCTGAGCAAGAGTTAAGAGTGGCAGGTGGAAAAGGATGCCATCCTTGAAAGACTTCCGAGGAGGGGTACAAATCAGATTTACTCCCTGCGGAGGTATAGAAGGAGCCCGGGGGAGGGCAGAGGAGGCAGGGGGAGAGGGCAAGGTAGCCGAGGAGGAGGAAGAGGGCGCCAGAGAAGTGGCTGAGGGTGGAGGCGAAGAAGCTGAAGAAGGGAGAGAAGGGACATCGGGAGAGGAAAGGAAATTGATAAGGTGCGGGAAGCGTCTATCAAAGAGGAGGAGTTTGGCCTGCCGGCCTTGGACCGAGACAGTGCCATTCAGGTAAACATTAATGATGACCTTCAAGGAGTGGAAGGAAGCCAAGCGGGCCTCCCACCGGGTGCCACCATTAATGGGAGAGGAAGAGAAAGGAGAGTGCACAGGGACCATATGAAGAGTCCATAGGTCTGGCAAAGGAACGACAACGAGAATGTCGGTGAGAGTCTGTCTGGAGGAAGCGCTGGTGTAGGTATCAGCAATAGAGAGGCCTGTGTTGGAGACCAGGATATCCTTTTTGAACTTCTTCCTACCAGACTTAGTGAGAAAGGTAGGATAGTCGATAGAGAAAAAGTTGGAGAAGATTGGAGAAACAGAAAGCACCATAGGTGATGTGAGGAGGGGGAAGAGGAGAGAAAGGGAGGTGGGTGGGGAATGAGATAAGAGCGGAGGGAGGTGTGGGGACACTCGGCGCAGAACACAGGGGCGGGTGCACGCAGAATAGACGTAACAACATGATACAAGGGGGGTTGTCCTGACGAGTGTATTTCTAGGGTTTACTTTCTTATTGCTGTAAACCTAAAGTTGGTCTGTCAAGTAACATACATTAAAATACATTATGTATGTAGTAGTACTGAAGCAATTGAGAGCGCAGACAAAAATGGAAAATAAATACAGCTTTTATTTATTTAGCTGTTCATGCATTTCATAATCATGCATTTAAACTTTTTTTGAATTTTTCTGAAATCCAGTTTACTAAGGGTGGTTTGTTTCTAACATTCAAAAAACCTTTAGCTGTATTTATTTTCTATTTTTGTCTGCCTACCCCCCTTGTATCATGTTTATATAGCCCACAGCCCTGACGTACTTAGGGCCATCCCTCCGGTTACCAGAATAGACGTAACAAGACAGGAACAGCAGGACAGCATGAAAACACAATGCAGCCACTTAGCACAGCCAAGTTCAAAATCAGCAGCACAGAATGAAACAGAATGCAGCCACTGGGCACAGCTAGGTTTGAATTTAGCAGGAAAGAGTGAAAACACAATGCAGCCATTGGGCACAGCCAAATTCGAAATTAGCAGGACAGAATAAAACACATTGCAGCCACCAGGCACAGCCAAATTGGAAATTAGCAGGACAGAGGGAAAACACAGTGCAACAACTGGGCACAGTTAGTGGTAAAGTGAGAGTCAGTCCAGGAATCTTTTCTTTTCTTTTTTGAAGAGGCGACTAACCCACAGGGTAGTGAAAGTGTCACAATGTTTCTGGTAGGGTTCTGAAAGAATGCAGGGTAACTCATTGCGTCCTTACCATAGGGCCCTACTAATCTTTGACATGACAATATGTCACTATAGATTATGGAGAGACATCCCCTCCTAGACCTCAATCAGTGGGCAACTTATTTATCAAACCAGCTACACGCTCGTGCCCACCCTCCTGGTTCTTGGGGAATTTCACGAGGAAAAATCAATCTTCGATATGGTTGGCATAACCACTGTCTAGCGGCACTCGACGTTTAGGGATATTGACCTCTATCGTGTTCACCTCTTTAACTGCTTAACCCCCCTCACTAAATGTGGGGGAGTAGATCAGATACTGGACCCATCTGTACGGGTGCGCTCTTTGCAGTGCTAGGCCCACTAGGATTTCCTTGCTCTGCTGGGGCACCCCTCCTGTCCTCCTGTTGCGTCTCCACCCCTGCTGGCAGTGGTGTCCGGGACATTACATCCTCGATTAAGCGTGCCAGCCTTCGAATGTCACTCTTGAGTTCCTCATTTCCTTCTGCATCTGGGCTAAGGTGCATCTACACCCCTTACATCCCCTTCCCCCCTGCCCCGCCTGGAACCTGATCACCCCAAGGCCTTGCTGAGAATGCTCCTCCCCGAGTGTAACTGGTAAGGGGGTGGTTACGGCCATGTCTGGATACAAAGCAGGAGGTGACTTTGTACCATGGGTACGGGTAGCCAAAGGCTCGAACATGTTGCTAACAGTCATGCCCAACTGGCGGAATGGAGTGTTCCTTGGCAGCCCACCCTTTCCCGAACACTCCCCCTCTCCCCTGGTCTCCGCAACCGTAGAAGTTGCAACCTCAACTGGGCTTTTGTAATGCGTCCCCTCAGGTCCTCTCTGCACGCTTTCCACCTAATAGCCTGGGAGTATCTTACCCACATCTATGAGTGTGCCCAAGGTAACCTTGTGTGGACCCATGCTATCTTTAGCCAGTGCCCGCATCTCGTTCAGGCTAAGCTTGCTAGGTAACCCCCCCTCTTCCTTAGCCACACAGGTGCCCCCTCATCACTAGCCTAGGATATTATATCCATACCCTTTGTGCCCATCGAGCAACAATTGGAGGTTGGCCTAGGGCCCAATTACCCCCTTTTCCCCATTGCTTGTTTTTTCTTAGCCACCACCTAGTCCTTTCTTCTGGGATAAATTTCACTCAGGAACCCAGCTATTTCCTCAATCATCGCATTGGCTTTGCCAATCCTCCCCATGAATTTGGATGTATGTTTTCTGGCTGAGCCATTGTCTAGGGGGCTTAAGGCTTTCCTTTTGGACATGTCATCAGAGTATCAACGAAATACATACACAGTTACACCACCACTATAGACCAACTATGGGTCAACTGCCAAAAGTAAGTCCAATAAAACAGTAAAACAACAGAATCAATCATTGGTTAAATAACAATACACAATAATACACAATAATAAAAATGGAATCAGCGGATACAAATTATTATCAAAGAGCTTTATTGCGCCAGGCCTCCTCGATGCCCAACACCACACTTTCCTTCAGCCAAAACTTTTGATTATAGTGCGATGGAGGTGGCCCTACTTTAACCCGCTGCACTCACAATCAGCTGAACAGCCAATTTAATTCCAGTCCTGGTTTTCCACTTGGACTACTTGTGTTGCTTCTGTTACTTAGGCTGCTTAGGCTGTGCAAAAGATAAACAGTGCAGAGCGAGGTTCGCCCGACAGCTTAAGTGGGCTGCCCTAGTCCGACTCCCCCCCCCCCGCTCCTGCCCACTTTCATACTTGTGAACTGTAAAATGGAGTTGTTAGGCAGAATCCTGTGCAGTACCCTTAGGGACCACTACACAAGATTAAGACTACAAGTGGTAGTAAAATTTCACCTTTGGTACAAGCCTGTACTACACAGAAAAAGTGGTAGCAGTGGCTGAGCAGCCAGACTTATTTCAAGAGCAAACAAGCAGTAGGACTACAATTACTGTGACTCAAGCAAACACTGACTCAAGGTTTCTGGGTAAAAAGTAAAAGTAAATTTATTTTTAGACCATCTGTTCACAAAACACTTCACTTCGAATGGATTGTGTCCTCCCTCGTATTCCTCATCTTAGATATATATCCTTACTCAGGGTAAGGATATATATCTAAGATGAGGAATACGTGGGAGGAACATCCAATCGAAAGAACGTTACCGTTGGTAAGTAACCTCTTCTTCTATTAAATTAAAACCACACTTCAAATACACTACATACAACCAATTCCCCTTGTGCAGAACAATTCAAGGTAAGGACCTTTGGATTTCACCGGTGTTGTGAAACAAATACATTACCGTGGGTTATTACGCAATTTCTTTTTGACAGTAATGACAGTTCGGTCTTACGAAAGAAAAGCGTACCCGCGAGAAGAAATGTTACAGTAGTCAAACACACTTAGCACATGAATTAACACAAGGGAGTTGGGGATAAAAATCATAGGCAATACTTTTGTCAAGGCAGATAGAATCAAGAGACACTTTCGAAAAACGTAGATAAAAGTCAATAGGCCTGCGCCAGTGTCAAATGAGACAGGGCCCTGTTGTCGAGGATCACAAGGTTAGAACGGTTCACGATTTGTGATTGTCAGGAGTACTTAGATATTGTCAAAAGGGAAGCAAAAGTTATAGGAGGGAAGGAAGACATGGGCAAGCCTTGGGTGAGGAGAAAAGGTTCACCCCACTTCCTCGAATCTGGACACAGTACCTGATTCGTATGAAGAAAAGCGGGTGCTATGGCAGTTGTTCCTGGTAGTTCCTGCAGACTCACGGTTCCTGGAACTTCAGTCGTGGGGACAAGAAGGAGGACGTCTGGAGCGATCTGCACTGCCCAGGGATGAAGCCAGCAGCAGCAATGCAACGGTGAATAAAAGGTGTGCTCCTTCAAAACAGGAGAGGCTCTTCAGATGGCTATCAGGGCCACTATAGCTATGTGCAGCGATTTTGACCAAGAAGAGGATCCTCTGGCTGTGGAAGGTGAGCTGGTTGGTCCCACCAGGTTCAAGGGAAGAAGACTCCGGACTGGATCTTCTCTTGTCGTTGAAGGGTAGATAGCTCAGGACTGCAGCAGGGTTTCACCGGGACTCAGGAGTTGCAGCAGCCATCTTCTTCTCTGCTTCTCTTCGGCTCCTTGCAGTTCCAGTGGCGACTCTGCCCAAGAGTCCTGCCTTTTATGCCAAAATCCCCCATTCACACAGCCTGGCTGTCAATCACTCAGCAGGGGGGTTGTCCGGGCCGGACAACCACCTCAGCCAATCGACACAAAGTGCGACTCAGGTCTCCAAGAAGACCCTGTGCAGGGGGTGACTAAACCCCTCCCTCACATTCAGCCCACCTAAACACCCAGACGCCAAAGGAGGGCTTCTGGACAGAAGCCTGCCAAAGGTCGGCGAACAAAGGAGGCAAACCTGGTTTGCTGTGCAAAGTAAAACACAATAAGGACTTTAACAAAAAGAAATGGCGATAAAACCCAACCGGAGCCAAAATAAAAAGTATTTGCTCAGGCGGGTTTAAGTTTGAGGCAAATACAATAGCCTAAAACAGTACCACGTTTATATAGTATAATCGCGGTAGGAAAGTTAGGGTAGATACCACTGCCACCAGCCAAGTCTTAGTGTTAAGAGAGCAAAAATAAGCTTAGAGAGGCACAGACAAGGGATAGAAACTAACCCTTTCCAACACTCCATGTAAGATGGGGTGTACTGGGTCTGTAGTTTAAATGACTACATAAAGTAAATGGCAACTTTACCTGTCTCTGGGGGACAGTAGTCAGCCCCAGAAAAATTGAGTCAATGGGAAGTCTCAAAGACAACCCGGTGTTACTGCACTGAAGGAGCTGTGTAACACACACACAAAAGTGGGGCTCATGGAGTGGTGTAGCTCCAGAGCCCAAGATCACACAAACAGTAGAAATACACATGGCAAAACACATGTAAGAGTGGGAAAAAGGCTCACACTCTTACCAGCTGGAAAAAAATAAACCCCAGAAATCCAGCAAAGCTGCTGAGGGACTCACTAGGTGAGGGAAATTAGCCATAAATGAGAATTCTCCCTAACACTCACCTCCCTCCCCCCCAGACTAAGGGACCGGAGGATTTAATCCACTCCTGGATGGATCTCATACCTCTAGTCAGTTATAAACATCCTAGAGAGGCCATCAGCATTTTGGTGGTGACTTCCTGCTCTGTGCCCAATGGTAGAATCAAACCCTTGCAGGCATATTGACCATCTTAGTAATTTAGGGTTTTCCCCTTTCATTTGCATCAGCTATCTCAAGGGTTGGTGGTCAGTCTGAATAATGAAAGTAGATCCATACAAGTATGGTCTAAACTTCTTCAGTGACCACACAATAGCAAACATTCACGTTCTATTGTTGCCCACCTTGTCTCAGGATCCTTTAACTTCCTGCTGATGAAACAAATGGGATGTTCCCTACCTTTCTCATCCAGTTGACTAAGAACTGCACCTATACCTGCATTGGAAACATCAGTTTGTACAATGAAGGGTTGGTGGTAGTCAGGAGCTCTTAGGACTGGAGCTTGACAAAGGGTTTTTTTCAGGCCCTCAAAGGCTTGAGTGCACTCCTCATTCCATCTGACCTTTTTAGGGAATTTTGGAGAGGAGATGATATTCAATGGAGAAGCTATGGACCCATAGTTCTCTATGCAGTTTCTGTAGTACCCAGTGAGACCTAGCTCTCACTTGGGTTTGAGTAGTAGGGGTGGCCCAGTTTTGTACAGCTTGTACTTTGCTAGGCAATGGCCTTGTTTCACCTCCTCCTACCTCATGGCCAAGGTAGACCACTTTGCTCTGACCAATTTGACATTTACTTGCCTTTATGGTCAGATTGGCCTGCTCAAGAGCCTGCAAAACATACCCTAGGTGATCAATATGTTCTTTCCATGTAGGGCTGAACACTCCAATGTCATCCAAGTATGCCATGCAGAAGTCCTCCATCCCATTCAGAACTTGATTGACCATCCTCTGAAATGTAGCAGTTGTATTCTTTAGTCCAAAAGGCATTACCTTAAACTGGTAGAGGCCTGCTGGGGTGGAGAATGCAGTTTTCTCCTTGGCATGGTCTGTCAGGGCTATTTGCCAATAGCCTGGTGTTAGGTCAAATGTGCTGAGGTACTTGGCTGCACCAAGTTTATACACTAGCTCATCTGTCCTAGGTAAAGGATGGGCATCAGTCTTTGTGACTGCATTTAGAACCCTAAAGTCCACGCAGAATCTCAACTCCTTGGATCCTGCCTTTGGTACAAGCACAACTGGGCTAGAAATAGAGGGTTCTATAACCCCGAGATCAAGCATCTTGTTGACCTCATTCCTTATGTGGGTTCTGACATTGTCCGACATTCTGTACCCTCTGCTTTTCACAGGCAAACAGTCACCACTGAGGATATCATGCTGGCCCCAAGGGGTCAAGCCTGGTGAAAGTGAGAACAGGGAGGCAAACTGATTTAACAGTAATTTGCACTCATCCTGCTGGTCAGATGTGAGACTGGAAGAGAGATTAACTCCTTCCACTTTCTCATCTAAAGGTAAGCCTCTGAGGAGGTCAGGCAGAGGTTCACTCTCCTCCTCCCCTTGAGCTGAAGCTAGAAGCAAAACTCGTATCTCAGGTCTAGAGACATAAGCCTTTAACCAGTGGATGTGAGAGACTCTGGGAGCCTCCTTAGGATTGCCTAAATCCACCAGATAGTTCACCTCTCCATGTTTACCCACAACTTTGAAGGGTCCTATCCATTTGTCCTGCAAGGCCCTCTGCCTAGTGGGTACCATAACACGAACAGGCTGGTCTTGGGTAAACTCAACCATGTTAGCCTTCTGGTCATGCCAATGTTTGAACAGAGCTTGACCAGCCGTCAAGTTCTCACTTGCTTCTGTCATCATGTGTAACATTCTCCTCCAGAGACCTATCACATAGTCAGTCACTCTGACTGGCTTAGGGGAAGGAGCACTCTCCAACCCCTCCTTGATCTGGGCCAATGGACCTCTGACTGGATGGCCATAGAGAAGTTCAAAGGGACTGCAACCTACTCCCTCCTGAGGGACATCTGTATATGCAAAGAGAAGGCATGGCAGTAGAAGGTCCCACTTTCTTTTAAGGGGTTCTTCTAAAGCACCTATCATGCTGTTCATAGTTCTGTTAAACCTCTCCACCAACCCATTGGTTTGTGGGCGGTAGGCAGTCGAGAACCTGTAAGTGACTCCACAGGTTTTCCACATGGCTTGCATGTAGTGGGACATACAATTTGATCCCCTGTCAGATATCACTTCCTTAGGAAAACCTACTCTGGTAAAAATACCAAGTAGGGCCTTAGCCACAGCCGGAGCCGTAACAGTTCTCTTAGGTATGGCTTCAGGATACCTAGTAGCATGGTCTACTACAACCAGGATAAACCTGTTACCTGAAGATGTAGGAGGGTCAAGAGGACCAACAACGTCAATCCCGACTCTCTCAAAAGGGACTACCACCACTGGGAGAGGCACCAAGGGTAAAAAAAACAAAAAACAAGGTAGCTACACCTTACATGGCGCTTCTCAGTTGGCCCCCTATATAAGGTTGCTGCAGGTTTCAAATGAAAATTTCGCAATAAGTTTGTTCAAGGCTTTATAATGAATTCAAAAAGGATTTTTTTTGTAACTAGATATGTTTTATTCACATTCCTGTTATTTTCCTTGAAATTACGTTATTTTTGAAAATTCTAAATTGAGTTTTCATCTCGAGTTGCCAACAATATACAATTGCCAATGCATTTCGGATTAACCTTCTTCAGGGCAGTATATAGGCAATATTTAGTTCAATATGGCTCACATTGCTTAAATGTCATACAATTCTTCATTATTGCCAGATTTGTAAACAATATCAATTATATTGAACCAGTAAAGAAACACGTACCATTTTTTGTGTAGACACAATCCATGCGCCCCATGGTAGAAAGAAGACAAAATAAAACAAAACAAAAGCGTGCTTTAGTTAGCTTGCAAAATGGTGAGTACTGTCTACATTACTAGACTTGTGTGAATGCAGGTCCTACCTGATTATATGATATTTTCTTCATGGATGCGTATACAAGCACATAAAAAAGTACCCCTGTAGTGAGAGAAACAGACTTTAGCAAGTCTTGTTCGTGTGGCTAATATCTGTACACAGATTCCTCTTAGGTGCCATCTCTTACCCTGTGTCTGCTTGCGGGTTCTGCAAAAGCTGAGTGAGCCGCAGTTACGCGTGCTCGCGCTGGCTTCGTATTGCTTTTATTGGTCTCCGTGGAGACGGTGCGAGGCGTCGTGGTCCAGCTGGAGCACGTACGCCTCGCGCCCCACCCCCGGGCGTGCGCCCTGGGGCAGGGATGTCTCCATGGAGACCAAGTTCTCTGGGACGCTTGTGTATGGGCTGATAACACTTGTGGAGTACGAGTGAAGTGCTGTTGATATGGTTTCAGTTAGCCTCGTGTTAGTTGTGTAACATGAGGAGTGTTTAAGAATACAGCTTTTGAATGTGGGCCAAGACGAAATCTCAGGCATTAACAGACTGCTCCCAGACTCGTATGCTCAAACTGGTACGTGTCAATATTAAAGCATATTGTAAAACAACACACAAATGACCCCCACTACCATGAGATGCCATGGGGGTGATTTGTTCCAAGGGCTGCAAAGTCAGGATCCCCATATTATTGTGGGGTTATGTGTTATAGTAAAGAATGAAATACAAAATAGGCTAGGGATGTGCTATTACTAGATATTTGTAGAAAGCAAAAAGTCTATAATACTAGAGTCAAACAGACGTTGCCCCTAATTAATGAGGAGTGATGTGTCCCAGGATCGGAAAGTTCGGGTAATTAGGACTGGAAACATCGTGGATAAGCAATGTGCTGACCTAAAAACTGGAGTAAGCAAAATTACATTGATCAAAGCACAACAAGCAAACATTGTTCAAACCACTAATTTTTACAGAAAACACATATAGTTAATTTCCTCATTCAGCCCCTCCGGGGTCAAGGAGCTCAGTCGATCAATCCAGAAGGTTTCTCTTTGGTCCATCCTGTTCTGGAAGTTTTTGTGTGGATCTCTTTTCTCTACCACCTCCAAAATTACAAATTGAATTTGGGCCAAGTTGTATTTTCTATCATGCCAGTGTCTGGCCACAGCTGAATTCAGATTGTTATTCCTTATGCAGGACATGTGTTCATTCCATCTGATTTTGGCCACCCTCAGTGTTTGGCCCACATAGTATAAACCACATGGGCATTTAATGGCATATATCACATTTTGGGAGTCACACGTGGCAAAGCTTTTGAGTCTAATTGTCTCTCCCGTGTGTGGATGTTTCACTGATTCACCTTTCGTTATGTATCTACAGTTGCTACAACCCAGACAGGGGAATGTGCCAATGCGTTGTGTGATTTTCTTCTTAGTTGCTGGGTTGGTTTTAACAAGCTTATCTTTTAAATTTTGGCTCAGTTGAAATGCAAATGTGGGAACCTCTTTAAACATATGTTCAACAAGTTGGTCGCACAGTAATGTGTTCCAGTGTTTTTTAATGATGGATTTGATTTGATTGCTCTGTCGGAAGTATTTGGACACAAATACAAGTAGAGGAGCGTCATCTTGTTTAGTCTTCACTTTCAACAAGTCTTCCCTACTTTGAGTTGCTACTCGTGATTTGGCTGTGGTTACTTCTTCCTCTGAGTATCCTCAGTCAAGAAACTTTTTACCCATTTCTTTGACGGCAATATCATAGTCCACTGGATCACTGACCAATCTCTTCACTCAACGCATTTGGCTGTAAGGCAAGTTTTTGATAAGGCTCGGTTGGTGAAAACTGAGATGTTGGAGCAAGTTATTCTGATCTGTGGGTTTGTGAAAGATAGTAGTATGGTATCCTGTGTTGGTTATGTTGATCTTTACATCCAAAAAGTGGATGCTTTCCCGGGAGTACTCATGTGTGAATTGAATCCTTGCATCTTTACTATTTAGGTATTCAAAGAATACTAACAGATCCTTCTCGGTACTTTTCCATACTCCAAAAATATCGTCGATATACCTGATCCATAGATTTAACTTTTGTTGCCAATGTTGGTTCTGCAGTATGTGTTCCGTCTCGAATTTGTGCATAAATGCATTCTCATAAAATGGAGCCATAGTGGCCCCCATAGCCGTACCAGCTACTTGGAGTTTTTGCTTATGAATTCAAGTAGGGCCATTATGAATTCCTTGTCCATTCTACAGCCTCACTTCCTAGGTCATGTGGGATCGAGGTATATAGACTTTTGACATCTATAGTAAAACAGATGTTGTTTGAGTCAAATGGCATCGAATTCAGGAGTTGTAAAAAATGTGTCGAATCCTTAATGTGTGTATTTGTTTTTTGGATGAGAGGTTGTAAAAAGTAATCAATGTACTTGCCAAGGGGTTCCAATATACTGTTCATCCCTGCTACGATGGGTCTCCCTGGGGGTTTAACTGGATCTTTATGGACCTTCAGGGGGGTGTAGAAATGTGGTATCCGAGGGTATGGATTAGTTAAATATTTCTTTGTGTGATGGTTGATCCACTTCAACTCTTCAGCTTTATTGAGAAGAATTTCCAAATTCTCTCTAATCACTGATGTAGGGTCCTTTGCTAATCGGGCCTAGGTGTTTATGTCACTCAGTTGTCTTTCACATTCTTCTTCATAATCAGTTGTATTTAACAATACCAAGCCTCCTCCTTTATCTGCAGACCTTATAGTAATAGATGTATCTCCATATAGATCTTGTATCAATTTCAATTTGTGTGGCTTCATGTTGCATGTTGAATTGGATCTGAACCAAATTTTTTAAAAATCCCTTGTCACCTGTTTTTGAAAGATTTCTATCGAAGGTATACTGATCGGGGGAATAAAGGTGCTCTTGCTTTTCAACTCTTTCAGGTCTTCTTCTTCAATAGTCTGCACTTGTTCACATTCTAGTTCACTAAAGAAAACTTTAATTTCATCTTTCTAATCAACTTGTACAATTCTATCTTGGATTCAAATAAAGTGCTGTCAAATGTCGGTATGAAACTAAGTGCTTTTTGTAATGTTTGTGTTTCTTGCGTGGTCAATATTCTTGCAGATAGATTCATCACTATGTTTTCTTTTGTTGCAGTCTCGTGTTTGGTTTCCCTCTTTGTCTTTCTCCTCCTGCTCCTTGTTCTTTTCTTCCTTTGTCTAAAAAAGATGATGTTCTACCTCTCGGTAGGTTTCCTTAATGGAGGACCATACTTATCCATCCAGTTATAAACTTCATCTTTAAGATAGTCATATGTATCCCTTTTGAATTTTCGGATTTTCTTAGTTTCTAATTCTACTTTGTATTCTGCCAATTTGTCATTGATCTCTTGTAAAATAACATCCACTTCTTCTCTATTTAATGTGGCCACAAGTGCTGTTTCTAGCTCCTGGATTTCTTTACTTAAATCTGCCAAATCTCTGTCTATTTTCCTGTATAGTTAGCAATATGAGGTCTAAAGAGCATTTGTTAAGTATGGCCTCCCATTTCTGCACAAAACTTTTACTTTCTTTACACAATGTTGGTCGCAATTGAATACGTAACCCACTCGGGATTCGTTGGCTTTTGTGATATCTCCCCAATGTAATTGCGTGTAGCTTACGATTAATTTCTTTGCGAATTAAGTATTCCAATTGCTTAATCTGTTGTTTTGGGTCTCGTTGTTTTGTACTACCAGCTCCAAATCCGCTATCTTCTATGAGGCCTAGGGTGCCACATTCTTGGCTCTACTTTTGCCAGAGGTTTGGCAAGTGTGGCAGCTCCTACAGAACTTGTCTACTTCTGAACCCATCTTAGGCCAGTAGAAGTAAAGTGAGAGAGTTTCCTTGGTCTTCTTAAAACTTAAGTGACCAGCCAAAGGTATCTCGTGGGCTAACTGTAGGAACTGGAGTCAGTTCACTGGAGGCACAACAAGTCTTTTGCAGTCTCCAGATGTTGACTCAGTCGGTTCACTGTAGAAGAGGCCATCTTCCCGGTGCAACCTATACTTCCCAGGCTCTTCCCCAATGAGCTGAGAAGCTGCCTGTAGGCAAAGACCTTCAAGAGTAGGACACTCTTTTTGTCCTCTGCTGAAGTCTGCTCTGTTGGGCCCACCTTCTGCCAGTAAAGACTGCAGCTCAGGATGTTCAACAGGGTCAAGATCTCCAACCAGAATAAGATCTTCTTCCAGATCTGAGTCCTCATTATCTGGTGTAACATACAGGTTTAACCTCGCACTCAGCCTCAGCTGTGGAGGAGTCACAGGTGTGACTTTGGACAGTCTTGGTGACGTCCTTGTCGGCACAGGGGTACTTGCTGTTTTCTTGCTGGTAGACCTGGGTTTCCCCTTTGTCTCTTTTTGTCTTGCAATAGCAGTAAGTAAGTCCTGTGGGCTTGGGGTGATAACTTATATCAAGCCCCCAGGTGAGCCTCTCAAGATTCTCTCCCTAGGAGACCTTGTGAGACCTGCTTCCTTTTACTGGGAGGCCTGGGGGTATTAGACACAACTCCAAGAGTTTTCAGGTCATTCCCCAACAGGACTCTCCCAGGTACGTCACTTTGCACACTAACAGGTATTGTGACAGTCATGTCATTGCACTGGATGAGAGCTGGTAACTGGGGAACCATTTGCACAGGGCCTCCAGCTAACCTGGTTAGGTGTTTGGGTGCCTTAGCAACATCTTCCACCTTGAAAAAACATTCATCAGCCACAGTTATGCTGGCTCCAGTCTCTCTGATGGCAAGGGTCTCCTGACCATTCACAAGAACGCTATCTTTGTAATACTCTTTAGTATTATCTGGGATTGAGTTATAGACATCTAAGTTCTGTTGTTCCCAAAGACCCAAGGACACTAAAGAAACACTAGCTGAGACTCTCATGGGTTCATCAGCCAGTAATTGAAAGTTCCCACTTGTCATAGGTACTTCGTCCACCTGGGAGAAGGCTAAGGAGACAGTGTGGACTCCTGAAGGTTTACCCTTACATCTGGGATCCCCTTTCACATGGTCAGTAGCTTCACAAACAAAACATTTACCAAATGTCCTATTGAATGGCGGCTTACTCTGACCTCCACTTGGTTTAGCACCAGATGGTACACTAGGCTGATTCGGTTTCCCTTGTGGCTTACCCTGGTTCTGTTTGGGTCCCTCTTTTGGATTGGAATTATTGGAATTCTCCTTGTTATCTTTCTTTGGCTGCTTCCCCTCATCCCTTTTCTGAGTTGTCCAGAATCCTTGTGAATAGCTCTGTTGGCAACCCACTAGTCAGCAGCCTTAGCTAACTTCTTAGGATCTATCTCCTTTGAATCAGCCAAGTGCTGTCTAGGCTCAGAAGAGCAGGCATCGTAAATTGACTCCAACATAACAAGATTCCTCAAACCTTCATAAGTGTTCACTTTGTAACCCTTAACCCAACCATCTAAGTTTTTCAAACTGTCACACACCCAGGTAACCCTAGGGGTACCATCATGCTTTTTGAGGGTCCTAAACCTCTTAAGGTACTGGGAAGGGGTCTTCCCAAATTTAGCTATTAAAGCTATCTTCACACACTCATAATCCTGCTTATCCACCTCCCCCAGCTCCATTACAGCATCACTTGCAACAGGTGGGAGCGTAGAGAAAAGCCAAGGAATCAACTGATTCCCTGAGATACCCTGAATCCCATGATTGTACTCAAACATTGCTAGGATATCCACGTACTGGACCTTAAGGGTGGTCTAGTACCCAAACCTTCCCTTGGTTATCATGTTTTCACACTAGGATTTGGGTATTTTTTATTTTGAATAGTTTCCTAAAAAAAACAAAGGTTTTGTGGAACTTTTGTTGTTTGTCATAAAAGGCTGGCCTCAAAGTGAAACAATATTGGCTTTATTAGGTTTCCCTTAAGGGCAGCTTTTTCTTAAAAAGACCCACTATTCCCTGGTTGCTGTTTTTACTGGGAGGTGGGTACATCTGGGACCAGAGGTCCTTGCGTAAATTCTTTTTTGTTCTTCTTTTGTTTTTTTCTTTTCTTAATATTAACAATATAGAGGATTTATCTCTATATCCCTGTGTATTGGGTACACAGTAATGATCCTTGATCATTACTTGTCTTCATTTAGATTGATCAAACTGTATTCTGGCATAATACGTTCAGTTGTGCAGATACAGTGTTGTGATAAACCGACCGGTTTCAGTGGTAGAGACCACTTTCATCAGGGCTGGGACAGCTGGCAAAAAATGACGCTGTTGGTGTTGAGAGTGGCTAAATATAGCTTCCTTAAATTCAGGTGGACCAGTCTGTTAGGATACAGAACGGGGTGGTGAACGGGAGGGGAAAAGTCAAGAAGGAAGAGAGACACAACACAAAGATGAGTTGTGGAAAAGCTGCTCAATGTGTCCTTATGTCACCTAGTATGGTACATATCTTACCCTCAACTTTGGTGTCTTCTCTCCTTGGAAAAGGTCCTGAAAGTGTGACTGTGGAGCTTCAGTCCCACTGCAGATGCTGACGTTATTCAGGCTTCTGCACAGAGTACCTAGATATAGACCACAATATTGTTTGTGTCGATCTAGGTACCTATTTTTATGACATAACTTCTTGGCCACTTTAATTACTTATAATTGGCAATGTTCACAAGGAACATGAATTTACCAACACATCTCTGGTTGTGTGTGTTTGTGAGGTACATGTGTACCAGACCCGGTGGGTAGCAACACAGGGGTACTAGACCCTAATGCAAGTACATACAGAAATTAACAAACATGATACATAGTGTGGAAGATGTGCACTGTATGGCTTATGATTGTAATAATTTTTGTCAAATAGAACAAAGTGAATTCTAAGAAGCAATAGATTATTACAGGCTGGACTAACCTGTTGTCCCTTTAGCTGCGCTAGCGAATGATTCGGAAATGGCGAATAATTTGGATAGATAGTTGCGAAAGACACCACACTAAATGAGAAAGAAAGAAAATAAACAATGAATGGACGCGATTTTAGATGCGTCTGTTTCAAGATGTCTATTTGTGAATTAGCTGGGGCATCCAGAACGAGATACCTTGTGTGTGGTTTCTGAATTTACCTGGGTCTTGTTATGCAGATAATCTCTGGTGTGCCTCCAAAGTGCGAGCAAATAGTTTGCTTTGAACTGGCGGCGCCGGAAAATCAACGGTTTCGCAGGAAGGAAGCATTGAAATGAAGCCCGCAACGTATATGTCATGGTGCATGCTCCCAAAACCCTGAATCTGGTGAGCCCATCCCAGACTTTGGCTTCCTTGGGGACTTCCAAGGCCCAGCTAGGCTCACCTGGACTCAGGCCTGGCGCTGCTGGCCCCAGGCTCATGGTAGGTGCTAAATACATGGGCCATATACTTGGCTCTGAGAGGCTAAGTCATTCAGTACAGGGTGTGGCTTGGGAGTACTTTACCTGGAGACAGGATACGGTGAAGGGGGACTATTTTCCTGGGACTACTTGCAAGGCTATTTAAACCGCACCCTGCAAACTGAACACGCTTCGCATTATTCTGCATTCCTGCAGCGTAACGCTCACGTGTCAGCTCAGCTATTGCTTCCCTTCTGCCACGCCCGTCCAGAGTCTTCTTTCCATCGGCACATGAGAAAAGAGAAGAACAGGAGTTAGAAAAGCATTGAAGGCCTTACCTGCAGAACATCCTGATCTCGCCTTTTGCTTACCCACGGACCGCCGCATCTGTAGAAGAGCAGAACTGAAGGTACCCTCTCGGGTAGCTACTCACCTGAAATCGACCACCTCTAAGAACTCCATCAAGCAGTTCTTCATCATTCCAGCATTGCGCCGCCACTCAACCCATCAAGCGGCTCTTCCATCTTCTTTCTGGAACTGCGCCACACCTGCCGAACAGAACAGACAAAGCAGGTTAGTCGCACACAGCAAGGAAAGCTAAATACAGCGAACAATTAGCGCGCCCCGCACAGCGCTATACTTACCAGCTGGAATCCTGCTCATCATTGTCAGGAGAGTCATCCATCATCCGAAAGTCGCTTAAAGCCGCACTTGAAAGACAAAAACAAACATTAGATATCTTGAGCTGAAAGACTTACGGCAGCTATTTCAAGTAGTTATTGGAATAGAGACTTACCTGCTTACTCCGGCCTTTCCACTTCAGCAATCTCCATCGGATCAGTGAAGTAACTAGATCCTGGAAAGACTGTGAAACCGCGCCCCTGCCAGAGTGTGCAGGACGGAGAGCTCGCCCATTAAAAAACCAAGGTGTGCCAGAGGAAGAGAAGGGAAAATCGGAAGGAGGGGAAAACCAAAACCAGCTCCATTCAATTGGCTAATATCTTGTTTCTACTTGCTAACAAACATCTCATGAGGCAAGAATGAAGGGAAGACGTGAGCTAGCACCCTCAGTTAGGCAGAGCAACACCAGTGCAGACATCATCCTTCGAACACGAGCACGCCCCCGTGGAGACCAGGTGAGCATGACAGTATATCACGTGATATTTTCTACCAACACACGTGACGCCCTTTTCGTTCGTTACTTCGTACGGCATGGAAAGGTGGGAGTGGCTATGTGTATCATGGGGAAGTGGGAGTTGTAGTTTGTATTACCCAAATGGAAGCAAACCGTGCGTGAGTGGACACTCAGTGGTTGCCCCATACGAGTCCGTCCCACCTGGATATTTGGCATACATTGTGTTACTAAGACAGGACACCCCTCGCATCTGTTCATAATGCCTGATGCACGGCCTCATTACAGTGCATGCGGGTGTCACTGGGGCTCACCTGGTGAGTTGATGGTGCATGATATTACACTTAAGTCAGTGTGAGTGACAAGATGCAAAAATCTATCCATCTACGTGCATGCACACTGGTGCATGCATGTACATATAAAAATCTACCACACGCCTAGCTTTAATGCCATAGATCCAAGTGAGCGCATATGTTCAGACACTGGGGACTGCAAAATATGCGTGGATTAATGAACAGGTGTCAATCTATGCACGTAGACCAGATTGTATCTGTAGAGCCAAAAGTTCTTGTAGTACACAGTCAGATCAGATTAAAACTTAGATCGAGATATAACCCTGCATACATACTCGGCCAGTTGGAAAACAAGATGAATGAAAACATGAATAATGGAAAAATTAATAAATGAATGAACAAGAGCTTTTCCGGGGCAATTAGAAAAACCAACATATTTGTCAATATACTATAGTAGCTAGAAATGATGATTAGGGAACTAGTGCCCTCTTGTATAGACATTTGTAGGTGCAGATCTTGTAGTACCACCAGAGTCACATATCAGTTCTAGTATCAATGGCATAATCAATCAGGACTAGGCTGGCTGAACATCGCTCTTGCATTCGGACAAAGAAATTAGCAACACCAATGGTTGAACACTGTGTCAGCAAAAATCATGCTCCCGATAATTTGACCTGGTCCATTATTGGAAAAGTAAACATTCCATCGAGAGGAGGGAATCTCCATTATTTACTGTATCGCTGTGAACAACAATGGATATTTAGATTAAAAACAGACACCAGGGGTCTGAACGAATCAACATCCTTGCAAACTCTCACAACTTTATGGAGAGTGAACAATGTATGTATGGTATCTGATTGATTATGCCATTAATACTAGAACTTATTTGTGACTCTGGTGGTACTACAAGATCTGGACCTACAAATGTCTATACAAGAGGGCACTAGTTCCCTAATCATCATTACTAGCTACTATAGTATGTTGCCAAATATGTTGGTTTTTCTAATTGCCCCGGAAAAGCTCTTGTTCATTCATTCATTTATTCATTTTTCCATTATTCATTTTTTCATTCATCTTGTTTTCCAACTGGCCGAGTATGTATGCAGGGTTATATCTCGATCTAAGTCTTAATCCGATCTGACTGTGTACTACAAGAACTTTTGGCTCTACAGATACAATCTGGTCTATGTGCATCGATTGACAGCTGCTCATTAATCCACGCATATTTTGCGGTCCCCAGTGTCTGAACATATGCGCTCACTTGGATCTATGGCATTAAAGCTAGGCGTGTGGTAGATTTTTATATGTACGTGCATGCACCAGTGTGCGTGCACGTAGATGGATAGATTTTTGCATCTTTTCACTCACACTGACTTAAGTGTAATATCATGCACCATCAACTCACTAGGTGAGCCCCAGTGACACCCGCATGCACCGTAATGAGGCCGTGCATCAGCCATTATGAACAGATGCGAGGGGTGTCCTGTTTCAGTAACACAATGTATGCCAAACATCCAGGTGGGACGGACTCGTATGGGGCAACCACTGAGTATCCACTCACGCGCGGTTTGCTTCCATTTGGGTAATACAGACTACAATTCCCACTTCCACATGACACATGTAGCCACTCCCACCTTTCCATGCCGTACGAAGTAACAAACGAAAAGGGCGTCACGTGTGTTGGTAGAAAATATCACGTCGCTGGCTTCATTTCAATGCTTCCTTCCTGCAAGACTGTTGATTTTGTCCGGCGCTGCCAGTTCGAAGCAAACTATTAGCTCGCACTTTGGAGGCACACCAGGGGTTATCTGCATAACAAGACCCAGGTAAATTCAGAAACCACACACATAGTATCTCGTTCTGGATGCCCCAGCTAATTCACAAATAGACATCTTGAACCAGACGCATCGAAAATCGCGTCCATTCATTGTTTATTTTCTTTCTTTCTCATTTACTGTGGTGTCTTTCGCAACTATCTATCTGAATTATTTGCCATTTTCGAATCATTTGCTAGCGCAGCCAAAGGGACAACAGGTTAGTCCAGCCTGTAATAATCTATTGCTTCTTAGAATTCACTTTGTTCTATTTGACAAAAATTATTACAATCATAAGCCATATAGTGGACATCTTCCACACTATGTATCATGTTTGTTAATTTCTGAATGTACTTGCATTAGGGTCTAGTACCCCTGTGTTGCTACCCACCGGGTCTGGTACACATGTACCTCACAAACACACCCAACTAGAGATGTGTTGGTACATTCATGTTCCTTGTAAACATTGCCAATCATAAGTAATTAAAGTGGCCAAGAAGTTATGTCATAAAAATAGGTACCTCGATCGACATAAACCATATTGTGGTCTATATCTAGGTACTGTAACGCTCACCTGAATCCCTCGGAGGCGCAGGTCCGGGCTTGGAGATTTCAGTGTCTTCTAGGGTCACGCGCAGGCCTCTGGTAACACCCTGGATAGACCCTCTCCTCACCGTAATTTTGACCTGGAGGGTGAGGTGTCTGCAAGCAGGAGAACAAGGGGTTAATGTATGTCTGGTTGGCCAATCTGACCTTCCCCTTTTCTGGACTCCCCACGTTACTCGTAGGCTGAATATGCTCACCTTATATAGGTGAAAGCGGAGCTCTCCATCCTGCGTCTGTGCAGGGGTGCTGATGCCAGTTGCTTCACTGGTTAATTGCCCAGCCTCTTGATTGCAGAGGATGAAGTCAGGGAGCAAGGCCGTCGTTAGCTGCACGAACGGTGATTGCTTGAATATGGAGTTTTATTTATATGACCCCTTAAATGTCTCTCGCCATTGCAGGTCCAGTATGTAGATAAGGTAAGCGAGAAGAATGCCGGAGCTCGTGAAGGCACGTAAGTAAAAGAATGTTATTCGAAGTTAAATGCACTTCTTAATGTCTCTTTTCCCTTTCGAAGTTAAATGCACTTCTTAATGTCTCTTTTCCCTTTTTCAGGTAGCCGTAGCAATCGGCGTGGAGATGGACGCCGAGGTACGTGCCGGAGAATGGGCAAGCCGATGACAGCTAGAAGGCACGTGAGTAGTGATGGCGTACTGTGCCCCTAATGATGTCCTTCTTGTTTTAACAGGTGCGGACAAACAGCGCCTGACGAAGATCGAGGCGTACGTGGCACAGGTGAGTAGAATAATCACGGAGGTTCACTAACCAATGTCCTTTGTTTCCGCAGGATTGCCGGAGTATGAAGAGTGCGGCACGCGGCCTCAGGATGCTCCGATGGACGAGGTAAGTGCTGCGCTGGTTTTGTCTTGTCCTAACCTGGTGTCCTTGTTCACTTTCAGACGCTGCTGAAGACTGAAGACTGATCTTCCGGGAGGTAAGACTGAAGATTTCTTATTCACAGATGCAGAAGCTGAAGATTCTCTGGAGCTGACACGGTGAGCGTCCTGCTGCTAGTGCAGAATAACGCGAAGCACGTTGCACTGATCGGGTGTGGTTTAAATAGGCCACTGGAGTGCTTAGGTGTCTCCTTCCACAGCCTCGCCCAGACAAGAAAGAAGTTCCAGCTTCCAGAACAGTTCCAGTATCCAGTCCCAGGGAGTGGTGCTGGCCACACCCAGAAGGTAAAGTAGTTCCAGCCAGGAATGGATGAGGATATCATCCTACAAGTAAGTGAGCAGCATGGTCTGCAGCAGGTAGGTCCACCCAAGCACCATTCCTCTCAATATGAGCCCGGCGCTTCCTGTGCCGGGACTGGGTTCCCTTATGAGCCTGGCGCCACTGGCGCCAGGACAAGGTCCAAAAGGCCCCTGTGGGGACCGGCTGGTGCCTGGAATGGAAGTTGTGACCCTGCTTCCAAGGATGTTGGGCTGGGTCTGACTCCTTGGAGACAGCGGTCATGACAGCACCCCCCTTCAAGGCCCCTCCCAAGCTTGTCTTCTCCGGAGGCTTTGGCTTGTTGGGAAAAGTTCGATGAAACTTCCTGACTAGACGAGGTGCATGGACATATTCTGAAGGCTCCCAAGATCTCTCCTGGGGGCCAAATCCCTTCCAATCAATCAGGTAGTACAGTTTCGATTTGGAAATTTTGGAATCCAAGATGTTTCGAATTTCAAATTCGAGTTCTCCATCCACCTGGATTGGCTCTGGAGGATTAGTCAAACGGGTTCCGGGTTGCATAGGTTTAAGGAGAGAAACATGGAAAACGGGATGTATCTTCATCCGAGTAGGTAGCTCCAATTTCACAGCCACCGGATTTATCACAGCCGTGATCGTGTAGGGTCCTAAATATCTTGGGTTGAAGGTGCGTGGTCCTTTTAGGGATAAATGCTTCGTGGACAGCCAGACTTGATCTCCTACTTGGTATTGAGGGGCCTCTTTTCGATGTTGATCCGCTCCTTTCTTATATATTTCCTTGGCTCGTTGAAGGTGAGCTGTGGCTTCCTTAAATGCTTGAGTTATTGTCGCATGCAGATGGTCTACAGCGGGCGTTCCGAGAGCTTGAGGTGGATCCAAATTAGAGGTTCGAGGATGACTTCCATACAGCAGAAAGAAAGGGGTTTTTCCAGTTCCTGAATGGATTGAATTGTTGTAGGCGTATTCAGCAATCCAAAGGACATCCTTCCAAGTGCCCTCCGATTGTTGCAACATACAGCGTAGATATTGTTCCAGAGTTTGGTTAGTCCTCTCAGTCTGCCCGTCAGTTTGGGGGTGATGGCTGGTGGAAAGTCGTACATCAATTTGCGCTAAACGACAACAACTTCGCCAAAAATGGGAAATAAATTGGCTCCCTCGATCGGAGATTAACACTGAAGGGAACCCGTGAAACCGGACGATGTTTTCAAGGAATTCTCGGGCCAAAACGGGAGCTGTTGGTAAACCTTTCAGTGGAATAAAATGAGCCATTTTTGAAAAAAGGTCCACGATTACTAGAATTGTGTTGTATCCGGAGCAGAAGGGTAAATCCGTGATAAAATCCCTTGAGAGAGTATGCCAAGGGCATGGTGGAATGTCTATTGGGTGTAGCAGACCTGCTGGTCTTTCCTTTTGACTCTTGTTTTGTGCGCAGATGCCGCAAGAAGCCACAAAATCTTTAATGTCTTTTCTCCAAGTCGGCCACCAAAAATGTCTTTTGATTTTCTCTAGGGTTTTGCCCACCCCTGGATGTCCTTCTATTAGAGAATCATGGTAGCAGGTGATGACCTGCTTCTGTAAGTCAACACATGGCAAATATAGTCTTCCTTGGAAATACAATAGATTCTGATCTATCGTAAAATCTTTCCCTTTCAGTTGCCAATTCAATGAATCTTCAGGAGTTATTAGTTGACTGACTTTTGCTTCG
Organism: Ambystoma mexicanum; assembly: GCF_040938575.1. Lineage (NCBI taxonomy): Eukaryota > Metazoa > Chordata > Amphibia > Caudata > Ambystomatidae > Ambystoma > Ambystoma mexicanum. Next base: position 376,623,211 of record NC_090931.1, read on the forward strand.
ATATCTTCAAGGGATAGCGTGTTGATTACTCCCAGTATCTTTTGTTCGGGGATTATTGGTACCGGCTCTGAATTAGCTGAGTGTTCGTCTACCCCTATTCGGGAAAGGGCATCTGCTTTTCCGTTCTTATTCCCTGGCCGATACGTGATCACAAAATCAAATTCCGCGAAGAATAATGCCCAGCGGAGTTGTCTCGAAGATTGGGCCTTGGCTGACTTCAGATACTGGAGGTTGCGATGATCAGTGATTACAGTGACTGTGTGCCGGGCTCCCAGGAGATAATGCCGCCAGGCCTTAAAGGCGGACTTAATTGCCAGAAGTTCTTTGTCCGTAATTGTATAGTTGATTTCGGGGGCCGAAAATTTGCGGGACCAAAATGCCACAGGGTGTAATTGGTGTGTTTCGGGATCTCTTTGTGATAGCACAGCCCCCATTGCGAGGCTGGATGCGTCTGTCTCGACGATAAACGGAAGTTCTGGACGAGGATGCTTTAAGACTGGAGCGGAGACAAATTTAGCTTTCAATTCTTGGAAGGCTTGTTCGGCCTCTGGAGTCCACTCGAATTTTTTATTCTTTTTCAGAAGGGCCGTGATGGGTTGAACTACTCGGGAAAATTCTGGAATGAACCTCCGGTAAAAATTAGCGAAGCCCAACATGCTCTGTACTCCTTTCACGGAAGTTGGGGACGGCCATTTGGTGATAGCGTCCACCTTTCTTGAGTCCATGTGAACTCCATTGGGTGACAAGATGAACCCCAAGAAATTGACTTCCTTTACATGAAAAGTACACTTCTCCAATTTAGCAAACAAACGGTGTTGGCGAAGTCTCTGTAGAACCGCTGTGACATGTCTTTGGTGCTCAGCTTCTGAGGATGAGTATACCAGGATATCATCGATATAAACAATTACGCATACATCAAGAAGTTCTCGGAAAACGTCATTCATAAAGAACTGAAAGGCGGCCGGTGCGTTACATAGTCCAAAGGGCATTACTTGATACTCAAACAATCCGTATTTAGTGCGAAAGGCCGTCTTCCATTCGTCACCCTCCTTAATGCGTACCAAGTGGTAAGCTCCTCTGAGATCTAACTTTGTGTATATGCAGGCTCCTTTAACTTGGTCCAATAATTCAGGAATCAGAGGCAAAGGATATCTATTTTTGACTGTAATCTGGTTCAGGGCGCGATAATCGATACATGTTCTCAGGTCACCTTCTTTTTTCGGAACGAAGAACAAAGCTGAAGAAACTGGAGATTTCGAGGGACGAATGAATCCATTAGCCAGGTACTGGTCCAGGTATTGCCTGAGATGGAGATTTTCTGGCTCAGTGAGAGCATATATTCTACTGCACGGAAGAGTAGATCCAGGTATTAGGTCTATCTGGCAGTCGTATGACCGATGCGGGGGCAAGGTATTGGCCTGATCTTTCTGGAAGATGTCGCGGAACTCTTGGTATTCTGGAGGCAATTGGGGGCTCTCGGAAGCGATGGCTGCTAGCCTGATATCGGGTCGAGGGTAGCAAGTTGGGGCGCATTCTGGAAACCGGATTACCTTGGCTCGCCAGTCTATCTGAGGATTGTGCTTTTCCAACCAAGGAATACCCAGGATTACTTGAAACTGCGGGGCCTTGATCACATCAAACACGATCTTCTCCCGATGTCCATCTTGGCATAGCAACATCACTTCCATGGTGGTGTGAGAAACCGGTCCGGAAGCTATTTCTGTACCATCCACTGTAGTGATTATGTCTTTAACCATCTTAAAACATAGAGGAAGATTCATCCTGGTTGCCATATCTTGATCTACATAGTTACCGATCGCTCCGCTATCAATGTATGCTTTAATTGCATGCATGCGATCTGGTCGATCTGGACTTATGAGGACCATAGGCATTACCAAATGCGAGGTCAAGGAACTGGTTTTAACGCTCGGCAAGCGGACCTCTACACTTGTCGGGCGAGGTCGTTTCCCGATTCTAGTTTTTTAACATTCTTATCGGAAGCTCCTACAGCCTTCTTGACCGGTTTCACTGAACAATCACGAAGGAAATTCCCGGAATTCCCACAGTAGAGGCACAGCTGTAATTGTCTTCTCCTTTCCCGTTCCTTTTGGGTTAATGGTCCTTTAACAACCCCTATCTGCATGGGCTCCACGGAATCAGTTCCTTTAGCGGAGCTCTGAGGTCTTGAACATTTTTGGGTTTCAAATCTGGAACGATCGGTCTTCCTGTTCTGTAGCCGGTGATCTAATTGGACTACTAGGTCAATATAATCGGAACAATCTTGCGGGGGATTCACCACCTGTGCTAAGACATCTTTAAGTTCTCCACGCAGCCCTCTGTAGAAAAGCGTGATTCTCTTATCCTCAGGCCACCTAGTCTCAACCACCAGTCTGTTAAAAGATGCTATGTATGCTAGGAGATCCTGATTCCCTTGTCTTAGTGATAGGAGTTCATTGTCCAAGGCCTGCCCCTGTGAGTGTCTTGCGAACAACTTTTCCATACTGGTCTGGAAATCTTGAAAGTTATGGAGGATCGGATCATCTTGTGTCACAAGAGGAACGGACCAATCTGCAGCACTACCGCTAAGATAGGAAAGTACGAACGCTACTTTGGTTTGGTCAGTTGGGAATGCGGCGGGTCTACACAGAAAGTGCAAGCGGCATTGATTGATGAATACTGCAAACCGTTTTGGATCACCTGAAAAACGTTCGGGCGGGGCCAAAGGCACATTCCCTGGCAGATTAATTTGCACCGGATTATTTGAGGTTGTAGGAGTGTAGCTCCCTCCCGAGGCAGGCAGAGGCGTCTGTCCCGCTTGTGTGTGCAACAACAGTCTGGCCAGATCATCCGTTCGTTCTTTTGAAACGATCAACTCCCTTCGTAAAGCATTTGTCTCTTGGCGGGATGCCTGTACTTCAGCTCTCAGTGCCCCAAGCAATTGGGCCAACTGATCTGTGTCCGAGGTTTCCATTGCGCCTGGGTGGGGATTTTGCGGTGGTCTTCGCGTTCTGTAACGCTCACCTGAATCCCTCGGAGGCGCAGGTCCGGGCTTGGAGATTTCAGTGTCTTCTAGGGTCACGCGCAGGCCTCTGGTAACACTCTGGATAGACCCTCTCCTCACCGTAATTTTGACCTGGAGGGTGAGGTGTCTGCAAGCAGGAGTACAAGGGGTTAATGTATGTCTGGTTGGCCAATCTGACCTTCCCCTTTTCTGGACTCCCCACGTTACTCGTAGGCTGAATATGCTCACCTTATATAGGTGAAAGCGGAGCTCTCCATCCTGCGTCTGTGCAGGGGTGCTGATGCCAGTTGCTTCACTGGTTAATTGCCCAGCCTCTTGATTGCAGAGGATGAAGTCAGGGAGCAAGGCCGTCGTTAGCTGCACGAACGGTGATTGCTTGAATATGGAGTTTTATTTATATGACCCCTTAAATGTCTCTCGCCATTGCAGGTCCAGTATGTAGATAAGGTAAGCGAGAAGAATGCCGGAGCTCGTGAAGGCACGTAAGTAAAAGAATGTTATTCGAAGTTAAATGCACTTCTTAATGTCTCTTTTCCCTTTCGAAGTTAAATGCACTTCTTAATGTCTCTTTTCCCTTTTTCAGGTAGCCGTAGCAATCGGCGTGGAGATGGACGCCGAGGTACGTGCCGGAGAATGGGCAAGCCGATGACAGCTAGAAGGCACGTGAGTAGTGATGGCGTACTGTGCCCCTAATGATGACCTTCTTGTTTTAACAGGTGCGGACAAACAGCGCCTGACGAAGATCGAGGCGTACGTGGCACAGGTGAGTAGAATAATCACGGAGGTTCACTAACCAATGTCCTTTGTTTCCGCAGGATTGCCGGAGTATGAAGAGTGCGGCACGCGGTCTCAGGATGCTCCGATGGACGAGGTAAGTGCTGCGCTGGTTTTGTCTTGTCCTAACCTGGTGTCCTTGTTCACTTTCAGACGCTGCTGAAGACTGAAGACTGATCTTCCGGGAGGTAAGACTGAAGATTTCTTATTCACAGATGCAGAAGCTGAAGATTCTCTGGAGCTGACACGGTGAGCGTCCTGCTGCTAGTGCAGAATAACGCGAAGCACGTTGCACTGATCGGGTGTGGTTTAAATAGGCCACTGGAGTGCTTAGGTGTCTCCTTCCACAGCCTCGCCCAGACAAGAAAGAAGTTCCAGCTTCCAGAACAGTTCCAGTATCCAGTCCCAGGGAGTGGTGCTGGCCACACCCAGAAGGTAAAGTAGTTCCAGCCAGGAATGGATGAGGATATCATCCTACAAGTAAGTGAGCAGCATGGTCTGCAGCAGGTAGGTCCACCCAAGCACCATTCCTCTCAATATGAGCCCGGCGCTTCCTGTGCCGGGACTGGGTTCCCTTATGAGCCTGGCGCCACTGGCGCCAGGACAAGGTCCAAAAGGCCCCTGTGGGGACCGGCTGGTGCCTGGAATGGAAGTTGTGACCCTGCTTCCAAGGATGTTGGGCTGGGTCTGACTCCTTGGAGACAGCGGTCATGACAGGTACTCTGTGCAGAAGCCTGAATAACGTCAGCATCTCCAGTGGAACTGAAGCTCCACAGTCACACTTTCAGGACCTTTTCCAAGGAGAGAAGACACCCAAGTTGAGGGTAAGATATGTACCATACTAGGCGACATAAGGACACATTGTGCAGCTTTTCCACAACTCATCTTCGTGTTGTGTCTCTCTTCCTTCTTACCTTTTCCCCTCCCGTTCCCCACCCCGTTCTGTATCCTAACAGACTGGTCCATCTGAATTAAGGAAGCTATATTTAGCTACTCTCAACACCAACAGCGTCATTTTTGGCCAGCTGTCCCAGCCCTGATGAAAGTGGTCTCTACCACTGAAACCGGTCGGCTTATCACAACACTATATCTGCACCACTGAACGTAATATGCCACAATACAGTTTGATCAATCTAAATGAAGACAAGTACTGATCAAGGATCATTACTGTGTACCCAGTACACAGGTATATAGAGAAAAATCCTCCATATTGTTAATATTAAGAAAAGAAAAAAACAAAAGAAGAACAAAAAGAAATTGACGTGAGAACCTCTGGTCCCAGATGTACCAAGTACACCCACCTCCCAGTAAAAACACCAACCAGGGAATAGTGGGTCTTTTTAAGAAAAACCTGCCCTCAAGGGAAACCTAATAAAGCCAATATTGTTTCACTTTGAGGCCAGCCTTTTATGACAAACAAAGTTCCACAAAACCTTTGTTTTTTAGGAAACTATTCAAAATAAAAATACCCAAATTCTAGTGTGAAAACTCAAACATTGCTAACCAATGCAAAACATCAAGTTTAGTCTCATATATACCAATAATTTCCTTTGGCATAGGGGGTCTCTTAGGACTGGAAGACCTAGAAGATCCTGGGAGAGAAGCATTTTCTACAGACAATTTCTTCATCTCCAAAGCATGAGCCATCTCCATTTCTCTGAGCCTTAATTCTTGATGTTTCATGGCAGTTTGTGCCTCAATACGTTTCACTACTAATTCAAGTCTCATTTTCTCAAGTGCAATAAATTCAGGAGTGAGTATAGGACCTGATGGGGTCCCTGTGGACAGAGGTTGTGCTTTCTGAGCAGGCAAGGCAGTTGTAGGTTTTCCTAACAAGGACTCATCTACTTCTTCTAATCCAACACTCTTAGAATCAGAAACATCAGTATCCACATTTGCTGGAGGGGTAGGCCCTTCTGACCCGCTCCCCAGACTTTGTTTTCCCAATAATTTAGCAACCAGTTCAGATGTTTTTCATTTACCAGAGAGGCTCCTCTCTCTACATGGTTCTCAAAACCTCAGCAGTGTAATTTAAGAGACTCTCTTCACTGTAGTTCTCCATATTTGACATGATTTTTCAGTTAACAGAATTAGTGGTGTTTAGCCTTGTGGTTAGATGACCCAAGGTAATAGCAGCACTCTAAGTGTAATCACTATACTTAAAAATCCCACCGCTGCCACCAGTGTTAGGCAGAATCCTGTGCAGTACCCTTAGGGTCCACTACACAAGATTAAGACTACGGGCCTCATTACGAATCAGGCATTAAGGGGTTAACGGCGCTGTAAACGGCGCCGACCCTTAACGCCTCATTCCGAGGTCCCTTTGCGCCATGGTGAGTTTAATGCCTGCTTTTTGCAGGCGTTAAAATCCATGGCGCTAAGGGACCATGGTGCTAATTACGCCACCGTAATTTACGGTGGCGTAATTAGCGCCTTCCCCACTCCCATTATGCCCTATGGGGCAAACATGGGAATGGGGAAGGGTAAAATGGGAAATGGGGATTTACCGCCCCACTCACCTTGGAATGGGGCGGTAAATCCGCCATCCACCATGGTGTAAACGCAGTTTACACCATGGTGGTAAGGGTACGACCCAGGCGGTAACTTACCGCCTGGGTCGTAATGAGGCCCAACAAGTGGTAGTACAATTTCACCTTTGGTACAAGCCTGTACTACACAGAAAAAGTGGTAGCAGTGGCTGAGCAGCCAGACATATCTCAAGAGCAAACAAGCAGTAGTAGAGATTACACAAAGGACTACAATTACTGTGACTCAAACAAACACTGACTCAAGGTTTCTGGTTAAAAAGTAAAAGTACATTTATTTTTAGACCATCTGTTCACAAAACACTTCACTTCTATTAAATTAAAACCACACTTCAAATACACTACACACAACCAATTCCCCTTGTGCAGAACAATTCAAGGTAAGTACCTTTGGATTTGACCGGTGTTGTGAAACAAAGACATTAGTATGGGTTATTACGCAATCACTTTTTGACAGTAATGACAGTTCGGTCTTACGAAAGAAAAGCGTACCCGCAAGAAGAAATGTTACCGTAGTCAGCCACACTTAGCACATGAATTAACACAAGAGAGTTGGGGATAAAAATCATAGGCAATACTTTTGTCAAGGCAGATAGAATCGAGAGACACTTTCGAAAACGTAGATAAAAGTCAATAGGCCTGCGCCAGTGTCAAATGAGACAGGGCCCTGTTGTCAAGGATCACAAGGTTAGAACAGTTCACGATTCGAGACTGCCAGGAGTACTTAGATATTGTCAAAAGGGAAGCAAAAGTTATAAGAGGGAAGGAAGACAAGGGCAAGCCTTGGGTGAGGAGAAAAGTTTCACCCCAATTCCTCGAAGCTGTTCACAGTATCTTATTCGTATGAAGAAAAGCTGGTGTTACGGCAGTAGTTCCTGCAGACTCACGGTTCCTGGAACTTCAGTCGTGGGGGCAAAAAGGAGGACGTCTGGAGCGATCTGCACTACCCAGGGATGAAGCCAGCAGCAGCAAAGCAACAGTGAATAAAAGGTGCGCTCCTTTAAAACAGGAGAGGCTCTTCAGATGGCTATCCGGACCACTACAGCTGTGTGCAGCGATTTCGACCAAGAAGAGGATCCTCTGGCTGTGGAAGGTGAGCTGGTTGGTCCCACCAGGCTCAAGGGAAGATGTCTCTGGACTGGATCTTCTTGTCGTTGAAGGGTAGATAGCTCAGGACTGCAGCAGGGCTTCACCGGGACACGGGAGTTGCAGCAGCCGTCTTCTTCTCCACTTCTCTTCAGTTCCTTGCAGTTCCAGTGGCGACTCTGACTTCCAGCCCAAGAGTCCTGCCTTTTATGCCAAAATACCCCATTCACACAGCCTGGCTGTCAATCACTCAGCAGGGGGTTGTCCGGGCCGGACAACGACCTCAGCCTATCGACACGAAGTGCGACTCAGGTCTCCAAGAAGACCCTGTGTAGGGGGTGACTAAACCACTCCCTCACATTCAGCCCACCTATACACCCAGATGCCAAAGGAGCCAAAGGTCGGCAACCAAAGAAGGCAAACCTGGTTTGCCGCGCAAAGTAAAACACAAGAAGGACTTTAACAAAAAGAAATGTTGATAAAACCCAACCGAAGCCAAAATAAAAAGTATTTAGTCAAGTGGGTTTAAGTTTGAGGCTAATAAAATAGCCTAGAACAGTACCACGTTTATATAGTATAATCGCGGTAGAAAAGTTAGGGTAGATACCGCTGCCACCAGCCAAGTCTTAGGGCCTCATTACATGGTAGGCGGTAAACACAGTAGCGCCATGGTTCATGCCGGTAATTTACCGGTACCGCCTTGGAGGAAAGGGGAATTACAACGCATTCCAAGGTTGGTGGGGAGGTAATTCCCCCTTCCACCATTGCCCTTCCCCATTCCCATTTTTGCCCCATAGGGCTCTATGGGAATAGGGAAGGCGCTAATTACGGTACCGCAAATTGCGGTACCGTAATTAGCTCCACTGGTCCCTTTGCGGGTTGGTTTTTAACGCCTGCAAAAAGCAGGCGTTAAATTCCCCAACCCGCAAAGGGACCTCGTAGTAAGGCGGTAAGGATTTACCGGTACCGGTAAAATACCGGTACCGGTAAACCCTTACCACCTACCGTGTAATGAGGCCCTTAGTGTTAAGAGAGCAAAAATAAGCTCAGAGAGGCACAGACAAAAAGGTATATGAACTAACCCTTTCCAATACTCCATGTAAGATGGGGTGTACTGGGTCTGTAGTTTAAATGACTACATAAAGTAAATGGCAACTTTATCTGTTTCTGGGGGACAGTAGTCAGCCCCAGAAAAATTGAGTCATGGGAAGTCTCAAAGACAACCCAGTGTTACTGCACTGAAGGTGCTGTGTAACACACACAAAAAGTGGGGCTCATGGAGTGGTGTAGCTCCAGAGCCCCAGATCACACAAACAGTAGAAATACACATGGCAAAACACATGTAAGAGTGGGAAAAAGGCTCACACTCTTACCAGGTGGAAAAAAATAAACCCCTGAAATCCAGCAAAGCTGCTGAGGGACTTACTAGGTGAGGGAAATTAGCCATAAATGAGAATTCTCCCTAACAGGAGTCCCGTTAACGTTCTCCCAAAAGCAAAAATCTTCGGGTGATGTCAATGGGTTGGTGGCAGGTTCAACAGGATCAAGAGGTCGGGACTCAATTGGCAGAGCTGTTCTGCAATATTCTGCAGTCAACAAAGTATTATAAAATGAGGTCAACAAAGTGCAAGGTGCTATAGAGTCAGGTTGTTGGTGAACAGGTAGGACATGAACGGGACAGAGCACTACAGCTGGGGCAGGATACATACAGGGTCTGCCGAAAATGGGCTATGCCGAAAATGGGCTATGCCGGGTCTTCAGGATAAAGTTACAGCCTTACCCCACCATAGATGGCACCTTTCAGTTCTCTCTTCCACTATTTCCCACTCCTTCTTGGATTCAGTGAGTCATTTTTAACGTAACCCCAGCCCTTGTGAAACTCCCTGCAGGAGCGAAACCCCTGCGCCCCGGTTCCCGCAGGCCTCAGCCCTGCGGGTGTTGGTGGGATATAATAAAGGCGGGGTCACTAGGGCAGCAACAGCACCAGCAGTCTCCTCTGGGAAAGCTCCTGCACCCTTGTTCCCACGGGCTTCAGCCCTGTGGTTGTGTTGGCGGGATATAATAAAGGCTGGGGGCGGGGTCTCGAGGGCAGTGACAGCACCAGCAGTCTCCTCTGGAAAAACTCCCACACCTGTGTTCCCGCGGGCTTCGGCCCTGCGGGTGTTGGCAGGATATAATAAAGGCTGGAGATGGGGTCTCGGGGCAGTGACAGAACCAGCAGTCTCCTCTGAAAAAACTCCTGCACCCCTGTTCCCGCGGCTTCAACCTCTGCAATCTTGTTACTATTGATATGCCAATCAGAGTGTTTACCATTAGCCTTTTTCTTGTGTACCTAATATGCGATTCGGAGGGATTGTATCCTCCGACGTATTCCTTATCTTTGATAATTCGTCTCCAGCTTGCTGGCCTCGGAATTATTTTCTCTGTAGAGGGCGCTGCGTGTCGACGTCCGCCGAGCTGGTGTCCCTCGACAGCCACCGTATCGGCGCCGACGTCAACATGCCCATAAATAGCCACGCACGGCGTCTGTTGCTCAGTTCAGTCAGATGAACCTCTTATATTTCCTCGATAAAACCAACTCGTACTCAATGGCTTCTTCATCCGAACCGAAGACTCCGCGGTCCGGCTTCAAAAAATGTCGAGACTGTGGAAAGAAAATGTCGATAACGCATCCTCACAGGATCTGTTTGTGGTGCTTGGGAGTTGAGCCATTTATACTAGGAGGAAGCCTGTTATACTAATAGCTAAGAACAGTTAGCTATGTATACTTTGTCTATGTCCAGGTAGACAATAGCCTGTATATATAAAGAGAGACAAAGCTAGAGTGTAGATGCCGGGGGTGCGGAGAACAATTTATCACATAGGGGACCAGTCACAATTAAAATATAATTTTAATGATGAATCATAGAAGTTAAAACAACCAATTAAATGAAGTGGTCCACAGTACAAAACATACAATATTCCAAAAATCAAAAAACAAACTAAAACAGCAGTTACGTGACAAACTAGTTCGGCTAGTTACAAAACCAGTGTATTGAGAGAGCACAAGGGGGTACCTATTAAACAGATTTTATAGTACCCTACTTTCGTAAGAATCAATGTGTCGTAAGTTTAGATCTCTGGTTACAATACAGAGAGGTATCTCGACATGTTTCTGTTCCTAAAGCAAGTGTGGAACATTCATCAGGAGGAAAATATTAACGTAACTCAGTTACAGTTGACATATAGCACATAACAGTGAGCACTCTCTAGCATCTGTGAGAATAAAACAGAAAAAACAAATAGTTAGCTCTTGAGTAGCAAGATACTATGAAAAGTTCACAAACTATGAACAAGGCGTACAAAGGGAGGAAACAAATACCTCAAATGACGCCTGTGGGTGCTCGCTACTCTGAATAGTAGGAGGTGGAAGACCATATGGTCAATCCTACAGGAGATAAAAAATTACCTTATAAGCGTAATAAGTTGCTTACAGAAAAGCAGAAATTGTGTTTAACACACAACAGAATGGGAGACCAAAATGCAGAAGTCAAGTACTGTGTGGTGGACGTCACAAGGATACATCAGAGATACGAAGGTCCGTAGGGGTGGATCGCCGAGCAAAAAAGGTTGAATCGTTTCATCATAGGTAAAGTAATGTAAGATAGAGAAACGCTATGCTCAAAGTGCAAATACAGAGGCTCAGCAGTGCTCAAAATTACTATGAGGGCCATGCATCGCTCCGAAGGGTAAAGAGGAAGGTGAAAGTCAATTATGTCCCGAACCCGAAGATGACACCCACGGATGTGTTACTATGGGGTATAAAAAACACTGGTATACCTTAGGAAAGCCCATATAGGCAACAGTTCAGCGGGAATCCTTCGATCGACCCTAAAAGAGAATGGACACATACAAGCGGAGCTGGCATAAATATACGCTCGTAACCCATCTCCTTTAAACTTATTCAAGAGCGCTTAGGGAATAAGAAATTAAAAAGTTAAAAAATTCACATCGCTTACCCTCAACATAATAACCGCCAGAGGATAAGTGCTCTGTACTCAGCGGGAATGACTCCCCGAATGGCTCAGGAGGCTCGTCACCAAAGCTAGCAGGTAGTCATAGTTACCTGATAGTCCTACCTCTATGCTTAGTGGAAATAAGACCAGAGCCTGGAAAAACAAGGAACACGACGGCGGCCATTTTAAGAAGTAGAGTAAGTGCCTGCAAGCCACTGGCCCTAGCGTAAACAGAGGTGGAGGGGAGTGAGAGAAGATCTACACGGAGGTGTACACGACATATATAGGTCTAGATGGAAAATGTACAAACGTCACTGTGATTGTGTAAGACAAGAGCATAGATGTTGCTAAATATTCTGCCAATCAATCGATTCATTGAGACCAATCACATCGCTGTGCAGCATATATATCATTTTTTGCTCCATCTTCAACAGTTTCTTTTCTCGAGCTGAAAAATGAGTTCCTTTGAGGGCTATTAGAACAGTCCATTTAAAGTCCTCATGATTGTGCTTTAGCAAGTTGAAATGTTTCACCATGGGAGCATTTTCAGTTCTATTCTTCAGACAGCTTCGATGTTCCATGAATCTGGTTTTTACTTTACGAGTGGTCTTGCCCACATAGTGTAGTCCACAAGTACAAGTGATCATATACACCACAAACTCAGTGTTACAATTTGTCAAATTCTTTTGGGTCCAGAGTTTTGAAAGGCCAACATCAATCATTTTCGTTTTGGAAGTCAATTTGCAGACACCGCATGAGCCACAGGGGTAATGCCCGGTGGCATCGGGAAAACCCCATAAAGTGGTAAGTCTAGGTTCCGAAATTGTTGGGACCTTTAAGTTTGCTATTACTAACTCTGTTGCCGATAGTGGTGCTTCTTTTATACGCAAAGATAGGTCGTGGAATAACTAGAGAAGTGGTTTCAAAGATTTTCCAATTTTTCTTGATGATGTTGGTGATTTTAAAACTCTGGTCTGTAAAAGTGTTAACACAGACAATACGATCATCTTTGGGTTTAGCGGGTTTTGGTTCAAGTAATGCTTCACGATTGTTATTAAAAGCCCTTTTTGCTGATTTTTTCACCAATTCTTTGGGGTAGCCTCTTTGTCTGAGTTTTTTACTGAGACAAGCAGCCTCGGTCTCGTATGTTTCTTTATCCGAGCTATTCCTTTTGAGGCGTAAAAATTGGCCAAATGGAAGGTTATCACGTAAATGTTTTATGTGATGGCTCGAATAGTCTAACAGGGAATTCTTATCAGTCGATTTGTGGTATGGTTTGATTTTGAGAACCCCATTAGATGAATAGATGGTAAGATCTAGAAAATTGGTAGAAACATTGCTCAAATTCACGGTGAACTGAAGATGTGGATTCAGACTATTGAGCCAGGTGAAAAAATAGTTGGCCTCATCAGCAGTGCCTTTCCAAAGTACCAAAATGTCGTCAATATAACGACTCCATTTAACAATATTGGTATTGAAAGGGTTTGAATTATTGTAAATGTGGGATTTCTCAAAAGTCTCAACATAAAGATTGGCTACACTCGGAGCCATGGTCGCCCCCATTGCTGTTCCCTCGATTTGTTGGTAGAATTTACCATTAAACTCAAAATAGTTGCGTTTGAGTGCAAGTTCAACACACCAAAGAATAAACGATGTGGGCACAGGGTCATTATCTGTGCGAGATAGAAGTGTTTCTTCAATAACATCCAAAGAGGCTTGTTGTGGGATATTAGTGTAGAGTGAGACAATATCCAGGCCCAATAGCAACTGTGTAGTTGGATCGAAATCAAGGTTTTCATGGCTATTGATGACATCTCTGGAGTCTTTCAAATAGGATTGCATAGCTTGAACATATCCTTTCAAGTAATGGTCAGCAAAAGTGGAAAGGGGTTCAAGGACCGAGTTAATCCCTGCCACAATCGGCCTGCCAGGAGGGTTGATAAGAGTTTTGTGCACCTTAGGTAGGGTGTAGAACGTTGGGACATTAGGTTTTTTGTTTACTAGGAAGTCTGCTTCCTGTTTTGAAATCCATTCTCGATCTTTAGCCTTAGAAACTTTGTCAGAGATAAGTATTAATAGTTCAGGGGTAGGGTCCTGTGTGAGAACGCGATAATAGTGATTATTGCCAAGTTGTCTTTCGCATTCTTTAATATAATCGCTGCGATTAAGGATCACAATCCCCCCACCTTTATCAGCCTTCTTGATGATAATGAGAGGATTTTTAGATAGAGAATCTAGGGCTTTGAGTTCCGCCTTAGAGAGGTTTTGGAAGGGTCTCTGGTGTTTATTCTTGAGGGCGGTGACTTCTGCCATCACTTTCTTTTCAAAAACCAAAGATTCTGGAGAAAAACTCTGCGGAGGTGGGTAAAATGTGGAGGGGTTGCGCAGACCCGTACAGTTGGGGGGTCCTTCATAGATGTTCTCAGTTTCGAGAGAGTAAAATTCTTTGAGATGAATTTTCCTCATCAATTGTTTGAATTCTATACGGAATTCGAAAGAGTCATGTTGTTTGGTCATGACGTATCCAACTCCCTTATTGAGGACTTGTTGTTCCATTTCTGTAAGTATGTAGTCAGAGAGGTTAATCAGAAGCGACTCCCGCTTCGGGTTTGCTTCGGTCCGTCGTCCCAGGTGTTTCTGTTCTGGGCCTGGTATAAAAAACGGCCCTGATTGTTCCTCCTTCCTCCGCTGTTCTGCCGTCTTGTGAACTGGCCTCTGCCCCTTTTGTTGGTTGTCTTATTCCCAGAGGAAGTACCTTCTCCAGCATCATCGGGGTCACTGCTGTCATTACTTGTACTATATGAGGTGTTGCGGAACCTAACTCGTCTGTTGCGTTGGGTAGGACCACTAGTTTGTAAGGTTTTGTTGACATAGTCGTCTTTTACATACGGGAAAGACTTTCACCTTCCTCTTTACCCTTCAGAGCGATGCATGGCCCTCATAGTAATTTTGAGCACTGCTGAGCCTCTGTATTTGCACTTTGAGCATAGCGTTTCTCTATCTTACATTACTTTACCTATGATGAAACGATTCAACCTTTTTTGCTCGGCGATCCACCCCTACGGACCTTAGTATCTCTGATGTATCCTTGTGACGTCCACCACACAGTACTTGACTTCTGCATTTTGGTCTCCCATTCTGTTGTGTGCTAAACACAATTTCTGCTTTTCTGTAAGCAACTTATTACGCTTATACGGTAATTTTTTATCTCCTGTAGGATTGACCATATGGTCTTCCACCTCCTACTATTCGGAGTAGCGAGCACCCACAGGCGTCATTTGAGGTATTTGTTTCCTCCCTTTGTACGCCTTGTTCATAGTTTGTGAACTTTTCATAGTATCTTGCTACTCAAGAGCTAACTATTTGTTTTTTCTGTTTTATTCTCACAGATGCTAGAGAGTGCTCACTGTTATGTGCTATATGTCAACTGTAACTGAGTTACGTTAATATTTTCCTCCTGATGAATGTTCCACACTTGCTTTAGGAACAGAAACATGTCGAGATACCTCTCTGTATTGTAACCAGAGATCTAAACTTACGACACATTGATTCTTACGAAAGTAGGGTACTATACAATCTGTTTAATAGGTACCCCCTTGTGCTCTCTCAACACACTGGTTTTGTAACTAGCCGAACTAGTTTGTCACGTAACTGCTGTTTTAGTTTGTTTTTTGATTTTTGGAATATTGTATGTTTTGTACTGTGGACCACTTCATTTAATTGGTTGTTTTAACTTCTATGATTCATCATTAAAATTATATTTTAATTGTGACTGGTCCCCTATGTGATAAATTGTTCTCCGCACCCCCGGCATCTACACTCTAGCTTTGTCTCTCTTTATATATACAGGCTATTGTCTACCTGGACATAGACAAAGTATACATAGCTAACTGTTCTTAGCTATTAGTATACCAGGCTTCCTCCTAGTATAAATGATTCACAGTGGCTATCGGTCACAGGAAACCTTTTCAAGTGGGTGGTATTTTGTGCCCACACACAGCAGCCTTTGAGACCCCTATCCCCCTACCATTACCTCCATAATGGCAGAAGATAGAACCTTAGCTTATAGTGAGGACTACGCAGCAGCCCTTATGAAAGCTATCTCTATTCTTGATCAGGACGCCATCAGGGATAACATACAAGAAAAAGATGAATGGAACGAACTGATAAAGTTAAGAAAAAGGCTCACACGGACTGAACTTCACGGAGCGATCATGCTTGAATATCTCAAGAATAGAGCATTACCCCAAGGACTTACTGTCATGAATGAACCTAGATTGTTCCTTGATAATGAAAAGTTTCGAGTGCAATGGAGTTATATAGCGAATCGCTGTGGTCGCGATTGGTTAATTCTGATTATCGATACCGCAAAAGAAACATCTACCAAGATAGAAATCGAACTACTCAAAATCGAAGAAAATATACAAAAACTACTACCACTTGATAATTTTAAAAAACGACTAGAAGAGATTGATAAAGAACTGAAAGAATTCAAGACAACTAACACTAGGGAACGCATCCAACGTATGAAGAAAGACCTAGCACGCTTTACACATGAGAAAGCTTTCCCGTATGTAAAAGACGACTATGTCAACAAAACCTTACAAACTAATGGTCCTACCCAACGCAACAGACGATGTCTTCGGGTTCGGGACATAATTGACTTTCACCTTCCTCTTTACCCTTCGGAGCGATGCATGGCCCTCATAGTAATTTTGAGCACTGCTGAGCCTCTGTATTTGCACTTTGAGCATAGCGTTTCTCTATCTTACATTACTTTACCTATGATGAAACGATTCAACCTTTTTTGCTCGGCGATCCACCCCTACGGACCTTCGTATCTCTGATGTATCCTTGTGACGTCCACCACACAGTACTTGACTTCTGCATTTTGGTCTCCCATTCTGTTGTGTGTTAAACACAATTTCTGCTTTTCTGTAAGCAACTTATTACGCTTATAAGGTAATTTTTTATCTCCTGTAGGATTGACCATATGGTCTTCCACCTCCTACTATTCGGAGTAGCGAGCACCCACAGGCGTCATTTGAGGTATTTGTTTCCTCCCTTTGTACGCCTTGTTCATAGTTTGTGAACTTTTCATAGTATCTTGCTACTCAAGAGCTAACTATTTGTTTTTTCTGTTTTATTCTCACAGATGCTAGAGAGTGCTCACTGTTATGTGCTATATGTCAACTGTAACTGAGTTACGTTAATATTTTCCTCCTGATGAATGTTCCACACTTGCTTTAGGAACAGAAACATGTCGAGATACCTCTCTGTATTGTAACCAGAGATCTAAACTTACGACACATTGATTCTTACGAAAGTAGGGTACTATACAATCTGTTTAATAGGTACCCCCTTGTGCTCTCTCAACACACTGGTTTTGTAACTAGCCGAACTAGTTTGTCACGTAACTGCTGTTTTAGTTTGTTTTTTGATTTTTGGAATATTGTATGTTTTGTACTGTGGACCACTTCATTTAATTGGTTGTTTTAACTTCTATGATTCATCATTAAAATTATATTTTAATTGTGACTGGTCCCCTATGTGATAAATTGTTCTCCGCACCCCCGGCATCTACACTCTAGCTTTGTCTCTCTTTATATATACAGGCTTGGGAGTTGAGCACCATTGTTCGGAGTGTGAGGACTTCATGTCCATGATGGTGAAAGCCTTGAAGGAGCGCAAGGGGAAGCTCGAGAGAGGTGTGTCAGCCAAAACCTCCTCAAAAGTTTCTTCGGCTGAGTCGAGGCATTCGTCTCCTCGCCGTCGAAAGCATTCCCATTCTAGGTCCCGAAGTAGCTCCCACCACTCGTCGAGATCTAGACACTCAAAGAAGAGACGTTGAAGATCCCCTTCCTCGTCATCTTCTGTTTCCCCAGAAAGGGTCTCCTGCCCCACAAAACACAGCTCTCAGGCTGAGTGGGAGGAATTCAGGAAGAAAATCGAAACGCCGCCAGTCGTTGCACCTGTCGAAAGAGTCCACCCGAGAGCGCCACGGGCCATCGGGTAGGAAGGCACCATCTTCGACGCCGTCGTCGAAGATCCCTTCGACTCATGGATCAGCGCCATCGACGCTGTTGTCGAAGGGTTCTTCGACGCATCGGTCGATCGAATCGACACCATCGTCGACGCCAACATCGACACTGATAAAAGAAAAAATCACGCCTACTTCACAGCCAATGGTTATACCCAGAGCCTCCAGCACGACGCTGAGAACGTCGTCGACATCCTCGAGTAGGATCCTGATCCTCTCGAGTTCCTTGAGGCCTCTTCCAGTTTTCTCAGTGCCTTCGAAGCCTTTCACATCGGCGTCGACGACATCGATGTTTTCTCGGCCAATAATGACAAGTTTGGCTCCTTCTGCTTTAGAAATGGGTTTTACACCATTTCCGAGGTCAGAGTACCCAGATTATCTTCAATCTATGAAGAAGGGGAGGATTCTGACCAAGAATCACCCTTCGGGCTGCAGAGGGCCACACCACCTGTTTCAGAGGATTTTACCCCTGAGGAAAGTAGGTTGAAAGACCTACAGGAATCATTACATGAGGTAAGTGGGTTGGACACTTCCCCAGAAGTGGAATTTGTCAAACCAGACCCAGGAGAACACGGCAAAACCCCCTATAGAACTCTGATGGCAAGAATTGTTGAATTCATGGGTTGGTCTGCGCCTTCATCTGTTTTTCAACAGGATGACCTTACAGACATAATAGATAAAGGTCCACAGGAGGATCCTGTGGTCCCTTTCCATACAGCTTTACAAAGAAAGATTTCATCAAATTGGGAAACTCCTGAGGTTACCCCTGCAGTCAATAAAAAATTGTCAGCCAAGTATAGGGTAGCTGCGGCTGACCCTGAATATTTATCAAAACACCCGACTCCAGAGAGCCTGGTGGTTCAAGCGGCAACTTCATCAAGCAGCAGATCCGCTTATCCTACTGTCCCACAGGATAGAGATGACAAAAGGTATGATTCTATGGCAAAAAAGTATTTTCTGCTTGTAGTATGGCGTTGAAGTCCATCAATGCCACTTGTGCGCTCGCCAGGTTCAGTCACACACTGTGGGAGTGTGCTTCATCAGCGGCTGACTGCATACCTGAAGGAGATGAAAGGGAAGCCTTTCTTAACATCATTAAAGATGGCAAAGATGCCATGTGCGAATCTCTTCAAACTGGCATTGATTCCGCTGACAGTATCAGCAGGGCCATGGCGGCAAGTACTACAATCCGCAGGCATGCGTGGTTACGAAAGTCTGGCTTTGCTCCAGATGTACAGGCCAGACTTTTGAATATGCCCTTTGACGGCTCTTCTTTATTCGGTAAAAAGGCCGATGACAGTCTGGAAAAGTTGCAAACATCTAAAGCAGCAGCAAAATCTTTAGGAGCTGCAATCCGCCAAACTCCTTTTCGCCCCTCAGGAACCTCTGTGAGAGGAAAGTCCTTTCGCTATTATTCCGCATTCGGGAAAGGCAGAGGAGAGCCGGCTCAAAGAGGCCTGAGGAGATCCACCCGAGGTGAACGGGTCAAAAGTACTAAGGCCGAAGCAGCAGCAGGTGCCTCTTTACCCTCGGCATCTGCATCAGCCGCCCCCAAACCACTCTGAGGTCTTTCCACACAAAACACCTGTAAGGGGCAGGTTAACTCGCCATCTGACGGAATGGCAGGCTATTACGTCAGATGCTTGGGCATTGGAGACAGTTGCCCAGGGTTACTGTCTACCCTTTCTACACATCCCTCAGAGTCATCCACCAGGGCACAGCTCTCTAAAAGTTCCAGATCCGCTCCTCTTGCAGGAAATTGTAGACCTGTTAGAGAAAGGTGCCATAGAACCGGTACCTGTAGCGGAGAGGAACAAGGGCTGGTACTCCCCCTACTTTCTCATACCAAAGAAGGACGGAGAACTGAGACCCATCTTGGACTTACGAGAATTGAACAAGGTCCTCAGGAAGGACAAGTTCAAGATGGTAACTCTCTCTCAGATCCTTCAGGCCCTCCAGATCCAGGACTGGCTGGTATCTCTGGACCTCCAGGATTCTTATTTCCATGTGCCAATCCATCTCAAACACAGGAGATACCTGAGGTTCGCAATTGGCGGCTCTCATTATCAATTTCGAGTTCTGCCATTTGGGCTGACCTCCGCCCCGAGGGTCTTCACCAAGCTAATGTCGGTAGTGGCTGCAAGTCTAAGGAGGGAAGGGATCCACGTCTACCCCTACCTGGACGATTGGCTGATCATAGCTGTATCTTCGGAACAAGATCAGATCCAGCTAGATTATGCCTGCCACTTCCTTCACAAACTGGGCTTCTCCCTCAATTTAAAGAAGTCACAGATGATACCATCACAGAGACTCCAGTTCATCGGAGCGGTCCTGGGCACTTCCCTGGGAAAAGCCTCGCCACCAGAGGTGAGGGCTCAAGATATTCTGCAGATGGTCAACAAGTTTCAAAATGCCCAACATCTGCCAGCCTTCGAATTTTTGAGATTGCTAGGCCTCATGGCATCCTGCATCTTCCTTGTGCCAGAGGCTCGCTTGAGAATGAGATCTCTCCAGTGGGCACTAAGAACCCAGTGGTCACAATACTCAGTAAGAATGACAGATCTCCTCCGGATTCGGACAAGGTAGCCCACAACCTTCAATGGTGGGCCTATCCAGAGAACATCTTGAAAGGAGAACTGTTTTGGCAACCATGGCCGGAGATAACAGTAGTCACAGACGCCTCACTCACGGGGGGGGGGCCCATGCCAACGACTTGACCATCAGCGGTCGTTGGCCTCTATCGGAGTCCAGACTACACATCAACCTATTAGAGCTGAGAGTGATCAGACTAGCGCTGAAATCTTTCCTGCCATCAGTACAGGGGAGATATGTCCTGATAATGACGGACAACACGGTGGCCATGCACTACCTCAACAAAAGAGGAGGCGTAGGGTTACTGCCACTGTGCAGAGAGGCAATGCCGCTCTGGTTTTGGGCAATTCAGGAAGGAATCTCTCTATCGGCAGTCCACCTAGCCGGAGAGAAGAATTTGACAGCGGACGCTCTGTGCAGGCAGAGCATAGTCTCCCACGAGTGGGAGCTAGCTCAGGAAGTCCTTCAAGAGATCTTCGCCCTTTGCGGAACCCCTCAGGTGGATCTGTTTGCCACCAGCACCAACATGAAGTGCGATCTGTTCTGTTCAAGGGAATTTCCCCTGAGAGGAGCTCTAGGGGACGCGTTCATAGTGGACTGGGAGTTCCCACTCCTTTACGCGTTTCCACCAGTCCCTGTTATTCCTCAAATGATCAGGAGGTTGAGAAGATCCCGGAAAACCATGATCCTAATTGCCCCGGATTGGGCCAGGAGAACGTGGTACCCGGACCTTCTGGATATGTCCATCTGCCCTCCAATCCGTCTTCCAATCAAAGAGAATCTTCTCTCACAGAAGGGAGGCCAGGTTCTCCATCCAGACATAAGAACCCTCAACCTTCACGCTTGGCTTCTGAAAGGTTGAGGTACAAGGATTGGGACCTCCCTGATGACGTCATGGAAGTGTTGCTTTTGGCCAGAAGGCCATCAACAAAGTCTTTATACCTCTGCCGTTGGAACAAATTTTGCAGCTGGTGTAGGGAAGAGAATATCGACCCTTTTTCATGTGGTACACCAACAGTGTTATCGTTTCTACTCTACTTGGCAAACTCAGGCCTCCAAGTTAGCACTGTAAAAGGCTATCTCACGGCGCTATCAATCTTCAAGCGCACTGCGGAGGAACCATCATATTTCAAGCTACCCTTAGTAATACAATTTCTCAAGGGATTAACTAATGTTTATCCTCCAAGACCATTCCAAGTTCCCTTATGGGACTTAAATTTAGTCTTAAATTTCCTAATGGGTACTCCCTTCGAACCACTCCACTCTTGTTCGATGAGATTTCTCACTCTTAAAACTGTCCTATTAGTAGCACTAACATCTGCTAGGAGGGTGAGCGAATTACAAGCTCTATCTTGTAAACCCCCCCATACAATTTTCCATAAGGACAGTTGTCCTACAGGTGAAGCCTAATTTCCTCCCAAAGGTGGTTTCTGAATTTCACATCACTCAGAAAATTACCTTACCTTCGTTCTACCCTTCTCCCCATCCAGGAAAAGAAGAAGAAAGGCTACATAGGCTGGACCCAAGGCAAGCTCTAAGCTTTTACATCAGCAGACTGGCTAGGATTAGGCAAGCAGACCAACTGTTTGTAGGCTACTCAGGTCACAAATTGGGACTACCATAACAAAACAGACCATTTCCAGGTAGATTATTTTGGCCATTCTGGAATGTTACAAACTGGCAGGGAAAGAGCCACCCCAGAATCTTAGGGCTCATTCAACCAGGGGTATCGCAGCCTCTTCGGCCCTCCAAAGAGGGGTACTGGTCCGAGACATATGTGCAGCTGCCACATGGTCGTCCGCACATACATTCACAAGATTTTACAACCTGGATTCCTCCACTAGTCAAGAGACCAGATTTGGCAAAGCTGTATTACATTCGGTTCATTCCTAAAAGGGATACATGACATTGTTACTCCCACCTCCAATTACATGCCACTGCTATGGGAGTCTATCAAAGATAAGGAATACGTCGGAGGACACAATCCCTTCGAAGAACAAGTTACTTCTTACTTGGTAACGTTCTTTCGATGGGATGTTCCTCCGACGTATTCCTTATCGCCCCTCCCATCCATCCCCGAAGTAATACTTCCCTTGTGGTTGCAGCTTACGCTCATTCAAGGTCAATAACCAATTCAGGCATGACTTGTCTTATGCTACAAAATGGAACTGAGCAACGGACGCCGCGCGTAGCTATTTATGGGTATGGTGACGTTGGCGTCGATGCGGTGGCTGTCGAGGGACACCAGCTCGGCAGACGTCGACGCGCAACGCCCTCTACAGACAAAAAAGTTCCGAGGCTAGCAAGCTGGAGACGAATTATCAAAGATAAGGAATACGTCGGAGGAACATCCCATCGAAAGAACGTTACCAGGTAAGAAGTAACTTGTTCTTGAGTTGGATTAATTAGCAGATTCTTTTTTGCAGCATAATTTTCCATGCAAGTAAACATTCTTTTGAACACAATAGGGGTACCGTCCAGAAAAATAAAATCATCTCCATAAGCCATCCAACCTATTTCCAAGGCCCCAATTTTTGACAGAATACAGGAAACCCCTCTAAAAGCCAGCTCCAGATCTGATACATATACATTGAAAAGAGTGGGGGCCAAAAGAAAGATATTTAATAATCATCTGGTATACCCCAATTAATCAATTTAGCCCATAATGTATGTCGATGCACCCTATCCATGCTGATGACATGTCCAGGCTAGCCAGATACAGAGGTTTTCTGCTGCTAACTTTCTCTCTTGATAAAATTTGTGAAACAGTGAGGCCATTAAAGGAAGTTCACATTCTCCAGCATGGGGTCTGGCATGAATTCACATGCTCATGAATATTCCCCGTCGTCAGGCTGGGAATCCTTGATAAGGAAAAAATCAGTATCAGTTTTGTTTCTGATCTGTCTTTCTTAGTAGTAACCAATCACTGGTCTCTGGGTCATACTGCACCCAGCCAATGACTGCCCTCTCCCTAAGCCCCTGGCAGCCATCCTCAGATTTTTACCGCACGCTCAAGTGTTGGGAGTCCTCGTGCTATAGCTCTCGAGCCTTTACTGCTTTTTGTGCTTTTTCAAAGAGATTTTTCTCATCTTTCGGTTTAATCGAGCCTCAAGCTCCACTGCTTCTACTTCCGATCAACGGGGACCCGTTTTGGATTTATCTATGCCCCTCAAGGGTGAAGTTTTTGTCAAGTTACGCTTCTTGGAGGATTCCAGAAGTTTCTGAGGCCTAGCTCGTGGACGAGAAGAACATGGCTCAGGAGAAGAGAAGCTTGACTCCCGGCAAGCTGTTCAGGATCTGCCCGGGATGCAACCTACAAAATGTGTTCAAGGAGGACGAGCATTCGACATGCCTTTTCTGCCACAACAAGGACAAAATGCACGTGGAGAAGGACTGTGCGTTTTGCTATAACATGTCGGATCGGACGATGAGGGATCGCCGGACCCGTCTCTCCAACTGGCTGGCAGGCAAGAACCCAGCAGGTGAGAAGAAGAAGAAGTCTGAGCGGTCTTCTAAGTCCTGTGAGGGCGCCCCGGCGACGGGGGCCCAACAGAAGGCAAAGCACCCCGAGTCCGCGGGCACCGGGAGCGCCGAACGGTCGGGCTCCTCAGCTGCCAGGCAGGGCGCACCTTCACCAACACCATCCACCGCGAGCCAACGCTCTGGTTCAGGGAAGAGAAAATCCGAGAACCCGGCTAAGCTTCTGGAGAGGCCCTGGTCGATCTCGGAGGAACCGGCCGAGGGGGAGCGAGGCAGTGACCCTCCCCCTAAGGTGAAGGCCTCAAGTGCGCCCAAGGTGGTGAAGGCCTTGATTCACCCGGCTAAAGCCTCTATCGAGGGATTCGCTGCGGCCCTGGCAAAGCCTGTTGAGGCTATCCCAGTGGAGGCGACCTCGGGGCCCAGAGTTTCCCTGCCTCCGCGGAGGGAATCCTCTTTTAGGCCCATCGAGAAGACCCCCATGAAGACCCCGGTGGAAAAAGAGGGGGGGAGGCGGTGGCCGTCACGGACACTCACACAACCTTGGCCGAGAATTTGGAAGAGGCCCAGCCCCATGGGAGGAATCCTGAGGAGGGGGACGACGTGAGCGAGGGTGGCAACGACGACGAGGTTCCCGTGGAGGAACAACCGTCGCTCCTGGCATGCCCGTCGCAACCCGAGCCTCACGACAACTCGGTGGCCATTTTGACGGCAATCCAACCCTTATGCACGGAGATAAGGATGAGACTGCCCCTAACCCCGACAGACGACCCAGCTGTACCGGGTCCGTCAGGAAACCCTCTGAACAAAAGGAGGAGAATTCATCCAGTGCCCCTTCAGCCCTCACAGCCTTCTCAGCCCTTGTCGCCTTCCCCGATCCCAAGGGACGACAAGGCAACGACGGATGACGACGGCGGTGACGACGGGACTGGCCTCCTGTCTCCGATTCCTCGGGCATCCCCGCCCGACGAGATTGGCTCCTTCCACGCCATGATTGCCAGGGCATCCGAGCTTTTTCAACTCTGCCCTGAGGAGAAGAAGAAGGAAGGCTTCCTCTACCAACGGCGCAAGGCCAAAAGGAAGACGGTCCTCGCGGTGCTGTTGCTGGATGACATCTGGGACGAGGGACTTGCCCTCCTCAAGAACCCGTCCACGACACCTGCCAAGAGGTACCGGTACGAGAAAAAGTACCGGGTCCCCAACACTGCCCCGTTGTGCCCTAGGGCGCAGCCGACCCCGGATTCGGTCGTCTCAGCGGCGGCCAAGAAGAAAGCGGGGGGGCATCGGCTTCATCCTCAACTTCCCCACCGGACGGCGAGGGAAAGAAGCTAGACGCCATGGGACGACGAGTCATCTCGTTGGCGGCGACGACGATTAAGGCGGCGAATGCCCTAGCGATTGTGGCCCGCTATGACAGGGAATTGTGGTACAAGATCGCCCCCCTGTTGGATTTCCTCCTGGACGACAAGAGGGCAGAGGCCCTGGCGATCTTACAGGAGGGTGAAGTGGCATCAGACCACGCCATAACTGTGACAGCCATAACTGTGGCCACGGACATTGCCGACACCGGTTTCCGCCAGTTTGCCTTCGACGGCGGGGGTGGCTCAAGGCGGCGGATTTCCGCCAGGAGGTGCAAGCCAAGGTTTTGGACATGCCCTTTGATGGGAACAATCTGTTTGGAAAGACTGTGGATGAGTCGCTGCAGGCCATCAAGACCGACACGGAGACGGCACGGGCCTTGGGAGTTCTGCAGCAGCAGCGGTCGCCCTTTCGGAACTCCGGAGGCAAGCAAGCTGCCTCCAAATGATTCGGCGGCGGCTCCTCGACTTACCGTCAGGCAGCCTAGCCTGCTCCTCGTTGCAAGAAGCCTACAGGGGATGAGGCAAGTCGCCAGGGAGGCCAGGGCGACAAGGCTGCTTCCAAGCAAGACTGAACCGGCCGTCGAGTCAGGCCCCCCCCGGTGGGAGGCCGGCTGACAAGGTTCGTCAGCATCTGGAAGTCCATCTCCACCGACTGTGGGTGCTGGATGCCCTGGCCCACGGGCACACTCTGGAATTTCTAAAGAAGTGCCCCCGAATTCCTCCCGTGGCCAGGAAGGAAAACCACGTCCCTCAACTACTGTTAGAGGTAAGGGCGATGCTCAAGAAAGGAGCCATCGAGCTTGTCCCAAAGAGGCTCCAGGGCTCCAGAGTATACTCAAGATACTTCCTCGTCAGAAAGAAGACAAGAGGTTGGCGTCCCATTCTGGACTTGCGTCGGCTAAACAAATACATCAAGGCACAGAAGTTCTGGATGGTCACCCTCCAGCACGTGCTGGGCCAGCTGGAGGAGGGCGACTTCCTATCGTCGTTGGATTTGGAGGATGCATACTTTCACATCCCCATCCTAAAAGGACACCAAATGTTTCTCAGGTTCGTAGTCCAAGGGCGGCACTCCCAGTTCAAGGCTCTCCCATTTGGATTGAAGTCGGCGCCCAGGGTGTTCACCAAGTGCCTAGCACCAGTGGTGGCACGGCTGCGCCTGTAGGGGATCCACATCTGCCCCTACCTGGATGACTGGCTCATCACACAGCAAAGACCGTCCGGCTGCTTACGGGCCTGGGATTCTCCATCAACTTCCCCAAATCCCACCTGGTTCCGTCGCAGGTCGCGCTGTATCTGGGAGCCAAGCTCGATACAGTAGCACAGTTGGCCTTGCCGTCAGAGGAAAGAACGCAAGCCATCCTGGGCAATGTACGGCGTCTGCTGGCCACAGACGTGGCCAGAGTGAGGTCCATCAAGTCCCTTCTCGGGATGATGTCCTCTTGCATCTATCTGGCGCATCTGTGCAGGCTTCGGATGCGCCCTCTGCAGGAGTTTCTCGACGCCCGATGGACGCAAGCGACGGACAGCTTCGAGGACAAGATCTCGCTCAACGACGCATTCCGCCATGCAATTCGATGGTGGGGCACCCGCGCGCATCTCGCCGCGGGCACGGATTTTCAGACTCCAGCATACCAGTTGTCGGTGATGACGGATGCCTCCCTGGAGGGGTGGGGAGCGCACAACGGAGATCTTCACGCAAGAGGCCTGTGGCTCCCGGAGGAGAGGCCGCTCCACATAAACATACTGGAGCTCCGAGCAGTGTTCTGGGCCCTCAAGTCATTCCTCCCGTCCCTCAAGGGCAAGGTGGTGAGGATCTTCACTGACAAAACCACCACAATGTTCTACATCCGGAAGCAGGGAGGAACCAGATCCCAAGCCCTGTCCAAGGAAGCCTAGGATCTGTGGCACTGGGCCATTGCCCAGGAGATGTTTCTGGTACCTTTTCATTCTGGCAGGGATAAAAAACACCATCGCCGACTCACTCAGCAGGGAGCTGCGCTCGTGCCACGAGTGAGAACTACGCCAGGATCTGGTGGATCATCTCTTCCGGCGATGGGGCAAACCCCAAATTGACCTGTTCGCGACAGCGACAAACTCCAAGTGCCAAAGGTTCACCAGCAGGTTCCCCCAGCCGAGGAGCATGGGCGATGCTTTCTCGTTCCCCTGCTACGAACTGTTCCTGTATGCGTTCCCGCCGTTGCCGTTGCTGCTCAGGCTCATCAACCAACTCAAGAGGTCCCGGTGCAGGATGATCCTCGTCGCACTGAGGTGGCCGACACAGATATGGTTCCCGGACCTTCTGGACTGGTCAGCGTCCCCACCAGTAAAACTGTCGACGGACGCAGATCTTCTCTCCAGAGAAGGAGGCGCCATTCTTCATCACGACCCAGAGTCGCTGAACTTGCAGGCCTGGCTCCTGCAGCACTAGTGTTTGGAGGGTACGATATCCCGGCTGACTGCAGAGAGGTTCTTGCAAAGGCCAGGGCGTCCTCAACTCTCAAGTGCTACGGACACATGTGGAAGAGGTTCTCTGTCTGGTGCTGTGCACAGAAGATCAACCCTCTATGCATTACAGCCCCTCAAGTGCTACCGTACTTACTGTCGCTGGCCAAAGCTGGACTTGTGCACGCTTCCATCAAGATACATCTGGCAGAGATTTCCTGATACACCAGAACTGCAGGACGTTCGTCCCTGTGGTCTCATCGCCTGGTGAAGGAGTTTATGAAAGTACTGTTCCGTTCATTCCCGCTGGTGAAGGCTCCGGCCCCGGGGTGGGAGCTCAACGTGGTGCTGACCAGGCTCATGGCCCGCCATTCGAACCCTTGCATTTGGCTCCGTTGAAGTTCCTGTTGTGGAAGACAGCGTTCCTTGTGGCCATCACCTCTGCACGACGCGTGGGAGAGATTCAGGCCCTTTCCTGCAAGCCTCCATACTTGACTTTCCACGAGACGAATGTGGTGCTGAGGACACACCCCTCCTTCATGCCCAAGGTGCCGTCGGACTTCCATCTCAACGAGCCCTTGGTGTTACCAGTCTTTTTCCCGTCGCCTTCGTCGCCGGCCGAGAGGACTTTGCACTCGCTGGATGTAGCTAGAGTGCTGAAGTTCTACGTAGACCAAACAAAGAGTTTTCGGAAGACATCACAGCTGTTTGTGAACTTTGGACCTGTGAACCAAGGGAAGGCTCTCTCGAAGGCTTCCATTTCCAGATGGCTCTCTGGCTGCATCATGCACTGTCATCGGTTGGCAAACCGACTGCTGCCCGGCCGTCCGAGAGCCCATTCGACCAGAGCGATCACTGCTACCACGTCGTTCTTGTCTGGTGTGCCCCTGCTGGACATCTGCAGGGCTGCTACGTGGAGGTCGAAGCAGACCTTCACGGATTCTACTGTGTTTACCGTGTTTTCCAGGGAGGAGTCCAGAGTCAGCCAGGCAGTGCTGCGCAACCTGTTCGCTTAAGGTGAGCCTGGTGAGGAGGTAAGAGATGCTTAATGTTGGGTTTTATGTAATACTTAATGTTGAGCCTTGCCACCTCCCGTGGTTGTGCATGTGTGTACTGCTATGTATTCTTATATTCATGAACATGTGAATCCATGCCAGACCCCATGCTGGAGAAGGAACAAGTTACTTACCTGTAACTGTTGTTCTCCAGCATGGGTCTGGCATGGATTCACATGCGAACCCTCCCTCCTACCCCTCTGCGGCTCTTCACTTGGTCATACTGCCACTTTACGTGCTACCAAATCTGAGGATGGCTGCCAGGGGCGGGGCTTAGGGAGAGGGCAGTCATTGGCTGGGGGCAGTATGACCCAGAGACCAGTGATTGGTTACTACTAAGAAAGACAGATCAGAAACGAAACTGATACTGATTTTTTCCTTACCGAGGATTCCCAGCCTGACGACGGGGAATATTCATGAGCATGTGAATCCATGCCAGACCCATGCTGGAGAACAACAGTTACAGGTAAGTAACTTGTTCCTTCCCCTTCTAAAACCTGTTTGAAATAAGCTAAATCTCTGGGAACTTTCCATCCACCATGTCAGATCTTTCAGCACAAAGCTAGCCAGGATCTTGCACAAGTTATCTGTTAACGAGATAGGTCTATAATTACTAAGTGAAGTACATATTCCTTTTTTATAAATAGGGACCACAATCGAGTACGGCCACGAGTGAGGAATCATTACGTTTTGTGCAACTTGGATAAAACATTTCAGTAGACTGTTATCCATTTATTAAGTCCATTTCAGATGTGGTCCCTTAAACACAACATGTTAGATTATAATTGTAGGTATTGCTTGTGGGCCAGTCTAACATTAATAATGAGTTGCATTTCTCTTTCTATTCTTATCAGCATGCAAGGGTTGACTTACATATTTTTCCTTCCTAGTGGTTGATTGTAAAAACATTTATGATGTTATAATTGCAAAAAATATGTTAGCAACAGTTAAGGGGAAAGTATTTAACTGTGTTTATCAATGCTCAAAGGGAATTCCAAGATGGCGGCTGAATATTACAAACATGTTTGTGTCCATTACAGAAGTTGTGGAAAAGGAGCAAGGATATGCCTCTTGTAGAATGTAGGAGGGGCTAATTAAATGTTCTTTGTTTCAATTTTATGAAATCAAGCATCTTCGTAGGGAGCAAAAGCATCATCTTGCAGGCTTTTTATGATGCTTTTAATTCACTAAAGTATATTTTCTACAACAACCCCTTCCTATTATTGTCCTGTTGGATCCAGAGAAAGCTACCAAACGACACATTTTAGTGCCATTTCTTCAAATTTGTACAGCGTTGTGGTGACACAATTCTGGCATAGCCCCCCCCCAAAAGCAGAGCGTGCATATTTCTTTCCATATACATATATATATTTATATATCCTCAGCTGTGCAATTGATCATTTACAGATGCTGCAGAGTTAACCTAATCATAAGTGATAAATTCAACTCATTTAGTTCTTTAGCACATTAGACTAACACAGGAATGTTAAAGGCAAATATATATGGCCAGGTCAAGAAATTCTTTGTTTATTTCTTGCTTAATGGCATTCACTAGAATTAATTGCATCAGTGATATCTGAAAATGCCTGCCTGCACAGCGCTGCTGAGTGGTCATTTACAGATTGTGGTTGGGCCTTGCCTGCTCATGAAGGGGCCCCTGAGGGACCCTCGAATGTGGAAACAAGGCACAGTCACCACACACAAACTGATACGCCAGACACGAGGTTGTATTCCCAAAAGCTAGGGTTTATTGCAAAGTAAATAGTCTCAGTTGGCCAACTGGTCTCACGCCCCGCGACGTGTGTCTAACAGACCTCGGGAGACGCAAGAGAGCGAGACACAAACATCAGTTACATATATACAAAACTATCATCTTACAATCAGTAGTGTCACATCAAAAACCGCCCCTTGCACATCTCCTTTGAACTGAGCATGATAATTGACAATCGTGACGAGTATGACACTTCAAACATTTGTTTTAGCAACAGTTTGCAATTTTGTAAGGCTGCAGACATAAGTCTTTGTTGAAAAGAACAGAATGCTTCTGTTCTCGCTAGAAAGCTGCATGTGGGGGGGTAGAGCCACATTCCAGGCCTTCCTATCTCCTAGTTTCTATTTGGGTCCTGGGGGTCAACTCGCTCTCCAGGACTCTACAGGGCTCGAGAAGGGGGGCCGCAAAGAAGAACATAATTCAAGCAATTTAATGTTCGTTCTGAGTATTTTCACTGTGTTTTCGAGACACACTGGCACTTGTGGGCTGATTAGGATGCCTCGCTGCCCTCTTTCAACAATAGCGCGTGGGAGGAGACTGGGTATTTCTATCAGGGTTGCTGCGTTATGTTTCAGCATATTTCCCTTGGCCTTGCATTGCACACTGGTAAAGCAGAATATCATGTCAGCAAAGCATTTAGAACAGAAAGCAATAAGCAAACATTAGAGAAAACAAGATGGCGATTTCTGTCACCTTAAAATGGCCGCACTTCGGTCAAGCTTGTG